>NC_135663.1:2465959-3174709 GCF_964188315.1 Podarcis muralis
CCACTGAAACCTCATGGAAGACCAGGATCCGGGCGCTGCCTTCCTTCATCCAGATGTTATTCTTGTACCAGCTGTAGTGGATCTCCTGCTTGTCTTCTCCAGGGACGTCGCAGGTCAGCGTGACTGTCTCCCCTTCCCTGACACTGGAAGAAGGGCTGATGGACAGCACAGCCGCTGGAAGATTAGGGGAGAAGGAACCGTGAGAAAAAAACTAGTTTTGGTAATGCCATACTTGGAATGACCCCGGAATATTGCAGTACAACCTGCAGTTTTATCAGAGTATAGATTTAAAGCAGATGAATAAATGAGTAAGTTAAGTTAATTTGGAATATGCAGAAAATATATAAAAAAAGGAACTGCAGAAAGGGGGGGGGGAGCCGATTTTCAAAATGTTGAAATTATTGTAAAGTTATTGAAATGTATAAAATTCAAAACCAGAAATAAAAATGGAATGACCCCGGAATTAATGGCGCTGGTCACACTTCCCCTCCTTCATTGGGTGACACGCCTAGTCAAGGGACAGCAAAGAGCTTTGTAGCTCTATTTACCATGCTCTATTTACCATGCTCTATTACCATGCTCCAGCACCCATGGACACAGAATTGACCTGCGCTTCCATGGACAGCTGTGAGTCCAGAATGACTCCCAGGCTGCGCACCTGGTCTTTCAGGGGCACAATTACCCCATTCATGGTGAATGGACAATATTGCTACCCATCCTGCTGTTCTCCAGATGTTGTGGGACTCAAATTCCCATCATCCCAGCCCAGTGGCCATGCTGCCTGAGGCTGATGGAAGTCTGAAATATCGACAGGCTTGCGTAGCATATTCTACTTAAACCTTGTAGCACATTTGTAATGATTTGCAAGATTCAGCTTACCGTATTTTTCGCACCATAGGACGCACTTTTTCCCTCCTAAAAAGCAAGGGAAAATGTGTGTGCGTCCGATGGAGCGAATGCAGGCTTTCGCTGAAGCCTGGAGAGTGAGAGGGGTCGGTGCGCACTGACCCCTCTCGCTCTCCAGGCTTCAGGAAGCTATCTGCTAGCCGTGGGAGACCCAGCTCTCCCACGGCTAGCGGAGCGCTGCATTAATCTCGAAGCTTGGGGCGTGCGGAGCTCAGCGCGCCCCAAGCTTCTGGGTGCCGGCAAGGTCTCCGTTAGCCGTCTAGCGGAGACCTTGCCGGCACCCAGAAGCTTGGGGCACACTGAGCTCCGCACGCCCCAAGCTTCGGGATTAGCGCTCCGCTAGCCGTGTCTAGGCTGCGGATAGCAGCCTGCTTCCCGGAGCGTCGGGCGCCCTGAAAGCAGAGCGCCTGGCGCTTCAGGAACACATCCGCAGCGTGGGGAGCCTTGCAGGAGTTCCCCGCAGGGCTCCCCACGCTGCGGATAGCAGCCTGCCGCCCGGCGGGTGGGGCACCCTGAAGCAGAGCGCCCCTCGCTCCGGGCATACATCCGCAGCGTGGGGAGCCCTGCAGGAGTTCCCCGCAAGGCTCCCCACGCTGCGGATAGCAGCCTGCTGCCTGGCGGGTGGGGCCCGCTGAAGCAGAGCGCCCCGCGTTCCAGGCAGACATCAGCCAGCCCCACAAGCTCGGGGGACAGCAGGGTGGCGCAGCGCCACTATCCCGCTGTTCCCCGACCTGGTTCAGTTTCCCTGACCTGCTTTTGGGGGGGAAATAAAGGGGAATTTTTTTTTCCTTTATTTCCCCCCAAAAAAACTAGGTGCGTCCTATGGTCCGGTGCGTCCAATCGTGCGAAAAATACGGTATTTCTCTTTAGCCACAGGGCAGTTTTCCATTTGCATGGGTACCATTCAAAACTCCCAAAATAATTTTAGGCATAAGCAAGAGATTAAGCAAAAGCAACAGCTGGACAATTGAAAGCAGAGGCCATATGGGATGGAGCCCACCTTCCCCACACATGCCATCTGCTTAATCTCCTGGTTTTAGATCACACCTGCACCACTTAAAGCAAAGAATCCTTGTTAAGAGATTCTGGGAACCATAGCTCTTTCGAGGTAAACTACATTTCCCACAATCCTTTGCTTTAAATGAAGATGCATGTAACTGGCTCAGAAATGAATAAATACGTACACAGATACAGACACCAAATTCCCTCTCCTTGGTACTCACAGAAAACATAGAGGGTTACCCCTTCGGCCACGCCAGTGCCCACAGAGTTTTCTGCCTCACAGTGGTACAGGCCGTAATCCTCACGGGCAGCAGTGCTGATGGTTTTAAGTGGCTCGCTTCCGCAGGAGATGCCATCTTTGAACCACCTGTAGGCGGTGACTTCGGGGTTGCTGCTGTCCACAGTGCATGTCAGGGATGCCTCATCGCCCACTCGGATGTTCTTGGAGGAGGGGTTGAGCGACACTTTCACGCCTTTCGGGGGATCTAAGAGCAAGCGGAAGACTTTGAGACGAAGAACAGGAATGACGGTGGCTCACTGAGCGCAACATCCATTTTCTTGAGCACTGAATCCATCATAGGGAAATGAAGGCTGTCTTTTCATAAGAAGGTAAGGCCAACAGAATATCTATTCCAGCAACCGGTTCTCACAGTGGCTGACCACATGCCTCTTCTGGGAAACCCAGTAGAGCAGGATTCGAACACAAGAGCAACATTTCCCCCTCCTGTGGCTTCCGGGAACTAGGATCCCAGCTCCTGCCCACCTAACAGTTTGAAAGCACGTCAAAGCGCAAGTAGATAAATAGGTACCACTCCAGAGGGAAGGTAAATGGCGTTTCCGTGCACTGCTCTGGTTTGCCAGAAGTGGCTTAGTCATGCTGGCCACATGACCGGAAGCTGTACGCCGGCTCCCTCGGCCAATAAAGCGAGATGAGCACCGCAACCTCAGAGTTGGCCATGACTGGACCTAATGGTCAGGGGTCCCTTTACCTTTTACAGGTTGGCAGCCATCACTGTCTTTTCATTATTAGGGTGCTGTGTTATTATTATTAATTACAGTGGTGGTAATTATTATTATTATTATTATTATTATTATTATTATTATTATTATTATTTATACCCCGCCCTCCCCGGCCACAGCCGGGCTGAGGGCGGCTAACACTAGTAAAATTACAGTAAAAACATAATAGGAAAAGAAAAAACCCCAATTTAAAATACAGGTTAAAATGCAATTTAAAATGCAGCCTCATTTTAAAAGTAGTCCATAGATCAAAACCATAAGGAGAGGGAAGCATAAGGGTCAGACTGAGTCCAAATCAAAGGCCAGTGGAACAGCTCTGTCTTGCAGGCCCTGCAAGTCAAGTCCCGCAGGGCCCTAGTCTCTTGGGACAGAGCGTTCCACCAAGTCGGGGCCAGGGCTGAAAAGGCCCTGGCCCTAGTTGAGACCAATCCAACCACCTTGCGACCTGGGACCTCCAAAATGTTGTCATTTATGGACCTTAAAGTCCTCCGTGGGGCATACCAGAAGAGGCGGTCCCATATGTACGTGGGTCGTAGGCCACATAGGGTTTTAAAGGTCAAAACCAGCACCAATGGTAACCTCTGGTTACAAACTTAATTCGTTCCGGAGGTCCGTTCTTAACCTGAAACCGTTCTTAACCCGAGGTACCACTGCCGCCACGGCACTATTTCTGTTCTCATCCTGAAGCAAAGTTCTTAACCCGAGGTACTACTTCCAGGTTAGTGGAGTCTGTAACCCGAAGTCTTTGTAACCCGAGGTGTTTGTAACCTGAGGTAGCACTGTAATTAAACCTGAGGTACCATTCATTGGAAGATCACAGGGCACGTTACAGCATAACCACGCAAAATGGGAACACAAAATGCAAGAAACCCAAGAACTCTGCTCCCACAAACACATCCTTATTATTCATTAAATTTCTTGGAAAGCTACCTGGACCGGAAAGGCAGGGCATAAATGGTTGCTGCTGGCACCCATCTATCTCAAGAGACAATGGAGTATTCAGGGGTGAAGTCAAATCACTGTGTTAGCAGCACTCAAGTGACTTCTCTGGGGAGCAAGCCTGGGCAGTGTGTCTGGAGGTTCTGGGCTGCCCAGATGACAAGAACCCCCCCCCCCACCTCGCTGATGGGGTCCAAAGGAAAACAGAGCAAGACGTTTGGCACCAGCTAGGCTGCAGGAGTTGCTGGAAGGAGGAGTAGAAGACGCCATCCAACCGTCTTAGGGACTCCACTTCAGATTTGTGTAGGGGGTTTACTCCTGAGCCTTTTCTTCTCCCAAAGATGTCCCTCAAGGCAGCTGAGGTTTAAGATCAGAGTTCCCTTCTCCTAGAGGGGCCACCTTCCCCGGTTGAGGAGCCTCATCTGCCCCTCACTTCCCTCTCTACAACATGTCCAGAACCGAATTCTTGCCTGTTGGAGCCACTCATGATCTCGTCTGCTCCGTTCGCCAGAGCCTGTCTTCGCATGCAGGGGAAGCCCCTAACTCACTTATTAACAACAACAATAACAACAACCGTTCTGTTCACCTTTCTACACAGGACTTAGACGTACAGTGGTACCACAGGTTAAGTACTTAATTCGTTCTGGAGGTCTGTTCTTAACCTGAAACTGTTCTTAACCTGAAGCACCACTTTAGGTAATGGGGCCTCCCGCTGCCACCGTGCCGCCGAAGCAGGATTTCTGTTCTCATCCTGAAGCAAAGTTCTCAACCCAAGGTACCATTTCTGGGTTAGCGGAGTCTGTAACCTGAAGTGTATGTAACCTGAAGCATATGTAACCCGAGATACCACTGCACAGTCATACCTCGGGTTGAAGTTGCTTCAGGTTGAGCGTTTTCGGGTTGCGCTGCACGGTGACATTACTTCTGGGTTTCGCCACTCATGCATGCACAGACGCTCAAAATGACGTCACGCGCATGCACAGAAGCGGCGAATCGCAACCCGCACAGACGCGGGTTGCGTTCGCTTCAGGATGCGACCGGGGCTCTGGAACGGATCCTGTTCGCATCCAGAGGTACCACTGTAGAACTAATTTATTTGTTGTCACTGATAACTGCCCCTCCTGGCCGCTCCATCCTCCTCACACGGATAAACTCACGTTTCACGTTGAGTGTGATTCTTCCCGTGGCCACCTGCTCCCCAACAGACACCTCGCAGCTCAGTTCCCGGTTGTGGTCCTTCCAGGACAAGGAAGTGGTCAGGGTTTGCTTCCTGAGTGATGCCGCTGTGTCCAGCTGCAGTGTTTTGGACACAAGCGAGGTCGTCGTGTCGTAGCCAAGCCATCTCATGGAGATGCTGTCATAGGGACAGGTGTAGGGGCTGGAGCAGCTGAAGGACACCTCCATCCCTTCGCGAAGGTCGTCCGGGGAGGCAATGGTGGGAATGTTGACCGAGTCTAAGGAGAAAAGGCAAAAGGATGGGCTTAGCTGAGCAGAATCTTCTGAGTTAGGAAGGATCAACTCTTTGCTCGTCTGAAGATCACAGGGCAGTTCACAACATAAAAATACAAAATAAGAATATAAAATACACAATAAAACACAAACCAACCAACAATATCATATTCACACAGATACAGATGACTGATCAATTGTCATTTGATTAATTGTAGATAGGAAGAGGGGAAGAGCGACACATAATTATTGGGGTGGGGGGAAAACATATGGGCGTTGTCAGGGAACTGCCATCGGAGCTAGAGGCGGAGGGAAGGCTCCAGTTGGATGCTGGAGAGGGTCCTAGTAGGGAGAGAGGCAGCCCATCTACGGGGGAAGAAAATCAGCGTAACACCAGTGGAGAAGGGGGGCAGATGGGGGAATCGGAGGGGAGGCTCCAGGACTCCTCACCGGAGACCAGCGGAGAGAGTACGGGTACTCCGCTGCCCACACCCTCCCTGCGCAGGAGACTTCCACGCAGGGAGAGTAGGAGGAGACTTGGCGTCAAACAGCTTTTATGCTGGAAAAGGTTCAAGAGACGCCCACTGACGGATTCTGCCAGCGACTGAGACAGCCACGAAACTTGAGGCTGTCCAGACAGAGAGGGTTCAACTACGCAACCTAGCCAGGAGTGGCAGTAACTTACGCACGAGTAACCCCTAGAACCATTACAGGTGTGATTTTCAGGTGGGATAAATTACATACCAGAAAATTCAGGTTGCGCTATTAAACCTGATTTGGCATTTTGCAAAAAGGAAATCGACTGGGAAATGAACTGGAAAGTGTAGGATAACTTTTGCTTGATACAACATGGGCTAACCTCCCTGTAGATCAGAAAGGCTGCTCATTAAATAGCCAACTTTGTCTAACCAGCCAATCTGGTTCCAGCCAATCAGGGTGAATGCTCAATAAACACATACCCTCCAACATTTGAAAATAGGGACATTCTGTTCCATGGTGGTGTTGGTGGAGGTGATGATCATCATCATCATCATCAGAATGTTGCCCCAGCACTCTGGGTGGCTTCCAACGTATATAAAAACATTTATTTTTTTAAACTTCCCTATACAGGGCTGCCTTCAGATGCCTTCTAAAGGTTGTACAGTTACTTATCTCCTTGGCTTGGAGGGTAATTCCATACCCTCCAACACTTTTCTGATAAAAATAGGGGCATCCTAAGGAAAAGCGTGGCAACAAAGGTCTGTATAGTTCAAGCTCTGGTTTTCCCTGTAGTGATGTATGGAAGTGAGAGCTGGACCATAAAGAAGGCTGATCGCCGAAGAATGGATGCTTTTGAATTATGGTGCTGGAGGAGACTCTTGAGAGTCCCATGGACTGCAAGAAGATCAAACCGATCCATTCTGAAGGGAATCAGCCCTGAGTGCTCACTGGAAGGACAGATCCTTTTTTTTTTTTATGAATATTTTTATTAAGTTTTTCCATTTAGTCTTCAATCGTTCCATTTCCACACCACATATTTATGTTTGTTGGACATCCCTCAACCCCTCTGACAATCATCCAAAGTTATTCTCCTATTTACACATTTCTTAATTATAGTATCGCCATCAACTAAACTATTTGTCACCTTGTTTCCATTTTTACGATATTTCTTAGTTTTCACAAAGCTTCTTTAAAACACACTAGCGTTGTATTTTCCTCACATACAGTTTTCAAATACTCTCTAAATTTTCCCCAGTCCTCCAAAAATTTGTGGTCTTTTTGAAGTCTGATTTTCCCTGTTAATTTGTCCAGCTCCGTATAGTCTGTTAATTTGCTTCTCCATTCCTCCAGAGCCGGTACTTGTTCTTGCTTCCACCTTTGAGCTATTAGCATTCTCGCTGCAGTTGTTGCATACTGGAAGAGTTTAACGTCCCTCCTATTTATTTCCTTTCTTGTTATCCCCAATAGAAAGGTCTCTGGTTTCTTTACGAAGCTATATTTCAGCATTTTCCTTAGTTCACTATATATTATTTCCCAGAACCCCTTTACTTTTTTACATTCCCACCACATGTGCATGAATGTACCCTCTTTCTCTCTGCATCTCCAGCATTTGTTACAGACTTTGTACATTTTTGCCAGCTTCGCCGGTGTTATATACCACCTATAAACCATTTTCATGGTATTTTCTTTTAGTGTTGTACATGCTGTAAACTTCAGATTTTCCTTCCATATTTTTTGCCACTCTTCCCACTCTATGCTGTAACCTAAGTCTCTGGTCCAATGAATCATTACCTCCTTCACCTCCTCATCCATCGTATGCCATTCTAATAAAATTTTATACATTTTAGATATTATTTTGCGGTCGTTATTAACAATTTCTGTTTGGAACCTCGAATCTTTTTCATTATATCCTTTTTCCTTCATATCCTTTTTAAACATGTCACTTATCTGCAGATAGTGCAGCCAGTCAAATACATGCTCTTTCACTTGCTCATATGGTTTTACTCTCCATTTATCCCCTTCTCTCACCACCAAGTCTCCGTATGTAATCCAATTACTTCTCATATTGATTTTCTTAACTCCCATGATCTCTAGTGGGGATAACCAATGTGGTATCCCCCTTTCCAATATGTTCTTATATCTATCCCATACTTCAATCAACGATTTCCGAAATATGTGGTTTTCAAAAGATTTATGGCCCTTTTTTTTCTCTTTCCATAGATAAACGTGCGACCCGAATCCAATATCAAATCCTTCTAAATCCAAGAGTTTCGTATTCTTCAATTTTATCCATTCTTTTATCCAGCAAAGGCATGACGCCTCATAGTACAGTTTCAAATCCGGCAGGGCAAATCCCCCTCTTTCTTTTGCATCCGTTAACAATTTGTACTTAATTCTCGGCTTTTTGCCCTGCCAGATGTATCTTGAAATCGTCCTTTGCCATTCCTTGAAAATTTTTACTCCTTTTAGTATTGGTAGTGTTTGAAACAAAAATAAAATCTTGGGTAGCACGTTCATCTTAATCATTGCTATTCTGCCCCAAAATGAAAGCTTTAGCCTTCCCCACACTTCCAGATCCTTCTTAATTCCATTCCACACTGGGACATAATTGTTCTGGAATAAATCAATATTTTTCGGTGTTATCCATATTCCCAGATATTTAACCTTTTTAACAATTTCAATTCCCATTTGCTGCTGCAACACCTCCAGCATTGATTGCTCCATATTTTTAATTAAAATTTTGGTTTTTTTCCTATTTAATAGGAAACCTGCCACTTCACCAAATTTTTCAATTTCCCCCAACGTTTCCATTGCATTGTTCATCGGGTCTTCCACCATTATCACCACATCATCAGCTGGACCATAAAGAAGGCTGATCGTCGAAGAATGGATGCTTTTGAATTCTGGTGCTGGAGGAGACTCTGGAGAGTCCCATGGACAGCAAGAAGATCAAACCGATCCATTCTAAAGGAAATCAGCCCTGAGTGCTCACTGGAAGGACAGATCCTGAAGCTGAGGCTCCAATACTTTGGCCACCTCATGAGAAGAGAAGACTCCCTGGAAAAGACCCTGATGTTGGGAAAGATGGAGGGCACAAGGAGAAGGGAACGATGGAGGATGAGATGGTTGGACAGTGTTCTCGAAGCTACCAGCATGAGTTTGACCAAACTGCGGGAGGCAGTGGAAGACAGGAGTGCCTGCCGTGCTCTGGTCCAGGGGGTCACGAAGAGTCGGACACGACTAAACGACTAAACAACAACAACAAAGGAAAAGCGGGACATTCTGGGATCAAATCAGAAACCAGGAAGGCTTCCGTAAATCCAGGATGGTCCCTTGGAGTGTTTGTAAACAGGTTGTTTGGAAGGTGACCTAAGGAAGCCATCACAGGCTAAAAGCAGTGAGAAATGCACAAGCAGAAGTGAAGCTCAGCTCAGCTCTTATATCCTCTGTTTTTGAATATGGGACACAGGCTTTCCATTGCAAATATGCTTAAGTTTCAGATTTCAGCTCTAATTAGCTGCTCTCAAGTTGTTGGTTTTTTTTTGTGTTTTTTTTTTTTTTTTTTTGGAGGAACAGCCTGAGAAATGCCTGGGCTAAAGATAGAATGAGGAACCAAGCAGAGTGCCTGTGTGCTGGGTGTACACTGGGCTGGGAGGACAAATTTGTGCATAAACTCGGTGAATGGTTATCACTGAGGGGAAGCTGGCGATGGGAAGAGAATCAGCTGGAAGGAGACACCCCAACCTGCTTAAACAAAAGGGAATAGAAAAGGATGGCCTGTTTTGCTTAATGTATGTAGGGTTTGGTGTCAGCGTTGCTTGTGCCGGTTCTCTGCTATTCACTTGTGTTCCTTTGGTGGTGAGAGAGGTTGGGGTTGGCCTAGGGTGTGGTTGTTTGTTTGTGGTTGGCTGTGGTGGTCTTTGTTTTCATGTGTGAGTGGGGTGGGTGGGTGTTTTGGATCAGGTTAGCCATATTGATTTGTATGCTGTTGGTGGATTATTGTCATTGTCTTGTTGGGCTGTGTATGTGATAAAGGGGAGCCATACCGGGGTGAAGGCGTCTTCTTCTGTTTGTCCCTGTGTCAGTTTCAGTTTGTTGGTTAATTTTTCTAGTAAGGCTGTTTCCCATACTATTTGGTACCATTGCTCCATGCTTACTCCTGACAGGTCTCTCCAGTGTCTGGTTATGGTGTTTCTGGCTGCTGAAAGTAGGAACATCGTCACCCGACCCCACCCCCACCCATCTTCCCCCACCCCACCCCTTTTCTTCCTAATGTCTCAACAAATGGAACTGATTTGTAAAAATGTTACATGGATAAAATACGAGAGACATTACACATACTTCTGTAAATCAAGAAAATATTTAATAAAAAAAAAGAAAAAAGAAAGAAAGAAAAGAAAAGGATGGTCTGAATGGGAAGGGAGATAAAAACACCACTAGATCAGGGGTCGCCAACGCAGTGCCCACGGGCGCCAGGGCGCCTGCCTGCACTTCCTCTGGTGCCCATGAAAGGCATCACACTGCCGTCAAAAATCCACAACGTGCAATGGACTGTTTCATTTTCCTGCTCAGTTCCTGGTTTGTGCTGGCTCAGCCTCTCCTACGAACCTCCTCAACAATGTCCACGTTTCTTTAACTGCCGGGTCTGGACACCCAACCTTCCTTCCATTATAAACAGACAATTGAACATAAACATGTTGGAAGTGTGGGATGTAATCCTCTGGAGCAGTCAAGTACAACATCTCCTGCTTGCCTAGAGTGAACATGCAGGGGAATGTTGGTCCAGCCAGTTGAACTTCCTGTTCCACCTGGGCTGGAGCATCCTTCCTTTTGCATGTGACTAGTAGGTGGGCATGACCTTTCCAAACCTGGTAGAAAGCCAAGTCACGTAGCCACCTCCCTCTCTCTTCCTCCTTTTTCGTCCTGCATTCTTCCTGCTTCACCTGGTTATCACCTATATGGGGTAAACCTGCTTGTACATACAGTATTTGTAAATTTAAGCCTAAAGCCTGCCTTCAGGGATCACATGATCACGAGTAAAACTTTTTTTGTTACTTATGAATAAGACTGTTGTGTCTTTATTCTCATAGGCGCCGACTCCATGGGGCCTGAGGGGGCCCGAGCCCCCTCAAAAATTTTATTGGGGGGGCTCAGCCCCCCCAATAATTAAAAAGATTATCGCGCGCCTTGGCTCCCTCGTCGCGCGCCTTGGCTCCCGCGGTCGGCGAGGGGAGCCCGGGCCGCGCGCGGCTGCTGCTGCCGCCGCCGCCTCTCCTGGGGGTGCCGCCTCCCCGGGCGGGAACGCTGCGGGTGCGCGAGGGAGGAGGGCGGCCCCCGGGGGCTGGGAGAGCCGGGCTGCCGTGGCCGAGAGGGCTGCTCTGCCGGGCGCCGCTGACATAATTTAAGCAAATTATCGCGCGCCTTGGCTCCCGCGGCCGGCGAGGGGAGCCCGGGCCGCGCGCGGCTGCTGCTGCCGCCGCCGTTTGTGGTCATGGCGGAGCTGCCGCCTAGGGAGGAGGGGAGAGGGGGCTGGCGGGGGGGGCAGGCGGTGAAGGGGGCTTGGCTGCTCTCTCTCTCTCTCTCTCTCTCGCTCTCTCTCTCTCTCTCGGGCTCTCTCTCTCTCTCTCTCTCTCTCTCGTTCGCTCTCTCTCTCGGGCTCTCTCTCTCTCTCTCGGGCTCTCTCTCTCTCTCTCTCGGGCTCTCTCTCTCTCTCTCTCGCTCTCTCTTTCTCAGGCTCTCTCTCTCTCTCTCTCTCTCTCTCTCTCGGGCTCTCTCTCTCTCGGGCTCTCTCTCTCTCGGGCTCTTCCCGCCCAGGGCTTGTGGGCATCTGCTCTGAGAGGAAGATGGAGGTGACTTCCCTTAAAGGTCATGGAATCATAGAGGTGGAAGGGACCCAAAGGTCATCCAGTCCAACCCCCAGCAATTCAGGACTCACAGCTAAAGCATCCCTGGCAGATGCCCCCCCCCCGACCTCTCCCTAAAAGCCCCTTCCCCTGTCTGACTGCTCTCACCACCAGAAAGGCCTTCCTAATGTTTTGTGGGAATCTCATTAAGCCTACAGAGCTATATATGCAAATGGATCTACTTATTCTTTCCCTTGAAGATACATTGATTCGTTTGTTACTGTGGTTTCGATCAATACTTTCCAAAGATCTTTACATTTGTCCATGCATGATCTTTGTCTGAAAGCTCATGGGTTGCAGGAGTTGTCATAGGAGGTTATATTTTTGTCCTTCCAACTGTTATGGAAATTACAGGGGGGGGCACATCTTTAAAGTTGTTAAATGTTGCAAATATTATGCCTGAATGTACCCTTTCAACTTGACAGCTCAGGGAAGTTACCTAGATAAAATCCTGTAACACAATGTATCAGCCTTAATCATTTTGCAGATGTTAAGGGGGGGGCAGAGCCTGCAGCCACCATCCCTTTCCGGTGGGGAGGGGGCAGAGGAAAGACAGGAAGCTTTTCCCTGCAGAGTTAGACCCCTTGGCTGCGTGGCCCTCGGGTCCCTTCAAACTCCTGGGCGTTTTGCTGGTGGGGGGCTGTGTGGGGGCCTGGGCGATGTCAGAAGAGGAAGCTTGCAGGCCTGGTTGTCTGTTGGGGGCAACAGGAAGAGGCGGAGGGCAGGATGTGCAGCCCCTGCCTGGCTTTCCTGTGGGACCAAGGAAGCGGCTGGGGGGGGGGGGGACTTGGCCGCTGGCCTTTGTTGCGGAGGTGGCAGTGTGGGAACGCCAGTCCCAAGGGCAGCCTCTGGGGTCTGGGTGCTGCTGCCTGTCTCCTGCCATGGACTTGGCGGGGGGGGGGCCTGTGCTATTGGGCTGGCAGAGACTTAACGGGGGGCTGCCTCTCCCAGCCAAAGCTGACCCACAAAATTGCAACCCAGTGTGTCTGTTTGTGTGGGGGGGGAACCAGCCTGCGCAGGGTAAGCCCCGATGGGGCTCCTGGGCTCCTTCTGATGCATGAACATTGGAGGTTGTCCTTTACAGCTCAGCTCCCCAAGGGGCTCAAAGCCTCCCAAGTCCATTATCAGTCGGAGACGAATGAGTGGAAGCTGGAAGAAAGGGGGAATCTTTATTTTTCTGTTGAAACAGAGCCCTCCTTCCCACTGACATTTGCAAGGAGGGGAGGACCCCAAACAAAGGTGTGCAGCAGCTTTGAAAGACTTTTCCGGCTCAACATCAGGAAGAGCTTTCTGACAATAAGAGCTGTTCAGACGGTCTCTGCTCCCTGGGAGAGGCTAGGTGGCCATCTGTCAGGGATGCTTGAGCTAAGATTCCTGTATTGCAGGGGGCTGGACTAGATGACCTTGGGGTCCCTTCTGTCTCTATGATTCTATGATTAGCATAATACAAGCATCTCAGGAAGAGGCATCTACCAACAGAAATCCAAGAGTGTGGCTTCTCTCCTGTCTGTCAAGGGACCTGCAGATGCTGAGTGCCTTACTTGGCCAGTTCCTTAGGACTGGTACATACAGTCATACCTCGGGTTACAGATGCTTCAGCTTAAGCATTTTCAGGTTATGGATGCACTGAAACCCAGAAGTACCGGAATGGGTTACTTCCAGGTTTCGGCACTTGTGCATGCGCAGAAGCGCTAAATCACAACCTGTGTGTGCGCAGACGCAGCAATGTGAGTTGCGAACACTGCGGGTTGCGAACGTGCCTCCCACATGGATCACGTTCGCAACCCGAGCGTCCACTGTACCTTGGTTCTCGAACAGAATGCGTTCCGGGAGTACATTCGACTCCCGGAACCATTTGAAAACCAGAGTGCGGCTTCTGCCAGAGGAGCCCCCTGCAGCCAATCGGAAGCCGCACCGGATGTTCGCCCTCCAAAAATCATTTGAAAACCAGAACACTCACTTCCGGGTTTCGATTGTTCAGAAGCCAATTTGTTTGGGAGCCAAGGTGCTCGGCTTCTCAGGTACAACCGAACCTGAGTCCTTGGGGGCGCCGCCTCCCCGGGCGGGAACGCTGTGGGTGCGCGAGGGAGGAGGGCGGCCCCCGGGGGCTGGGAGAGCCGGGCTGCCGTGGCCGAGAGGGCTGCTCTGCTGGGCGCCGCTGACATTGGAACTTAGAAAACTTCCCGGGGCAGGACCCCGGTATGGGCCCCCCCAATATTTTTTATAAGTCGGCGCCCCTGTTTATTCTTTTAGGAGGGATCAAAGGGGTCTTACCAGGAACAATAGAACATACAGTGGTACCTCTGGTTACGAACACTTCAGGTTACGAGCTCCTCTAACCCGGAAGCAGCTGCTCCTGTTTGCGAACTTTGCCCCAGGTTGCAAATGGAAATCGTGCACCAGAGGCCCCATTAGCGAAAGCGCGCCTCGGGATAAGAACGGTTTCAGCATAAGAACGGACCTCCGGAACAAATTTAGTTCGTAACCAGAGGTACCACTGTATTTCTGTTAAATCTTACATCTTTATTCAGGAAGCTGCTTGGGGATCTGCTAGTGGTTTTTGGCTTTGCATCATGCCGTTCAGAGTTGTATTTGGTACTGGGAGAAGTAAGATAGTGATAACTGTATTTTAAAATGGGGTTTCAGAGTTTTTAGGGGTTTTTGAATGTCTTATGTAGATTTTTCAGTTTCATTGTTCTGTACGGGACAATGACAATAAAGATATCGTATCGTATCACATCGTCCCCAGTACAGTGGTACCTTGGTTTAAGAACAGCTTGGTTTATGAACAACCTGGATTAAGAACGCTGTAAACCCAGACGTAGGTGTTTAGGTTTGTGAACTTTGCCTTGGAATGAGAACATGTTTTGCTTCCTCTTGAGTGTGTTCCATTTGTAAATTGAGTCCCCCGCTGCTATGGGAAAGCACGCCTTGGTTTAAGAACGCTTTGGCTTAAGAACGGACTTCCGGAACGAAATTCGTAACTAGAGGTACCACTGTATTTCAATCTGGGCAAGCCAGTTTGAATTGCTTATTGTCTCTCTAACGAGTCTGCAACCAGCTCGCTGCTGAGTAATAGGGAAATGTATGGAAGTGAGAGCTGGACCATAAAGAAGGCTGATCGCCGAAGAATTGATGCTTTTGAATTCTGGTGCTGGAGGAGACTCTGGAGAGTCCCATGGACTGCAAGAAGATCAAACCTCTCCATTCTGAAGGAAATCAGCCCTGAGTGCTCACTGGAAGGACAGATCCTGAAGCTGAGGCTCCAAGACTTTGGCCACCTCATGAGAAGAATCCCTGGAAAAGACCCTGATGTTGGGAAAGATGGAGGTCACAAGGAGAAGGGGACGACAGAGGACGAGATGGGTGGACAGTGTTCTCGAAGCTACAAACATGAGTTTGACCAAACTGTGGGAGGCAGTGGAAGACAGGAGTGCCTGGTGTGCTCTGGTCCAGGGGGTCACGAAGAGTTGGACACAACTAAACGACTAAACAACAACAATAAAGTGAAGAAACTTGCTAACACAAGTTAGGAAGGATAATATTAATCAATATATCCCACAGGAAGAGACCTGCAGCAGGGTCAGGCCAACGGCCCACCTCGTCACAGAGGCCACCCAGATTTCCATGGGAAGCCTGGCAGCAGAATCTGAGCACAACAGATCTCTCCCCGCTTGTGATCAGACTGTGCTTATAGAATTGTAGAGTTGGAAGGAACCCTGAGGTCATCTAATGCAACCCCTGCAATGAGCCAGGCTTGCTCTTTTGTTCACTTTTGTTGCCATCCCTAGAGGCGAGTGTATCTGTGTGCATCTCACATGTGTGCTGCATGCAGTGTGGGTGTACACACTCATGCACAAACAGATATATTGGCTGTGCCCATCCCTGGCCTTTGGCCCTGACTATCAATACGGCCCTCATGTTGGAAAAGAATTTGGCCAACTGTGCTTTAGGTCAAAGCAGTCCAGCCAATCACAGCCAGGTCCTTCTGCCTGCCCTGCCTCTCTGTGACCTCAGAGCAGCTCAGCCAACCACAATCAGCAAACAGCCTTCACTCCATCACAAATCCCTGATGATAATGGCCTGCAGGTGGCTCAGTTGGTTAGAGCGTGGTGCTGATAAAGCCAAGGTCATGGGTTTGATCCCCATAGGGGCAAACCACATATTCCTGCATTGCAGTTTGTTGGACTAGATGTCTCTATGATTCTATAAACGGCTTGGTTAAACAGCAGAGGGGTTTTTCCAGCTTGATACAGTGGTGCACAGCCTTTCCTAATTTAGTAGCTTCCATTCAGTTGTTTAAAGTTAAAGAACCTTTTAATGAGGGTGAAAGAGGAGAGCGCAAAATATGGTCTGAAGCTCAACATCAAAAAAACGAAGATCATGGCCACTGATCCCATCACCTCCTGGCAAATAGAAGGGGAAGAAATGGAGGCGGTGAGAAATTTTTCTTTCTTGGGCTCCATGATTACTGCAGATGGTGACAGCAGCCACAAAATTAAAAGACGCCTGCTTCTTGGGAGAAAAGCAATGACAAACCTAGACAGCATCTTAAAAAGCAGAGACATCACCTTGCCAACAAAGGTTCGTATAGTTCAAGCTATGGTTTTCCCAGTAGTGATGTATGGAAGTGAAAGCTGGACCATAAAGAAGGCTGATCGCCGAAGAATGGATGCTTTTGAATTCTGGTGCTGGAGGAGACTCTTGAGAGTCCCATGGACTGCAAGAAGATCAAACCTCTCCATTCTGAAGGAAATCAGGCCTGAGTGCTCACTGGAAGGACATATCCTGAAGCTGAGGCTCCAAAACTTTGGCCACCTCATGAGAAAAGAAGACTCCCTGGAAAAGACCCTGATGTTGGGAAAGACGGAGGGCACAAGGAGAAGGGAACGACGGAGGACGAGATGGTGGGACAGTGTTCTCGAAGCTACCAGCATGACTTTGACCAAACTGCGGGAGGCAGTGGAAGATAGGAGTGCCTGTTGTGCTCTGGTCCAGGGGGTCACGAAGAGGCGGACACGACTAAACGACTAAACAGCAACATTCAGTTGTTTTAAGCCAGGCTTTGCCCTCCAGATGTTTTGCACTCCAGCTCCCTGGCTGATGGGAGTTGTAGTCCAAAACATCTGGAAGGCAGCAGGATGAAGAAGGCTGGCTTAAGCCCTGAGGACGGGTAGGCTTAGCAAAAACAGTCGAGAAATCGGGATGCATCACAAAGCAGACTTTTGTGGGCAGGGAGTGTCTGGGTACTTACCGGTGATGGTTAGATCAACCCCCTTTTGATCAGACCAGCGGTTCCGCTCGCTGATTTCGAACCGGAAGGTGTACTTGCCGGCATCTGCGGTTGTCACACCCCTCAGGAGCAAGGTGCAGTTGCGCTGGAGTGGGTCTCCCAGCAGCTCTGTGCGTCCTTGAAACCCACCCTCAACGCTACCAGGAGTTGCTGAGTGGTAAACCAAAGCCTTCTGCCCTGTGTTTTCTTTGTACCAAATGGCCGTGATGCCATTTGGGACAGCGACGTCGCTGGGGTAGCTGAAGGTGCACGGGATGACGACGCAGGAGTCTTTGACGCTCCACAAATGTTCAGGGGTCGTGACAGCCCAGGAACCAAAGGCTGCAATAGGAATTATTATTATTTATTTATATCCCACCTTTTCCCCTGAAAGGACTTGTTACTGAAGGGGGAAAGAATGGGTTCTGTGCAGTCAGTCTGAAACGGGACCCAAAATCCTCATTTTTCCTCCTCCAAGGGAGCATTTCTAAAATGCATTAACTTGAGCTCTTGAGTCAATGTATAAACAGAAAGCCAGCTGTATAAACAAGTGCTCAAAGCCCTC
The DNA here is from genome assembly GCF_964188315.1 of Podarcis muralis. Classification (NCBI taxonomy): domain Eukaryota; kingdom Metazoa; phylum Chordata; class Lepidosauria; order Squamata; family Lacertidae; genus Podarcis; species Podarcis muralis. The sequence continues at coordinate 2,483,496 of NC_135663.1, forward strand.
TCCTTTATCAGTCCGTGATGGCAATGGATGGCCTTGCCAGTTCCAGTGGAGCAGGGATGGCACGTCTGGGTCTTATCTTACTTCCTGACCACAGTGACGCACAGACCTTGTCAGCCCCCCGGGAACGGCGCCAGGAGGACTCTTAGAATTGGTGACCTTCTTACCCCAAGATAAGGAATACAGGAACAGGAACACCCTTTTATGGTCAAGAGCACAGGAACAGGAACACCCTTTTATGGTTAAGAGTACACGAGCAGGAACATCTGTGATGTCAACTTACGTGTATAAGCTTACGTGTCTGGATTCCTGGGGAAAGGGGGAGAGGGTGCCTGGAGGATATATATACTGCATGAAATCTCTCATTTATTTGGACTTGCTGTGAACTGACCACGCAAGTGCCTTCTGCTATCCAGAGAGCATAATAAACTCTTTCTCTGAATCAACCTCGGTGTCATTTGACTCCTTCCTCCCTGTTCTGGGAGCAACGCTCACCCTACCAATCGGTAAAGACTAATAAGGCTACATTTCAGCAATCAGGTTTAGTCTTTAGCAAACATACCTTGGGCGACATAACTGGAGAATGCAAAAAGGAAGAAGGGCAAAGGCATAGCCGGTGGGAGCGGCTGATTCAAGGGCAAATTCCTGGAGGGAAAAGCAAAGCAAAGTTCACAGTTAGATTCAAGACCTCCCCAAAAGATGAGCACACCTTTGATCAAATGGGCCACCGAATGTGGAATGCCTGTGGCCCACCAGATGCTGTTGGACTACAACTCCCATCATTCCCTGCAATTGGGGCTGGTGGGAGCTGGGGTCTATGAGCATCTCGAAGCCTTCAGGTTCCCTGTCCCTGTTTCAGGGGGAGACGCCAAACGCTGAACCTGGGACCTTCTTTGTGCAATGCATGTGCTCGATCTCTGAGCTATGCGCTCTCTCAATGTGCTGAATAATAATAATAATAATAATTATTGGCTGGGTTTTCCCGGCCACTCTGGGCGGCTTCCAACAAAATATTAAAATACATTAGTCTATTAAACATTAAAACCTTCCCTAAACAGGGCTGCCTTCAGATGTCTTCTAAAAGTCTGGTAGTTGTTTTTCTCTTTGACATCTGGTGGGAGGGCATTCCACAGGGCGGGTGCCACTACCGAGAAGGCCCTCTGCCTGGTTCCCTTTAACTTGGCTTCTCACAGCAAGGGAACTGCCAGAAGGCCCTCAGCGCTGGATCTCAGTGTCTGGGCAGAATGATGGGGGGTGGAGATGCTCCTGCAGGTATACTGGACCAAGGCTGTTTAGGGCTTTCAAGGTCGGCGCCAACACTTTGAATTGTGCTCGGAAACGTACTGGGATCCAGTGTAGGTCTTTCAAGACAGGTGCTATGTGGTCTCGGCAGCCACTCCCAGTCACCTGTCCAGCTGACGCATTCTGGATTAGTTGTAGTTTCCGGGTCACCTTCAAAGGTAGCCCAACGGAGAGCGCATGGCAGTATTCTGGTGCTAGAGGAGACTCTTGAAAGTCCCATGGACTGCAAGAAGATCAAACTAATCCATTCTGAAGGAAATCAGCCCTGAGTGCTCACTGGAAGGACAGATCCTGAAGCTGAGGCTTCAATCCTTTGGCCACCTCATGAGAAGAGAAGACTCCCTGGAAAAGACCCTGATGTTGGGAAAGATGGAGGGCACAAGGAGAAGGGGACGACGGAGGACGAGATGGTGGGACAGTGTTCTCGAAGCTACCAGCATGAGTTTGACCAAAATGTGGGAGGCAGTGGAAGACAGGAGTGCCTGGCGTGCTCTGGCCCATGGGGTCATGAAGAGTCAGACACGACTAAACGACTAAACAACAACAGTGCGCACCCTGTAAATGATCTCTTTCAGCTTCTGCCTTCTGGAAAAAGGTCCAGGGTTATAAAGACGAGGACTAGCCTCCTGAGAAACAGTTTCTACCCAAATGCAATTTTGGTTTTAAATGCAGTGTAAGGAGTCTCTATGGGAGTATATTGTATTTAATTATGGGGTATCAGAGTTTTTATGGGGCTAACCAGGCTGGGATAGCAGGCTTGTTGGTTTTTGAATGTCTTATGCAGATTTTTCAATTTCGTTGTTCTGTATTGGACAATGACAATAAAGATTATCGTATCGTATCTAGGCAGTGGTTTCGACTAGATGACTCTAGTCCAACACTACAATTCTAGGATTCCAACTGTTGCCACATAGCTCTGTTGTCTCCCACAGTGGCATATTAAAAACTAATGAATAACTGTTGACTTGGGCCTGACTCGCAGAAGTGCAAAACTATTCCTCCTCCTGTTACGGTTTCAGTGATGCACTACGGGCTGGGAAGGTCTATCAAAACCCAGTGACATCTGGGCATTTCCCTGAGCATCCCACTCAGACCTCCAGATAGCAAGTGGACCTGGGCTGGACCTCTCAGGTGGGGGCCATTGCAATTATAAGAGAACAAGGGAGGCGTTTGTGGTGAGTTCCAGCACCTCTTTTTCTAGAAAAATAGCACTGGGGACATCTGTCAGGGAGAAGAGGAAGGGGAGCGTTGCTCTCCGTCTCCCGTTCGAAACGTCCCGTCTGTTTCCTGAACTCAGCCCTTGGCAGCAGCTTCCAAATGAGTTTCGTTTCTTCCGATCAGCCTCACCCATCTGACCCCAGAGCCCAAGTTCCTCTGCTCTCGGCAACAGGGCCTGACCAAGGCATGCCGAGTGTGGCTGTCTCTGATGGGCTCTGAAATCCAAAATCCAGATTAATGGCTTCAGTTTCCTTTGAGCAATCAACAGCCAATGCCTATTAACATCTGTGCACACACAGACACACACACACACACACACACACACACACACACAGACACACACAAAAGTGCCTTTTCCTTGCAGAAGTCTATCTCTGGTCCTAAAAGGAATGACGCTGGAAGGCAATTGCTGAAGCCCTACACTGGGAAATCAGGAGAGTTTTTGATGTTGTTCAAATGGATTCATTTATTCTGACATGTGTTTATTACTTATTTATTTAAAAGTAGCTATTTCATTTTTTAAAATCAAAGTGGCTTACAACAGAAATGCATACAACCATACAGTAAACACACACACACACACACACACACACACACACACACACACACATATATATATATATATATATATATAAGTTAAAAACGGACCTCAATTAACCATTATGGAGAGATGTATTCTTAATTGGCTGTCGGAACAGGAAAAAAATCAGCAGGCGTTTCAGTGTTAAAACAGAAGGTGCCTGCTAAATCTCTGTTGGCAGAATATATCACACTTTTCCTACAAGGAGTTCAAGGTCACATTCACGGTTCTCTCCCCCTCCCATCCCATTTTTATCATCACAACAACCCTGTGAGGTGAGTTAGCCCAAGAAACTCTGTCTGATCCCTGGCCATCCAGTGAGCTTTGTGGTTGAGTGAGATTTGAACCCTGATCTCCCAGGTCCTAGCCTGACCCTCTAACCACTAAAGAATACAAGCTCTCTAATACTGTATTTTAAAATGAAAAATAGTGCTTGCTGCCAGGGGTGGCGTGTAACAATAACTTCTCCCCCAGCTACCCTAATCCAGAACACTGAAAACTGGTTTCTCTCTGTGTGTCTGGATTTTCTCCCCACCTCAGAAGGATAGAAGTGGAAAGTGTTGGACGTGGACCAGAGGGAGACCTTCATGAGTCTCCCTGCTTTGTTTTGAAGCACCAAGTGGCCTTGTTGCACTCTCTCTCAGCCCAACCTACTTCAGTGAGTCTAAAAGGCTGCTTTGTGATCTCGTGGGAGGAAAATGGGATGTGGGTGATATGGGATCAAGTCCTTCTTGCCTATCCATCATTCAAGCTTTAAAATGTTTTTCCATTTCCACTTGGAATTTTATAGCTTCTGATGGAACATACCAAGCTTTGATTGAGCCGAATAGATTGGCATGGCCCTCTCTCTCTCTCTTCTCTCTCTCTCTCTCTCTCTCTCTCTCTCTCTCTCCCTTCCTCTCTCTCTCTCTCTCTGTGAGAGAGGGAGGGAGGGGGAGAGAGGTGTGCAGCCTGGAAGTCATTTTGGACTCACAGCTGTCCATGGAGGTGCAGGTCAATTCTGTGTCCAGGGCAGCTGTCTACCAGCTCCATCTGGTACGCAGGCTGAGACCCTCCCTGCCTGCAGACTGTCTCGCCAGAGTGGTGCATGCGCTAGTTATCTCCCGCTTGGACTACTGCAATGCACTCTACATGGGGCTACCTTTGAAGGTGACCCGGAAACTACCACTAATCCTGAATGCGGCAGCCAGACTGGTGACTGGGAGCGGCCGCCGAGACCACATCACACCGGTCCTGAAATACCTACATTGGCTCTCAGTATGTTTCCAAGCACAATTCAAAGTGTTGGTGCTGACCTTGAAAGCCCTAAATGGCCTCAAAGGCCCAGTAGACCTGAAGGAGCGCCTCCACTCCCATCGTTCAGCCCGGACACTGAGGTCCAGCACCGAGGGCCTTCTGGTGGTTCCCTCCCTGTGAGAAGCCAAGTTACAGGGAACCAGGCAGAGGGCCTTCTCGGTGGTGGCACCCACCCTGTGGAACGCCCTCCCACCAGATGTCAAAGGGAAGAACAACTACCAGACTTTTAGAAGACATCTGAAGGCAGCCCTCTTTAGGGAAGCTTTTAATGTTTAACAGGCTACTGTATTTTAATACTCTGTTGGAAGCCGCCCAGAGTGGCTGGGGAAGCCCAGCCAGATGGGTGGGGTATAAATAATAAATTCTATTCTATTCTGGGGGAAGCCTGCAAGCAGGATTCGAACACAAGAGCAACTCTCTCCTCCTGGTGTTTCCAGCCACTGGCAACCACTATCACCAACCATGGAGGCAGCGCATAGGCATCCTGGCTAGTAGCCACTGATAGCCCTCTCCTCATTAAATTGTCTAATCCCTCTTTTAAAGCCCAACATGGTGCAGGGGGGTGAGGTCACGTCTCCCAATGTAGTGCAGCCCAGGGCGACATTCCGCCAGGCCTCTCCAAAGTTGGTGCCAGAATAATAGTGGCAAGAAATTGGAAAAATTGAAATCTTATCAACGATTACAGAGTGGCAAATTATTATGATAGAATACCTGCAACTAGCAAAATCGACTGGAAAAATTAGAGGAATGTCAAACCAAAAGGTATGTAGGGAATGGGAAATATTTAAAGAATACTTGAAAATGTACAGTACAAACAATAAGATGCTTGCAGAAATAGAGTGATACCGATAACCAAGAATTATCTAAAATATAATAGTGGATTTTATATATCTATATACAAAATAAAATAATATGAATCTCTGCAAGGAATACAGATAATATAAGTAGTATAATGAGAATTACTGGAAGTTACTATTTTACTTTGTTATGTAAGTGTAATATATTGTATTTGTTTATGTTTGTTTTTCTTTTCTTTTCCATTTGTATCATCTTTTGTATTATATGTCACGTACATTTGTCTATGTGAAAATTAATAAAGATTTTCTATATATAAAAAAAAGATTGGTGGGGGGCTTAGCCCTGTCCCAGCAGATATTGGGGGTGGGTGGGTTGTAGAGGCCTCAGCCCCATGGGGTTGGCGTGCCTTTATGGGAGCAAGTGCCATAATTCAACTCTGTGCTGCATGAATAAGTTGTTGTGATGATGGTGATGGTGATTTGTATGCTGCCCTTTACCCACAGCTCTCAGAGAGGGTCCTTACAACACAAAATCACAATGTAGAAACACAAAAAACATAATAAAAACAAAGACAAGCCCCCTTCCCCAACACATTTTAAAAGGGCATTGGATGTCCATCAGCCCAAGGCCTGGTTCATGAGGAATGCTTTTGCTTGGCACCTAAAGGTGTCTAATGAAGGTACCAGGCGAACTTCCCTGGGGAGAGCATTCCACAGACGGGGAGCCACTACAGAAAAGGCCCTGTTCTTGTGTTATCTGTCCCAAATCTTCCACTCCTCAGTTTCACTGGATGTCTGCAAGTGTTATGAGACGGAGAAAAGCTTTTCCCAATCCACTTTCTCTCCGCCATGCAGAATTCTCTAAACTTCCATCGTGTAACCTCTTACTCTGTTTCCCTCTAAACTAAAATGTCCCAAACGCTGCAATCTTCCTTCGTAGAGGAGCTGCTTCATAGCCTTTTCCAAACCTTTTCCAACTCTGCATACTCTCAAATAATCAGTAATGCTCAAGGCGGCTACCAATTGCAAAATAAGCACAACAACAACAACAACCAGTAACATGATTGAAATGGGTCTGCCTTGCCTTTTCCCAGAGAGCAGCTCCTCCAGCAACAGATCTCTGCGGTCTTTGGAACTCTCTGCCACACACAATGGAGCGATGCTGCTTCTGGGCTTCTCAACGGGATGCTGGACCTCAAGGACAAAGGGGTCCAGGAGAATGCAGAACTTCTGGTCTGGGACAGCTTTATCTGCCTCCCGTTTTGGGAAGTCCCCCATTGTGTCAGCTGTTTTCATTCTGGGCCCAATCACTTAAAACGCTCATCGTTCAGCACTGATGAGACATCTTGGGAGGGAGGGAGGAGGAGGAGGAGGAAGAAGCAGGGAACAGCCTTCTGGGTTCAGTGCTGGGCACTGCAGTTCAAGATGGATGTGGGTGACAAGTTGGAGAGGATCCAGAGAGAAGCAAGAATGATAAACGCTTTCTCAAGTCAAAGGAAGCCAGAAGTTTTGGGGGTTATGCAATTCCGCAGAAGCTGGTCTCAGCTGGCTGCTGTCACACACAGAGAGTTAGGGATGTACCGTACTTAAATTACAGATTAAACATAATCCTCCCTTCTACGGGGGCTTCGTTGACCAGATAAGAAGGACCCTGCAGCTGCATCAGGCCAAAGGGTCATCCTGTTTCCCACGGTGGACCCACCAAACGGGAAGCATGCAAAGATGAAGGCAAGAACACCATCCTCTTGATGGCTTTGCAGCAGATTCCGCTGAGAGATATGGTGCTTAGACCAAGTCACACCGCTGGCCCACTCAGCTAGTATTCCCAAGCTTGGGCCTGTGTCCCTAGGCTTACGGTGTATTGAAATCAGTTTTTGTTGCTGGTTTTTGTTGTTCATGTGTTCCTTGGGTACTTCTCCTTGTCCTACTTTGAACTTCCTTTAACAGAAGTAATGCAGAATATTTCTGTAATGCAGAAATAAAGCCCATTGCCTCAGTTTCTTAAGTGCTGCAGTGGCAGAACATCTTTTCTTTTTTGTTAGAGCGTTTATTAATTTTCCAATAAGAACATCCAATTAACATGTCAAATCACAATCCAATAAAAATGAAAAAATAAAATAAAAAAGAGTCCAATTGTCTTCTAGATTATATCTTAATTTTACAACTGCCCACGGTCTGAATTCCGATGCATTTTCCAAATCACAGTCCCACCTCTCATCTCTCATCAGTGTTTTCATAATTCCATATCAAGATTTTATCCAGGGCAGGGCATCTTTGCCGCATGCAGAATGTCCCAGGTTTTCAGTCTCCAATGGGATCTTCAAATAGGATCAGGAGAGCCCCCCCCCCTACGAAAGCCCAGAAGACCACTGCTTCTCCACGCGGCGCATAATCCACGGAATTCCCTCCCCTAATAATTTGAATCTGTGTGTGAAAAAATAGTAGAAATAATAATGCAATGAGTCTAATCGGAAGTCAAATGTGTTTATTTTTCTTTTTTCTTTTTTTCTTTTCCCCTTCTTTCTTTTTTCCTCCCCCCCCCCCATTTCCCTCCCCTTTTTCTTCTTCCTTTTCTCTTTTCTTTTTTTTGTGTGTGCCTCCTTTCTTGGTCTTTCTCTTTTTGATTTGTTACGAAGGAGATAAAGAGATAAAAGTGTAATATGGAAACTTCAGTGATTCAAAAGTGATGTTGTGTAATTTTTCTACTACTATTTCTATATTGTTAAAATCAGTGAATTGTAATGAATTGATGTAACAATTACTGTGGTTTTTTTCCTTTGTTATTGTTGAATTCTAAATAAAGTATTATTCTTCTCTTTAAAAAAAAAAAAAAGAATTCCCTCCCACAGGGACGGCCACCAACCTGGATAGCTTTGGAAGAGGACTGTCTAAATTCATGGAGGAGGAGAGAGGCTGGAAGCTAGGCAGTGCAATTTTTTTTAAAAAGAGGTGCCAGATCTCACCATGAACGCCTCCCTCTTTCTCTTAGAATGGCAATGGCACCCACTCAAGAGACTCCAGAACCACCTGAGAGGTGCCAGAACTGAGTTCCGGCAAGTTCCTCCCGGAAAACCCCCCTGCTACTAGGCATGACGGCTCGGCTCTGCCTCCACAGTTGGAGGCAGCAATGTTTCAGAATGCTAGTTGCTGGAAACCACAGGATAATAATAAAATAATAATAATAATTTATTATTTATACCCTGCCCATCTGGCTGGGCTTCCCTAGCCACTCTGGGCGGCTTTCAACAAAATATGAAAATACAGTAATGCATCAAAATTAAAAGCTTCCCTAAAGAGGGCTGCTTTCAGATGTCTTCTAAAAGTCTGGTAGTAGTTGTTCTCTTTGACATCTGGTGGGAGGGCGTTCCACAGGGCGGGTGCCACCACTGAGAAGGCCCTGTACCTGGTTCCCTGTAACTTGGCTTCTCGCAGTGAGGGAACCACCAGAAGGCCCTCAGAGCTGGACTTCAGTGTCCAGGCAGAATGATGGAGGTGGAGACGCTCCTTCAGGTATACTGGACCCCATATGATGTGTCTTGTGCCGTTGAACCAATCACACAACATTCATTCCCTACTAATAAATCCACAACACTTAAAATATAAATCCGGGGACATTAAATGAAATCCGGGGACATTCCGGAGACGGATTTTGTCTGGGGACAGGTTTGTAAATCCGGGGACAGTCCCCGGGAAACGTGGAAGTCTGGCAACCATAGTCAAAGAACCGAAACTGATCTCAAGGTTCCGCCCATTTTTTCTGCCATTCAGGTCTTTGGTCTCTGGGCTTTGCTGGACTCAGCGCATTCTTTCACTTTCCTCCAGAGGAAGTAGATGTTGCATTATCAGGAAAAGAAACTGAGCAGATTATCAGATCTTCACGCTTCCCACGTGCAGGAACTGGGCGCTCTTTCGACCCACTGCTGGTTTCAGCAAGGTCAGCACGTGAAGCCAGCTGAGTCAGCCTCCCCCCTACAAGTCCCCCACCAGCGGCATGTGATATGAAGGAACCAGAGCAGGAAGTCACAAGTGGCAGGAGAGGAGAGGAAGTGCCGGTGGAAGCATCAACCTGCTGAAAGCCGGTGCTCTCCGGGTGCCCACGGGAGTTGTAGTCCAACGCACCTGGAGGGCACTAGATCGGGGAAGGCTGCTGCCCCCTGTGAACCAAGGGGTTGGACTAGATTACTTTTCTGGGTACCTTCCAGTTCTGCAGCTCCATGATTTATAAACTGCAGGAGGCTGGCAGGGAGAATGAAGGAATGGAACTCACTCTCTCCCCCACCATCACTTGGAAACTCTTTGCATTCCTCTCTGATAAGGGGCAAGGTGTGCTTTCTGTACAGACATCTCCAGAATCTAAGGCATTCTCTCTTCCAGGAGAGCATTCTGAACTTTGGAACTGAAAGCATCATATATATAATGTTGTTGTTGTTTAGTCATTTAGTCGTGTCCGACTCTTCATGACCCCCTGGACCAGAGCACGCCAGGCACTCCTGTCTTCCACTGCCTCCCGCAGTTTGGTCAAACTCATGCTAGTAGCTTTGAGAACACTGTCCCACCATCTCGTCCTCCGTCGTCCCCTTCTCCTTGTGCCCTCCATCTTTCCCAACATCAGGGTCTTTTCCAGGGAGTCTTCTCTTCTCATGAGGTGGCCAAAGCATTGGAGCCTCAGCTTCAGGATCTGCCCTTCCAGTGAGCACTCAGGGCTGATTTCCTTCAGAATGGAGAGGTTTAATCTTCTTGCAGTCCATGGGACTCTCAAGAGTCTCCTCCAGCACCATAATTCAAAAGCATCTATTCTTCGGCGATTAGCCTTCTTTATGGTCCAGCTCTCACTTCCATACATCACTACTGGGAAATCCATAGCTTTAACTATACGGACCTTTGTCGGCAAAGTGATGTCTCTGCTTTTTAAGATGCTGTCTAGGTTTGTCATTGCTTTTCTCCCAAGAAGCAGGCGTCTTTTAATTCTGTGACTGCTGTCACCATCTGCAGTGACAGAAATTTGTTTACCAATTTGTAATCCTAATTACAATATTTGGAATTTTTTTGGGGGGGCGGCTCCTGCAGGAGGAGGGTGGTGCTCTTTGGCACCCCTTTATCAGCTGGCATCTCCTTAGAGGCAACCAAGGCTCCTCCAGCAACGTCTGAGGGGGGAGGGGACATTCCCAAGCCAGGCTTGCAAGGGAGGCTTGGCTGCCAGGGAAAATATTTACCCACTGTCAGTGAGAGGACATAACTCAGCAGCCAGGAATCTGTGAGGTCAGCGAGACCCTTCCAGCCCAGAGCTGGGTCAGCAGAGCTGAATTCCTCCTCCTGCTTCTCTGTCAAAAGGCTCAAGGCACACCCCTAGGAAGGCAATGGGATATTGCTCATACATATGTTTCCAGGAGTGTGTTCAGAGCTTTATGCTACCTCAATCTCTGGGCAGCGAGAGACTACAGGGGTTCCCAACACTTACCCAAGGTTTGGTTTCCTTGCAATGGAGCTCAGCGGAGTCTGCAGTGTCTTTATGATTTATGGTTTTATTTACATACATATAAAACCCGAGCACAAGTTGGAGGGGCTCGCAGCATTAACACCCAGCTCTACCTCTCTTTCAAATCAGAACCAGTGAAGGCGGTGAAGGTCCTGTGTGAGTGTCTGGAGGCGGTTGGAGGATGGATGACGGCTAACAGATTGAGCTTGAATCCTGACAAGACAGAAGAAGTGTTTTGGGGGGATGGGGGGGCAGGTGGGGGTGGGGGGCTCCTTGGTCCTGAATAGGTTAACTGTGTCCCTGAATGACCAGGTGCGCAGCCTGGGAGTCATTTTGGACTCACAGGTGTCCATGGAGGTGCAGGTCAATTCTGTGTCCAGGGCAGCTGTCTCCCAGCTCCATCTGGTATGCAGGATGAGACCCTCCCTGCCCGCAGACTGTCTTGCTAGAGTGGTGTATTATCTCCTGCTTGGAATACTGCCATGCGCTCTATGTGGGGCTACCTTTGAAGGTGACCCGGAAACCACAACTAATCCAGAATGCGGCAACACCGGTCTTGAAAGACCTACACTGGCTCCCAGTACATTTCTGAGCACAATTCAATGTGTTGGTGCTGACCTTTAAAGCCCTAAATGGCCTCGGTCCTGTATACCTGAAGGAGTGTCTCCACCCCCATCGTTCTGCCCGGACACTGAGGTCCAGCTCCGAGGGCCTTCTGGCGGTTCCCTCGCTGCGAGAAGCCACGTTACAGGGAACCAGGCAGAGGGCCTTCTCGGTAGTGGCACCCACCCTGTGGAACGCCCTCCTATCAGCTGTCAAAGAGATAAACAACTACCTGACTTTCAGAAGACATCTGAAGGCAGCTCTGTTCAGGGAAGCTTGTAATGTGTGACATTTTGATGTATTTTTAATCTTTGTTGGAAGCCACCCAGAGTGGCTGGGGAAACACAGCCAGAAGGGCAGGATACAAATAATAAATGATGATGATGATGATGCCAACCGTTCCTTCCCAGTGAGCATTCCTTTCTTACGCCTTGGTTTTCAAATTCCCTCCTATTCCATCATGCAACATTTTGCTCGGTCCACCTTGGGATGTTTCTTATTCTGTCTCATCCCCCACTCTTAGCTTCTTATGAAAGTCCCCCCCCCCCAATGCAAACCTGTAGAATCCCCCAATCACACCAATCCCTCGCTCTCATTTATCAATGGCCCTGCTTTGGCTCTGTGTCTATCGGAACTCACCACCCGTGCTCGCTATTAAAGGGAGTGCTAGCAACTAATAAATTTGTGCAAATGTCAAGTATTTATTAAAACCACATGGGGAAGAAGGGGAAGAGAAAATTCTCTGAAAGCAGAAAGTCCCGGGTTCAGGTCTTGGTGTCTGCCACTAAAGAAGAACACTGGTGCCAGCGCTGAGAACTGGCTCCATCTGTGATCTTCGAAAGATGCTGCCAGTCAAGGCATGCAGCACTAGTCTGGATGGGCCGGAGATCTGACTCGGCAGGGGACAGCTTTTTCTGTTTATGATTGTTCACCATCTGCAGGCAGGATGCTGGACTAAATGGGCCAGGCCATTCAAGGCTGTGGCCATGACTGCCTCCAGTGGGAGTGAGTTCCATAGTTCACCTATGCACTGCATGAAGAAGGCATTTCTTTATCTGTCCTGAAACTTTCAGTGTTCAGCTTCACTGGATGTCTGCGAGTTCTGGCATGGTGAGCGAGGAAGAATAGCCTTTTTTCTATCCTTGATCTATTGGAGGTTTTAAAGCAGAGTTTGGATGGCCATCAGTCAGAGGTGCATTAGCTGTGATTCCTACATTGCAGGGGGTTGGAATGGATGACCCTCAGGGTCCCTTCCAGCTCTACATTTCTAGGATTCTATGACATAATAATAATAATAATAATAATAATAATAATAATAATAATAATTTATTTATACCCCACCCATCTGGCTGGGCTTTCCCAGCCACTCTGGGCAGCTTCCAAAAAAATATTAAAATACTGTAATATATCAAACATTAAAAGCTTCCCTAAACAGGGCTGCCTTCAGATGCCTTCTAAAAGTCTGGTAGTTGTTGTTCTCTTTGACATCTGGTGGGAGGGTGTTCCACAGGGCGGGCACCACCACCAAGAAGGCCCTCTGCCTGGTTCCCTGTAACTTGGCTTCTTGCAGTGAGGGAACTTCCAGAAGGCCCTTGGAGATGAACCTCAGTGTCCGGGCTGAACGATGGGGGTGGAGACACTCCTTCAGATATACTGGACCAAGGCCGTTTAGGGCTCTAAAGGTCAGCACCAACACATATATCCATGCCGTGCATGATTTTGTGAACTTCTGTTGTCTAGTGTCCTTTGCTTCAGGCATCCAAGCATCTAGCAGGGGGTGATTTTGGCACAGCGCTCTGAAATATCTGCTGCCTGGGTTTCGGGTCTTAAAGCCAGCCAGAGAATTCAGAGCTACGGGTTTGTTTCAGGGAGGCCATCCCTGCATCTTGCAGCTTCCACGCTTTCTCTCCCCTCCTCCCCTTTCCTGCTTCGCAGAAGAAAAGCCTAGCGTATATTTTAAAAGCCCTTTCCGTATAACACAAAACACGCCCGTAACGTGCCTCTTCCTCCCAGCCCAAACATGTGGAAACTTGATCCGCCCCCCCTTGAGCGGCGTCAAGCCCGCTAATGTGTCTGCAGCTGAGATTTTCCAGGCTGAAAGCTTTCGCGGCAAAGCCCACCTGCACCTTGTTACTGCAGGAACAGGCGGGAGGGGGGGGGAGGACGGGGACACACTCCTCAGTCCCCCCCCCCACAATATAGAAACAGCTTTAAGGACGTGGAAAGACAGAGGCGCAAGGAAGGCAAGGGGCGCCGGGTATAGGGGCGCAAGGCGCTTCAGCCCCCTCTATATTTTGAGGCAGGGGGCCAAGCTCCCCCAATATTGAGGGGGCCAACATCCCCTGCCACCACTGGGCGCCCTCTACACACCCCAGCCCCTGCCCGGGAGCCGGGAGGGGGCTGGGACGAGCGAGGGCGCATGCCAGGGCGAGAAGGAGGTCGAGCGCAGAACTGGGGCTCCCCATTTCCCACCTGGGGTGGGACACCTGCAACTCAGCGAGAGACAGCTTGCGGGCCCCTTAATGTGTGGGGGGAGTCGGGGCCCCTGTGGAAGGGCCCTGGGGGAATCGGGCATTTTGGAAAGTGCAGAGAGAGATTTTGTTTCCATGATATGAAGCCGCTGGGAGAGATCATCAGGGGGTTTGGACTGGGTGTTCATCAATATGCGGGTGATACGCAGCTCTACCTCTCTTTCAAATCAGAACCAGTGAAGGTGGTGAAGGTCCTGTGTGAGTGTCTGGAGGCGGTTGGAGGATGGATGGCGGCTAACAGATTGAGGCTGAAACCTGACAAGACAGAAGTACTGTTTTGGGGGGACAGGAGGCGGGTGGGTGTGGAGGACTCCCTGTTCCTGACTGGGGTAACTGTGCCCCTGAAGGACCAGGTGCGCAGCTTGGGAGTCATTCTGGACTCACAGCTCTCCATGGAGGCACAGGTCAATTCTGTGTCCAGGGCAGCTGTTTATCAGCTCCATCTGGTACACAGGATGAGACCCTACCTGCCCGCAGACTGTCTCGCCAGAGTGGTGTATGCTCTAGTTATCTCCCACTTGGACTACTGCAATGCGCTCTACATGGGGCTACCTTTGAAGGTGACCCGGAAACTACAACTAATCCAGAATGCGGCAGCTAGACTGGTGACTGGTGACTGGGAGTGGCCACCGAGACCATATTAAAGAGCTACATTGACTCCCAGTACGTTTCTGAGCACAATTCAAAGTGTTGGTGCTGACCTTTAAAGCCCTAAACAGCCTTGGCCCAGTATACCTGAAGGAGCGTCTCCATCCCCATCATTCAGCCCAGACACTGAGATCCAGTTCCAAGGGCCTTATAGCAGTACCCTCACTGCAAGAAGTGAGGTTACAAGGAACCAGGCAGAGGGCCTTCTCAGTGGTGGCGCCCGCCCTGTGGAACGCCCTCCCACCAGATGTTAAGGAAATAAACAACCACCTGACTTTCAGAAGACATCTGAAGGCATCTGTTTAGGGAAGTTTTTAATGTTTGATTTTTTTATCTTCTTCTTCTTCTTCTTCTTCTTCTTCTTCTTCTTCTTCTTCTTCTTCTTCTTCTTCTTCTGTTGGGAGCCACCCAGAGTGGCTGGGAAAATCCAGCCAGATGGGTGGGGTATAAATAATAAATTATTATTTCTATGGTGGTGGTTCTTGCAATATTTTCCACAAATATAATGTGTGTTGGATTTTCTAAATGGGGGAGGAGGAGCTTGAAGATGATCGCGGGGGGGGGGACCCAACAGGTTGGCGCAAGCCATGTAAGGGGGTCCCAAGAATCACCCAAGGGCCACGGATGAGGAACCCAATCAAAAACTGGAAGTGGAGGATTTTACTGTCATTTATTGATACATGTATATCCTCCCCCCCCCCCCAAGGGAGCTCTAAGAGGTTTTCCTCCTCTCCATCTTTGTCCTCGCAATAACCCTGCAATGTAGGTGAAGCTGAGAAGCTGTGACAGCTCCAAAGCAGGCTGATTGGGGGATTGGGACCCTGGTCTCCTCATCCAGCACCCTAACAACCTGTAGGTAGAAAAAGCCAAGACATAGTTGGGGTCCAATTCAATCCATGAGAGAAGAGACGAGAAGAGAAGAGAAGAGAAGAGAAGAGAAGAGAGGAGAGAAAAGAAAAGAAAAGAAAAGAAAAGAAGGGAGCGGGAAAGAGAGAAAGAGAAGCTGCTTCCTGCTGCCTGACCCTTGAAAGTTCCCTGAGATTCTTCTGGAGAGTGTTTCCCTCTTCTTCCGCTTCTGGCAGGGAGCCCCCCCCCCAAAGCCCCCTTAATGCCTTTGGCATGTAGCAGGACTTCCTTTCTAACAATGCGTGGGGCTCCCTCCCTCCCACCCCGTTTGGTCGGTAGAAAGGACTTTTCCGAGATCAAATGGACGTAAAGCTCAGAACAGCTGGAGGGTTTTTCTTGTAAGCTTTCCAAAACAGTCCACTTTCCTTCTCTGGGTTCTGCCTCCCCTCTTCCTCGGATGGGGCCCGGGTATGGGAATCTGTCATTCCACAGCTGAATTTTTCTAAAGGAGTTACGGATGGGTGGGAATGGGGACTCGTTGCTGAGGTTCTTCTTCAGAGCAGACCATGGCTATTAGGATGCCAGCTGCCCGTGAGATGTGAATGCTGAACTGGTCTGTGTTCCTGCTCACCATCCCACAAGAGTCAGGGATGGCCACCCAACTTGAATGGCTTTAAAAGAGGATTAGACAAATTCGTGGAAGGGGAGAGGGGTCTCGATGGCTCTCCCTCTACAGCTGGCAGCAGCACTGCTTCTGAATGCCAGTTGCTTTAAGCCACGGGGACGGCGAAGAAGAAGAAGAAGAGTTTGGATTTGATATCCTGCTTTATCACTACTCTAAGGAGTCTCAAAGTGGCTAACAATCTCCTCTCCCTTCCTCCCCCACAACAAACACTCTGTGAGGTGAGTGGGGCTGAGAGACTTCAGAGAAGTGTGACTGGCCCAAGGTCACCCAGCAGCTGCATGTGGAGGAGCGGGGAAGCGAACCCAGTTCACCAGATTACGAGTCCACTGCTCTTAACCACTACACCTCGCTGGCCACACTGGAGAGCGCTCTGGTGCTCGGATCCTGCCTTCAGGTTTCCCATAATGGGCATCTGGTTGGCCACTGTGAGAACAGGATGCTGATCCAGCAAGACCCTTCTCATGTTCTTGTTCTTATTCCCTGGCATACCCTCCAACATTCCTCAGATAAAAATACAGTCATACTTCATGTTACGTCCGCTTCATGTTACATTCTTTCAGGTTATGTCCCGCAGCAACCCAGAAGTACCAGAAAGGGTTACTTCTGGGTTTTGCCACTCACGCATGCGCAGAAGAGAAAAATGACATCACACACATGCACAGAAGCAGTGAATCGCAACCCCTGCGTGCGCAGACGCGCCACTGTGGGTTGTGTTCTTTTCATGTTGCGAACGGGCCTCTGGAACGGATCCCGTTCACAACCAGAGGTACCACTGTACGGTGGAACCTCGAGGTGGGGATGTAATCCATCCCGGAGGCACGTCCGCAACTCGAAGCGTTCGCGTCCAGAAGCGCCGCGGCTGCACGTGTGGCGTGATTTAGCACTTCTGCACATGCACAAGCGGCAAAACCCGGAAGTAACCATTCTGATACTTCCAGGTTGCTGCGGGGCACAACTTGAAAAGACGGGACCTGAAAAGGACTCAGTATGAGGTATGACCGTAGGGACCTTTCCCCCTCCCTCCAACTGATCCCCTTCAATACCCACATTCCCCTCCAGTTGCAGAGCAGAGGGCCTTCTCAGTGGTGGCGCCCGCCCTGTGAAACGCCCTCCCATCAGATGTCAAGGAAATAAACAACTCTCTGACTTTCAGAAGACATCTGAAGGCAGTCCTGTTCAGGGAAGTTTTTAATGACTGCTGCTGTCACTTTTTTATTATTAATATTCTGTTGGGAGCCACCCAGAGTGGCTGGGGAAACCCAGCCAGATGGGCAGGGTATAAATTATTATTATTATTATTATTATTATTATTATTATTATTATTATTATTATTTCCTATCAGATGAAGGGCGAGCTAAGTCCCACCAATGGCTCACAGCACACATAACCCTCCACTGCCCTGAGAAAACCCCTGGTTACAAACACTTCTGGTTACGCACGCTTTGGGTTACGAGCTCTGCTAACCCGGAAGTAGTTGCTCCTGGTTGCGAACTTTGCCCCAGGATTCAAGCAGAAGTTGCACGCCAGAAGCGCACACAGAGCAGGAGGCGCCATTAGCGAAAGCGTGCCTCGGGATAAGAATGGTTTCGACTTAAGAACGGATCTCCGGAATGAATTAAGTACATAACCAGAGGTCCCACTGTAATCCTGATTTTTTAAAACTATTATTATTCTTTGGTAAATTTACAAAAAGAAAAGCACACACCAATAAACAAATTTTAGGCAGGGGCAAGATTAGTATGTGGGTTGGGCCCTTGCAAAGGAGGACAGAATCCTGGGTTTTTTGAGTCGTTCCAGACGCTTGAATCATTCAGAAAGAGGATGTCCAGTCATCCTGGGAAAGTCATGGAGGGCTCAGGACACCTCTCCCAAAATGCTTCGCCCTGAGAAAGGACCCCCCCCTCCCTTCCTCGGGACACAGTATCTTGATTTTACTCTCAGATCTTTTTCTGTCCTCCTGGGAAGTTAAGGCTCACCCCGCCTGGCAATTCATTTAGTTTCTTATTTGAGATCCCTATCTGTAATATCAGTTCCTTACATCGCAATGTGCACAGGCTTCGTTGGTTCAAATCTAGAGGCAGAACAGATGACAGTTAACAATATGAGATGCATTAGGAAATGGGAACAAGGTGTAATGCTCAGCTTTCGGAAAATCAGGGGAAAGATAGCATTTCTAGCTAACACTGCCTGCATCTTCCGTGCCGTTTATGCAGATGGAGTGAGACAGAGCTCAGCAGCCATGGGCAGCCTTGAGTTCCAAAGGCCCCCCCAAACTCAACCCCTGGCCTTGTCCCTCAAAAAGATTTAAGTTTTGGAAGCAGGGTTTTCTGAGAAAATTTCGGAGGTGGCTTTCTTTTTCTTGACTCCCTAGGAAAATGAAGGCTATCTTGCAAAAATGCTACCCTTTCCCTAGTTGTTGTTGTTTAGTCATTTAGTCGTGTCCGACTCTTCGTGTCCCCATGGACCAGAGCACGCCAGGCACTCCTGTCTTCCACTGCCTCCCTCAGTTTGGTCAAACTCATGCTGGTAGCTTCGAGAACACTGTCCCACCATCTCGTCCTCTGTTGTCCCCTTCTCCTTGTGCCCTCCATCTTTCCCAGCATCAGGGTCCTTTCCAGAGAGTCTTCCCTTCTCATGAGGTGGCCAAAGTCTTGGAGCCTCAGCTTCAGGATCTGCCCTTCCAGTGAGCACTCAGGGCCGATTTCCTTCAGAATGGATCAGTTTGATCTTCTTGCAGTCCATGGGACTCTCAAGAGTCTCCTCCAGCACCAGAATTCAAAAGCATCCATTCTTCGGGGATCAGCCTTCTTTATGGTCCAGCTCTCCCCTCCATACATCACTACTGGGAAATCCATAGCTTTAACTATACGGACCTTTGTTGGCAAAGTGATGTCTCTGCTTTTTTAAGATGCTGTCTAGGTTTGTCATTGCTTTTCTCCCAAGAAGCAGGCGTCTTGGGCTTGCCGATCAGAAGGTCAGCGGTTCGAAACAGGGGTGAGCTCCTGTTGCTCTGTCCCAGCTCCTGCCAACCTAGCAGTTTGAAAGCACGCCAGTGCAGGTAGATAAATAGGTACCACTGTGGCAGGAAGGTAAACAGCATTTCCATGTGCTCTGGTACTCGTCATGGTGACCCATTGTGCCAGAAGTGGTTTAGTCCTGTTGGCTACATAACCCGGAAAGCTATCTGTGGACAAACGCCAGCGTGGTCTGAAAGCAAGATGAGTGCCACAACCCCGAACTTATTTGGTCTCTAAGGTGCTACTGGAATGAATTTTTTTATTTTGTTTCGACTACGGCAGACCAACACGGCTACCTACCTGTGACTGCAACCCCATAGTTGCCTTTGATGGGACTTAACTACCCAGGGGTCCTTTACCTAATAGAAGGTTCTGTTGCTGAACTGGCCAGACAATATTCTTCCTAAGATGACAAATAGTCTATAAGGATTGGAGAATTTTTAAAAAATTACTTTAAAAATTACAGTATAAAAGGAAACTTCTTGGCAGAATTAGACTGAACCTTGCATTGTATAAATATAAGTTTGTAGGGAAGTTAACAGAAACTATATAAGAAATACGTATCTGTGCGGTATAAGATAATCAACAGATAAAGTACAGCAAGACTAATTGGAAGTCACTTTTAATTTCTTGTTTTATAAGTTTTACAATCGTTCACATCACTAGGAGTACAAATGATGTTAGTTATAAGAATTGTGTTGTTTCATATATTACTATTTTCTGTTTGTCAATTTATAGTTTATTTGATTGTATGTTGGTTGGTTGGTTGGTTTGCTTTCCTGGCATGAATGTATCTATTTTAAAACAATAAAGATATCTCTCTCTCTCTCTCTCTCTCTCTCTCTCTCTCTCTCACACACACACACACACACACACACACACACACACACGATTCTTCATAAGATGATTTCCTTCATTGACCACTTAAGGGTCTTTATCAGCATCCCTCCCCCCCCAAAAAAAATTATCTACTTGCACTAGTGTGCTTTTGAACTGCTAGGTTGGCAGGAGCTGGAACAGAGCGACGGGAGCTCACCACCATAGAATGGATCCGAACTGCTGACCTTCTGATTGGCAAGCCCAAGAGGCTCAGTGGTTTAGACCACAGCGACACCAGCGTCCCCTCCTGTCTAGTGCAGCATCCCGTTTTCACAGTGGCCAAGCAGATACCCCAGTGGGAAACCTGTAAGCAGGATTTGAGCCCAAGAGCAACTCTCGCCTCCTGTAGTTTCCAGAAACTGGGATTCAGAAGCATCACTGCCTCCATCCTGGCTAGTAACCATTGACAGCTCTCTCCTTCTCCATGAATTTGTCTAATCCTCTTTTAAAGCCACCCAGATTTGTGGCGGTCACTGGCAGTTCCATAGCTTAACTCCTTCCTGCATACCCCAATCCCCCCCTTCCTCCATACCATGTGCAGGAAAAACAACTTACTCCTTAATTTAAAGAAAACAAAAGAGATTATTGTGGACTTTAGGAAATGTAAATTGAATATTCAGCCCTCATTATTGAGGGGAAGTGTGTGGAACAGGTCTCGGTGTTTCGATTTCTGGGAATGGAGTTGAGAGATGACCTAACCTGGAGAGAAAACAGCAAAGAGCTGATGAAGAGAGCACAGCAGAGGTTATATTTTCTGAGAATCCTCCGGAAAAATAATCTCTCAAAGGACCTGTTGATGGCATTTTACCATTGTACTGTGGAGAGTGTATTAACATGGTCTGTGTGTGTGGTTTGGGAGCTGCACGGCCAGGGGAAAAACAGTGCTGTCCTGGGTTGTAAAGACTGCGGAGAGAATAATTGGGTGCACTCTTCCCACCTTGGATCAAATCTATGCTTCCAGGTGCCATAAGAAAGCTGCAGAGATAGCGCTGGATAGTGCACACCCCAGAAATTATATCTTTCAGCTTCTGCCTTCTGGAAGAAGATCCAGGGTTATAAAGACTAGGAATATCTGCCTGAGAAACAGTTTCTATCCAAATGTGATTTGGGTTTTAAACGCAGAGTAAGGTAGTCTCTGTGGGAGTATATTGTATTTAGTTATGAGATATCAGAGTTTTTAGGGGGCTATCCAGGCTGGGATAGCTGGGGTAGCAGGCTTGTTGGTTTCTGAATGTCTGGTGTAGATTTTTTCCAATTTCGTTGTTCTGTATGGGACAATGACAATAAAGATTATTGTATCGTATTTATTTCTTCTTCCTCACTTTTTTGCCAAATGCTAACAGTCCCTTAGATAAATAGACAGAGACAGATCCCCTTGGGGCCTAATCCAGCCGCGTGATTCTGTGACTGAACCCAGTTTGTTAGCAGGTCAGCACCAAAGTTTCCAGCAAAGTCTGCCCTCTTCTCGCACTTTTCCATCAGTTGCTAATGGCTCGGGGCGAGAGTGAAAGGAGAGAGATCTGGAAACAAAAGAGCAGCGAAAGTGAGCGATACGGTAAGGGAGCCTTGATAGAACAAGACATGCCTTAATAGCAAGACACTGTATCCATTTATCTAGCAAAGGGAGCATGCCATCTTCTTGTCCTTCAAGGCTCAGGAGCCTAAATCTTTGTGACAAAGACACAAGGTGCCATCGCTGCTCAAGCCCCCGACTCCCTGGCATTTTGCCGTCTCTGTTTCTCCGGGCCGTGGAGGGACACGCCAAGAGGGAAGGTGGGAGGGATATAATGTCCCTGTCTAATGTGAACACAGTGTTTAAGAGCAAGATTAGGGCAGCCATGTCAGGAACGATCTCCTACGACGAGTGCCAGCGGATGCGGGCAGCTCCCCCGCTGTAAGCTAAGGTGAAGCGGCAACTTCAGATGGCGGGTTTCAGTGCCTCTGGCAGTGGCAGGTGCAGATCTGACCCACAGGGTGCAACCCAGCAGGAGGTTCTCCTGCAAAGACCCCACCCCACTCTTGCCCAGGTCCTGTGTTTCCATGAGGGTCACACAGGGCTCTGGGCAATGGTTGCCAGGATAGTGAGTGGAAGAGGTCTTGCCACTGGGCCTTCCTGCTCTAGGTACCGAATCACAGAATTGTAAAGTTGGAAGGGAACCCAGATGTCATCTTGTCCAACCCCTTGCCAGGCAGAAATCTACACTAAAGCATCCGTGACCAGTGGCCGTCCAACCGGTGCTTAAAAGCCTCCTGAGGGAGACTGTTCCACAGTCAAACAGCTCTTACTGTCAGAAAGTTCCTCCTGATACAGTCGTACCTTGGAAGTTGAACGGAGTCCGTTGGACTTCCAAAACATTCGGAAACCAAAGTGCGGCTTCTGATTGGCTGCAGGAAGTTCCTGCAGCCAATCAGAAGCTGCAGAAGCCCCGTCGGATGTTCAGTTTTCAAAAATAGTTTGTAAACTGGAACAGTCACTTCCAGGTTTGTGGTGTTCGGGAGCCAAAACGTTCGAGAACTAAGCTGTTCAAAAACCAAAGTATGGCTGTATTTAGTCAGAATCTCCTTCCTTGTCCCTTGAAGCCATTGGTTCGAGTTCTACCCTCCAGACCAGCAGAAAATAAGCTTTTCCCTCTTCCATGTGACAGCCCTTAATATATTTGAAGAGGGCTTTCATATCTCCAACAGAGGTCCGTATAGTTAAAGCTGTGGTTTTCCCAGTAGTGATGTATGGAAGTGAGAGCTGGACCATAAAGAAGGCTGATCGCCAAAGAATTGATGCTTTTGAATTCTGGTGCTGGAGGAGACTCTGGAGAGTCCCATGGACTGCAAGAAGATCAAACTAATCCATTCTGAAGGAAATCAGCCCTGAGTGCTCACTGGAAGGACAGATCCTGAAGCTGAGACTTCAATACTTTGGCCACGTCATGAGAAGAGAAGACTCCCTGGAAAAGACCCTGATGTTGGGAAAGATGGAGAGCACAAGGAGAAGGGGACGACGGAGGACGAGATGGTTGGACAGTGTTCTCGAAGCTACCAGCATGAGTTTGACCAAACTGCGGGAGGCAGTGGCAGACAGGAGGGCCTGGCGTGCTCTGGTCCAGGGGGTCACGAAGAGTCGGACACAACTAAACGACTAAATAACATCAACAAATCATATCTCCTCTCAGTCTCCTCTTTTCCAGACTAAACACACTCAGCTCCTTCAACCGTTCCTCATAAGGCTTGGTTTCCAGACCCTTGATCATCTTGGTCGCCCTCCTCTGCACACTTTCTAGCTTGTCAACACCCTTCTTAAATTGTGGGGCCCAGAATTGGACACAGGTTTCCAGGTGTCAGCCATCTTGGGGACTTGAGGTCTTGGGTCATAGAACTGAGCACTGATATCCCCCAATTTGTCTCTAAGAGCCAGATGCTTATCTAATGGGTGTCAGGGAGGGTTTCCGGCCATCACCACTAGAGGGCTCTTTTTGTTAGCAGGATTGCTTTCTCAGCCCCGCCCAGGCTTCTTTTGAAGCTGATGGGATAAAGGCTTACAGGCCAGCTGGTCCTTTGCTTTCCATTCCTGCTGGCCTGGCTGTACGCATCTGTCAAGGATTGCTTCATTGGGGTGCAGCTGCCCCATGTGGTAAACCACAGAACTACAGGTGGCCACAGTCCCTTCCTGAAGATCCAGTGGAAGTAGGTTCCATAGGTTAACACCACGCTGTGTGAAGGAGGGCTTTCTCTGTCCTGTCCTGAACCTTCCAACATTCAGCTTCAGATGTCCACAAGTTCTGGTCCTACGAGAGAGCGAAAAAATAAGTTTCTCTATCCACTATCTCCAAGCCACACATAATTTTATAAATTTCTATCATGTTGCCTTTCCTCTAAGCTAAAAAGTCCCAAACGCTGCACCCTTCCCCCCCCCCCCCGTAGGGGTACCCCTTCATCACCTTGATCATTTGAGTTGCACTTTTTAGAAACTTTTCCAACTCTACAATATCCTTTTTGAGGTGAGGCAACCAGAACTGGACACAGTTCCAAAGGCGGTCGCATGAACCATTTGTACCCTTCTCTATCCTCCACCAAGGGACAATATTCTCAGTTTATTGAAAAGCATTGAGAAATCTCCCTGCACCCCAGCACCAATCTGCTGTTCAAGCCAATTGCGAGGATGTACCCGAAACCTGCCTCCTCAGCGCTACATGGGGTCACACCTCTTGCTGCCAAGGGAAATCACATCAGGCAAATGGGAAGACATGTTGAGCTCCCTCTCGGCACGGCTGGAACAGGGAGCCTTGGAATTAAACCACTCAGTCAAAACATTAAGGAGCTATTAAAGCATAACACCAAGATGGCAAGGAGACAGGCCTGGCTAAAAGCTTTTTGGCGTTGCGTAGATTGCAGTAACCCCAGGCCTGTTACTGTGCTCAGAAGGGAGACAAGGAGAAGACAAAGACGTAACAGGCAAGAGAGAGACTGAGAGGAAGAGACGGAGGAGCAGGGAGTGCCTGGGTATTTTATGTGCAATTAAAGCACAAATCAACACTAATAAGCATTTACTGATTAGCCTGATTCGTACTCAGCAGCCGATAAGCGCTGCAGAGGAGTTGGCAGCCTGGTTCAGGACACGGCAGTCTGCATCACCTGGAAATCTCTAGAGTGGGCATGCTTTTCTCTGGCAGAGTACAGGATTTTAGGGTTGGAAGGGACCACAAGGGTCATCTAGTCCAATCCCTTGCATATCTGGGCTGCCATTTGCCTGGTAGGACCCCTGTCCCACCCCAGAGTTTGAGGCTTTGTGTCTCCCCATGTAGCCTTTCGTAGAATGGTCAAAGGCCTGGAAACGATGCCTTATGAGGAACGGCTAAGGGAGCTGGGCATGTTTAGCCTGGAGAAGAGGAGGTTAAGGGGTGATATGATAGCCATGTTCAAATATATAAAAGGATGTCATATAGAGGAGGGAGAAAGGTTGTTTTCTGCTGCTCCAGAGAAGCGGACACGGAGCAATGGATCCAAACTACAAGAAAGAAGATTCCACCTCAACATTAGGAAGAACTTCCTGACAGTAAGAGCTGTTCGACAGTGGAATTTGCTGCCAAGGAGTGTGGTGGAGTCTCCTTCTTTGGAGGTCTTTAAGCAGAGGCTTGACAGCCATATGTCAGGAGTGCTCTGATGGTGTTTCCTGCTTGGCAGGGGGTTGGACTCGATGGCCCTTGTGGTCTCTTCCAACTCTATGATTCTATGAATAAAGCCACAGGCTTAGTCTGCCTGTGGGGTAATCCAGCTCTGCCCCAGAGTTTCTTGAAGGGGGTGAATGATACCAAATTAACGCTTCTATTCCTCCCTGAGCTTCTGCATGTGCTGGGCCTGGGGATAACTTGTGAAATGCGGTCCAGGACCAGTCCAGAATCTGGAGGTTCTGCTAGGAGTCAGTCCGACAGGGCCAAGGAAGGACCTGAGGCAGGAAACCAGGCAAGGTCAGACACAGGGTCTAGCATACAGCAATGTTGCTCCTGCAACCTGGGACGGGGTCTGACAGCCTTTTATTTTTGTCAGGGTGGCGGCTGGTCCTGATCCCCCAGCAACTCACCTCCCTGTTTCGCCCGAAGGCGAGCACTCCTACTGCGAGTACTCAGGTCTCTCCTTCTCTCAGACCTGAGTCTCTGCAGCTCGGGAGATGTCGGTGGGTTACCAGACCCAGGGGCCACCTCAGCCTCCCCTGACCCAACCGGTAGTGGAGCAGCTGGAAGTGATGGCCCAGCTGGAGGCAACGAGGTCATGCCCGCATCTGGAGCCAGGGCAGGCTCAGGCCCTGACTCGGCCCAGCTGGTGCTTGTTGCAGGGCAACCTGTGCAGACTGGGGCTCTTCAGGATCAGGCCCTAGACTTGGTTCAGATGATGCCTGAGGCAAAGGATCCGGTGCAGACTGAGACTCCTCTGGTTCCGAGTCTGAGCCAGAGTCCTAGGCCATCACACTGCAAAGGGTTCTCTCTGAGGGAGCATTCCTGAGTCACGGGATGTCTAGGGGAGGCCGCCCAAAGGCCACACCCACAAGTCGGTCCTTACAATGACCTTGTCCCACTTGGGTTATTTATTCTAGGACCTGGCAAAAGACCTTTCGGAGGGGATTTAGTAACACGGCCTCTATTGTGCAGCAGGAAGCAAGTCGGCCCTTCCCAAGCAGGGTGTGTTCGGTCTGCAGTCCATGATTTGGCTCTCTCTCTCTCTTTTTTTTTAACAACAAATAGTCAGGGACATTTACAGACAAAAACATGACCCTGGACAAGGCGGGGCAGTGAGGTGAGCGATAAGCAGTGTCCCAGAGGGCAGCCGCCACCCTGGGAATTCAGACGTGCCGGTGGACGCCTGACCCTGCGGGAAGGTCAGGATCTAGAACGTAACTCGGAACGAGTCAGGAAGGACCTCGAGGGTGTGAGGCCGGCCGTCTCCATTGGGTGGTGCTTGCATGGCGAGTTCCTGCCCCCCCAATGGAAATAATGACACATGACACAATTATTAAGGTTAATGGGCTAAAGAAGGCCACAACTTTGTTGGTTACAGGTGATGAGCGGTATTGACTTAGGCATTGGTCCTAACCGGCTATATCCGACTCCAGCCCGTGTGCTTGAAGTCCGGGAAGGGTTAACCACCAGTAGGGGGAGTCCTGCTGTTGCACATCAACTAGGAACTCCCCCGGGGTCACCGCTTGGGGGCGTGCCTTAGGCCCTCACCTCCTTAGGCTTTGGACAGGGCCACGCCCCCGGAATCCTTTACCAGACTACCCTTCAATATGCAGGGCAGGTGATAGCGCTTCCTCCCCTCTTCCATCTACAGACAATACCAATACCAATGCCTAATTACCAATACCCAGAAAGTTGTGACGATTTGCTACGAGGTAGGTGAAAACCAAGTGGCTGGTGCCAATTTGCCAAGTGGAAAAATTCCTACCAGGCCCCTAAATGGCGACCAACCAAGGTCCATAGCAAGGTCAAGGAACAAAAACCTTAAAGGGCGGGAGGATGGGAAAACAGGAACAGCTGATAGGTGGGAAAAGAGGGAGATCCCCAGCTGTGCCTGAGTTTAAATCAGGCAGGCCATGCCCCCAAAGCCAGACGATTGGCTGGCCAGGGGGTGACGCGGTCAGGGATTCCCCCAATCGCGTGGGGGCTGGATTCTGTGGTGGGACCGTGACACCCGCAATCCCACCTCCTCTGCAGGGCGTAAGTGGCTTTCTTGGAAGCCCTGATGAAACACTCTCCCAATTTGTTGAGTCTTTCGTGACATGATGACCTCAACGTTTTGCTCTCTTGGAAGCATGCCACTGGAATCTGTCCTAGAATCATAGAAGCATAGGACCTCCAGTGAATTGGGGAGGGGATCCCACGACATTCTAAGGTCGTTCATTCCATGGTCAAACAGGAGCTTCAACCTGGATTGGTCGTAAGTGGGCAGCCAATGCAACTGTTATCATAATGCTATCACATGATCTCGGTTCGGATGCTCCCGTCAGCAATCTGACTGCAGCATTCTGCACCAAACGAGGCCCACATGGAGTACCTTGCAGCAAACTGATCTTTGTTTGTATTTTTAATGAAAAACTAACTCCTTCTTACATCTTAGATCGAGACGTGACCTGAAACGCAATTATCCTGCAAAATTCACACATCTCTGAATTTTGTGATGCGGTTCTCTAATGCACAAAAACGCATATGTGTTAAGGGGTGTGCATAGATAATGCCTATATGAGTGAAAATAACAGACAGAAATGCATTCTATTGTGGGACAGTGCTTGTAAAATGCATGTATATTAGTTAAAACAGTATCCAAAAATTCAGAATTTTCACACAGACTTTAAAAAATGCACATGTGGAGAACTGAGAAAACTATGAACTGAGAAAGAAAAAACCTGACAGGTTTGCCCATCCTTAACACAGTGGTCTCACTTTCACCTCCGGTAAACAGGTAATATGAGTTCCAGCCTTGTTCTGAAAGTCTGCCGAATCTGTTTGGCCAGATGTGACAATGGAACAAAACACAGGAGTTCATATACACACCATGGGGCAAACAATGCTTCTCTTCAACTATTTTGTTTCAGCCCTGTAAGAACAGAAGAAGAACCTTGCAGGATCAGGCCAAAGGGGGACCCATCTGGTCCAGCAATCTCACAGGGGCCAATCAGATGGCCCGACGGACAGCCTGTAAGCTGAACCTAAGTTCAGCAGCAACACTCCCCTTCTGTGGGTTCCAGCAAACTGCTTCTGACAGTGACATCCTGGCTAGTAGCCATCAAAAGCCTTCTCCTCCACTGATTTATCCAATCCTCTTCTAAAGCCATCGGCTCAGTAGACCTGTAGGAGCGTCTCCATACCCATCGTCCAGCCCGGGCACTGAGGTCCAGCTTCTGGCAGTTCCCTTTCTGCAAGAAGTGAGGTTACAGAGAACCAGGCAGAGGGCCTTCTCGGTGGTGGCACCCGCCCGAACGCCCTCTCACCAGATGTCAAGGAAATAAACAATCTGACTTTCAGAAGACATCTGAAGGCAGCCCTGTTTAGGGAATGTTTGATGTTTTATTGCGTTTTTAATAAAGTGGTACCTCGGGTTACAGACGCTTCAGGTTACATACGCTTCACGTTACAGACTCCCCTAACGCAGAAATAGTACCTCGGGTTAAGAACTTTGCTTCAGGATGAGAACAGAAATCGTGCTCCAGCGGCGCGGCAGCAGCGGGAGGCCCTATTAGCTAAAGAGGTGCTTCAGGTTAAGAACAGTTTCAGGTTAAGAACGGACTTCCGGAACAAATCAAGTTCTTAACCCGAGGTAC
This sequence comes from Podarcis muralis, assembly GCF_964188315.1. Lineage (NCBI taxonomy): Eukaryota > Metazoa > Chordata > Lepidosauria > Squamata > Lacertidae > Podarcis > Podarcis muralis. Next base: position 2,512,174 of record NC_135663.1, read on the forward strand.
CACTGCATTCTGTTGGGTGCTGCCCAGAGTGGCTGGGGAAACCTAGCCAGATGGATGGGGTATAAATAATATATTATTATTATTATTATTATTATTATTATTATTATTATTGCCCTCTCCGCTCCTGCAATTTCCAGCAACTGGGATTCAAAAGCGTTCCTGCCTCCGACTAGCCATTGTGCTTAGTAACCCTCCATTGCCCATGGGCTTAGGTGATAAGACTCTGGCTGGGTGATGCAGAAGATGCTCTCTGTGGTTCTGTCTGTTGCTTCCTATGCACGTTTGAAACCCCCCCCCTCCAAAAAGGAAAAGAAAACAGATCTTGAAAGGCGGGCTATATATGAGACGCAGTTAACCTTTCCCCTCTTTCCTCGCTCTATTTTTCTTGGCCTCCTGCAATTCTCCACCCCAGGCCTCTCTCTCGAAGAATCTGCACTGGGGAAGGGGAGGGTCTTTCCTCCCCGCCCTCCCCACATGTTGTGTCTGCCCTCCACATCTTGCACATTCCTGCAAAGGAATCCAGGGGGGAGAGCCTCCCTATGTTTGGAAGGGGGTGGTATGTTTCGGCAAGGGCTCCCGCGCTGCCCAGGCAAAGGAGAGAGGAGGAGGAGGGAGGTGTTGGGGGTCTCTGTCCCGCAGGGGTGGGGTAGGCTGAGCCTGGCCCCCCCTTCTTCCTCCCACCCCACCGTCCCATGCAGCACATCTGCAGCTGGGCTTGCAATTTGAACGAGAGCCAGGTCTGGGCTGGGCCAGGATAAGGGGGTGGGGAGGAGAGGGAGGCCTGGAGGAAACCGGGAGGAGAGGCAGAGAGAGACTGAGGACCAAGCGGACCAAAGGACTCTCTCTGGGCATGGTCTTCAGCTTGCGAGGTCCAGAAGAAGAGGTGGCCTCAGGGGAAGCAGGAAGGTCAGCTGGACTTGGGGGGCTTTGTCCCGGCCGCGCCATCTGTGGTTCGCTGGCACCGCCCGTGAAGAAGAGGTGAGGCTCCCTTCTCGGCAAATCCTTTCGGGCGAGAAGAGTTTTGGAAGAAGGAGACAGGCAGTTCTAGAAAGCCATGGGCAATGCCAAGGTTGGGGTCGGGGGTGGTGGCTTGTGGCGAACGAAGGATGCAGGGTGGAAGGAGGTTGGAGATTAGGTGGCATCTCTCCTAGCCCTTCATGCCAGGGGAGGGGAGGGTGGGGTGGTGAGTGGGGTGGCCTTGGAGTCAGGGAGGAAAAAGGAGTTGGGTCTCATGCGACCCAGAAGCTTGGGTGCTCATGCGACCCAGAAGCTTGCTTGCTGGCTGGCTGGCTGGCTGGCTGGCTGGCTGGCTGGCTGGCTCCCGGCCTCTAAGCCAGACTTTCTGGGCGAGAGACCACCTCGTAAGGTTGTTGTGAAGATAAACGGAGATACGGGTAGGTTGTAGGTTACCCAAGACTGCAAAAACCACCCCAAGTCCGGGGGACTAGCTTGGGATAAGACTGCAGGTCTTCTTTGACTTACGTATGGATTATCAGGTGCATTAAAAATAAATAAATCTGTTTAACAAAGTTTATACCCCACTTGACTGTAAGAACAAAAAGCTATTTTGGTTTTTTTAAAAATAAAATAATTGAAATTGTCAATAAAGACGGTTAGAACAGGATTTGGAAACATCCAAAAGATGATTAAACAGTAGCTAAAACAGGATAAAATGCATGTAATAATAATGGTGATGGTGATGATGATGATGATAATAATAATAATAATAATAATAATAATAATAATAATAATAATATATTATTTATACCCCGCCCATCTGGCTGGGTTTCCCCAGCCACTCTGGGCGGCTTCCAACAAAATTTTAATATACAGTGGTACCTCGGGTTAAGTACTTAATTCGTTCTGGAGGTCCGTTCTTACCCTGAAACTGTTCTTGACCTGAAGCACCACTTTAGCTAATGGGGCCTCCTGCTGCTGCCGCGCCGCCGGAGCACGATTTCTGTTCTCATCCTGAAGCAAAGTTCTTAACCCGAGGTAATATTTCTGGGTTAGCGGAGTCTGTAACCTGAAGCGTATGTAACCTGAAGTGTATGTAACCCGAGGTACCACTGTACAATAGTCTATTAAACATTAAAAGCTTCCCTAAACAGGGCTGCCTTCAGGTGTCTTCTAAAAGCCTGGTAGTTGTTGTTCTCTTTGACATCTGGTGGGAGGGCGTTCCACAGGGTGGGTGCCACCACTGAGAAGGCCCCCTGCCTGGTTCCCTGTAACTTGGCTTCTCGCAGGGAGGGAACTACCAGAAGGACCTCAGTGTCCAGAAAAATAGGGGTGGGACGATAGGAGTGGAGATGCTCCTTCAGGTATACTGGGCCTTTGAGGCTGTTAAGTTGTTTATGTTTGGGCCGGCTTGCCTAAACAAAAATGTTTTCAGCAGATGCCTTAGAGTGGCTGGACAAACCCAGCCAGATGGGTGGGGTATATTATTATTATTATTATTATTATTATTATTATTATTATTATTATTAAAGAGTACAGTAAAGGCACCAGCCTGGCGTCAACAGGCCGTGAGTTCCAAAGTGTATGTAGGTGCTGCCTTGCTGAAATATTGATTTCTTACAAGTGTGGGTGAGTGTGACATGGCCTTTGTAGCAGGGCTGGTTCTGCAGTTCAGAGATGTCACAGAGTAATAGAATTGTCAAATTGGAAGGGACCCTGAGGATCACCTAGTCCAGCCTGCCCAATGCAGGAATATGCAGCATTGCAGGACTGTGCATCTGTCTCATATGGGGCTCAAACCTGCAACCTTGGTGTTATCAGCACCTCTCTCTATCCAACTGAGCTACCCAGGCCGTATCAAGTGGGCCTATTTGGGGTAAGGCAATCCCATAAGTATTTAGGATTTGAACCCAGGCCTCCCATTCCCCCAGTTCAACACTCTTCTCTCTCCTTCAAGATGCTGAACGCAGCTCCCCAGCTCTGCATTTTATACCCTTAGCAACAATGTGAGGTAATAAGGCCCAGGGTCATCCTATGAGTTTCACAGCAGAAGAGGAATTTGAACCCGGACCCTCTCAAGTCCCAAGTCCAGCCCTCTAGCCAGCACATTTTATTGTTATCTGCTTATTTGTTTTACGTAAACCACTTGAGATTTTTTTTTAAAATACATTAAATAAGGAATAAAGAATAAATACACCACACTGGCTCTCGTGAGGTCTGAGCCCCCAGTCCCAATTCCAGGAGTAGACACCTGAAACACCTGGAGTTTCCAGGTTTGCTTAGCTACAAAATATTGGAGGAAACCTTGGACTTGCAGTGGGATCGTAACTCTTCTTACCTGGGGATCAAAATGTTCTACACCTGCTCTTTAACAGTGGCATGAAAGTTTCTTCGAATCACGACTTCTCAGTACTGGGCAAAAGCTTTTCCTGTTGAATATTTGCTGGTCAGCAACTGGAAAGGGAACCAGTCAGAGGGCCTTCTCAGTGGTGGCTCCCACCAATGTCAAGGAGATGAGTAACTATACAGCTTTTAGAAGACATCTGAAGGCAGCCCAGTCAGATGGATGGGGAATAATAATAATAATAATAATAATAATAATAATAATAATAGGCAGAGGACCCTTGCAGAAACATGGGCCTAGAACAGTTTAAGTTCCCATCTGGAAAATAGTTAAGGGTTGCCCTGGGTATTGGCTGAGCTCTACAGGTCCTCTTGGAACAGGTGAACTTGTGAATGTGTGAGAGGGGTCATGGTGGGGCTTTTTTGTTGACTATGATTCCCAAAATTTCTGAGTCTCATCCCTGCATTTGGAGAAGAGTATAAGGGAAGTCCAGTAGGTAAAAAGGGTGGGAACAGCTCTAGGAAGCAAATAAGTGTATACAGGGAAGAATATTGGCCTGAGACAACAGGGACTGATGTATAATTCCCCACCTTCTTTAATATTCAGAATCAGGGTTTGGGAAGGGTTTATTTCTCCCCACTCACCTTTTCAAGAAGACACACTTTTGTCTAACAGGGAAGATAGTTGTGAAACGAGTAACATCCTGGAAAGTACATTGTAAACACTCCGTATCCCATGGTGCAGTGCTCCCTGACAAATGTCCATGTCCCTGTAGGTTGCTAAAATTTCTTGGTTTAGACTCAAAAGTCTCAAAGAAAAACTTCTTTCTGGGCTCCTGATCTCCATACCTAAACTTGTCCCAAGATGAGAAAATAAGAAGCCAAACTCATTTTAACCATTCAGGGACTTTGAGTGTGGAACATGGTGGTGGTAGTTCTTTGAAATTAATTTCCCATGAACTGTGCGAGAAGAGGAAGATGGAAGGAGAGCCTGATGAGGAGGATATCTGGAGGTGCAGACCTTTCTTTTCTTCCTCTTTCCTCCTGTAAACAGAACAGCCAAAAGATGGACCAAGACCATGAACTGCAAATCTCTAAGCTTCTATTAGCACTTAAGATTGTGATGTCAAACAGTGGAAGAGAGATCCTGTTTGCAGGTTTCCCACGGTCATCTGGCTGTCCGCTGTGAAAAGAGGATGCTGGACTAGATGGGCCATTGGCCTCATCCAGCAGCCAGTTGTTCTTACATTCTACCACCTTAAACAACTGTATGGATAAGCCCTCAATTTCAGCTTAAACTAGGCTTCTCCAACCTAGCACTCTCCAGACATTTAGGACTACAACTCCCATGAGGCTGCGTTGGCAGGGTCTAATGAAAATTGTAGTCCAAGGCATCGCGTTGGGAGAGGCTTGGTCTGATCCTGCAAACAGCCCTTGGTTCGTTTTCACAACAGACTTTAACCATTAGCAAAGTTGGAAAGAAATGCTCTTGAATTCCTGTTCTGCAGAAGTGTTTATTCTGGAATCTAACAAAGAGAGGGTCCCCTGTTCTAAGAATTTGCTATGTTTCTCTCCACCTGCCTCCCCTCAGTCTCTCAGAAGGAACCAACTGGCTGTCCACTTTGGTGACCATGTCTCAATGGGCAGAGCAACCCTGGGAGATTTCCTGCACTTAGTGTCTCTTGATCTGTTGCCGAAAAATGTGCCACCAGACCCTCCCTCTTGACTAGTCAACAACAAACGCTTTCAGTGCTCCTTTATCCAGAAAGCAGGCCGAGTGAGCCAACAGTTTCTCAAGGCTGATTGTGAGAAAAGGCACAATGCTTTGCAGAGCCCTTTTTGCACGCTGAAAACTGCTTCGGAAGCAAATTATGATCGCATCTTGGTGGTTGCTCTCGCTTGGCTTCTGCTCAAAGTTGTATTTTTTTTCTCTCTCTCTCTTTTTTGCAAGAGGAGGTGCGTGCGGGGACAACGCCGCTGCAGCCAATCAAACGCTTGTGGTTCTTTCTGTAGCAGTGCCCTTTGATCCCACAGATGGAAATTATAATCTTATGTATGCTTTGCCTTTTACATCATAGGAAACAAAATACTTTCACTACCAGAAGTCAGGGCAGAGAAGCAAACATATGCAAGGCAGGAGAGAGGGAGAATTCTTGGTACAATCGCTGGATCGGATGTTCTCTCCGTGTTTTAGAAATACTTAAACCCAAATACTGTGTTGAGACTGGTGTGTAGACCGCATACCTTAAATTATTCCTGCATCAGAGGGGGTTGGACTTGATGATCCTTGGGGTCCCCATTCCAATACTACAATTCTATGATTCTGTAAGCCCAGAGAAGGATCTCCAGCAATTCCTAAAATGAAAGGTGCCAGTTCTACTTGAGACTCAACGCTCCTTCCGTGCCTATGAATCCAACTGTGTCAGGGTAATTCTTGTTGAAGAAAAGGCACTCTGTATATGCTCAGGGGCCCTTTTCTTCTTATAACCCATGCTCTGGCACTCATAAGTGGTTTGAGGGCCACACCTGCCTATACCTTTTGTAATAATATCTTTGTCTGTCATCCTGATGGCTCTCCTTTCGTTGTTGTTGTTTAGTCGTTTAGTCGTGTTTGACTCATCATGACCCCCTGGACCAGAGCACGCCAGGCACTTCTGTCTTCCACTGCCTCCCAAAGTTTGGTCAAACTCATGCTGGTAGCTTCCAGAACACTGTCCCACCATCTCGTCCTCTGTCGTCCCCTTCTCCTTGTGCCCTCCATCTTTCCCAACATCAGGGTCTTTTCCAAGGGAGTCTTCTCATGAGGTGGCCAAAGTATTGGAGCCTCAGTATCAGGATCTGTCCTTCCAGTGAGCACTCAGGGCTGATTTCCTTCAGAATGGATCAGTTTGATCTTCTTGCAGTTCATGGGACTCTCAAGAGTCTCCTTTTTTTAGTGATCTATTATTGGATGACTAGTTCTGAAGAAGTAAAAAATATGAGCACCTGAGGATGCTTTGTAAAAGGAAAACCAGGGTCCCAAAGTTTCTTCTCCCCCAACTTTGCCACCTGATACGTAGCAACACACATTCCCATCTAAAAAGTGGGGTGGGGTGGAAATAAGATGGTTAAATCCAGAGTCTAAAAGTAGCATTGCAGAGTACTCCAAACCTCCATGTCCATGAGTTCAGTAATCTTTATGATTGAATTCAGATAAACAATTTATCAAGAAAACCCAAACAATTGCCCGGTCCTTCCATTCAAAAGAAAACCCCCAAAGCAGCTTGCAAATTAAAACCCACACACCGCCCTGTATGAAATACCGGCAGCTCTGTAAATAAATTGCCCTTGGTGAGGATGATAATCTTAAGACTGCTCAGCTGCAAGCTGAGACAAGCCTTGCAGAATCTGAATTACAACAGCTTAGCTCCAATGGCATACCTGCAATTGCTTTGCTCCTGAACTGCTAGAAACTGCCTGGAAACTCAGATCTAAGGCTTTGTAAGCAAAATGGCCAGCAAGCCTTTCGGGAGATGACTACCATGGTGAAATCCAAACCATCCGTTTCAATCTATTTCTATAACCACTTTAGCAGTCATGGAGAATCCTGGGAACTGCTGTTTGTTAAGGCTGCTGACTGATCTCATGGAGCTGCAGTTTCTGGCACCCACCAGCAAACTACAATTCCCAGGGTGCTCCCTGACTGTTCAGTAGTAAAGGTAAAGTTAAAGGGACCCCTGACCGTTAGGTCCAGTCATGGCCGACTCTGGGGTTGCGGCGCTCATCTCGTTTTATTGGCCGAGGGAGCCGGTGCACAGCTTCCGGGTCATGTGGCCAGCAGGACTAAGCCACTCCTGGCGAACCAGAGCAGCGCACGGAAACACCGTTTACCTTCCCGCTGGAGCGGTACCTATTTATCTCAGTGGCGTAGCGTGGGTTGTCAGCACCCGGGGCAAGGCAAGTAATTTGTGCCCCCTAACCCGTGGATTTGCGCCCCCTAACCTGTGGATTTGCCCTAACCCCAGGTGTTGCGCCCGGTGCGGCCGGCCCCCCCTGCACCCCCCACGCTACGCCACTGATTTATCTACTTGCACTTTGATGTGCTTTCAAACTGCTTGGTTGGCAGCAGCAGGGACCGAGCAACGGGAGCTCACCCCGTTGCGGGGATTCGAACCGCCGACCTTCTGATCGGCAAGTCCTAGGCTCTGTGGTTTAACCCGCGTCCCATAATGATACTTTAAATGGAGAATAGCAAATTTAGAACAGAATAGTGAAAAAAACTAGTAAAAAGGTGAACCAGGGCACTATGAACCATATATTTCACAAATTGGTTTGGTTCCCTTTATTCTACTCTGAATAGAGAGCTAATGTCGACACTGCGCTGTGAATCAGGAGGCCTTTGGTTCAAATCTTGCACCTGCCATGAACTCACTAGGTAGTGTTAGTCAAACCCACTCTCAGCCTTGATCCTTCCATCCACAAAATGGGAATAATAATCCCGGTTTACTTTATAGGGCTGTTGTTTGGATTAAAGCTATAAATGCACTGGAAGCACTTTTAAGATGATGCCTCAAATAGTGGAGGCAGACAGGATGTGTTCAGATGTGAACGGGGATCGCCCCAAAGCCCAAAGTTGGTGGGTTGACAGACCGCCAAATTATGCACCACCTTTAACTTCTCTGCATAAGAACATAATCAGAGGCTGCTGGATCGGGCCAGCATCCCGTCTTGCCCTACATCCTGTTCTCACAAGGCCCAGGCAGACGAGGCCCTGGCATCAGTTTGATTGGCGCCCCTGGTCTCTAATGCAGAGGGTGTGCTCTTTAAACCAGCTTTAGAGATCTCCGCAGCTGATATCACTGGAGTCATTCTCCATCCCCTTCCCACCCATTCCTGCGTCTCTATTTATAGGTGGTGCAGCTACGGAAATGTGTTCCTGATCAGGAAGAGCTTGGCAGCTGCAGTTTCAGAATGAGATCTTTCCTCTCGGGACTTCCGGGGTTTGGAGCAGCCCGTTTGGAACACAGGGTGTGGCCCCTCCTCAGATAGCCTGCTCCTGTTGTTTGTGCCCAGTATCTGGCGATCGTTGGCATATCGATTCTGATCATTGAGGCGTGTTTGGTGATAGATCAGCTCCTAGCCAGGGAGGAGCGGAGGGCTGTGTTGATTTCAATTTCTCTCACAGCTGACCTACACCATGAATTTAAGGCACATCTGATGATGATGGTGATGGTGATGATGATGATGATGATGATGATGATAATTTATTATTTGTACCCTGCCCATCTGGCTGGGTTTCCCCAGCCACTCTGGACGGCTTCCAACAAAGATTAAAAATACATTAAAATGTCACACATTAAAAACTGATGCACATTTAAAACACACAACTTTCCCCCATAGAATCCTGGAAACTGTAGTTTCAGTCACACAGTCACAAACTACAGTTCCCAGGATACTTGGAGGGGTGTGTGCTTTAAATGTGTGGCTCTGCTGCCTCGTTTTTCAACTCTTCAGTTTGGCTTGCCACAAATTCAAGTGGACTTGAACGTTCACACACATTCTTGTTCCTACTTTGGCAAGCAATTTCCCCAAAGGGTATGCATTGTATGCTCGAACTCGGGACAAAAGGGGGAAACGTACTAAGAGGAAGGCACACTTGGCAAATCCACACCATGGTCAGCTCCTGCCCAGAAACCAATGTCCTCACTGTGGAAGGACGTGTGGATCCAGAACTGGCCTCCACAGTCACTTACGGACTCACTGTTAACCAGGGGTCAGCAAACTTTTTCAGCAGGGGGCCGGTCCACTGTCCCTCAGACCTTGTGGGGGGCCGGACTATATTTTGAAGGGGGTGAAAAAGAACGAATTCCTATGCCCCACAAATAACCCAGAGATGCATTTTAAATAAAAGGACACATTCTACTCATGTAAAAACACGCTATTTCCCGGACCGTCCACAGGTCGGACTGAGAAGGTGATTGGGCCGCATCCGGCCCCCGAGCCTTAGGTTGCCTACCCATGGTTAAGACCATGTTCATGGAAGACAATCTTACTCAGTTACGAGTGATTGCCAAAGAAGGAGAAGGACCAAATTTTGCAGTCAATGCACATCCCCGCCTGAGACAGATGTTCAATACCACATCTCACCTGCCTTTCGCAATGGCTGCTAATCACTAAAGCTCTTTCCGGTGTGCGTCATATTCTGTTAGACTTCAGTTTATTACATTTTATATGTTGTTAAAAATATGTACCGTATTTTTTCCTCTATAAGACTCACTTTTTCCCTCCTAAAAAGTAAGGGGAAATGTGTGTGCGTCTTATGTAGTGAATGCAGGCTGTGCAGCTATCCCAGAAGCCAGAACAGCAAGAGGGATTGCTGCTTTCGCTGCACAGCAATCCCTCTTGCTGTTCTGGCTTCTGAGATTCAGAATATTTTTTTTCTTGTTTTTCGCCTCCAAAAACTAGGTGCGTCTTATGATCTGGTGCATCTTATATAGTGAAAAATACAGTATTTCATAAACAATAAGCCAAAGCTCTTCACAACAAAAATACATAAAACCACGTGATAAAAACATATTTTAGAAGTTAAAAACAGACGTCAATTAGCCTTTGTGGAAATATGTTTCCTTAATTGCCTACATAGGCCTGGCAGAATAGAAAAATTGTCAGCAGGCATTTAGAATTTAAAACAGAAGGTCCCTTCCAAATCTCTATTTGCAGAGTATTCCACAACTCTGAGGTGATGGCACTAAAGCCTTGATTTTTTCTTGCTGTCAAACGAGCCTCGCTTGAGGGATGGGCAGTGACGCTCCTGCAGAGAATCTCAGGAATTGAGCTGGGATGAAAAGGCTCAGGAAATCCCTGGACCCAAGTTGTTCAGGGCTTTGTAAATTAAGAGAAGGACCTTGAACCTGGCATGACTGGAAGTGGGCAGCTGTTTTCACAATGGCAACACATTCTGTTGGACAGGTGCCCCTGTCAGCAATTTGGCTGCAGCATTCTGCACCAGTTGGAGCTTCCGAACCAAACCCAAGGACAGCCCCACATAGACCGCCTTGAGGTTACCAACACAAGGAGTCTTCAGACCATTGCAGCGTGAATAGAGCGTTCTGAAATATGCAGTGTATGGAGTTCATGGGCTGTGAGCAAACATAATACGCATTTGCCAGCAAGCGACACATATTGATGGGCTTGGCATGATGTTGCCTTCTGAGGGCGGGCAGTGGGGTGTTCAGAGAGTTCTGCCAGCATAATGGCATCTCAGAAACGTTACCATCCTGAAGGAGCGTCTCCACCCCCATAGTTCAGCCCAGACACTGAGGTTCAGCGCTGAGGGCCTTCTGGTGGTTCCCTCATTGCAAGAAGTGAAGCTACAGGGAACCAGGCAGAGGGCCTTCTTGGTGGTGGCACCTGCCCTGTGGAACGCGCTCCCAGCAGATGTCAAGGCAATAAACAACTATCTGACGTTTGGAAGACATCTGAAGGCAGCCGTGTTTAGGGAATTTTCTAATGTTTGGTGTTTTATTGTGTTTTTAATATTCTGTTGGGAGCCACATAGAGGGGATGGGGAAACCCAGCCAGATCGGCAGGGTATGTATGTATGTATGTATGTATGTATGTATGTATGTATGTATTTCATCATCATCAGATGCCATGGACTGTTTGGACACAGATGAATGGTGGGAAGAAGGAACCAGCTGAGGAACCACCAAGGGAACAAGGCTCAGAGCCTGGGGATTGGTAGTGGGACGATGATGAGTGGTCAGATGGAGATGAGAGAGAAGAAGAGAGGGAAGAGGAGGTACTGGAAACTGAAGGGATAACAGGGCTCTGTGAGCAGGGAGACTCTGTGGCAGAGAGAAGTACAGAACCAGAAGCAGAAGCTGAAGCCGGAGAGGAGGGAGACCCAGAGGCAGAGAGGAGTCAGGCTGCTGAAGAAGTCAAGGTGTCTCCCCCTCTCTTGTGACCAGCTCCCCTGCCTCTTGGTCTCCCAGAACCAGGAGAGGTGTGAAGAGGGTGGAGGAGAGGTTGGCTGCACACAGGCTTGGAAAAAACCCTGGAAAGGAGGGGAGTTAGTGGGGAGGCGAGGACTTTCAGTCTGGGCAACTGATGCATGGTAAAAAGGTAAAGGTACCCCTGCCCGTACGGGCCAGTCTTGCCAGACTCTAGGGTTGTGCGCCCATCTCACTCTATAGGCCGGGGGCCAGCGCTGTCCGGAGACACTTCCGGGTCACGTGGCCAGCGTGACAAGCTGCATCTGGTGAGCCAGCGCAGCACACGGAAACATCGTTTACCTTCCCGCTAGTAAGCGGTCCCTATTTATCTACTTGCACCCGAAGGTGCTTTCGAACTGCTAGGTTGGCAGGCGCTGGGACCGAGCAACGGGAGCGCACCCCACCGTGGGGATTCGAACTGCCGACCTTTCGATCGGCAAGCCCTAGGCGCTGAGGCTTTTACCCACAGCGCCACCCGCGTCCCTCTGATGCATGGTAAACTGATGTAAAAATGTGTGGAGTTTAGCATTAGCTAGAAAAATAAAGGCTTGGAGAACCCTGAAAAATTCATTGCTGCTTGTTGGGATTTTATCTTATCTACAAGAAGTAAACACAGGACAGCCTCTCCACAGCACAACATGAAATTTGGCTTCCTTGATGGTTTCAAGTACTTTACCCACCTAATATTAAATCATTTTTGTATATGCTGTGCTGCCTTTTTGTACTTCTATTGTTTTTATTAAATTGGTTTGCTTTATTTACTTGAATAAAATCTTTTAAAATAAATAAATCAGAGGGCAATTTGATTGGGATGTTCTGTCTGTCTTTCAGCCAGAAAAGTGATGTGAAGATGTCAACGCTTGTGGAACCAGCAATGCACACTCTCCAGATTGGTAAGAAATACAGGAAGATAATCAGTGATATGGGAAAACGGGGCATATTCAGCCTGGAAAAATAAAAGAAGGTGGTTGGTGGGCGGATGACCTGGGTACCACTTTCCAAATCTCTGAAGAGGGTGAAGACAATTTCTCTGCTGCCTCAGAGGGGAGTAGACACTAGACCTGGTCATCTTACATTACCTCGCTGTTATTTCCAATGCACTGGGTGGGAGTTCTGTCCAAGGCCAAGGGAAAAGGAAAAATAACACGTTGTTTCAAACATGTTTTGAATTGGCAGCCTTAGCTGTGTTGCGTTCCTGAACTTTCTGAGGAATTGATAAGTGTCACTTCTACAACGATGCTGGGCTTGGGGATTTCTGCAGAATAAGGTAAAGGTAAAGGTACCCCTGCCCGTACAGGCCAGTCTTGACAGACTTTAGGGTTGTGCGCCCATCTCACTCTATAGGCCGAGAGCCAGCGCTGTCCGCAGACACTTCCGGGTCACGTGGCCAGCGTGACAAGCTGCATTTGGCGAGCCAGCGCAGCACACGGAACGCCGTTTACCTTCCCGCCAGTAAGCGGTCCCTATTTATCTACTTGCACCCGGAGGTGCTTTCGAACTGCTAGGTTGGCAGGCGCTGGGACCGAGCGACAGGAGCGCACCCCGCCACGGGGATTCGAACCGCCGACCTTTCAATCAGCAAGTCCTAGGTGCTGAGGCTTTTACCCACAGCGCCACCCGCGTCCCGAATAGCCAGAGGCAAAACAGAGAAGTTGCTTAGGAGGCGGCACTTCAGAATGTGTTGAGAGAATATCAACCCACCTTCCCACTTACTTATCAGGCTCCTTTCCTAAAAAACACACACACAACTCCAGGCATTTCAATTTGACCTTTTTGCTGGGTGAGCAAAGATGGACAAAGGTGCAAAGCCCTTCTATCTACACCTAGGGTCTTGATCCAGATTGTGGTCTTTGTGTTGGCAGTGTGTGTGAGAGTGAGACAGACAGAGAGAGAGCAAACCTGCACTCTTGCAGAACTACACAATCCAAATCAGAATTCATGTTGTTGTTGTTCAGTCATTTAGTCGTGTCCGACTCTTCGTGACCCCCTGGACCAGAGCACGCCAGGCCCTCCTGTCTTCCACTGCCTCCCGCAGTTTGGTCAAACTCATGCTGGTAGCTCCGAGAACACTGTCCCACCATCTCGTCCTCTGTCGTCCCCTTCTCCTTGTGCCCTCCATCTTTCCCAACATCAGAGTCTTTTCCAGGGAGTCTTCTCTTCTCATGAGGTGGCCAAAGTCTTGGAGCCTCAGCTTCAGGATCTGTCCTTCCAGTGAGCACTCAGGGCTGATTTCCTTCAGAATGGAGAGGTTTGATCTTCTTGCAGTCCATGGGACTCTCAAGAGTCTCCTCCAGCACCAGAATTCAAAAGCATCAATTCTTCGGCAATCAACCTTCTTTATGGTCCAGCTCTCACTTCCATATATCACTACAAGGAAAACCATAGTTTTAACTATACAGACCTTTGTTAGAATTCATATGTTTTTTTTAAAATCCTTTTTTATATTCTAGCCTATATAAAAGCTCAGATTTGCTCAGAAAGTGTGCAGGAAGCCCATGCTGATATCTCAGAAGTCAAAGAGGCGTCAAAAATGGATTTCCATGGGTCAGAGAGTATAAGGCAATAAGCGCTCTGACCTTGCCCCCTCCCCATGATCCGCAAAAGCAGAAAAAAATATCCAAAAGTAAAGAAGTGACACTTATTTGCATATTTTAGGCACCTTATGGAATTCCTGTGGAAGCAGAGTGCTTCTGGATCATGTAATCTAGTCTAGCCTCCTGTTCTCACTGTGGGAAAAGGGACACGGGTGGCGTTGTGGTCTAAACCACAGAGCCTCTTGGGCTTGCTGATCAGAAGATCGGCGGTTTGAATCCATGCAACGGGGTGAGCTCCCATTGCCCTGTCCCAGCTCCTGCCAACCTAGCAGTTTGAAAGCACACCAGTGCAAGTAGATAAATAGGTACCGCTGTGGTGGGAAGGTAAACGGCATCTCCGTGCGCTCTGGCACTCATCATGGTGATCCATTGCACCAGAAGCGGTTTAGTCCTGCTGGCTACATGTCCCAGAAAGCTGTCTGTGGACAAGCGCTGGTTCCCTTGGCCTGAAAGCGAGATGAGTTCCACAACCCCAAATTTAGTTGGTCTCTAAGGTGTTTCGACTATTATTTTGTTTCGACTATGGCAGACCAACACAGCTACCTACCTGTAACTACAACCCCATAGTTGCCTTTGATGGGACTTAGCCACCCAGGGGTCCTTTACCTCCTCACTGTGGCCAAAAAGCTGCCCCAATGGGAAGCCCAGATCCTCTGACACGAGACGCAGAGTGTAGCCACCGTTCTTCATGCAGCACATCGTTAAACTGTGGAACTCCCTGCCACAGGATGCAGGGATGGCTGTCAACTGGGATGGCTTTTGAAGAGGATTAGACATATTCATGAAGGAGGAGAGGGCAATGGATGGTTATTAACCATAATGGCTCTGCTGTGCCGCCACAGCTGGAGGTAGCAGGGCTAGAAACCACCAGAGGGGAGAGTGGCGCTTGCGTTCGAATCCTGCTTGCAGGTTTCCCACAGGCATCTGTGAGGTCAGAATGCTGGACTAGAAGAGCCATTGGCCTGATTCTGCAGGCTCTTCTTATGCCAGTGGTCATTCCACTTTTCTTGGGGATGTATTTGGATTGTCTGTGTACGTAATTGCCATTCCTTTCGCACAGAGGGCACACTCCTGAGTGTTTCAACTTACCTGCGGCATGATTTATAATTTACACCCGTGATGTTATTGTTTCCTAAGAGTTTGTGTACCGTTTTGCGAGGCATCCTGTTTGCTGCGTGAGCTCAGTTCCAGCGGCT
The DNA here is from genome assembly GCF_964188315.1 of Podarcis muralis. NCBI lineage: Eukaryota > Metazoa > Chordata > Lepidosauria > Squamata > Lacertidae > Podarcis > Podarcis muralis. The sequence continues at coordinate 2,527,237 of NC_135663.1, forward strand.
TTGATCCCAAAGCAGCTATTTGTTTTCATTTCGGCAGAGTGCCTCTTTCATTTCTTCCCTTCCACCCCCCCAATACGCTCAAGTAAGAAGATCTGGGTAAAGAGCCTTCTCTGAGAACATGCTGGTTTCATTTCAAAATCCTGGCTGGTTTCTGTCTATTTTTTGTACCAGATGAAATATTAACATGACAGGCACCCGAGACAGAAAAAGCCACTTAGGGAATCGGAGAGAAGGGTCTGGTGTCGTGTCTCTCCAGTCGCTGATTCTTCACAGCGAGAGTTGCTGAGACTAATCTCTGGAGCTGTATTTGGAAGGGGACAAAAAAAACAAAAACCATCTTTGACAGGCTCATAAAACCCAAGCCTTTTAAAACAACTTGCTTCTCCAGGCGTTCAGCCAGGAGCTGCGATGGAGTAACTCTCTCAAAACTTGTCCTTCTCGGGACGTTGGTGGTCTGGGAAGGATAAGAGGGGCCTACTTTAAAGGGATGGTAATCTTTGGTAATACCGTATATAAAGAAAATACTGTCTGTCTCTGCCTTTGTCAACCTGGGGCAACCAGAAAGATCAAAGAAATGGAACTACTCCTGTAGGGCGAAAGGTTGAAGTTTGGGGACTTTTGGGAGAAAAAGCGAGTGAGAGGTGACATCATAATAATAATAATAATAATAATAATAATAATAATAATAATAATAATAATAATAATAATTTATTATTTATACCCCGCCCATCTGGCTGGGCTTCCCCAGCCACTCTGGGAAGCTTCCAACAAAATATTAAAATACAGTAATGCATCAAACATTGAAAGCTTCCCTAAACAGGGCTGCTTTCAGATTTCTTCTAATAGTCTGGTAGTTGTTTATTTCCTTGACATCTGACGGGAGGGTGTTCCTCAGGGCGGGCGCCACCACTGAGAAGGCCCTCTGCCTGGTTCCCTGTAACTTGGCTTCTCGCAGTGAGGGAACCGCCAGAAGGCCCTCAGAGCTGGACCTCAGTGTCCGGGCTGGATGATGGGGGTGGAGATGCTCCTTCACGTATACTGGGCCTTTGAGGCCGTTTAGGGCTTTCAAGGTCAGCACCAACACTTTGACTTGTGCTCAGAAACGTACTGGGAGCCAATGTAGGTCTTTTAGGACCAGTGTTATGTGGTCTCGGTGGCTGCTCCCAGTCACCAGTCTAGCTGCCGCATATACGTGTCTGGAGGAAGTTGGACAGCAAAGGAGTTTTCTCCCTCTCTCATAACACAGGAACTCATGGGCATCAGATGGAGCTGAATGTTGGGAGATTCAGGGCAGACCAAATGAAATACGTGCTCACTCAGAGCAGATAGACTGTGGAACTCCCTGCCACAGGAGGGAGTGATGGCCACCAACTTGGATGGCTTTAGAAGAGGATTAGAGAAATCTATGGAGGAGGAGAGGGCTATCAATGGCTCCTAGCCATGATGGCTCCGTTCTGCCTCCACAGAGACAGCAATGCTCCTGAACTCCAGTTGCTGGAAGCCATGGGAGGTTAGAGGGCTCTTGTGTTCGAATCCTGGTTGCGGGTTTCCCTTTGAGGCACGTGGTTGGTGTCCCTATTTCCCAGGGACAGTCCTGGATTTACAGAAGCAGTTTCTGAATGTCCCACTTTTCCTTCAGACGTCCCTTTTGTCATCGGAGAAATGTTGGAGGGATGCGGAATTAGATAGGCCATTGGCTTGAACTTGCAGGCTCTTCTCGCATAGTTTTAGGCTACAGACCCCGTGGCCACTGCCAGGAGAGGATGCCAGGCGAGATGGGCGCTTGGCCTGATCCAGCCGCGCTCCTCTTAGGGTGCTGTTTGGCAAGTGCCTGGGCAGACCAGCCTTGCTCAAAGCAGGCCTTGAGATCTGAACCAGCGCCCCCAGCCCCCTTCCAGCTCTGAGAGAGGCCCTCGCTGCTAGGGGTCTCAGATGCCTTGCAGATAAAGTGACTCTCCTCCACCACCTCCTCCTCCTCCTCCTCTCCCCTGAACCAACAGCTGGATCCTGTCAGCCAAGAAGCCATACTTCTGGCCTGGAACGGGGCAGCAGTGATGGGGGGGAGCAATTAACTCCATCCCCTAATTGGAACCATCTGCGGCGCAGGGGAGTGTGGTCTATGCGCCGACGGGACGGAGACATGTCTGCCTCATTAAGTGCGCATTGCGTGGGCGAGACGAGGCGTCCAGCACACTCAGGGCTCCAATCTGCACGAACACCACACATAGCTGTCAACGTTTCCCCTTTTTTTAAGGGAATTCCCTTATTCCGAATAGGATTCCTCACAAGAAAAGGGAAAAGTTGACAGCAAAGCCAGAGGCGTGTTTGTTTCAGATAGCGTAGAGAATGACACCCGCCTCTCTTGGGCTGGAGCAGAGTCCCCTTCTTGGAAAATTGCAGTCTGCAACACACGAACACACACACACACCTCCTTTTTTCAAGGCTTGAGGTTTCTTATTTGCAGCTTGAGTCTTATTGATTTCAACAGAGCAAAAGAACCAGTTTGCACATTTGGGGCAACCAAGTGGCAAAGACATCCCCGGCTTGAGGGTTTTCTTAATAATAATAATAATAATAATAATAATAATAATAATAGATTTTTATTTATATCCCACCCTTCCCAGCCGAAGCCGGGCTCACAGCGGCTAACAACAATAAAAGTAACACAGTTTACATAAAATCACAATCAATTAATTGAAATGCACTCTAAAACCAATTCATTCTAAAATCAATTCAGAATCAAATTCATGGCAACCTTTGGTCTAGAGTTCTGTGAGGATTACAGAAGGAGGGGGTCAGACTGTGCCTTGGCCAAAGGCCTGGTGGAACAGCTCTGTCTTGCAGGCCCTGTGGAAAGATGTCAAGTCCCGCAGGGCCCTGGTCTCTTGTGGCAGAGCGTTCCACCAGATCGGGGCCACAGCCAAAAAAGCCCTGGCTCTGGTTGAGGCCAGCCTAACCTCCCTGTGGCCCGGGACCTCCAAGATGTTTTTGTTTGAAGACCATAAGGTCCTCCGTGGGACATACCAGGAGAGGCGGTCCCGTAGGTATGAGGGTCCTAGGCCGTATAGGTGGTTCCAGGTCAGGCTTTGCCGGCAGGGTAGGTTGAGGACCAGAGTCTTCTTTCTCCTAGGTGCATGACTTCCCAGGTGGACGAGCCCCATCTGCCCCTCACTTCCCTCTACAGCAGCCTTTCTCAACCTGTGGGTCCCCAGATGTTGTTGGACTACAACTCCCATCACCCCTAGCTAGCAAGGCCAGAGCTCAGGGATGATGGGAGTTGTAGTCCAACATCATCTGGGGATCCACAGGTTGAGAACCGCTGCTCTACAGCATGTGCAGAAACCATCTTCTTGGCTGTTGGACCCGCTATTGGTCTTGTCTGCTCAATCCTCAGGAGCCTGTCTTTGCATGCATGTCTTTGCATCCCTAACGCATCTAAGGCAGAAGTTTCCAACCTTTTTGAGCCCACGGCTCCCTTGAGTTCTGTGGCTCTGCTGTGGGGCTCAGGAGCCCAGTTATGTCACCCCTTGCCTGCAGAGCTGGCAACCTCTCACCCTTTTTTGAACACCTTCCTTTGCGGAGTATGCCCTCCTCTCCTCTCCCTTCTTGGGAGTCCTCTGGGCAGCCGCTCCTGCTGTCCCTGGTCTCTGAGCTGCCCCCCACCCTGCCCCAAAGAGAGGTGCTTCTCACAGGCACCATTCACCTGCAGAGCTTATAGCCAGGGCTGCTGCAGTAAATGTCTGTGCAAGTCTTTGGGAGGCAGAGATGCAAGAGGGCACCAGAGGAGGGAGGGAAGGAAAGAGGGACAGAGGCCAGTGTTGCCCGTGGCACCCCTGGCCAGCATTCAAGGCACCCCAGGGGGCCACAGGACACTGATTGGAATCCACTGCTTTAGATATTTGAAGATAGCTATCCTATCTCCTCTGTCTCTCCTTTACCAGGCTAAACATACCCAATTCCTTCAACTGTTCCTCATATGACTTGGTCTCCAGGCCCTTGATCATCATGGTTGCCTTCCTCTGTACATATTCCAGTCTTTCAGTAGCCTTATATTGTGGTGCCCAGAACTGGACACTGGACTTCAGGTGTGGTCTGACCAGGGCAGAATAGAGCAGGATTATGACTGCCTGCGGGATGCAGGTGGCGCTGTGGTCTAGACCACAGAGCCTAGGGCTTGCCAATCAGAAGGTCAGCGGTTCAAATCCCCGTGATGGGGTGAGCTCCCGTTGCTCGGTCCCAGCTCCTGCCAACCTAGCAGTTCGAAAGCACGTCACAGTGCAAGTAGATAAATAGGTACCGCTCCGGTGGGAAGGTAAACGGCATTTCCGTGCACTGCTCTGGTTCACCAGTTACAACTTCCTCCCAAAGAATCCTGGAAGCTGTAGTTTGCTAATGCTGGAAGGAACTGTAACTCTGCCAGGGTCAAACTACCCAGATTAAGGGTAGTTTTTAATAAGGGTTAAATTCCCTGGATTCTTTGGAGGAAGATCGTGTGCTTTAAATTGGCATCAAATGTGCTTTAAACGGTGTGGTTCTTCCTAATCGACCAATGGGGCTGGCTCTGTATCTAAGGCAGCTTCCTTTATTCCTTTCACACTTCCCTTTCAGCCCTGCAAATGAGGAGCCTGAAAGAAAGCAAAGAGCTGATACAATTAAAAATAAATACTTCCCTTCCTAGTCACCTTGAGGGAGATTCCCACTCATTCTTGGTGACCAGGACAGGGGCTTTCGCAAACCTACCTATCTCTTCTTATCCGCCAGGTGCAAACAGAGAGCGATCCCGCACCCCATCTCCCCAAAACTCTCCCCGACTCCACAACGAAAGCTGCAGCATCGCCCCTCTGACGCCGTCCCAGTCGCCGGTAAGCAGGGAGAATGGCATGCGAACCAAAAACCTACCAAATTCAGAGCAGTGCCCTGGGGAGGTTCACAGGCAGGGTGTGAGGGTGATAACCCCTGTTCCCCCTATCCAAAATAGCCTAAGTCCAGTCTATTGCCTGCCATGTCCCTTTGGGTATTCATCCGGCCTTGTTTTAAAAGCGGTTGTCACAGCATCTTGTGGCAGTGAGTCCCAGAGGCCACCTGCAGTGTGCGAAACACGTCCTTTTCGCTTGTCTTAAGCCTGCTGCCTACAACAGTTCTCTGTCTCTTTCCCCCTTTCTCCCAGTTTTATTTACTTAGGTGGGAAGCATTTTTTAAAAGTGAAATGTTCAGATTCCTGCATTGCAGGGGGTTGATCTAGATGACCCTTGGGGTCCCTTCCAAGTCTACAATGCTATGATTCTAAAGCAATCCTCCACCATCTAGCCTGCAATGGAACAGTCTGGGATTCCACCACCTCACTCTGAGAAATGGGTTAAGCCAGTCTTCACCGTTCGGGTGCCCTCCATAGGGTTCGGGCTACAAATCCTATCAGCCCTGGTCTGGGACTGATGGAAGTTGTTGTCCAAATCATCAGCTGGGGGGGGGGGAGGCTAAGCCCACAGATTATTAGTCGGGTGTGGTGAAATTGCCCTCCAGGAACTGAATTCTCTGCCTTCTGTTTCCAGAGGAATGAAATCCGGATGCGCCAAACCACTCCCTTCTCTGTGGTGGTAGCCATCGACTTTGGGACCACGTCCAGCGGCTACGCCTTCAGTTTCACCAGTGACCCAGAGGCCATCCACATGATGAGGTACGTGGCATATAAGAAGGTCAAAATGAATTCCTTGCAAGCCTTGCCCTGCGTTAAACATTCACCTTCTTAAAATCCCCCTCTGTGAGGTTGAAGGGTGAACTGTCAGGCGGCACAGGATCCAACCCCCACGGCTGGTCGCCAGGAATGGATAAGACAAGGAAAAGTTATTACCAACTGCTTTTTATTCAATATTCACAGAGAGAGGCTAGGGAATGCCGCCTCTTGGAAGAATGGCGTTGCCCCGAGTGGGTCTCCACCCACTCTCTCTCTCTCATGCACCATCGCTACGGGTGCTGAAAAGTGCATTCCCTTATTCCGAATAGGATTCCTCGCAAGAAAGGGGAAATGTTGACAGCTATGCCTCTGCCTTTGAGCTCTTTGCTCTCCTACTTTCAAGGCCCGCCGGGTTCTGGGAGAGGGAGGGTCTGGAATGCTTTCCAAAGACTCTGTGTCCGTCAGCTGTGCTTCTTCCTCGTCCTCTCCCATTATTTCCCAGCTTTTCCCCTCATCTGCCTCTGAGCTGTGACCTCCCTCAAATTCTGAACTGTCGTCTTCTTCTCTGGAAGGGTCAGGCTGGGAAGGCGGTCTCCACCAGTCCCTGACATGAATTTTACCTGTACCTGTACCTTCTCTTGTGGGGGCCCAATTAGTGCCAGTGCCTTCCGTTAAGAGTTTGGGTGTAATCCTTGACACCTCCCTTTCCATGGAGGCGCAAGTTACAGCAACAGCCAAGGCGACATTTTTCCACCTTTGCCACATTAGGCCGTTGGTCCCTTACCTTTCCTGCCCCGACCTGGCCACAGTGATCCATGCGACGGTCACCTCCAGGCTTGACTACTGTAATTCGCTCTACACGGGGCTTCCCTTGAAACTGTCCCACAAACTCCAGTGGGTGCAGAATGCAGCACCGATGCTCCTCAAGGGGTCTCTGCCATGGGAGCATATTCACCCAGTGCTTTACCAGTTGCACTGGCTCCCGGTGGAGTACAGGGTCAGGTTCAAGTTGCTGGTCTTGACCTTTAAAGCCCTTTGTGGCTTAGGGCCCTCGTATACGGGACCGCCTCTCCTGGTATGCTCTGCAGAGGACCTTAAGGTCCATGAACAACCATAGCTTAGAGGTCCTGGGCTCTAAGGAAGTCAGACCAGGGCCAGGGCCTTTTCAGTGATGGCTCCGACCTGGTGGAATGCTCTGTCCCATGAGACCAGGGCCCTACAGGATTTAATTTCCTTCTGTCGGGCCTGTAAGACAGAACTATTCCGTCTGGCCTTTAATTTGAATTCAGCCTGATCTTTTATTTCCCTTCTCTCCCCCCCTCCCCTTTTATGAAGATTAACCGCTCTGAGACCCCACAGCTAATTCTCCCCTGGTCTCCTCACTGGCCCAAGTAGGACCAATTCAGCCAGCTAGCCCTGGGGATTATCTAATGCTTATTAGATGGGTTTCCCCTAAATTGATTTGAGAACTTTGAATTTTATTGTTATTCATGTTTTTATACTGTATTTTATGCTGTTTTTACAAATATGTGTTTTAAATTTGTTGTTAGCTGCCCTGAGCCTGGTTTTTGAACCAGGAAGGGCAGGGTATAAATAAAAATGTATTATTATTATTAATAATAATAATATTATTACCTGGGTTTATTGGTGGAGGGCCAACTGCCCTTACAGCTGCCTTGCCTGTGGATGCTCCAGTTGTGTAGCAGGTTGTGGACCAGTGAGGGAAGAGGACTGGGAAGGGGGGGGTGCGACCTCTTTCAGTAAGTCCGTGGGCTGAATAGAGGGGCTTGGGGGGCCACCACCCAGCCGTTGCATCTGTGGTTCCCCACACCTGTTTAGGACACAGACAAGTCAACCCACTTTCTGACCCCTCCTTCCAGGAAATGGGAAGGCGGAGACCCAGGAGTAGCCCACCAGAAGACCCCCACCAGCCTCCTCCTGACTCCGGATGGCAGTTTCCACAGCTTTGGCTACACCGCCAGGGACTACTACCACGACCTGGATCCTGACGAAGCTCGCGACTGGCTGTACTTTGAGAAGTTCAAAATGAAGATCCACAGCACTAGCGTGAGTTCAGCGGCTGAAGCCTCCTTGGGGGGCCAGGCAAGGCACAGTATCCCCGACTGATGGGATATGGAAGCAGTTTCAGGGCAGCCAACAAATTCCTCTCAGCCCTGAGGCTGAATATTTGAGCTCACAAGGACTGTTTGAAGGTGGAATGGTCGAGCCCCAGGAGGTTCTGGACTCTCTGTGCTGGGCCTGGGGGTTAACCCGAGCCACGCGGTCCAGGTCCGGTCCCGAATCCAAGGATTCCGTGAGGAGTCAGTCCGACAGGGCCAAGGCAGGAAACTGGGCTAGGTCAGGTACAGGATCACAGGCAGGTTCTGGCAAACAGCAACGTTGCTCCCGCAACCTGGGGCAGGGTCCGGCAGCCTTTTATCTTTGTCGGGGTAATGGCCGATCCTGATCCCCTGGTGTCTCACCTCCCTGTTTCGCCCAAAGGTGAGCACTGCTCCTGCGAGTACTCAGGTCTCTCCTTCTCTCAGACCTCAGTCTCTGCAGCTCAGGAGACGTCGGTGGGTTACTAGACCCAGAGGCCGCCTCAGCCTCTCCTGACCCAACCGGTAGTGGAGCAGCTGTAAGTGATGGCCCAGCTGGAGGCAACGAGGTCATCCTCGCATCTGGAGCCAGGGCAGGATCAGGCCCCTGACTCGGCCCAGCTGGTGCTTGTTGCAGGGGAACCTGGGCAGACTGGGACTCTTCAGAATCAGGCCCCAGACTAGGTTCAGATGCCGCCTGAGGCAAAGGATCCAGTGCGGACTGAGACTCCTCTGGCTCCGAGTCCGAGCCCAAGTCCCAGGCCATCACACCCTCCTTCCTTGAAGGTTTTTAAGCAGAGGTTGGGTGGCCATCTGTCACAGATGCTTTAGCTGAGATTCCTGCATTGCAAGGGGTTGGACTAGATGACCCCTGCAATGCAGGGATCCCAGCTAAAGAATCCCTAACAGATGCCCATCCAATCTCTGCTTAAAATCCTCCAGTGAAGGAAAGCAATTTGTGCAATTTGTATCCACGAGGCTTCAATCTATTCTGCTGTATTTATTTTGCAAGATGTTTGTTGCATTCTTTGTTGAGAACAACGCAGAAAAGGTGACCTTCAGTTTTCAGTCGCCCACAAGCCTCTCCTGGACGCTGGGTGCTCTTTATCCAAAATGAAAGCAGCCTCTCTCGTTTGTTTGTTTTTTCCTTTCCAAAGAGAGGTCTGATGATTGGTGTTGATATCTCTGAGCTCTCAGAGAGGATCAGGAACAAGTTAGGCAGGTTCTGATAACCCAAAGGCAGGAGTTGGTGATTCTAACCTGTTTGTGCACATCTGTTTTGTTAAGAATGCCATGTGAACACTTTGAATTAAGCTACTAAGAGGAAACCCGTTTGCCTTCAGGGAGATTCTGTCTGTTCCATTGGGCCATGACACAGATGATCTCCCAGGTGATCTTCAAACTCCCATGTGCAATTTGCAGCTGATGGCCATGTTGGAATATGGATAGATGCTAAGAGAAGATATATTTATTAGATACAGTCCTTCCTTCCTCATGTTTGTGAGTTCAGCAGAATGGTATCCCTTTCCATCTTAAAAGGGAAGCTTAGATAGGCTAGTTTTAGTGTTTACTTTTTGTTTGTTTGTTTTTTTATTAAAGATTTTCTTGTTTTACAAAAGTGTTTGCAATATCTCTCTCGTATTTTTTCCCCCATGTAACATTTTTACAAATCAGTTTCATTTGTTGAGACATTGGGAATTCAGGAGGCTTTAAGGCAGACTGGGTTCTCCTAGCATTACTCCATCTCTCCCCCTTAATATAACAATAAAAAACAAGGTAAAATTACATTTACTCACTCAGAATACTTCTTGAAGAGTAACAGAGCAGCTTTGCTCAGGCAGGCTGAAAAGGACAATTCGGTTACAAAGACACGCTTAAGGTAAAGGGTAAAGGGACCCCTGACCATTAAGTCCAGTCATGGCCGACTCTGGGGTTGCGGCGCTCATCTCGCTTTACTGGCCGAGGGAGCCGGCGTACAGCTTCCGGGTCATGTGGCCAGCATGACTAAGCCGCTTCTGGCGAACCAGAGCAGCGCACGGAAACGCCGTTTACCTTCCCGCCAGAGCGGTACCTATTTATCTACTTGCACTTTGACGTGCTTTCGAACTGCTAGGTTGGCAGGAGAAAGACACGCTTAAGACTAGCTTAAAAATGGAGTTGCAATGCCCTTGGGAAACCTGGCAGTCTGTCACGGGGTGGTGGTCTAGGTGGAAGCATGCAGATGGAGAAGGGAATATTTATGAGAGGCTCAAGGGGCCTGTGTATATCCACTTGAGGCTAGAAGCCGGCAGGAGTCCAGGTGAGATGTACGGTAACAAGGGGGCAGGGCGTGTCGGTGGGAGAAGATCAGGACCCTGGTCAGTTCCCCGTGGAGAAAGCCTACAAGGGAAGTAGCAAAGGACAAGCTTGCTCCCCTGGATGTCCAAAGACGGGGGCTGTTGAATGAACTGAGAGCAATCCATCTCTGTTTCCCTCCTCTTTTGCTAGGACTTAACCATGAAAACCGAACTGGAAGCAGTGAATGGGAAGAAGGTGCAGGCTCTGCAGGTCTTTGCGCATGCTCTCCACTTCTTTAAGCGACAAGCACTGCAGGTAAGGGGGGGGAAGAGACACCCAGAGGCGCATGTCCGTCATGCAGAGAAGTCACACAGAGGCAAAATTCGGCTGGGCGTGAAATAACTTTCTGCAATTGCCTGGAGAAGGCATTTGACCGGCTGGTGTTTCTCCTCCACCGAAATAATTTGTTACGGTCTCCTTTTTAGCCTCTCCCACAGTTTCTTCCCCACTCAGAGACCCCTTTTTGCTAATATTTCTTCTTCGCAGACTTGGGGCCCCTGTAGATGGCAGTTCCTTTGCAGGGGTTTTCTAAAACATGTTACTGATACAATAATAGTGCATTCGAGGTGGGTTTATACACCGGACATCATTCGGCTTTATTATATTTTTAAATTTTTATTGGAAATCTTATTTACAACATAACATAAACAGAAATCCTCCCTCATTAAACACGAACATAACAAACTATAAGCATAACATACAACAATACAAACAACCAAATAAAACACTTCCTTTATCCTGTATCTGGCCTCCTTATAAGAAGTAAATACTTATAAGCTGTTTCCTTTATGAATAATTATTAAGATTTTTCTAATTATAACTTAAATATCCACAAAGTCTCCTCCAGACATTAATTGAAACAAGTCCAGGTATGATTTTTAGGGCACTGTTTTGGGAAGTATTCTCTGCATTTTCCCCATGCTTTTTTGAAATTCTTGTCTAGTGTGATCTCTAATTGCCTCTTTTAATCTAGCCAGTTCATCATTCTGCTTTATTAGTTCTTCTGCAGTGCTTCCCCCAATGTTATTGCACTGTTGCCCTCTGGAGGGGCATCCACGCCCTATATTGCAGCTTACCCCCCCCCCCCCCATTACTTGTGTGCTGCAGTTAGGCTTAGAAAAAGCCCTTTGTTGCAATAGAAAGCTTCTTTTCCATTCTAATGCAAGCAGGGAACAGCAAGGTGAGGAAGAAACACTGTGGGATAGGTTTTCAGGACCCCTGTGCATGGACACACACACACACACACACAGCTTAGGACCAGAATAACCCAAAGAGCCACCTTCTCCCCTGTAAGCTTGCCTGATCACAAAGCTCAAATCAGCTACACAGGCCCTTCTCCAAGCTGAGGTAGGTGCCAACCGGAGAAGCAGCCTTTTCAGTGGTGGCCCCACATCTCCGATATCTCCCTCTCCAAACAGATTTGGGAGGCACCCGCGATATGGCAATTTCCAGGGCTGCAGCAGCACAGAAGAATGACTGGATTCAGGCAGTGCCAGGGAGAGAAGGGCAGAGAAGAGGGAAGAATTGGTGTTTGGATGTCACAGGAGGACCTTGAAGGTGGTGGTCCAAATTGTGTGGAGGAGGCAGCATTTGGGCTCCACTGCAGGCAGCAAAATATCATGGCCTGGCCTGGGACATGGCTGCCAGGCAGCTATCTGTGTGTTACCTTGCAACAACCTGCATTCCTTCCAGTTAGAAGTAGCAGTGAATGTCAGTGTTCGGAAAAGAAAAGGTTCTGACCTCCTTTTTACTCCCTTGCCTAGTCCTCAGACCTTAGTTGGCACAAAAGAGTCTTTGAGAAAGAGTATTCTTGCAGAGTGAAGGGACGTGGGTGGCGCTGTGGGTAAAAGCCTCAGCGCCTAGGGCTTGCCGATCGAAAGGTCAGCGGTTCGAATCCCCGCGGCGGGGTGTGCTCCCGCTGCTCGGTCCCAGCGCCTGCCAACCTAGCAGTTCGAAAGCACCCCCGAGTGCAAGTAGATAAATAGGGACCGCTTACTAGCGGGAAGGTAAACGGCGTTTCCGTGTGCTGCGCTGGCTCGCCAGATGCAGCTTTGTCACGCTGGCCACGTGACCCGGAAGTGTCTCCGGACAGCGCTGGCCCCCGGCCTATAGAGTGAGATGGGCGCACAACCCCAGAGTCTGTCAAGACTGGCCTGTACAGGCAGGGGTACCTTTACCTTTACCTTTTTATTCTTGCAGAGTATTGCTGCTTTTATTCTTAAAAAGTCTTCTTTTCCAACCACGGCTGACAGCTTTTACAAACACCAAACACAACCAGCTTTCTACCATCCATCCATCCAACCCAACACCCAACACTAACATTGACCACTCTATATATACCGGTACAATTTGGTGAAAGGTTTCATGAGTCATTGCAGGCCACTGACTCCTGCTGATTTAGTTCTTTTAGCATTAAAGAAACAGTGGCCAATTTTTAGCCGTGACAGTGAATAAGTTTGCCTCTCCTTCCTATGGTTGCTCCCTTCTTCCTCCGTTTCTTGGAGCCTGTGGAGAGTCAATGCCTCCTGCTTTGTTCCTTGTGACTTGCAGGAACTGAAGGACCAGTGCCCAGCCTTGCCAGAGAAAGATGCCATCCGGTGGGTGATCACTGTGCCAGCCATCTGGAAACAGCCTGCCAAGCAGTTCATGAGGGAGGCTGCCTACCTGGTGAGTGAAAAAGCCAATGCTCTTCTAGGCTGCATCAACAGAAGTCTAGTGTCCAGATCAAGGGAAGTCATAGTACTGCTCTCTTCTGCCTTGGCCAGACCACACCTGGAGTCCTCCTGTGTCCAGTTCTGGGCACCACAATTTGAGAAGGATGTTGACGAGCTGGAATGTGTGCAGAGGAGGGCAAGCAGGATGATCAAGGGTCTAGAAGCCAAGCCTTATGAGGAATGGTTGAAGGAGCTGGGTACATTTAGGCTGGAATAGAGGAGATATGATAGCCATCTTCACATATCTCAAGGCCCATCACATGGAAGATGGGGCAAGCTTGTTTTCTCCTGCTCTGGAGGGTAGGACATGAGCCAATGGCTTCAAGTTACAAGAAAGGGGATTCCAACTAAACATTAGAAGATGAGCCATTAAATAGGCCTGAGATGGTATTGTTATAGATGTTGTTGGGTCCAGTGATGGTGTTGTCTGGGTGTATACAGCAGCAAAGTTGGCATCTGGGTTTATTGCAGGCTCTGGTACCAGTGTCCATGTTAAGTCTGGTTGCTGTATTATTGTGGGCGAGGAACTGTTTAAGATTGGGTGGCTGTCGGTAGGCAATGAAAGGTCTTCCTCCCAGAGCTTGAGAAAGAGAACTGTCATTGTCTAGGACAGCGGTTCTCAACCTGTGGGTCCCCAGATGTTGTTGGACTACAACTCCCATCATCCCTGACCTCTGGTCTTGCTAGCTAGGGGTGATGGGAGTTGTAGTTCAACAACATCAGTCATTTTTGCAGTCATTTTAACACTTCAAAACACGACTTCCTTCCTCCTCTTTGTGTGGTTCCTTAAATTTATTTTTATCATTTCCTGCATATTCTAAATAAACTTAAATTATTCTTTTATTAATCTGCTTTAATTATATACTCTTGTAAAACTGCAGGTTGTTACAATAATCCTGCCAACGTCCTTATCTGTTTACAATTTGTTTGTAGATGTTCAATGAACCATTTCCATTCTTTTATAAAAAGTTGGTTATCTTGATTTCTTATTTTTCCGGTACGTTTTGCCATTTCTGCATATTCCATAAGTTTTTTGCATCCATTCTTCTTTCCTTAGGATTTCTTCTTCTTTCCATTTTCGAGCAAACAACATTCTTGCTGCTGTAAAATGCTCCAACTCAGATCCTCCAAGTGTCCCTATTTTCCAGGGACAACCCTGATTTACATAAGCTGTCCCAGTTTCTGATTTTATCTTGGAATGTCCACCTTTTCCTTTGTTGTTGTTGTTTAGTCCTTTAGTCGTGTCCGACTCTTCGTGACCCCCTGGACCAGAGCACACCAGGCACTTCTGTCTTCCACTGCCTCGCGCAGTTTGGTCAAACTCATGTTTGTAGCTTCGAGAACACTGTCCAACCATCTCGCCCCCTGTCGTCCCCTTCTCCTTGTGCCCTCCATCTTTCGCAACATCAGGGTCTTTTCCAGGGAGTCTTCTCTTCTCATGAGGTGGCCAAAGTCTTGGAGCCTCAGCTTCAGGATCTGTCCTTCCAGTGAGCACTCAGGGCTGATTTCTTTCAGAATGGAGAGGTTTGATCTTCTTGCAGTCCATGGGACTCTCAAGAGTCTCCTCCAGCACCATAAACCATTCTTCAGCGATCAGCCTTCTTTATGGTCCAGCTCTCGCTTCCATACATCACTACTGGGAAAACCATAGCTTTAACTATACGGACCTTTGTTGGCAAGGTGATGTCTTAGGGTGTCCCTATTTTCATTGGAGAAATGTTGGAAGGTATGGAGTTGTCAGACCTCTGAGCCATCTGAAGGAAGCCTTGTATAGGGAAGTTTTTTAATGTTTAATGTTTTATTATGTTTTTATATATGTTGGAATTTGCCCAGAGTGGATGGGGCTACCCAGTCAGATGGAAGGGGTATAAATAGTAAAACTACTGTTATGGAATAGGACGTCCTTATTTTCATCAGAGAAATGTTGGAGGGTGGCAAGAGTACTGTTGGCCCAGAAATGGAAGCAAGAAGAAATTCCGATGAAAGAAGAATGGCAGACAAAATTAATGGACTGTGCAGAATTGGATAAAATGACAGGAAGGATTCGAAACCTGCGGGACCAGAGTTTTACAGAAGATTGGAAGAAATATACGAATTATTTGAAGAGCAACTATAATCAACAAATTATGCTAGTAGGACTACAAGAAGTTTTGTAAGGAGGAATATATGTAATATTGCAAAGAAGAGAGACATTAGTTAGGATATTTAAATGTAACAGTGAAAGTATGAAATGTAAATGAAGTGGAAAAGATGGGAAAATTTTCAGATGTGATTGATGGAAGTCAAAAAATTGTATAAGATATAAAAGTATGTTTAATAATTGTTGAAAATGATATGTTAAAAAACTAATATATATATATATATATATATATATATATATATATATATATATATAGTTTAGTCGTTTAGTCGTGTCCAACTCTTCGTGACCCCCTGGACCAGAGCACGGCAGGCACTCCTGTCTTCCACTGCCTCCCGCAGTTTGGTCAAACTCATGCTGGTAGCTTCGAGAACATTGTCCCACCACCTTGTCCTCTGTCGTCCCCTTCTCCTTGTGCCCTCCATCTTTCCCAACATCAGGATCTTTTCCAAGGAGTCTTCTCTTCTCATGAGGTGGCCAAAGTCTTGGAGCCTCAGCTTCAGGATCTGTCCTTCCAGTGAGCACTCAGGGCTGATTTCTTTAGGAATGGATAGGTTTGATCTTCTTGCAGTCCATGGGACTCTCAAGAGTCTCCTCCTGCACCAGAATTCAAAAGCATCAATACTTTGGCGATCAGCCTTCCTTGTGGTCCAGCTCTCACTTCCATACATATATATAGGTGAAGGAATGTTGGAAGGCATGCAAACTGCCTTGCCCAATGAATTCTGCACTGCATATTTCTATGGATGATGTTAATCACTCCTCCAGGAGCGGCTGTTGCCAGGGGCTCTCCAGAGAGATTTTTGGGCTGTCTTCTGCAACGACTCCTTCCTCCCAGTGACCTCTTTTCTCTTCCTTCCTCCAGGCTGGGCTGGTTCCTTCAGAAAACCCTGAGCAGCTCCTGATTGCGCTGGAGCCAGAAGCAGCCTCCATCTACTGCCGCAAACTCCGCCTCAACCAGCTGATCGACTTGAGCTACAAGCCCCAGGCCAACGGACTCATGTCGGATCTGCCCATCGATTCCAGCTTCAGGCAGGGTAAGATGCAGGGATCCTGCGCTCTGGAGCGAGCCAGTGCAGCTGGTATAGCACCAGTGAATGTGATCCTGCGGTGAGGACCCCATAAGGAGTCTCGCTGTGGCATTCTGCACCCGCTGGAGTTTCTGGGTCAGTCTCAAGGGCAGCCCCACGTAGAGCAATAATCCAGTCTGGAGGTGACTGTCGCATGGATCACAGTGGCTAGGTCAGGGCAAGAGAGGTAAGGAGCCAACTGCTTAGCTTGGCGGAGATGAAAAAATGCCGCCTTTGTTATAGCTGCAATCTGCGCCTCCATGGAAAGGGAGGTGTCGAAGATTACACCCAAACTCTTAACAGACAGTGCTGGCACTAATTGCGCCCCCGCAAGAGATGGGAGAATATCTTGTGGCAGTGAGTTCCGCAGGTGGTGTGTGCATCTTCTACCCAGCTCCACCCAGTTTTCCCTCTTGGGCCTCCTATTCTCTGACGGAGTGGTTTTAAAAACAGTAAGAAAAGGGGGAAAGCATCAGAAGACAGTGGTTTAAATTAAGGTTTCCACACATCTGGTCTTTGTTTGATTTTATTAGCAGAACAAACCACAGTTAATAAAGAGCCCGTCTCACTGCAAACAGCTTCGCGGAGTCTTCTGCAGCTCTGCCTGTAGGAAAGAGAGCTGAGGGAGCCTTTCTGGAGTCCACCAGCATGTGCCATGCCTGAAGTTTCCAGGATCTGAACCACAGCGCCCCTCTCCTTCTAAGCAGAAGTTATTCAACCCCTGTCTCAGATCAACAGTCTTGGGACCCTTTCTGAACACAAAACCATAGAGATGATCTGCAGGGCCAGCCCTACAATTAGGATAGAATAGAATTTATTATTTATACCCCGCCCATCTGGCTGGGTTTCCCCAGCCACTCTGGGCAGCTTCCAACAAAGTATTAAAATACAGTGGTCTAAAAAAAATAAATTTAAAAAATACAGTGGTCTGTTAAACATTAAAAGCTTCCCTGAAGAGGGCTGCCTTCAGATGTCTTCTAAAAGTTGACATCTGATGAGAGGGCGTTCCAGAGGGCGGGTGCCACCACTGAGAAGGCCCTCTGCCTGGTTCCCTGAAACTTGGCATCTCGCAGCGAGGGAACCTCCAGGAGGCCGTCAGCGCTGGACCTCAGTGTCCGGGCAGAACAATGGGGGTGGAGACGCTCCTACAGGTATACTGGACCAAGTCCATTTAGGGCTTTAAAGGTCAGCACCATCTTCTAAAAGACAGATAGTTGTTTATTTCCTTGACATCTGATAGGATGTAAAAATACATTAAATTGTCACACATTAAAAACTTCCCTAAACAGGGCTTCCTTCACATGTCTTCTAAATGTCAGGTAGTTGTTGTTCTCTTTGACATCTGATAGGAGGGCATTCCACAGGGAGGGAGCTGTGTTCGGAAACTCCCTTATTTTGGCTGCTGGTCCCTTATTTTCGAGGCTGCTGGTCCCTTATTTTCAAATATGCAAGTTGACAGCTATGTCCCGCACGGATCCCGTTCGCAGCCCAAGCATCCACTGCAATTCTAAAGAAAGGCTTCTGTCTTGAAGCCAAGGGAGGGAAGCCGGAAGCCAGGAGATTCTCAAGAGGGAAGTTGTGGGGAAATGGCCTGTTTCCTGAAACCTTGGCCAGGTCAGGGAGCTTCCCTACATCTGTTTAGCCTTGGGGGGCGGGGGGCGGGGAAGACTTACTGTCCTCAGCCCCGCCACGGACCATCTGGCCTGCACTGTGGTGCTGCTTTTACCCAAGGCGCTCCAGATTTTGCTCGTGGTGACTCCAGAACAACTTCAGATTGCTGAGCATTGCTCCTGGACTTCTGCAGAGTGATCCCAATCTCCCCATTTCCTTGCCCAAACGATTTTTGCAACCATTGGTCCGATGGAGGAGAGAGTCAGATCTTGAGTCTCTGCCTCATTTATTAGTGGTGTTAGCTGTGATTCCTGCATTGCAAAGGGTTGGACTAAATAACAACAACAACAACAACAATAATAATTTATACCTCGCCCATCTGGCTGGGTTTCCCCAGCCACTCTGGCAGCTTCCAACAAAATATTAAAATACAGTAATGCATCAAACATTAAAAGCTTCCCTGAACAGGGCTGCCTTCAGATGTCTTCTTAAAGTCTGGTGGTTGTTTTTCTCTTTGACATCTGGTGGGAGGGAGTTCCACAGGGTGGGTGCCACTACTGAGACTCTTGGGGGGCCCCTTCCATTTCTACAGTTCCATGCAGAGCTTTTTTTCCTGGGGGTACACAGGGGTATGCACCCCCCAAACATTATGTGTATCTTTGTGCTTTTGTCCATTTACTGTATTTATTTCCCCCCCGATTTGAAATATAAAATGTTGGTTTTTTCTTGAGTCAAAATGAGAGTACCCCCAAACATATATATATATATGGTAAAGGTACCCAGTCGGGCCAGTCGTGTCCGACTCTAGGGTTGTGCGCCCATCTCACTTAAGAGGCCAGGGGCCAGCGCTGTCCGGAGACACTTCCGGGTCACGTGGCCAGCGTGACGAAGCTGCTCTGGCGAGCCGGCACCAGCTCAGCACACGGAAACGCCGTTTACCTTCCCGCTATAAAGCGGTACCTATTTATCTACTTGC
Source organism: Podarcis muralis (assembly GCF_964188315.1). Taxonomy (NCBI): domain Eukaryota; kingdom Metazoa; phylum Chordata; class Lepidosauria; order Squamata; family Lacertidae; genus Podarcis; species Podarcis muralis. The sequence continues at coordinate 2,545,855 of NC_135663.1, forward strand.
GCTAAGGGGTGCTTTCGAACTGCTAGGTGGGCAGGAGCTGGGACCGAAAGACGGGAGCTCACCCCACCGTGGGGATTCGAACCGCCGACCATGCGATCGGCAAGTCCTAGGCACTGAGGTTTTACCCACAGCGCCACCCACGTCCATATATATATATATATATATATATATATATATATGAAAAAAGCACTGGTTCTATGATTCTCAGCCCGAGAGGTTTCTGAAGGCAAGAACACCCCTCTGTGTATCTGCTTCTCTCCAGCTCCCTTCTGTGCTCTTCCTAATAAGATGATGCCAAAGGCCAGAGGCAGAGTTCCTGCATTGCAGGGGGCCAGACTAGATGGCCTTTGGGTGCCCTTCTGACTCTAGAATCCTAGGACCCTTTGGAGCACTGGGGTTACATCTAAGCTGAAAAGCATGAAATGCCAACCCAAGAGTCCAGTTAAAACCATACCTGGACACACACTGTGTTTTCTTTCAGCTTTCAATTATTGTTTACCTTCAACTATAATAATAATAATAATAATAATAATAATAATAATAATAATAATAATAATAATTTTATTTATACCCCACCCTCCCCAGCCAAGACCGGGCCCAGGGCGGCTAACACCAGGCATAAAAACAATTGATTGAAATACAACTTAAAAAACAAGATTAAAATACAACATTAAAATGCAGCCTCATTTCAGTAGAAACTCAAATCAAAAACTTTTGGGGGAATGAAAACGTCAAATTTTCACCAAGGCCAACTATCCAGACTGGTCCTACGTGGGCCAGAAAAAAAGCCAGGGAAGTCCCCAAATAGGAGTTCCATCACAGAAGGAGAAAGGAAAGAGGGGAAGGGAATCAAGTTGATTCCAAGCCAAAGGCCAGGTGGAATAACTCTGTCTTTCAGGCCCTGCGGAAAGAAATCAGATCCTGCAGGGCCCTGGTCTCATGAGACAGAGCGTTTCACCAGGCCGGGGCCAGTGTTGAGAAGGCCCTGGCTCTGGTTGAGGCTAATCTGACTTCCTTAGGGCCCGGGACCTCTAGGGTGTTGCTATTTATGGACTTTAAGGTCCTCCGCGGGGCAGAACGTGGAGAGGCGATCCCATAGGTACGAGGGTCCTAGCCCCCCCGCCGAAGAGTTAGTGTGACCTGGAAGCTTGCACCTTGTACTTTCATCTACAACTAGTCCAATTGAAACTCCCTGGGTGACCGTGGGCCAGCGACTCGCTCTCAGTCCAAACTACCTCGCAGGGTTGTTTTGAAGACGACATGGGGAGGTGGAGAGTCGTACGCCACCTTGTGCCGCTTGGAGGACTGGTGGGATATAAATAAATAATAAAGAAAAGAAAAGAATAGGAGCTGGATAGCTCAGTCGGTTACGAGTGTGGTACTGATAATGCCAAGATTGTAGGTTCGATCCCTGTGTGGGACAATCACATTTTCCTCCATTGCAGGGCATTGAAGATCTTCAGGGTCCATTCTATGGTTATAAAACAAAACAACGAAGGGATTATTCCATTTCCTCTCTCTCTGTGTGTGTGTTTTCCCCATCTTGCTGCTGCCTTACTTTCCGATTCATCTCCCTGCAGCCCGAGAACAACTTCGCCGTTCCAGACACAGCCGCACTTTCCTGGTCGAGTCCGGGATGGGAGAGCTCTGGTCCGAAATGCAGACAGGTAGGAAAAGCCAGGGGGGCAATTCATTTCCCCCCCAAAAAATTTCCCCTCCCCATTTTTTTATTGATTTTCACACAATTATAAACAAATAAACATAAATCATAACCTTATTAAAGTTACACTTATTAACATTGTTAATTGACTTCCTCGTTTCCCCTTGGTTGAATTTCAATGTATATCCTTTTAACGGTTTTCCAAATAAAGTTCTTATAAATTTAACTTGAACAATTAACATCCTTGATTCTTTTCGTTTCTAGATTAAACATGTGAATTCTTAACTTAACTTATGTAAAATCCTAAGCCAATCAAGTACCTGCAAGATTTTTCCAATTAGTTTAACTTAACATATTTAACCCCCCGACTTCCTTCAGTTCCAGTCTCTGATTTCTCTGAGAATGCTGTTTTCTGCATGTTACAAAGTTGTATAGATCCTCAAACTATTTAGCTGATTATTATCAATAACAAATGTGTGAATGTTTATTCAAAGCCAGCCAAGGAGTCCAGTTCGCTTTGTTGCGTCTTCAAATACTTTGTAAAGGGTTCCCATTCATCTTTAAAATCTCAGTTATCCTTGTTCCGTAGCTTATATGTCAGTTTTGCCAGTTCTGCATAGTCCATCCATTTTTCTTGCCATGATTCTTTATAGTTGGGGTTTCTTCAGTCTTCCATCCTTGTGCTATTAGAACTCTCGCGGCCGTTGTTGCATACATCTGGACTCTCCTTCCTTGGAGGTTTCTCAGCAGAGGTTGGAAGGCCATCTGTCATGGATGCTTCAGCTGAGATTCCTGCATTGCAGGCGGTTGGACTAGACGTCCCTCAGGGGTCCCTGCTAATTCTATGATTCTGTGATTCCTTTCCCAAACCTGGCATCACCACCTTCTTTCCTTCTTCCCGCAGGGGACCGCTACATCGTGGCCGACTGTGGCGGAGGGACGGTCGATCTGACCGTGCACCAGATTGAGCAGCCGCAGGGGACCCTCAAGGAGCTCTACAAAGCGTCAGGTGAGGGGGGGCTGGGGAGAGTCCACAGAGCAAGGCCACCTTCAAGGAAGTCCAGGGCTGCAGGTGGAGGAGAAAGGCAAACTTATCTCATTCACGCTTTCCGAAACCCTGTGGAATCTGAAACACAGAATTCGTACTTCTCCGAATTTTGCGATGCAGTTCTCCGGCAAAACAATGTGTGCAAGAATGCACGTGACTGTGGTAAAGCGTGGCTAAAACTGCATATAACTATGGTAAGGAGAGCATGGGAAAGGAATCTGCTAGTGAAAACGACATTAAGAAGTTATTCATACTGGGGGGGGGGGGGAATTGCTTTGCAGAAATGTGCAAACAGTTGTACCTTGGAAGTCGAACGGAAGTCTGTTTGTCTTCCAAAATGTTTGAAAACCAAATCACAGCTTCTGATTGGCTGCAAGTAGCTCCTGCAGTCAATCAGAAGCCGCGGAAGCCCCGTTGGACATTTGGGTTCCAAAAAAATGTTCGCAAACCGGAACAGTCAATGTTTGCGGTGTTCAGGAGCCAAAACGTCCGAGTTCCAAGGCGTTCGGGACCCAAGGTACAACTGTATTTTGCAAAATTCCACACAAACATGACCGCAGCCCTGAACTTTCATGTAAGCTGTGCAGTTTTGCAGCTTTGAAAGGCAGCTGGGTTTGTGCCCAAGTTTGTTTCCCACCCAGCTATTTGGCTGGAACGGCCATTCCTGGATTCCAGGGCTGTTTGAAGCTGGCCTCCCCTTTTGGTGTTCTGATGTTAGGGTTCCACCCAGTGGCTGAAACTGAAATAGCAAGCAAGAGGCGAAATAAGAAGGAAAATCAAAGCCTTTATTTGAAAGTGGAAATGCAAATGTCTGGGACTCACTGCATTCTTCGGATAGGTAAAGGTAAAGGGACGCCTGACCATTAGGCCCAGTCGTGACCGACTCTGGGGTTGCGGCGCTCATCTCACTTTATTGGCCGAGGGAGCTTCCGGGTCATGTGGCCAGCATGGCTAAGCCGCTTCTGGCGAACCAGAGCAGCGCACGGAAACGCCGTTTACCTTCCCGCCGGAGCGGTACCTATTAATCTACTTGCACTTTGCTGTGCTTTCAAACTGCTAGGTTGGCAGGAGCAGGGACTGAGAAACGGGAGCTCACCCTGTCGCAGGGATTCGAACCACGACCTTCTGATCAGCAAGTCCTCGGCTCTGTGGTTTAACCCACAGCGCCACCCGCATCCCTTATTCTTCAGATAGGTTGTTCATATTTGCAACAACACCTTAAGGAAGTGCATTCCTTAGCTCAGGGGGCTATCCTAGACAGTGCCCTGACCTTTGGGAGTGCAGAAAACACACACAGAGGCTAGCATCTCTTAGGCCCTGAAAGCCCCATATCCTTCATGCCATTATTATTATTATTATTATTATTATTATTATTAGCCCACCTTTTTCCTCCAAGGAGCTCAAGAAGGCACACATGGTTTCCCATTTCCTCATTCTGTCCCACAAGCCTGCAAAGTAGGCTAGGCTGAGAGGCAGCCCAAGGTCCCAACCAGCAAACTGCATGTTGTGAGGATTCGAACCCTGGCCTCTGAAGCCCTAGTTTGACACGCTAGCCACTGTGCGGTGCTGCCCCTCTCCCTTGCTCCTTTGACCTTCCCTCTCCCGTCGCTGCCTTCCAGGAGGTCCTTACGGGGCCGTGGGGGTGGACTTGGCCTTCGAGAAACTTCTCTGCCAGATCTTTGGCGAGGACTTCATCGCCACCTTCAAGGCCAAGCGCCCGGCGGCCTGGGTTGACCTGACCATCGCGTTCGAGGCCCGCAAGCGGACGGCTGCCCCTCACCGCGCCAACTCCCTCAACATCTCCCTGCCCTTCTCCTTCATCGACTTTTACCGGAAGCACCGGGGACAGAACGTGGAGACGGCTCTGAAGCGCAGCAGGTGAGGGTCCCAGAGGGTTGGGTGAAAATGGGGGTTGGGATAGATGGCCACTGGGGTCCCTCCTCACTCTCGGATGACCTTGGCCCTGGCAGGGATAAAAGGATCACAATTCCACTGCCCCACCCCAAGTTCTTTCCCCTTTTGTTAAAAAACGGAGGCCTTCTTTCAGTAGGACACCATCAGGGCAGTGTAGATTGGTCATTGCAATTAGACTAAAACAGCATAAAATGAAGCAGAAAGATTGAATGGTCTCAGGATCTCGGACATACTATCTGTTATGTACTGAAGTTCTCACCCTGGGCCAGCAGGGGGATACTGTAGATAGTTTTCACTCAGGTCCACATATGCAAATAAGGGATCGAAAGTGACATTCAGTGATCGGATAGTTACAGAAAGTGGTTACTGTTGCGTTGTAGTGGAGCTCTATATAAGCAGGCTGGCTGAACCCTTCAGTTCGGTTCTGTTCTGGCCTGTGAATAAACAAGAGCTGTTTGAAGAATCGCTGTGTCGTCTGATATGTTCACCCACAACTTAACACTATCCATCTAGAGCAATGGGAGAAACTCTGGCGAGAGGATATACGATTTACTGCCTCATATACAATTAAAGAAAATTTTGTAAAGATGTTCTATAGGTGGTACTTAACGCTAGTTAAGTTGGCAAAGATATATAAATTGAAATCCAACCTCTGTTGGAGATGTGGTGGAGAAATAGGAACAATACATATGTGGTGGAGGAAATTAAGAAATTTAGGATAGTAGTACATGAAGAACTAAAGAAGATGTTGAAAATATCAATAGCAAAGAAACCACAGACATATCACCTTGGATTGATAGATGAAGAGATACCACAGGGGGAAATTGCTGCTAGGTGGAAGTCACAAACTATACCTACAAAGGAGGAATGGATTTGTAAACTAAATGAATATTTAATTTTGGCAAAATTAACTGCTATAATAAGAAATCAGTCAAATCAAAAATTTAAAAAGGAGTGGAAATGTTTTGATGAATATATGGCAAAATATTGCTCAAAAAAAGATACGCTAATATGCCTAGATTAAAATGTGAAGCACTGATTGGAAGAAAAATTAGTAAGGAAAGATAACATGACTATATAGATGATTTGAGAAGACTGTAGAATGGAAAGATTATTGTAAATTGTATAATGTGGAGGAAATCGAGTGGGGGCGGAGGGAAGTGGGAGGAAGGAGAAAAGAATAATATGATGCTTTGGGGAAATATAAATGTAAATTTAAGGGGGGATGGGGAGGAAATAGTATTGGTTTTGGTACATCTGTATTGTAATGTGATATGTGAAAACCAATAAATAAATAAATAAATAGCAAAAATTACACAAAAAACACAAAACAAATAAAAATGTATAAGTAATCTCTTTTCTGGCTTCTCCAGCGTGAACCTGGTGAAGTGGTCCTCACAAGGGATGCTGCGCATGTCCTCTGAAGCCATGAACGAGCTCTTCCAGCCGACCATCAGCCAGATTATCACACACATCGGTGAGTCCCCCAATTAGAGTGCTCGGCTGCGTGCAGAAACTCAAGCTGGGTGCCAACCCTCTTTCCCCTGTGGGCAATGCCCTGAAATGGGCAAAAGGACAAAACGTGTGTCAGTTTGTGAGTGTGGATAGCTTCGTTGGTAGAGAATGAACCACTTAAACTCAAATGTTGTGAGTTCGAGTCCCGCATTGGGCAAAAGATTCCTGCGTTGCAGGGGATGGACCAGATGATCCTCAGGGTCCCGTCCAATTCTATATTGATATCATTTTGCTGGTCAGTTCCACCAACTTGCAGCCTGATCCTGCGGACAGCCGCAAGGCCCAAGTGTGAGACTCCCAAAGTCCCCCTGGCCTGTGCTCTTGCTGCCCTCCAAGTGTCCATATTTTCCAGGGACAGTCTCGGACTTACAGAAGCCACCCCGGTTTCTAATTTGATCCCAAAATGTCCCACTTGGACCTTCCTATTTTCATCAGAGATTTGTTGGTGGGTATGGAGTTATGCAACCCACAAGCCAAGGAGATAGGCAAGTATACAACTTTTTAGACACTTTTAGAAGACAGTCTTGTATAGGGAAGGCGGTTTTTTTATATGTTTAATGCTTTATTATATTTTTATATAAGGGACACGGGTGGCACTGTGGGTTAAACTACAGAGCCTAGGACTTACCGATCAAAAGGTCGGCGGTTCGAATCCCCACGACGGGGTGAGCTCCTGTTGCTCGGTCCCTGCTCCTGCCAACCTAGCAGTTCGAAAGCACGTTAAAGTGCAAGTAGATAAATAGGTACCGCTCCAGCGGGAAGGCAAACAGTGTTTCCGTGCACTGCTCTGATTCACCAGAAACGGCTTAGTCATGCTGGCCACATGACCCGGAAGCTATACGCCGGCTCCTTCGGCCAATAAAGCGAGATGAGCGCCGCAACCCCAGAGTCAGCCACGACTGGACCTAATGGTCAGGGGTCTCTTTACCGTTTACCTTTATATTTTTATATCCAGTGGTACTCTCAAACTTAATCTGTTACGGGAGTCCGTTCGACTCCCGAAACCGTTTGAAAACCAAGACACGGCTTCTGATTGGCTGCAGGAGCTTCCTGCACTCAAGCAGAAACCGCGTCGGACGTTCAGCTTCCGAGAAACGACCACAAACCGGAACACTTACGTCTGAGTTTGCGGCGTTGGGGAGTCAATTTGTTTGACAACTCAGCTGTTCGAGAACCAAGGTACCACTGTATGTTGGAAGCTGTCCAATCGGATGGTTTCATACAAGTAATAAAATTATTATTTTCATGGAACAGGACATTCCAATTTTCACCAGAGAAACGTTGGAGGGTATGCAGTTGGGGGCAGCAATGCTTCTGAATCCCAGTTGCTGGAAACTGCAGGAGCGGTCTTGTGTTCAAATCCTGCTTGCTGGTTTCCCGTAGGCATCTGGCTGTGAGAACAGGATGCTGAACTAGATAGGATGTTGCCCTGATCCTGCAGGCTCCTCTAAGGTTCTTTCTGCTGACAGTGAGCCTACCAGTCAGGTGTGGAGGGTCAGAAAAGCCTCAGCTCTGCCCCAGAGCCTTGACAGAATTACTGTTTTTGGGGGACAGGAGGCGGGCGTGGGTGGAGGACTCCCTGGTCCTGAATGGGGTCACTGTGCTCCTGAAGGACCAGGTGTGCAGCCTGGGAGTCATTTTGGACTCACTGCTGTCCATGGATGCACAGGTCAATTCTGTGTCCAGGGCAGCTGTCTACCAGCTCCACCTGGAACGCAAGATGAGACCCTATCTGCCTGCGGACCGTCTCGCCAGAGTGGTGCATGCTCTGGTTATCTCCCGCTTGGACTACTGCAATGCACTCTATGTGGGGCTACCTTTGAAGGTGACCCAGAAACTACAACTAATCCAGAATGCGGCAGCTAGACTGGTGACTGAGTGGCCGCCGAGACCATGTAGCACCGGTCTTGAAAGACCTACACTGGCTCCCAGTATGTTGGTGCTGACCTTGAAAGCCCTAAACAGCCTTGGCCCAGTATGCCTGAAGGAGTGTCTCCACCCCCATCGTTCAGCCCAGACACTGAGGTCCAGCGCTGAGGGCCTCCTGGCGGTTCCCTCACTGCGAGAAGCCAAGTTACAGGGAACCAGGCAGAGGGCCTTCTCGGTGGTGGCACCTGCCCTGTGGAACGCCCTCCCACCAGATGTCAAAGAGAAAAATAACTACCAAACTTTTAGAAGACATCTGAAGGCAGCCCTGTTTAGGGAAGCTTTTAATGTTTAATAGGTTATTGTATTTTAGTGTTTTGTTGGAAGCCGCCCAGAGTGGCTGGGGAAACCCAGCCAGATGGGCGGGGTATAATTATTATTATTATTATTATTATTATTATTATTATTGACAGTTACTGGCTTCAAAATGGAACCTTGCCAAGTTTTTCCACCCTCCTTTTGACCCTGTGGCCTGTCCACCTCCCACTGTCCCCTCTCTCCCTTCAGGTGACCTCATGAAGAAGCCGGAAGTCAAAGGTATCAAGTTCCTCTTCCTGGTGGGAGGTTTTGCCGAGTCCTCGATGCTGCAGCACGCGGTTCAGTCGGCCTTCAGCGCCGTCTGCCGGGTCATCATCCCGCAGGACGTGGGCCTGACCATACTGAAAGGCGCGGTGCTCTTCGGCCTGGACCCCACCATCGTCCGCGTGAGGCGCTCCCCTCTGACCTACGGCGTGGGGGTGCTCAACAAGTTCGTGGAGGGCAAGCACCCCAGGGAGAAGCTGCTGGTCAAGGAAGGGAAGAACTGGTGCACCGACATCTTTGAGAAGTTTGTCTCCGTGGACCAGTCCGTGGCGCTGGGCGAGGTGGTGCAGAGGAGCTACTGCCCCGCGCGGGTCGGGCAGCGGAAGATCATCATCAACATCTACTGCTGTGGCACCGACGACGTGGTCTACATCACCGACCCCGGGGTCAGGAAATGCGGTACCATCAGCCTGGACCTGGATGAGTTGGAGGAGCCCAGCTCTCCGAAGAAGAGCAGGAGGGAGATCCGAGCCAGCATGCAGTTTGGAGACACTGAGATCAAGGTGGCAGCCATGGACGTCCAGACGTCAAAGACCGTGAGAGCTTCTATCGATTTCCTTTCCAACTGATGCCCTGGACATTTGAGGCCTTGGAGGAGGAAGAAGAAGGGGTTTGGCTAAAGTCCTTCTCCTCCTCTCCTCTGTGGATTTTTCTGGTTGAGTCATGTCAGACTTGGGAAGAAATCCAGCACAGGTCCAGAAACACATCCTCTTCGCTTCAACTCGCCAAAGAAAGGAAAGCTGGAATACCAGGTGGACCCTTTCATCTCTCCCATCGTTAGTCTTGGTCTTTGGTGGTGGCAACTGGATCACAGTCATGTATTATCTTCTCAGGACTCTAGAAGAGAGCAGAGGGGTGGGCAGCTTTGCAGGCCAGCAGTAAAAAACGCCAAAGAGAGAAATTCTGCTGCGGTTGGTCCCATAACCTTTCCTTCCATTTCCCTTCAGGTTTTGGAGAGACAATTTTGCGTGCAATGATGGGCCTTGCAGATGGAATGGTCCTGGATGCAGCAGCAGCCCTTCATTCAAGACCATAATTTAACTAACGGGGAGTTGGAAATTTCACCTAGCAGCGTCATCATGGGAAGAAGAAATACGATATCCACATTCCATTCAATGCAACTCCCCCACTCCTAGGAATTGCCATATTTCAAAAAGTAAAAACTAGGACATTCCGGAAAACCCCAAAGTTGTTAAGCTGTTTCTTCTTCTTCTTTTTTTACAAAAACACCAAAAAAACCACTGCAATTTTTCAACTGTCTTGCCTAAGATCCAGGACAAAGCGACGCCTTCCGGAGACATGAAGTGTTTACATAATAATATCCTTAAATATTGTTGGGTTCACACACACACACACACACACACACACACACACACACACACACAAAGCATCTCAATGCACAAGGTGTTGGATAATTAACAAAACTGCACAAGCAAAAAATGGAAAGATTCTGTGCTTTTGCATGGGGAACAGGATAGGCATTTAAGCCAACAGTGAATAACAATGTATGTCTGAAGCATGTATATTTGGACCTACCTTCCATTTTAGAGGAAGACTGGCATGGCTTTAGCTGGGTCTCCCCAACCTGTGTCTTGGACTGCCAATCCCATCGGCGGCATCCAATGGGTACCAGTGTGAACAGCAGGTGGAGCAGTTTCTCTACTTATCGTGCCTTAATCCAAATAAAAGCCAGTTCAGCTTCCACCAACCTGCCCACAAAGCTGTAGCCCAGCCGTCTTGAGTCCCCCAGAGCTATATTTACTTTTTAGAAGTTATTTCAGTGAGCGGCTCCTTATAGGTCCTTTCCGTCTAGTCCTCTTGATGTAAGCAGAACTGGAGGGGGGTGGATATCACAGGTATATCTAGGTCATGGGTGGGCAAACTAAGACCCGGGGGCCGGATCTGGCCCAATCACCTTCTAAAACCGGCTTGTGGACGGTCCAGGAATCAGCGTGTTTTTACATGAGTAGAATATGCCCTTTTATTTAAAATGCTTCCTGGAAATGGGAGTTTTTTTCTAAGTGTCCAGCTTGTCTCTTCAGAGTCTGGGCTTTTAAACAACTGATGCTCGAGTCTTGAGAACTGCTTGTGTCCACTGCATCTTTGCAAAGGATGGGGAGGAAATCAGAGTAAATTGACTGCCTCCAGTGACACCCCACCCTCAACAGCTCGGAGTCCTTTTAGCTGGCCTGCTCACTGCTCCATCAACCCTCTGTTGCTCTCCAACTAGCCAGGCAGGATTGCACCGTTCTCTGGAAGATCTGGCTGAATAAACTGTCCACATCACCACCCTGCCCCTTCCAAACTGCGATAAAAAGCTTTTCTGGCCTGTCCTTTGAGCCTCTGTCCTGCCTTCTTAATGCTTGTAATATGCCGCTTTGTAGTAACCCACCCAAAATTTTATTTTTCTATATTGTGTATAAACCCGCACTCTCACTCTCTCTTTCTCCCCCTCGGGAGAACGGGTGGACATTCATGAGCTTGTTGCGGCCAGTATGGCTTTATTAGAGAAAAATAAACGGAAGTGATTTTTGCTTTCCTCTTCTGCGAGATGAGTGTTTGGGCCCCAGGTGCGAGTGGGCATGGAGGCTTCAGCTGTGATTCCCCTTGGGGGGTTTTCCTTCCAATTCTACATTTCGTTGGTCAGGCAGGAGGAATGCTTGGCAGGCAGATCTGCTCTTGGCTTCCTGAATCGCAGAACTCTGACTGGAAGGGACCTGAGGGTCATCTAGTCCAACCCCCTGCAATGCAGGAACTGGAGTTAAAGGATCCCCTTTTTTCTGTGGAAAATGTTCTGCTTCACAGATTAATTAGTAACTGTGAATGCCAATTACAAATAAGTGTTAGACAAGCTGGCAATTTCTTTTTTTTCTCCTTTAGATCACTATAACGCTTTTCTGATTTTTCTAAGTGAGCCCGTTCAAATTTCCTGGAAAACCCACATCACTACCTAGGATCATTTTTCAGACACTGCCATCTCCTTCAAAAGATTCAAGAATTAGGAAATAAACCTTATTGTGGGTTTTGTAATGTAAATTTTAGACAAATGGCTGCCTAGTAAGCTACCCCTCTGGATTTCAGTCTGCAGCACATTGTGAAAGGATGCAGTATCTCCTAGTAGAAGCTTTAAGTTTTGCATCAATATGACAAAAAATTCTAATCTCAGCGATGAGAAGATGTATAATCTCTTGGACCTTTCCCAATTTTATTTGAACATATATTAAAAGGTTCCGTCACATTTTGAAAGATTCATTTTCCCCTGATCTCTGGCCGCCGCCCAGAGCTTCTCACACGCCCTTTGTTGCCCAACTGCATTGCAACAGCCCTGCTTTCCATGGGTCTAACTCTCCAGGAACTGTTGTCACCACCCTCCCACTTCCTCCTGCAGTCCCAGGAGAGAGAGAACCTGGAATGCACTAAAGCAATTGTTTTTAAAAGGGTTCTGGACTAGTGTCCCAGCACTCCTCTGCTCAACCTGTACCTTTACTCACCTGCCACGGAACAGCAGTAAAGTTGGGTGTTTTAATTTGTTAGAAGCTGCCCAGAGTGGCAGGGGCAACCTTGTCAGATGAGTGGCATATAAATAAATAAACAATTATTATTATTATTATTATTATTATTATTATTATTATTATTATTATTATTATTATTATTATTATTATTTAAAAAGGAACTGTAGTTAAAGGATCCCCAGCAGGTGAACTAAAAGGATGCAGGCAGAGGATGGCTGGGGAAGACTTTCCATTACTGGGGAGCCTCCATTATCCAGAGGGGGTTTGGCTTGGGGGGCCAGCAATTTGCAGAAAAGCAATTTCACATATAGAGGAGTGATTCTGGGGGCAGTGAAGCGACGCCAGTCAACTGAATTCTGCTGGATAGGTGGGGAATAATGTAAAGGTAAAGGTACCCCTGCCCGTACGGGCCAGTCTTGACAGACTCTGGGGTTGTGCGCCCATCTCACTCAAGAGGCTGGGGGCCAGCGCTGTCCGGAGACACTTCCGTGTCACGTGGCCAGCGTGACATCGCTGCTCTGGCAAGCCAGAGCCGCACACGGAAACGCCGTTTACCTTCCCACTAGTAAGTGGTCCCTATTTATCTACTTGCACCCAAGGGTGCTTTCTAACTGCTAGGTTGGCAGGCGCTGGGACCGAGCAACGGGAGCGCACCCCGCCGCAGGGATTCGAACCGCCGACCTTTCGATCGGCAAGCCCTAGGCACTGAGGCTTTTACCCACAGCGCCTCCCGCGTCCCTAGGTGGGGAATAACAACAGGTAAAATTGCTTTCTTGCTGCCTGGCCCTGAACAAACTAGACCGGGGGTCCCCCAAGTTTTGGAGGCCACGGCCGTCTTGGTTCCGCACCCCCAGGGCCTCCACTACGAAAAGCATGGTCCCAAATAGCAGTTTGCACAACCCATCGAGGAAGATAATCGCGCACAGTAAACATCTGAAACCACAACCATTAATTGCAGCATTTACTCAAAGCCCAGTTGAAGCCAGTTTGCTTATTTCAGCAAACTTAGCTGTGCGTATAGTTTTAATTACTCTGCTAAGGATAAACTGTTTTGCACTGTTCATTTGTTTGTTTCTATGTTTTGGCAATTCTTGGTTTTTATCTGTAAGCCGCCTTGAGCCCCGTCAGGGAAGAAGGCAAGGTATAAATAAATTTCCAGTAGTAATAGATGACCCAGCGATACCGGCTTTTCAAGGTCTGCTAATCATGTCCCCTCGCCTTATTTATTTAATGTGTGTGCTGCCCTTCATCTGTAGATCTCAGGATGGCTCGCAACATAAAAATAAAATATAAAACGCAAAATGCATGATTAAAACAAGGGGGAAACCACACACCCTCCCACCTGCAGGGGGCAGTGCCACCCAGTTTGGGGACCTAGACGGGGCTCCAGAAGAGACGCTGGACTGGGCTCCAGCCTGTAGGTGGCAGCAGAGCAACTCCTGGCCTCCCACCCACAAGATTCAGACTTTGCCAACGGGGCGCCCCCTTCAGGCGCTTTGCGGTACTGATGGGAGCACAGCCTGATGGGAGTTGTAGTCCACCTGGAAGGCCACAGGCTGGAGGTAGCCGGGTGCAGAGGACAAAAGACCTCATTGCAAAAGAGAAAACTTAAAACCCCAACCACATCCCCAGTCATTCCACACAGGACAGCAGAGGAGGTTTTTTTGTTCCAACTGAAGTTTATTGTTTTCCTTTAGAGATTTTTTTGCTTTTAAAAAACCCAAAAAACACACAAGTTTATTTGAATATATATATATATTTATGTATATATATGTATATGTATATAGGCACATAAAAAACCCATTGCTTTCTTTCTTAACTATATCACATTCCTGGTCTTTGAACTATGAATCTTTTTTGAAAAAAGAAAAAAAAAGTGAGAGAGGAAAGAGAATGGTTAAGAAAACACATCTGGGAGAGGAAGCGCCGTGTTTAAAGACAAGGCTCCAACAAGTGAACAGAACATCTGCAGCTCTCCAGATGTTGATGGGCTGCAGCCCTCAGCAGCCTGAGACAGCGTGGCCCAATGGTTAGGGACAATGGGAGTTGAGCAACACTGGAGGGGTGCCCACCTCAGACAAATGAAACAGGTGTCAGCCATGAAGAATGGATGAGCCTTGGGTCTCATCCTGCGCCCTCACCTCCCTGCTGCTCCAGAGAGGGCAGTGGTCTAGTTATGGGGTTGCCGAGGCAGGAGGCACATCAGACTGCCTCCCTCCTACCGCCGGAGCAGATTTTTAAATTTCAAAATCAGGAGGTTCTGCTGCAGGAAGTGGAAAACTTAAAATTTAAAAGAGAAGGGAGAAGAAAGTAAAAAATCTAGCACATCAGTCTGTGGCAGTCTAGCTCCCTGAAGAGCTACTTTTCCAGTTGCAGGGGACTGCTTTGGGGTTGGGGGGCGAAATCCAAAAGTCAACGCTCTTCAACCTGCCCTCTTAAGCCACGCCGTGGGTAGATTTCGCTAGGAAATGCAACTCATTCCTTTCGTGTCGGGAGCGGAGGGTCCGAATCTTGAACATGAAAAAGACGTTAAAAAGCAAGCAAACTGCAGCAGGAAGGTAGAGAGAACAAAACACATGTTTTCTGTGACGCGGGGGTTTCAAGACACCGTATGGCTTGCAAGAAGAAGAGATTCGCTCAGGGCATCTCTGGAAAGGCAACGGAGGGTTCAAGCCTTGGGAAGGAACAAACCTTCTCAGGCTACAGCTAAGCAGAAACAGGAGTTTTTTTGTGGGGGGAGAGACACACTCTTGCAGGGCAACCGGGCAACTTTTTCACCTTTGGGGACTCTCCCACCTTTACCGTTCCAAGCAGAAACAATGGGCTGCCTTGTTTGGCTCTGCCAGAAGCTGATCTGCCTGGGGGAACCTTCCCAGGAAAGTACCGCCTTGAAGGCTTGTTTGCCCTGAGGACAGGGAAGTGGGAGGCGAAAGAAAATAAGAGCACCCAACCCAAAGGCAGGGGGGCTGTGTAAAATTGGTCCCCAGCAACTGATGCAGCCCTAAGTCAGCCTCGCCAAGCCAGCGCTCTCCAGATGTTTTGGACTAGAATTCCCATCAGCTGGGAGTTGCGGTCAAGAGGGTGCTGGCTTGGCAAAGGCTCTCTAAGAAGTAACCCTGACCTATCTACAGAAAGGCAGCGAAACCTTAAGTTATCCGAATGCCTGAAGGAACACAGATTTCCTCCGAACAGCCAGCCGAAGCAGCTGTTTGGGAGCAGCCAGTTGCTGGCTGTTTAGAGATGGCTGCTGATGCGCTCGGCCGCTGCGCAAGCCTTGGGAAACTGAGGCTCGCAAAAGGGCGCCTGCGGGAAACGCTTTTGCAGGCAGCGAGACAATGCTAAAACCTGGAGGAAAATCAACACACACACAACTGGTCTCTGGGGGTCCCCCGCGCATGTGCACCCGCTTGCAAAAACTGGGGTGCGCAAAGGTCTTTTTGACAAAAAGCCACACATCCACAGACGCAGTTTGAAGGCCGGAGAGACGGCTCTCGCCTTAAGCCACAGAACCCGCCTTTTTGAAACGGGCGGGAGGGTGGGGGGTGGGATTAAGCGCAGCACCCCCAAAAACCCACAAGACAAGCGCCATGGGGGCGGGCACAAAACAAGCACGATCTGCGTCAGGCAGCCAGCGAACGGTTGGGATGGGCATTCTCGTTTCAAGCTCTTTATAACCGGAAAATATTTATACATAGAAAAGCCTTCGAAGGACGAGCGGGGTTTGAAGAAGAGGAGGAGGAGGAAGAGGAGGCGGTGGGTTGGGGGGCAGGCCTAGTCGAAGCCGTGCCACTCACTCTGCTCCGAGTCGTACTCCGCCTCGGCTCCGATACACTTGACCCCTTCCAGCAGCATGGGGGTGCCGTGGTGGCGGTCTGCAAGGCAAAGCAGAGAGGTAGTGAAGTTAGGAAATTTCAGTAGACAAACTTTGGTCAAGCTGAAGAAAAGCACTATGGGAAAACCAAAGGCCAAAGGATTTATGGGAAATGTATATCTGTTGCTTTAACTAACTGACTCTAGGAGAGTGAATACTTATCTCATGCATCTGCAGGAAGGAAAACTTCCAGGTGATTAGTGGTGATTTAACACCTGGTTACTAAGTGCTGCCCCTGTGTGAATCAGGGCTATCAAGCCTCATTACAGGAGAAAGGAGGATCTGCTGTGTCTCTGAGAAGTTTGGGAGGAACTCTTTGATCCCAAGGTTTTGGGAATAAACAAGCTTCAGCTGTCACGAGCTGAGTTATTATCCAACTCGGTGACCTTTGGTAAATTTTGAATTAATCAGAAATTCTGATTGGTCCTTGGGGGTCTGATAAAACGTGGGGTTTTAAGGATAAAAACCTTAGGAAAGGAGCCTGCAAGCCGGCAGCATCCATCCGCCCTTCTGCCAGATTCACCACCTTGTCGGCAGTCGTCATTCATATGCCTGTTCCTTATAATGAAGAATTCCTGTTGTCTTCTTGAGATGCGGATTCAGCTGAGAACTTTACGAACTGCCTTAACTTTTCTTGTGCCCTTGTTTTGTAAGTACCGGTACGTTTAGGTAGCGATGCTTTACAATGTTGTTATTTTCCTGTCTGAACCATATAAGAGATGTGCCTACTTTTAAGTATGTTTAATCTTGTTTTTTAAATAAATTTTAAAAGGCGGATTTTCCTATTTTGTTCTGTGTGCCTTTCTGGGGAAAGTCTGAATCCAAAGTCTGACCACTTAGCCTCCTACTGAACCTGTTGAATTTCTGCCTTTAATTTATGGAACCTGTTGAATTTCTGCCTGCAGTTTGTGGTGAAGCAATGCAGGGTGGGGCAGCCGACAACAAGGAAGAGTAACCTTCTCCCTTGGGTTATTATTATTATTATTATCATCATCATCATCATCATCATCATCATCATCATCATCATCATCATTATTATTATAAAGGGTCTGCAAAAATTGTCGGTAGGCAGAACTACCGATCATGCCTTTTGTAAAAGAAATTTTATTTTGGGTAGCTGGAAAATAACTTCATGCTCCACCTCGAGGGGGCAGTTATAGCCATCATGAAACCCACTCTATCATTTCCCTTTTATTATTTCAGCTCCTTTCCTGCGCTTATTAAAAACAGTGCCGCACTCATTTCGCCCTCTGCAATCTTTGCTTTGATCTCCTGCAGTCAAGGGATGGAGAGCAGCAATCGGAGTCCTTATCTCTGACGCCCCCCCCCCCCCCCCGCCTCCAGCAAACACTCATTAACCCGAGAGATAACTATTCCAACACACTGCAAGCGAGTTTAATTTCCTGAGCAGCGGAGGCTCTGCACCAGAGGAGGATATTAATTCAGGGATATATGGGCTCAGATGCTGAGAGGTGGCATGTCCCAGGGGCACCCGGCCGGTGTGTGGGTGCAGTTAAACAGGAGATTTATGCGTTAAAATGGGGGGGGCAGGGCGGGAGGCCAGGGCTGGCCCATCGACACTTGCAGAGAGAGGATGCCTAAGGATCCCATGCAACGTCACAGCAGAATAGAATAGAATAGAATTTATTATTTATACCCCACCCATCTGGCTGGGTTTCCCCAGCCACTCTGGGCGGCCTCCAACAAAGATTAAAAATACATTAAAATGTCACACATTAAAAACTTCCCTGACCAGGGCTGCCTTCAGATGTCTTCTAAATTTCATATAGTTGTTTATTTCCTTGACATCTGGTGGGAGGGCGTTCCACAGGGCGGGTGCCACCACCGAGAAGGCCCTCTGCCTGGCTCCCTGTAACCTCACTTCTCACAGCACGGGAACCGCCAGAAGGCCCTTGGAGCTGGACCTTTGTGTCCGGGCAGAACAATGGGGGTGGAGACGCTCCTTCAGGTCTACTGGGCCGAGGCCATTTGGGGCTTTAAAGGTCAACACTTTGAATTGTGCTCAGAAACGTCCTGGGAGCCAATGGAGGGCTTTCTCTTTTGTGGAAAAGTGGTGGGAGTCTTCAGGTCCTCCAACGGCTTCCACAGCCCCCCCAAAAAATGTAGGCTTGAGGAAGGGGGACACTTACCCATCACCCTGGCTTGCACGACCACCTTGATGGAGACTTTGTCATTGGTCTGGCTGTGCAGCACCATCTCCTCCCGCAGGACCCCTTCTTTGTGGGCGGTGTACTCGCATTTGATGTTGTAACCTGAGCGGCAGGGGGGAGACAAGAGTGGCAGGCGTCATCATATAACACCCCCGCGAGGATCACAGAAACGGCAGACAAAGAGGCAGAGGGAAGCATTTCCTTGACACGGCAGGTCATTAACCCGGGGAACTCCCTGCCACTGCTACGCAGAAGCTCAGCTGCAACTCTGCACATGCCCTGGGACTAGGCGACAGCTTTGGTTTTGCTTCAGACAAAAAATTGCTGCGGTACCGCAACATCACAAAGGAAGCACACAGGTATACAACCCGGGCGCAACTGGCATATATAGTTAAAGGATTGAGTCCTAAGTATTGGCATTGTGGTCAAGAGTTAGGGGTATATGCACATATGTGGTGGGAGTGTATTTGTGTAAAGGAATATTGGCAAAAGATTATAAAGGTTATTTCTGATGTATTCCAGGTTAAGATAGAAGTCAATAGAGAAATGCTTATCTCAGGAATACTGGGGAATAGTAAAACAGAAAGGAAAGAGCCATTCTCTGTTAATAATTCATTCTCGAATTGCCCCCCCTTAAAAATAATTGCCCCCCTGTAGGGCATGTGCCCCACCTTGGGAACCACGGATTTATATCGTACCCCTTTCCTCCAAGGAGCTCATGTTGTCATGCATAATTATAATAATGATGCTGGTGATGATAACACCAATAATTTGATTACAGTCGTACCTCGGAAGTCAAACGGAATCCGTTCCAGAAGTCCGTTCAACTTCCAAAATGTTTGGAAACCAAAGCACGGTTTATGATTGGCTGCAGGAACCTCCTGCAGCCAATCAGAAGCCCCGCCGAACGTTCGGCTTCCAAAAATAGTTCACAAACTTGAAATGTCACTTCCAGGTTGCAACGTTCGAGAGCCAAAACGTTTGAGAACTAAGCTGCTCGAAAACTAAGGTACATCTGTATTTGTACCCCACCCATCTGACTGGGCTGCCCCAGCCACTCTGGGCAGCTTCCAACATAATAATAATAATAATAATAATAATAATAATAATAATAATAGTTTATTTATACCCTGCCCATCTGGCTGGGCTTCCCCAGCCACTCTGGGCGGCTTCCAACAAAATATTAAAATACAGTAATGCATCAAACATTAAAACCTTACCTAAACATATATGAAAACACAATGAAACATTAAACAATGGTTTAAACATGGATCTCCCCCCTCCTCACTTAATCCACACAACAACCCTAGGAGGTAGGTGAGGCTCAGAGAGGCAGGGACCGGCCAGAGCTCACACCCAGCAAGCTTCACGTCAGGATTCGAACCCAAGTCTCTTCCCAGGTCCTCGTCTGGCACTCTTAACTGATGCTACAGCGCTCTGGTCAAAGCGGCAGGTCCAGGCCGACCCCCCCCCCCCAAATTACAGACCCCGCTTCTTCAGAGAGAGAAATTGGGGGGGGGCACCTCTTCTAGCTGATACAGGTGCAAAGCCAGGTGCCTTTCCTAAAAAGCCGTCAAACACTTTTAATAAAATATGCTTGCTAATTCAAGCACTCGCTCCACATAGGCGGGGAGGGGGGCATGATTGGGAAAGAAGCCCCCCCCAAAAAAAATCCCTCCAGCAATAGAAAAAAAAATGACCCCCCCTCAAGCTTTTCAGCAGAGCAAAACCTTTTTTATTTTTTTGTCACCGGTAATAATTTCGCTTGACTCAGAGGAAGATAAACACAGTCATTCATCTGGGGAGGGGTGTAATAATTTGGTGCATTCAAGGGGAAGGTTTCCAACGATCAGGAAAAATGCCTAATTTCCGCACCTGAACAATGACGGGACTCGCTGGGCGTGGGAACAGCGCTTTGAAATTTTTCACAAATGACTCGCCTCCTACGTGTTAAATCGGCAAAGCTGGAGGGGTGTATTTAAAACTATAAGCCATTAAAGAACACATTAATTTGGGGAGCGGGGCAAGGGGTTTGCCTAAAGATAGAGGCAATCTTTCAATAGGTACCTGAGGTTTGGAATATAGAGGTCTTTGGTAGAGGGAAGGATCTCACCATAATGGTTATTACACCTTATACGATGTGGGGTTTTTAATAAACCAAACCTAGCTTTTCCTACTGGCATGTTAAAAAGTCCAGGGAATTTTTTATATTGGCATTAATTGCCTTTGGGCAGCTACCAGCAATTCAATTTACCCCCACGCTCAAAGAGAGCAGTTCCTTCGTCTCCTTCAAGCCTTCTACTCTCCTCCTGTGTGCTAAACCTTGCACTCATAGGGTATAAGACCCCCTTGCCAGGGGAATTAAAATGGTAATAGGGGTCCTGCAGCCGCCAACTCACACCAGCCCCCATCTTCCAGGCCAGGGATCCTGGGTGATGGGAATGCACAGAATTGCAGAGTTGGAAGGGATCACATTCACCCAGTGCTTTTCTAGTTGCACTGGCTCCCGGTGGAGTACAGGATCAGGTTTAAGGTGCTGGTTTTGACCTTTAAAGCCCTATGCGGCCTAGGACCCACGTACCTACGGGACCGCCTCGCCTGGTATGCCCTGCGGAGGACCTTAAGGTCCACAAATGACATTTTGGAGGTCCCAGTTCGCAAGGTGGTTAGATTGGTCTCAACAGGGCCAGGGCCTTTTCAGTACTGGCCCCAACTTGGTGGAACGCTCTGTCACAAGAGACCAGGGCCCTGCGGGTCTTGACATCTTTCCGCAGGGCCTGCAAGATGGATCTGTTCCACCTGGCCTTTGGTTTGGACTCAGTCTGACCCTTATGTTTTCCCTCCCCTTATGGTTTTGATCTATGGGCTACTTTTAAAATGAGGCTGCATTTTAACCTGTATTTTAAATTGGGTGTTTTTTTCTATTATGTTTTTATTGTAATTTTACTAGTGTTAGCCGCCCTCAGCCCAGCTCTGGCTGGGGAGGGTGGGGTATAAATAAAAATTATTATTATTATTATTATTATCATTATTCTTCTTATCATCATCATCATCATCATCATCATCATCATCATGCAATGCAGGAATCTCAGCTTGAGCATCCATGAAAAAGGGCCACCCAACTTCTGTTTAAAACCCCCCAAGGATGGAGAGTCTACCACCTTCCAAGGGAGTCCGTTCCACTGTCAAACATCTCTTACCGTCAGAAAGTTCTTCCTGCTGTTGAGCCGCAAACATGGAAAAAAAATACACAACTGCAATGTAAGAAAATAAAAGATAAAAGCACACAACCAACCTCAACACCTTCCACATCCATCACAGCAAGATCTAAAATAAAGACAGCGCACGAACTCTCCTTGCTTGGAGGTTTTTAAGCAGAGGTTGGGGGGCCATGTGTCACGGACACTTTAGCTGAGATTCCTGCAATTTCAGGGGGTTGGACTAGATGACTCTGGTGGTCCCTTCCAACTCGATGATTCTATGAAACAAAACACCCCAGCCCACAAGTCTGCCCTTTATCATGTCGGTTGCCCTCCTCTGACAGCTTGTCAATGTTAGGAGCGTCCTACTCTCGTGTAGGACCCTGGCAGAGACACATGCCCAGCTGGCATGTTCTCTCCCTCCTGGTCGATCGTTCGGGAGCATCAAAAGCTTCCTTCTGCCTGAACATCACAGCGACCGATGCCAAAAGGCATTAGCACGCTTAGGGATCCTGCAGAGTATTCGCAGTTTGCATAACAAATTCAGTAGCACAGCATTTGGGCTAATACAGTCATACCTCGGGTTACAGACGCTTCAGGTTGCGCGTTTTCGTGTTACGGACGCGCCAAAACCCGGAAGTACCGGAACAGGTTACTTCCGGGTTTTGATGCTCACGCATTGAAAAAAGTCATACTTTGTGCATGTGCAGAAGCGCCAAATTGCAACCCGCACATGCGCAGACTTGGTCTGCGGGTTGCGAATGCTGCAGGTTATGAACATGCTTCCTGCACGGATCACACTCGCAACCCAAGCATCCACTGTATGGACTTAACAGTCAATATCCTCCTTAAACGGTGGCACTCAGAACTGGACACGGTACCCCAGAATAGAGTCAGAATACAGAGAGGAACTATTGCTTCCTTTAATCTGGACACTAGACTTCTGCGAGACTTCTGCGGATGCAGCCTTTATTCGCAGTAGACTTTTTCTGCTGCATCACACTATTGACTGTCGCAAGCCGTAATTACAGCAGCATGCCCATCGTCAGGACGGATGGGGTGCCTGCGGAGGAGAATGCACATATCGCAAGGACATTTAAGGGGTGCCCCATCGGTGCATCTCGACCCCTTGCTTGGCAGACCAGAAGGACCCTCCCCGGCCTCGGAGGAGCTGGCTGCCAGCCTGGAGCTGTTGCCACCAGGACGGGTGCCCAACTACAGCCTTGGCCATCTCCAAAATGGGGGGGGGGGTGGATGGAGAAAGGCGTTGCCGCCTGCTGCAAGCCAGCCTTCTGAAAAGGGCAGCGCATCACCGAGCAAAGTATTCCTGGCACGTCCGGAACACTCTGCAGAAGATCAATGCCTTGACTCAAATGCCAGAGGGCTGCCTCTCTGTGCCAATCAGAGGCAGCCCTGTGCGGCAGGTGAAATGTACGGCGCACCCTTAATCCATCTCAGAAGGGGTGGAAATGCATGCGTTTTGTTTTCTCGCTGCAAGAAGCCACAGGGCGGGGGGAGGCAGCCAAGAGATAAAAGGAGCAGCAATGTTTGAATCACTGCATGGTAGAGGTGGAAGGGGCCAGAGGGGGCATCTATTCTAGTCCCACCCCCAGGAGTTTGAGCTTAGGAGTCGGAGGGGGCTCTTCCTTGCTCCCCCTTTCAGAAAAAAGAGACACACTGCCCAGACTTGCCCCCCCCCCCCCGGGGAGGTTGCCTCTGTGACTTCACCCCCGGAGGCACACTCCACTGTCTCTCAAGGCAGACAGATGCCAGCTTCTTTATGCTGCATACAGCTAAACCGTGGAACTAGCTGCCACAGGAGGCATTGATGGGCACTGACTTTGTTGTTGTTTAGTCGTTTAGTCGTGTGACCCCCTGGACCAGAGCACGCCAGGCACTCCTGTCTTCCACTGCCTCCCGCAGTTTGGTCAAACTCATGCTGGTAGCTTCAAGAACACTGTCCCACCATCTCGTCCTCTGTCGTCCCCTTCTCCTTGTGCCCTCCATCTTTCCCAACATCAGGGTCTTTTCCAGGGAGTCTTCTCTTTTCATGAGGTGGCCAAAGTACAGTCATACCTCGGTTGAATGCGCTTCAGGTTGAGCGTTTGCGCCGCGGCAACCCGGAAGCAACGGAGCGTGTTACTTCCGGGTTTCGCCGCTCACACATGCGCAGGCGCTCAAAATGATGTCACGTGCATGCACGGAAGCGTCAAAGCGCGACCACGCACGCACAGTCGCGTCTTATGTTCTATTCAGGATGTGAACGGGGCTCCGGAACAGAGCCTGTTCGCATCCCGAGGTATTGGAGCCTCAGCTTCAGGATCTGTCCTTCCAGTGAGCACTCAGGGCTGATTTCCTTCAGAATGGAGAGGTTTGATCTTCTTGCAGTCCATGGGACTCTCAAGAGTCTCCGACTTGGATGGTTTTAAAAGTGGCTCAGACACATTCTTGGAAGGGACGGCTACTCACGGCTCCTATCCATGCTTTGCCCTCCACAGTCCGAGGCGGCAATGCTTCTGAAACCAAAGGAGGAGACAGCGCTCTGGGTTCAAGTCCTGCTTGCAGGTTTCCCAACGGGGCAAACGTTCAGCCAACGTTAAAAACAGGAGGCTGGAGTACACGGCCCACCAGGCTGATCCAGGAGACCCCTCTTATGTTCTTCAAACGCCTGGAGGGCACCAGGTTGGCGAAGGCTTCTCTGAGCACACCTCTGGCAGCAACTCTTTCAGGGAGTGAGGAGCCTGCGAGGGGTGGCTGTGTTTAGCGGCTGTGAGCTGCTGGGTGCATCTCAACATGCCGCCAAATTCCCTGTCGTCACAATCCTCTTCCATGTAGCGTATCATTAGTCACCCTCCGAGGCTAAATATAAAAACAAACTCAGGAGTTCCTGGACAGGATCCATCATTGCACAGAAGCCAGAAGGCTTCACGATCTTGAATCCTTCTACCCCGTTTGAGTCACGACTGAAGAGAAACCTCCACAAATGGAAGCGTCTCCTGTTTTCTCAACGAATGCATTCTCCCAGCGCAAGACGTCTACTTGTTTTTCAAGGGGGTAACTGGGAAATAAGCAAAACGGGATTCGGCATATAGGTTAGGGCTGCAATCCAGTCAGGATTTTCGGGACATAGCTGGCATCCGGGCGGAATTTTCGGAAGTTGATTAAAATATCGGGGGGGGGGGGGACGGGACTGGGAGTGTGGCAGCTCATATCGAAAGTGTTGATTTTGGGGGTGAATTTCTGAAAAGTAGCTAAAAAACATGAAGATTTTGCAAAAGCAAAACAAAACCCTGAACCCCCAAACCCAACAACTTTTGTGTCCGGATTTTCCCTTCTTGAAATATGGCAACACTAATAATATACATTGATCTAATCTTTTATCATGTTGCACTTTTACAGGGTCCCTTGCAGACATTGCTGCTTGCTTCCTGTATAGGGAAGGGTTTTTTTTTATTTAAAAAAATGTTTAATGTTTTATAATGTTTTTATATATTTTGGAAGCCGCCCAGAGTGGCTGGGGCAACCCACTTAGATGGGAAAGGGGTACAAATGATAAAATTATTATTATTATTCCTTCCAAAAGGAAGACACCAGAAGAGAACCAGCCTCTTTCCACTCATATACCCAACATGACTTGGCTGGAGAACTGTATTGCAACGCTGAGAGATGCAAAAATTTCGAAGGAGGGAGGCTCCTTGCATCTTGTTTTGTGAAGAGCCAATTACCGTATTTTTTGCTCTATAAGACTCACTTTTTCCCTCCTAAAAAGTAAGGTGAAATGTGTGTGTGTCTTATGGAGTGAATGCAGGCTGCGCAGCTATCCCAGAAGCCAGAACAGCAAGAGGGATTGCTGCTTTCGCTGCGCAGCGATCCCTCTTGCTGTTCTGGCTTCTGAGATTCAGAATATTTTTTTTCTTGTTTTCCTCCTCCAAAAACTAGCTGCGTCTTATGGTCTGGTGAGTCTTATAGAGCGAAAAATACGGTATGTAAGGCCCACCTTTCCACGCAAATCGAATCGAATTCCTCTCCCCTTCGTGAGTTACACAGAATAATAGTAACTTACCTATACCCTTGCCCATCTGACTGGGTTTCCCAAGCCACTCTGGGCGGCTTCCAGTACATATTTAAAAAGATGCACAGAATCAGAAGGCAGATGGGTTCTGCTTTGCCACACTTGGGACCGTGTGTGTTTTTGTGCGTGAAAACAAGACAAGGCCCCAACAGCTGAATCATTCATTCAGTTTGGTTAAAGGTAGAGGCAAAGACTGAAAAAATGAAGGCACAAAGAACAGAAAATAGAGGGGAACCAGAGGTTGGAAGAAATACATTCAGAAGAAAACATTGAGTCTATACTGGCTGGGACTGATGGGAGTTGTAGTTCAACAACATCAGGAGGGCACCGGGATGGCAAGGGCAGCTTTTCACCCTTAGGTAAAGGGACCCCTGACCATTAGGTCCAGTCGCGGCCGACTCTGGGGTTGCGGTGCTCATCTCGCATTATTGGCCGAGGGAGCCGGCATACATCTTGACTTGTGGCCAGCATGACTAAGCTACTTCTGGCGAACCAGAGCAGCACACGGAAACGCCGTTTACCTTCCCGCCGGAGTGGTACCTATTTATCTACTTGCACTTTGATGTGCTTTTGAACTGCTAGGTTGGCTGGAGCAGGGACCGAGCAATGGGAGCTCACCCTGTCACAGGGATTCGAACCGCTGACCTTCTGATCGGCAAGTCCTAGGCTCTGTGGTTTAACCCACAGCGCCACCCGCGTCCCTCTAGACAAGCTTACCCAGATATTTAATCTGCTCTTAGTTTATTGCGAGTTTTAAAACTGTTTTGAGCTTACTAGTATTTTAACTTTTCGAAGGTCTTAAATGGTCTATTCTCCTTACTGTCTTCCCTGCACCTGATGATCTCAGATGTGCGAAGGCAGGTGGTTGTGGTTCCCCTTTCCACCCTTAAAGGACGATGTATGGCAGGCATCTATCTACCGGTAGATCACTGGATGTCTGTGGTAGATCACTGGCTCCTCCCCAGAGAAGCTCCACAACTTTGGCTCCCCTGAAAAAAAGCTCAAAAACTTTTCCCTGCACCCCTTAAAAAACAGGGCTTTCCTTCCTAACAAAAGCTCAACAAGTTTGACCTGAACCCCCAAAAAGGAGGTAGATCACTGCTCGTTTTTAACTCTGTGAGCAGATCACATGTCTCTTGGGAGTTGGCCACCCCTGATGTATGGTATTGCCTTCCCAAATGATCCAAACAGATCCAAACAGATCCAAACAGTCAGCCATTGGCCTCGAAAACAAATCACTTCCACCCTCCAGTAAAGGCCACCTGAGCATCTCTTGATGGCTCTTCAAGGTGCAGATAGGAATACAAAGAACTACTCAGCAACACAATCTCCTTGGCCTTGTCTGGCGCAAAGCACCAGGTACCCCTAGCTGAGCAAAATGCACGATAAAGCATAAAAACGTAATTTGAGGCTTCAACAAGGACTAGAACCCCCAGGCGCCTTTTATCTGATTTGGCCATCTTTTGTGCCCCACACAGCGGAACCGTCATTTTCGAGGCAGCCCTCGTCACAAGGCCTGGCAGATCCAGAACGAGACCTGATAATCTGACAGCGCTGATAGTCTAGTTGTTTTAACCCGTGTGCACTCATCCTGCGCTCCTCTTTTATGGATTTGCTTTTAACCTTTTGCTTTTTGCCTGTTGCTCTAATTGTTCTCTCCGTTTTATGCCCTTTATAAAACAAAGCAGAAAGCTTTACAATAAAAAGATAGCAAGCGACACAACCCCTTGCACAAAGCATCGGGTGCCCCTAACTGAGCAAAATGTGCAATTTGCATAACAGCAAAGCTGGCCCCATATATTTTGGCAAGAGAAAACGGAAGGGGAGAGCGAGCGAGAGAAAATTAGCCGAGTGACTGATTACTCCGCAGAGATCTGGCAATTCCAGAGGGGCTGGAAGAGCACATCTTGTGCACTTCTGGGATCACAACACATCCAACCTGCCACGGATGACGCAGCCGAAGCCACTGCAAAGATTGCAGAAATGATCTAATTATCCAATTCTGTGCAGAGAGCAGACCTGCACCCTGTTTCTGCCGCTGCAACAGCAGGGAGAGATGCGAGCCGAGCCGTTTTGCCAGCAGCTGCAAAGAGTAAACATGCAAACCGATGACTCATCTTGTCACATTAAAACTTGCGCACCAAAGTGGCCTTCCTTTCGCAGAGCACGGCAGGATCCCTTGATAATTAGAAGCATCTCAAGGAAATTGGGGTCGGAAAGACACAGTTTCGCAGAGCACAAATCGCTAGGTGGCTCTGCGTTGCCTCCACGGTTCAAGGCAGGAATGATTCTGAATCCCAGTTGCTGGAGATTTCTTCCAGTTTCATTCCCATTCCAGTGGGAAGAAGGGAGAGTTGCTATTGTGCTCATATCCCTCTTGTGGGTTTCCTACAGTTGGCCACTCTGAGAATGAGATGCTGGACTAGATGGGCCGATGGCCTCATCCAGCAACCTCTTCTTATGTTCTTAGACGCAACGGAGTAGCCTTCCCCAACCAGATGTTTTCAGCTGCTGCTCCAAGCTGTGCTGGCTGGGGGCGATGGGATCTATAGCCCCAAACATCTGGAAGGCAGCAGGATGCTACAAAGGAACTTTAATAATAATAATAATAATAATAATAATAATAATAATAATAATAATAAATTTATTTATATCCCGCCCTCCCCAGCCGAAGCCGGGCTCAGAGCGGCTAACAACAGTAAAATAATACAGCATTCTAAAATCAATTCATTCTAAAATCAAATTAATGGCAACCATTGGGCTAGAGTTCTGTGAGGATCACCAAAGGAGGAGGTCAGACTGTGCCTTGGCCAAATGCCTGGTGGAACAGCTCCATCTTGCCAAATCCCGCAGGGCCCTACTCTCTTGTGACAGAGCATTCCACCAGATCAGGGCCACGGCCGAAAAAACCCTAGCTCTGGTTGAGGCCAGGCTATGTGGCCCAGGACCTCCAAGATGTTTTTGTTTGAAGACCATAAGGTCCTCCGTGGGGCATACCAGGAGAGATGGTCCCGTAGGTATGAGGGTCCTAGGCCGCATAGGGCTTTAAAGGTCAAAACCAGCACCTTGAGCCTGATCCTGTACTCCACCAGGAGCCAGTGCAGTTGGTATAGCACCGGGTGAATGTGATCCCGCAGCGAGGACCCCGTAAGGAGTCTCGCCGCGGCATTCTGCACCCGCTGGAGTTTCTGGGTCAGTCTCAAGGGCAGCCCCACGTAGAGCGAGTTACAATAATCAAGCCTGGAGGTGACCGTCGCGTGGATCACAGTGGTGAGCTCAGGGCGAGAGAGGTGTGCCTTCATCAGCCAAATCTGGTTCAAGGGACATCCTGGGTTCCTTATGTTGCTTACTTAGTTAAATGCACAGCCTGTCCTGTCCTGAAGAAGAAGGGAGGGCACCAGTACACAGAGATGGATCATAGGATTGTAGAGCTGGAAGGGACCCCAAGGGTCATCTAGACCAACCCCCTGAAATGCAGGAATCACAGTGAAGGAATCTCTGACAGGTGGCCATCCAGCCTCCAGCGAAGCCCAGCGAAATGGGTTCAAATGGCACCGGATGTGGCCTTGCTGGGTTGTGTCTCATTGATGGCATCCATCTCTCGAGCGAGAAACAATGGAGTGCACCTCTGGGGCGCTGTCTCATGAGACCAGGGCCCTGCAGGATCTGATTTCTTTCCGCAGGGCCTGTAAGACAGAAAAGCCAGGGAAGTCCCCAAATAGGGGTTCCATCACAGAAGGAGAAAGGAGAAAGAGGGGAAGGGGATCAAGTGGATTCCAAGCCAAAGGCCAGGCGGAACAACTCTGTCTTGCAGGCCCTGCGGAAAGAAATCAGATCCTGCAGGGCCCTGGTCTCATGAGGCAGAGCGTTCCACCAGGCCGGGGCCAGTGTTAAGAAGGCCCTGCCTCTGGTTGAGGCTAATCTGACTTCCTTAGGGCCCGGGACCTCTAGGGTGTTGCTATTTATGGACCTTAAGGTCCTCCGTGGGGCATACCGGGAGAGGCGGTCCCGTAGGTACGAGGGTCCTAGGCAGTGAAGGGCTTTAAAGGTCAAAACCAGCACCTTAAACCTGACCCTGGACTCCACCGGGAGGCAGTGCAGCTGGAAAAACTCCGTGAGGACCCTGTGAGGAGCCTCGCTGCAGCATTCTGCACCCGCTGGAGTTTTTGGGACAGCTTCAAAGGCAGCCCCGCATAGAGTGAATTGCAGAAGGCCCTCGGAGCTGGACCTTGGTGTCCAGGCTGAACGATGGGGGTGGAGACGCACACCTGCCACCCCCACAAACCCCGACCTACACCCTGCTTCAAGCGAGAGATAATCCCAAACAGGAAGACAAGGCTCTTTCTTCCCAGCCGGATTCTGCAGGCCAGCCTGCGCTTCCCAGATCAAACCTCCCTCGCATTCCACCCGGCTGGAGAAAACAAGCGGGCCCCTGATCGCTCACATCCATCATCGGGTTTCTCCACCCTACACAGCTTTCTCAGAGGCTGCATGTTTCCCGCATCCGGTCTCCTGCGGGCACAGCACGCCCAAAATCGTAGGCTTCAACAGAGCAAGACAACTTCTCACTGAGGAGCAGTAAGACACCCAGCAGCGTCTCTCTTGCAAAATGCCAAAGAAAGAGAATCTTGTGTTGTTCCTCCCCAGGAAAGAGGCGTGCGAGAGCAACCCGTAGGACATAATGTCCCGGGGAAAACAGTGTTTGCAATGCGGGAGGTTGCAAACCAAGCTGAAAGGCCCCAAAACCTGTTGTAAGCAGAGTCAGGCCCCTTAGGAAGTTGCCTTATAGCCAGGTTGCCTTGGTCTGGAAACCCAGCCTTATGAGGAGCGCTTGAAGGAGCTGGGTGTGTTTTGCCTGGAAAAGAGGAGGCTGAGAGGAGATGGAAGAACCATCTTCAAGTATCTCAAGGGAAGATGGAGTGTGGGGGGGGGGGGTAGGAACCAGTCAATTCAAGTTACAGTGGTACCTCGGGTTAAGAACTTAATTCGTTCTGGAGGTCCGTTCTTAACCTGAATGAATGAATTTTATTATTACGGTCATAGACCAGTTCCGGGTCACTTACAATATCAGGAAAATCATAAAACACAACAGGAATACATTGAATTGCAATTGGGTATAACAGAGACAATTCAGATATAGTGGCAGTTTAAAATATATATATATTAAATCACTAAAAGATAACCTAAAATTGTCATTTAAAACCTTAATCATTTTGGTAGTACAGCTTGTTCCCTAAGTTTTATGGCAGTCGCACAGAATTTGGCCACCCTTAGCGTGATCTCCAGATCCTTGTCCTCTACCAGGGATTTTAGACATTGAAGTTCGGACCCATTTGGATATTTTTGTATAACAGGAGTGATAAATACTGAGTGTATATCCCCGTAGAAACGGCAGCCTAACAAGACATGAGAGACAGTTTCTACCTCCATCAAGCCATAGGGGCAGACTTGTTCCACGTCCGGTTTACCCTCGAATCTGCCCTGCAATGAGGCAGATGGCAGCACATTGAATCTAGCGAGGGTAAATGACTGTCTATATTTGGGTATTGTTCTTAACCTGAAACTGTTCCTAACCTGAAGCACCATTTTAGCTAATGGGGCCTCCTGCTGCCGCCGCCGGAGCACGATTTCTGTTCTCATCCTGAAGCAAAGTTCTTAACCTGAGGCACTATTTCTGGGTTAGCGGAGTCTGTAACCTGAAGCGTCTGTAACCTGAGATACCACAGTACAAGAAAGGAGATTCCGACAGAACATCAGGAAGAACTTTCAACAGTGAAACAGTTTCCCTCAGAAGGTGATGGAATCGCCTTGCTTGGAGGATTTTAAGAGTTTGGGTGGCCATCTGCCATGGATGTTTGAGCTGAGATTTCTACACTGCAGGGGGTTGGACTAGATGACCTTTGGGTGCCTTTCAACTCTGAGATTCTATGAGATATGGACATCCTCTTCGTGGCCAACCAGAAGCCCATTAGGGGAGGCCCGCAAGGAAAATCCAAGCACAAGAACACTCTCCCCGCTCGTGATTCCTAGCGTTCCCTCTGACCGAGTCAGACCATTGGTCAGCACTGCCGATACCATTGGCTCCCAATTCTTTTCAGGGCACCTCCTGCTTGGCTCCATGAATTCGTCCACAGTGCCCTGCTTAATCTTACAAACCGCTCTCAAGTTGCCTCTTGCCTTTTCTGCAAAGTAGGAAGTCCCAGAGAGGAATCGTTCCACCTCCTTGGTCATTTTAGTAGCTGTTTCCCAGGTTGCACTGAGCCTTTTCGAGCTACACAACATCCCTTTTGAGGCAAGTCAGCCAGAACTGTACCTTGTACAGTGGTGCCTCGCAAGACGAAATTAATTCGTTCCACGAATTTTGTCGTCTTGCGATTTTTTCGTCTTGCGAAGCACGGTTTCGGGAAAGTTTTGGAAAAGCTTCAAAAATCACCAAAGTCTTCAAAAACCTCAAAACAGGCTACCACACCGCGTGCTATGAGTTGCTCCTCGAAGTCAAGTCGCAACTGTATTAACGGTGTTAAGAAAAAGGAAACAAACTTGCAAGACGTTTCCGTCTTGCGAAGCAAGCCCATAGGGAAAATAGTCTTGCGAAGCAACTCAAAAAACCAAAAATCCTTTCGTCTTGCGAGTTTTCCGTCTTGCGAGGCATTCGTCTTGCGAGGTACCACTGTATATTCCAAACGCGATCGCAGCACAGATTCGTACAGAGGCAAAGTCAGAACCAAGAGGGGAAACACTGGGTGTGTGTGTGTGTGTGTGTGTGTTTTTAAGAGGATCAATAAAACAGGTGGAAGAAGACTGGAAGAAGTTTAAGGAATATTTGAAAAAATATGTTAATATTTAAATCTTAGAATAGCTTTGGAACTGGATTTAGGCTGTAGGGTTAGAAGTAGAAGACAGTGTATTTTAAAATAGTATTATTTGTAAGTGATAAAATGTGAAGGTTTTTATGGTTAAAGTAAGTGCGATAAAAAAAATGGTTAGAAATTATGATATATGTACCGTATTTTTCCCTCTATAACACGCAGATTTTTCCTCCTAAAAAGGGAGGGGAAATGTCTGTGCATGTTACTGAGCGAATGTGTGGTCCCTGGAGTCGATTGGGGCAAGTGGAGGCAAAAAAAATCAGGCAAAAATCAAATCGCGCCTCTCGGAGAAGGGAAGCCTGAAAAGAGGAAGCGGCTGCTTTCCTGCATTCTGCCTCAGGGTCTTACTGCCCACCCTCCTCTGTTTCCTTGCTGTGTTTGCTCAAACGGAACAAAGAGCAGGGAAAGCCCCTCCCCTCCAGGCAAGCAGAGGGGAAAGAGAGCGTCCTTCATTCTAATTCCTCTCCGTGAAAACATGCAGGAGGGAGAGAGAGAGAGCGCGCAAGCCGGCTGGCTTGGGTGGGTGAGTGGGGGAAAACTTTTCCCTTCCTTTCCTCCCTCCCGTTATACCCCTCTCCTGCATTCTTAGCCAGCTGCTTCTCTGCACACCCCTCTCGTGCTCCTTTTCCCTTCTGTGTTTTTCCTTCCCTCCCCACTTAAAATGTGGTTAAAAAGCATGGATCCACATGGATCCTCAGGATCTTTGCATTGGGTCAGCCCAAATTCACCATCAGAGCACATAGCATGTCCATGGCTACAGCCTGCCCCCCAAAAATCACGCACCCACTGTTGCCTGGGGCTGCAATGGTGCAAAAATGTGGTTAAAAAGCATGGATCCACATGGATCCTCAGGATCTTTGCATTGGGTCAGCCCAAATTCACCATCAGAGCACATAGCATGTCCATGGCTACAGCCTGCCCCCCAAAAATCACGCACCCACTGTTGCCTGGGGCTGCAATGGTGCAAAAACGTGGTTACAAAGCATGAATCCACAGGGATTCTCAGGATTTTTGCATTGGGTCACCCCAAATTCACCGTCAGATCACATGTCTGTGGCCACAGCATGAAGCACAAAAATGATACATCCACTGTTTCATTCAGAATGTTTTCCCCTTGTTTTCCTCCTCTAAAAACGATGTGCGTGTTATGGTCAGGTGCGTGTTATAGAGCGAAAAATACGGTAAACTGCTAAAGATGAGGCAAAATGAAAATCAGATAGGGGGGACTTGGGGAAGCTCACCTAACAAGGTTTAGAAAAAAATAAGGATAATACAAGAATCTGTTTGTGTTGTTTGTTTTTCTGTTTGTGTTGTTTATTGGTGTTATAAAATGATTATTATTTTTTTGAAAATAAAATAAAACCAAACAGGGTTTTCAGGACATAAGGAAGAGCATTTTAAGAAACAGAGAATCTCAAAACCACAGGAAAGTATCCCCTTCAGATACACCCATCATCTCACAGTGCGGAAGGTGATGCAAGGCAGAAAGACCTTACCTTCCCTTGCAGGCGCTATGCTGGTCACGCGGAGATTCAGGTTGGCCAGCTGAGCAGCACAGACATCCTGCCCCAGCCGCTGCACAAAGGGCAGGTGGAAGGTGATCTCGTACTTGTGCAGGATCTTCAAGAACCCAACCTGGAGAAGGAGAAGGGGCAAGGGAACCAAGGTACCACTGTAATAATAATAATAATAATAATAATAATAATAATAATAATAATAATAATAATTGCACAAGTGCATTGCCGCAAACTCAGAAGTGACAGGAAGGGGGGGGGGCGCTCCACAAGATGACCCAGAATGCAACCCCCACACAAATCAGGGGGTGTCTAATGCCATTATAATATTGTCAAGTTATACTTCAAATTCCTTTCCTTATACAGTGGTACCTCGGGTTAAGTACTTAATTAGTTCTGGAGGTCCGTTCTTGACCTGAAACTGTTCTTAACCTGAGGTACCACCTTAGCTAATGGGGCCTCCCGCCGCTGCCATGCCACCACCGTACGATTTCTGTTCTCACCCTGAAGCAAAGTTCTTAACCCGAGGTAATATTTATGAGTTAGCAGAGCCTGTAACCTGAAGCATCTGTAACCTGAGGTACCACTGTAATCCCTAGAGTGGAGTCTGCCTTCTTCACAGCCCCCCCCCCCCACAGTGGGTCTACATCTTCATCGAGCTATCCACTGGGGCCCCCAAGGTCTCGTTCCTGGTCCATCACCTCCAGTTCAGACCCCATGGGCGAATATGCAAAATTAAGATTAATTACCCTGCATCGCTGTGCCCTCATTGACATGAAACTGCATTTCCTGCTTTTCCACCCATTCGTTCCGTTTGGAGAGGCCCTTCTGGAGCTCTCCACAATCTCTTTTTGTTTTAACGGCCCTGAAGAACTCAGCAACAATTTATCCTGACGCACAATGTTTTCAGGGACGCCCACACAGCAGTTGGCTGTGAACCCTCTGCGACTCATGCACACCAATGTTTTCTGTGGCACCCCCGCAAAACACCACCATCAACAAAACACCGTCGTCTCGTACAAATCTGGATTTTACCCTTCCCACTGGCTTTTCTTCCTGATTGGATTTTCAGGGGAAACGTTGAACCGGGATTAAACCGGGGCGTGCGGGTTGCGTTATACGGGACGGCCTTTTGCTGAAGGCCATTGGCAAGAAGTTTACGCCCAGATTTGAGGCCCCTGATGAAACAGGCGGACTGGAAACAGGGTCAGTGAGAGAGCCAGCCTGGGAGGGTGTAAGGCCGGCAGCCCTCCCTGCTTGCCTCTGAGCGGAAACACATCACCCGGTTATGGCAGGTGGAGAGAGCTGGATGCACGGCACATTAGGCGTAATCGCGCAATTACATCCGAAAGGCAGAAACTAGGCATAATTTATATAATTGCTTCGAGCGCAGAGCTTGGCTTCCCAGGGCAAATGATTTGAGGCAGCGAGAAAGGGGATGAAGACGTCTTGGGCTGCGGTAAGACTCACACGGTCCTTTTTTTAAAAAAAAAAACAAAAACGGAACGGCAGGCGATGAGAACACAAAGTACAGTGGAGCCTCCGGATACGAATTAAATTCGTTCCGGGGATCCGTCCACAACCCGAAAAGTCCATCGGCAGAGGCGCCGCTTCTGCGCACAAGCGCAGCGCGATTGAGCGCTTCTGCGCACGGTGCTCAGATCGCTTCTGCGAATGCGTGCGCGGTTTGCAGCGTTCATAAACCGAAAGTTACGTATCCAGAGCGGTACGTAACTAGAGGGTCCACTGTAGTGCCAATGGGAGCTGTAGCCCTAAATATGTGGAGGGCACCAAACTGGCAAAGAACGGGCATCTTCAGCCAGGAACCCCCAAGGGGGGACGCTGAGGATCATCTAGTCCAACCCCCTACTCTGCAGAATTATGCAGCTGTCCCTTACAGGGATCAAACCTGCAACCTTGGCGTTATCAGTGCCATGCTCTAACCAACTGAGCTATCCAGACATAGGATGTGAATCAGACGCAGGCCTGGTTAAGGCCGCTGAAAGCTGGTTCCTGCATAAAAAGTCCGGAAACCAAGGCTTTTGAGGAAGGGATGAGGGAGTTGGGAGTGTTTAGCTTGGAAAAGTGGAGACTGAGAGGAAATAGGACAGGCATCTTCAAATACTGTATCTGAAGGGCTGGATCCATGGAAGATGGAGCAAGCTGGCTTTCTGCTGCTCCAGAGGACCCAAATCAATGGATTCAAATTACAGTGGTGCCTCAGATTTCGAACAGCTTAGTTCCCTAATAACTCAGAACCCAAACACTGCAAACCCGGAAGTAGGTGTCCCGGTTTTCAAACTTTGTCCCGGAAGCTGAACATGCTCCTGAGCTTCCATTTTTCCTGTTGCGCAGGAAATTTGAGTCCCCCGCATAGTAATTAAGGCTTATTTGCTCCCGTTTCTACCCTTAGGCGGCAAATTTAAGTCATCCCTCCCCCAACCCTAATTAAGGCTTATTTGCTCCCGTTTTACCCTTAAGCAGCAAATTTTAGTCCGTCCCCCCCCCTCATAATTAAAGCCTTCCACTTCTGATTGCAATGTTCTGAGGTGATATTCAGTGCGTTTGTTTTTGCTATTTCTTGCGTTTTTGTTTGTGTGGCTTTTTCATTTTTGTGTCTATGGCTTGTTTTTCGTTTTATGATCGATTGATTGATTGTGTGACTGCGGAAATGGATAAAAGCCCCCCATCCAAACAATGACTATAATCAGCGCAGGTAAGAAAAAAATTAAGTTTAATTAAGTTTAATTATCTACAATACTGTCTTATTTATTTTATAGCACAGAACATTTGATTATTGCTTTCATTTTATGGATCAATGGTCTTGTTAGATAGTAAAATCCATGTTAAATTGCTGTTTTAGGGGTTGTTTTTAAAAGTCTGGAACGGATTAATCCATTTTGCATGACTTTCTATGGGAAAGCGCACCTTGGTTTTGGAATGCTTTGGTTTTGGAATGGACTACCGGGACGAATCAAGTTTGAAAACCAGGGTACCACTGTACACGAAAGGAGATTCAGACTAAACGGTAGGAAGAACTTTCTGACGGCAAGAGCAGATTGACATTAATGAGACCGACTGCCAGTGGGTGAGTGGAAGGTAACAAACTGTCCTTCATTGGAGTGGTTGGCTGGGCATCTGTTCAGGATTCTTTGGCTGTGATTCCTGGATTGCAGGGGGTTGGACTAGATGTCCACTGGTGGTCCCTTCCAACTATTTTATGGTTCTGTGGCTGGGACCAGGGCGGTTGGGTCCTCCATTTCCTAACGAGCCACTCAAAGCATGTACTACTACTACTACTAATAATAATAATAATATATTTATATCCTGCCCTCCCTGGCCTGAGCCGGGCTCAGGACGGCTAACACCAGTAAATTTACAATAAAAACATAAGGGGGGGGGCAATTTAAAATACAGGTTAAAATGCAATTTAAAAGGCAGCCTCATTTTAAAAGTAGCCCATAGATCAAGACCATAAGGGGAGGGAAACAGAAGGGTCAGACTGAGTCCAAACCAAAGGCCAGGTGGAACAGCTCTGTCTTGCAGGCCCTGCGGAAAGATGTCAAGTCCCGCAGGGCCCCGGTCTCTTGTGACAGAGCGTTCCACCAAGTCGGGGCCAATACTGAAAAGGCCCTGGCCCCGTTGAGACCAATCTAACCACCTTGTGACTTGGGACCTCCAAAGTGTTGTCATTTGCGGACCTTAAGGTCCTCCGCGGGGCATACCAGGAGAGGCGGTCCCGTAGGTACGTGGGTCCTAATCAGGATTGGCGAAACCCTTTCCAGTCCAATAGCCACGTCCTCACGTAAGATGAGTCCACTCCACCCAACAGCATCATGTCTCCCAACCCCAAAGGTTGCTGCCCTCAAGACACAAAAGCACCTCTCTGCTCTGAGCCGGATGTGGCAAGAGCCAGATCAGGAGCAAAAATCTCTCTCTCTCTCTTTCTCTCTCTCTCATGATACCAGATTCACACAGTTTTCTGCTCCAAGTATGAACAAGCAAAGATGAGGCGGGCGAAAACTGCTCTGCAAATGTCCCAAAACATTTCCAGCTGCACGTCGGCAGCTGTTAAGCTGCACCAGCCTGGCTGCCTTCGCAGTTTCTTTGATCGCGGCGAGGCCTTAATGTGTTAGCAACGCCGCGCATCAGTAAATGAGATTCGGTGCCTGAAAAGAGCCCAGAAGGGGGGGGGGGAGTAATCTGGGCGACTCGTTGGAAAGCAGATCTGCTTCTGCAGAAACGCCTCCGCCCAGGCTGAGAAAGTGGCTGAAGTCTAAAAGCAGTTTAATAATAATAATAATAATAATAATAATAATAATAATAATAATAAGATGTACTTCACAGGCCTTCCCAATAAATGCTTTGCTGCGATAACACTTAGGTCTGCTTAATAATAGCCTTGATGAAGGGAGTGCTGCACTTAAGCAGCCCAGATCCTGGCCAAGTCAAGTGTCATTTTGCAACCGATGTAGATCACACACTCCATATGGCAAGCGACTCTAGCTCAGTGGGCAGAGCAGGTGTCTGGCATGCTGATGGCCCCGGGTTCAGTCCTAGCACCTCCAGTTAAAATCTCACTTCACTTAAGACCGAGGAGAGCCACTAACAGAGCAGATAAAATAGGCATGAACAGGCAACGTGCTAAATAAACCATAGTTTAGCAAGCCGTGGAGGGGAGTTCAGAATCTTTCGTTTCGCTTTCGGCAAGCCACAGTTTCCTGTGCTATCGAAACCCAGAGCAATGGCCATCTAACTGTAGTTAGTTAACAGGCTTCAGAAACTGTGAAATGGCACTGGCCTGCTTTAAGCTAACTGCAATTAGGGGCAGTCTGTCAATCTGGGCCGCATGACGAATCACAGTTAACTCAGGAGGAGGGGACTAGGCTGATTCACTTCTCTCTGCCATGGTTTAGGGTAGCGCTCCAAGGCAGCCTAGCCTAACCTGGGGCTTCCTATGTCCATCATAAAAAGAATTCAGTGGCATTGTGTGGAGACATAACTCAAGTGCTTTGAACACAGGAGGCCCCAGGCTGAACACACAGAACCTCTGGCTAATAATAATAATAATAATAATAATAATAATAATTTATTATTTATACCCCACCCATCTGGCTGGGCTTCCCCAGCCACTCTGGCCGGCTTCCAAAAATATTAAAATACAGTAATGCATCAAACAGGGACGCGGGTGGCGTTGTGGGTTAAACCACAGAGCCTAGGGCTTGCAGATCAGAAGGTCGGCGGTTCGAATCCCCGCGACGGGGTGGGCTCCTGTTGCTCGGTCCCTGCTCCTGCCAACCTAGCAGTTCGAAAGCACATCAAAGTGCAAGTAGATGAATAGGTACCGCTCCGGCGGGAAGGTAAACGGCGTTTCCGTGCGCTGCTCTGGTTCGCCAGAAGCGGCTTAGTCCTGCTGGCCACATGACCTGGAAGCTGTACACCGGCTCCCTCGGCCAATAAAGCGAGATGAGCACCGCAACCCCAGAGTCGGCCACGACTGGACCTAATGGTCAGGGGTCCCTTTACCTTTACCTAATGCATCAAACATTAAAAACTTCCCTAAACAGGGCTGCCTTCAGATGTCTTTTAAAAATAGGGTAGCTGCTTATTTCCTTGACATCTGATGGGAGGGCGTTCCACAGGGCGGGTGCCAGTACCGAGAAGGCCCTCTGCCTGGTTCCCTGTAGCTTTGCTTCTCGCAGTGAGGGAACCGCCAGAAGGCCTTGGCGCTGGACCTCAGTGTCTGGGCTGAATGATGGGGGTGGAGACGCTCCTTCAGCAAAAAAGGGAATTTGGAGAGTGGTGCTCAAAACAACTACTGGTCGTATGGACTTGGAGAGCACCTGGCTACCTAGTCCACACCGGGCCACCTGCCTTCTTTGACCACTGGCCAATTTAGGTGGGGCTGATGGGAGCCAAGGAATTCGAAAATATCTGGAGGGCTACAGGTCCCGCTCCCCCAACCCACCGCCAAAAAGTCCTCAAATAAAGGCAGCTTCGTAGTTCTGCCAGCAGGCAAGATCTATACCGATAAATATTTCAGTGCCCTCGAAACGGCATTTAATCCTGCCTGAGACAGAATAGTATCTGAAATGGCTTTCTCTGAGCAGAAGGAAATTAAGATCGAAAGCTCTGGGACTGGGGGGCCGAGAGGGATTGTAACCTTAAAACACACACCCAACGACCAAGTGAAAAAGCCCATCCTCTGTACGTTACTGGAGAACTAGAGAGCCAGGAATGAGATAATACCCAGCAACTAGCTCCAATTTCGCTTTTTCCACCCTGCTGGTTTCACGCCTAGCAAGGGAAGAATAAGAACGCAGAGGCGGAAGAGGCTGCTGTAATCAGGCTGTTCCTGGAATGAAACTTGGATAATTGGTTTTTATGTCCAAAATGCCAGAAGTAATTAGGCTTGGCAGGAGTGCCGCACAGATAAAAATGGGAAGGCCTGGCAGAGAAGGGGGGAAAGGGAGCTTGATGCCATCTCGTAATTGCAGGCCAAAAATGCTGCAAGTCAAGCAGCCTCAGCCTCGTCACCTCGCAGGCAGGGTCACGACTCCCAAAAACCCTGGTGTATGCGGGCGTGGGACTTTGTGTTTGAGGAGACGCTCTGCCCATGCTCAGAGACACGTGGAGGCTCAAAGACCGAAGGCAGTTCTGAGATTTGAGTTCCTTTAGCTAGGCATGTGCCTTTGTGTGTGTGTGCCATACAAACTCCCAGCTGCCTCTGAAGGCCGCAGCACATCTAACACGCAAGATAAATATCATTACACAGCAAAGAGGATGCAACAAGGAGGGTATCCAACGTGTAGCGCTGCTGGATTGGGCCAGGGCTGAGAGGAGATGTACTCTAACAATACTCTATTCTGCCTTGGTCAGACCACACCTGGAATACCGTGTCCCAATTCTGTGCACCACAATTTAAGCAGGATGTTGACAAGCTGGAAGGTGTGCAGAGGAGGGTGACCAAGATGATCAAGGGTCTGGAAACTAGACCTTATGAGGAACGGTTGAAGGAGCTGGGTGTGTTTAGCCGGGAAAAGGGGAGACTGAGAGGAGATATGGTTGTTGTTTTTTAGTCATTTAGTCGTGTCCGACTCTTCGTGACCCCCTGGAGCAGAGCACGCCAGGCCCTCCTGTCCTCCACTGCCTCCCGCAGTTTGGTCAAACTCATGCTGGTAGCTTCGAGAACACTATCCAACCATCTCGTCCTCTGTCGTCCCCTTCTCCTTGTGCCCTCCATCTTTCCCAACATCAGGGTCTTTTCCAGGGAGTCTTCTCTTCTCATGAGGTGGCCAAAGTCTTGGAGTCTCAGCTTCAGGATCTGTCCTTCCAGTGAGCACTCAGGGCTGATTTCCTTCAGAATGGAGAGGTTGGATCTTCTTGCAGTCCATGGGACTCTCAAGAGTCTCCTCCAGCACCAGAATTCAAAAGCATCCATTCTTCGGCGATCAGCCTTCTTGATGGTCCATCTGATAGCCATCTTCAAATATCTGAAGGGCTGTCGCATGGAAGGGGGAGCAAGTTTATTTTCCCCTGCTCTGGAGGGTAGGATTCGAACCCATGGCTTCAAGATACATCAGGAAGAACTTTCTGACAGTAAGGGCCATTAGACAGTGGAGCAGACTCCCACAGGAAGTTGTGGACTCTCCTTCCTTGGGGGTTTATGAGCAGAGGTTGGGTGGCCATCTGTCATGGGTGCTTTAGCTGAGATTCCTGCATTGCAGGGGGTTGGACTAGATGACCCTTGGGCTAGATGACCTTCCAACTCTTCAATTCTATGATTCTGTGAACATCTGGAAGGCCAGAGGTGAGCTGTGATGCAACAGATGTTGTGGGTTGTCCACTGTATGTGAAAGCTTATTCTTCTCAGTCGTGAAAAGTGAGGAGAGGGTGAGCACACTGGGCCGTGGCACCCCAAAACTTGGTTGTTTGATTTTACCAGGGAAACCATGGCTTGCTGCTAAGTCTGAACCAGGCCAAAGACTCCATCTATGGCTGCTCTGAGAGCGGGAAACGTAATAGGAATTAGAAGGGCCCCACACTGCAAAAGGGACACGGGTGGTGCTGTGGGTTAAACCACAGAGCCTAGGACTTGCCGATCAGAAGGTCGGTGGTTCAAATCCCCGCGACGGGGTGAGCTCCCGTTGCTCGGTCCCTGCTCCTGCCAACCTAGCAGTTCGGAAGCACGTCAAAGTGCAAGTAGATAAATAGGTACCGCTCCGGCGGGAAGGTAAACGGCGTTTCCGTGCGCTGCTGTGGTTTGCCAGAAGCGGCTTAGTCATGCTGGCCACATGAACCGGAAGCTGTACACCGGCTCCCTCGGCCAATAAAGCGAGATGAGAGCCACAACCCCAGAGTCGGCCACGACTGGACCTAATGGTCAGGGGTCCCTTTACCTTTACACTGCAAAAACCACCTGCCCTCACCCACTCCCACTGGGTTTCCTAGCAAAACCAGGTGCTGTGGCAGGAAGGGACCCCCACACCTGATGAAGCAACGCCACAAGCCAGGCGACAGATCTTCCGCACATCCGGCTTTCCACCAGCACGACATGCAAGGACTCTCCCTCCCGTCTCTTCCCCAGATGTGATTTTGCTCCAGGGGGACAAAACGTTGGCAAGAGAATGAAAACGAGAGGGACAGCTGCTTCCAGAATGGGATCTAAAGTTCTTGGCAGTGGGATGGGGAGCGGGGGGACTCCTTGAAGTCTACACTGAGGACTTAATTACTGTTAATTAAA
The DNA here is from genome assembly GCF_964188315.1 of Podarcis muralis. NCBI lineage: Eukaryota > Metazoa > Chordata > Lepidosauria > Squamata > Lacertidae > Podarcis > Podarcis muralis. The sequence continues at coordinate 2,588,452 of NC_135663.1, forward strand.
AAAAACAAAAGCCACAGGCTGATTCCCTTTTGCAGGAAGGAAACAGCCATTGCAGGCGTCTGGAGCAGCTGGGAGTCAGTGATGTGGGTGAAGAGAAAGGGGGAGCAGCAGGCGCCTGCGCATGGATTAAGTCACACAGTGGGAACCCCAAAGCAGGTGTGGCCAAGGTGGTGCCCTCGGGGTGTTTATTTTATCGATCCCAGTGTGAGTGCATCTGAGCCAGGGGGTTTGGCACCAGGAATTTCGCGTATACAGGAAAACTGTGCACACCCGACCCCTTAGCTAGTGGGAGAAGCCAGGAATTCTCGTGGGGATTCATGCGCCGTCGTGAAACCTCATGAGAGCATCCCAGAGCCAGCGCATTGAGAAGGCCTTGAGCCCCGCCCCGAAGCAAGGCTCCCAGCCTCTCCATTTTGAAGCTTTCTGCACGACACAAACCTCCTGATCTGCTGTGTCTCAACGTCCTCCGACACCCGCAGTGAAAATAATACAGGTGAAACTCAGAAAATTTGAATAACATGGAAAAGTTCATTTATTTCAGTAATTCAACTTAAAAGGTTAGTTTCACCTTTTAAGTTGAATTACTGAAATAAATGAACTTTTCCACAATATTCTAATTTTCCGAGTTTCACCTGTATATAATAATAATAATTTATTATTTCTACCCCTCCCATCTGGCTGGGTTTCTCCAGCCACTCTGGGCGGCTTCCAACTGAATATGAAAAAAAATACAGCGTCAGACATTAAAAACCTCCCTAAACAGGGCGGCCTTCAGTTGTCTTTTAAAAGTAAAATAGTTGTTTATTGCCCCTGCTTCAAGAGTTACAAAGAACTGGATGCTCTCCGTCTCCTGACAATTTGCTAGCCAAAGCAGGAGAAGGAAGCAGGGGAAGTCCTGGTAAATTGGTGCTAATTTGGGTAAGCTCTGAGTCAACAGCAACTAAGCCACCAACGCTACCAGTCTGAAAATCTTGCCTGATCCCCTTTGCTTGGACAGCTTCCAAGCGCCAAGGGCAAAAGCGAATTAAACCGGTAATTCCCTGAGCTACGAAAAGGACTTGCTAATTTCAATATGCTATCATCAAGGCAGGATCTGGACACACAGGGTTTATATATAGCTCGCCCTTCCTGGAAAGAGCATTGTTGGGAGAGGGTGTCCCCTCTGGGAACCTGGAGGGATCTCAGTTATAGGGGTCAAAGAATAAAGTTGAGAGAGAGAAAAACCTCTTGCAGAAAGTTCATTAGAAACACAAGGTGCGATGCTCAACACAGAAGAGTTTTGCATTCAGAAGAGCTCAGCGTTTTGCTGCTGCTAGGTTTGTGGGGTTTAAAAAGCGTAACAATAGGAAAAGTTAGTACAGTGGTACCTTGGGTTACATACGCTTCAGGTTACAGACTCCGCTAACCCAGAAATAGTGCTTCAGGTTAAGAAATTTGCTTCAGGATGAGAACAGAAATTGTGCTCCAGCGGTGCAGCAGCAGCAGCAGTGGGAGGCCCCATTAGCTAAAGTGGTCTTCAGGTTAAGAACAGTTTCAGGTTAAGTACGGACCTCTGGAACGAATTAAGTACTTAACCTGAGGTACCACTGTAATATTGTTAACAAATGAGATAAAAAATGGATAGTAAAAAATGGTTCTAGGGGTTGTTCATGCGTAAGCCTGTGCCCACACCTGGCTGGGTTGCCTGAGTGAACCTTTCCTGTCCGGACAGCCACTCACCCGTGGCTGTCTCAATCGCTGGCAGAATCCGTCAGTGGGCGTTTCTTGAACTTCTTCCAGCAAAGAAGTTCTTTGACGCCCAGTCTCCTCCTACTCTCCCTGCACGGAAGCCTCCTGCGCAAGGAGGGCGTGGGCAGCGGAGGACCCTTCCTCTCCCCGCTGGTCCCCAGCAAGGAGTCATGTGACCGCCTCTCTGATTCCCCCATCTGCCCCCCTTCTCCACTGGAGCTGAGCTGATACCCTTCCCCAGAAGATGGGCTGCCTCTCCCAATCCCGGGACGCTCTCTGGGATCCCTCTGGAGCTTGCTCTCTCCCTCCGGCACTGATGGCAGTTCCCTGACAGATAGGCTGAAAGAAAAAGGGATTGACATTGGAAACCAGAGGGGGGGTGGGAAGTCTAGGGCTTCTGAGAATCCTAAATGTGATGGTGAACAATATGTGTAAACTGAAATATCTTATATAAAACTCAATAATTTTTTTAAGCATGTTCCTAGTCCTCACTACTACTACTACTACTAATAAATTTTTATTTACACACCGCCCTTCCCGGTTCAGAAAACCGGGCTTAGGGAGGCTAACAACAAATTTAAAACACTTAATTGTAGAAGCAGAATAAAATACAGTATATAAAAAAAGAATAACAATAAAATTCAAAGTTCAGAAATCAATTTGGGGGAAACCCATCTAATAAGCATTTGATAGTCACCAGGGCTAGCTGGCTGAATTAGTCCTACTTGGGCCAGCGAGGAGGCCAGGGGAGAATTAGCTGTGGGGTCTCAGAGCGGGTGATCTTCATAAAAGGGGAGGGAGAGGGAAGAGAAGGGAAGGGAAATAAATAAATAAATAAATAAATTACTGCGCAGATAGGGACGGCAGCATATAGGCATGGCTTCTGGTAGGTGAAGGACTATGATGGAAGTAAGAGCTGGACCACAAAGAAGGCTGATCGTCGAAGAATGGATGCTTTTGAATTCTGGTGCTGGAGGAGACTCTGGAGAGTCCCATGGACAGCAAGAAGATCAAACCGATCCATTCTGAAGGAAATCAGCCCTGAGTGCTCACTGGAAGGACAGATCCTGAAGCTGAGGCTCCAAGACTTTGGCCACCTCATGAGAAGAGAAGACTCCATGGAAAAGACCCCGATGTTGGGAAAGATGGAGGGCACAAGGAGAAGGGGACAACAGAGGACGAGATGGTGGGACAGTGTTCTTGAAGCTACCAGCATGAGTCTGACCAAACTGCGGGAGGCAGCGGAAGACAGGAGTGCCTGGCGTGCTCTGGTCCAGGGGGTCACGAAGAGGCGGACACGACTAAACAACTAAATAACAACATGATAGGAGCACCAACATGCAGCCCCCCCTCTAGACTCCAGATGCACAAACAGACGCCTGGCCTACTAGTAAGGTAAAAGGTAAAGGAACCCCTGACCATTAGGTCCAGTCGTGACCGACTCTGGGGTTGCGGCGCTCATCTTGCTTTATTGGCCGAGGGAGCCAGCATACAGCTTCTGGGTCATGTGGCCAGCATGACTAAGCCGCTTCTGGTGAACCAGAGCAGCGCACAGAAACGCCGTTTAACTTCCCGCCGGAGCGGTACCTATTGATCTACTTGCACTTTGACGTGCTTTTGAACTGCCAGGTTGGCAGGAGCAGGGACTGAGCAACGGGAGCTCACCCCGTTGTGGGGATTCGAACCGCCGACCTTCTGATCGGCAAGCCCTAGGCTCTGTGGTTTAACCCACAGCGCCACCCGCATCCCAACTAGTAGTACATGTGAAATGGATCTAGGGGTCTCAGTGGACCATAAGCATGACGTAAGTCAACAGTGCGCTCTTACCTTCACCAAGAAACTGCCATCTTTCTCCTGGGTGACCATGACCACGGAGTCGTGGAGCTTTTCGTCAAAGTGAACATGGCTGGAACTCCCCTCTGCCGGTTGAGGCGGGGCGAAGCGGACACCTCCCACTTTGGACTTGGTGCCTAGAGGAGACACATCAAAGCCAAACAGGGATCAGGTGCCAATTTCAGGAAGAGGAATCCACTAGCAACATTAGACAGAAGTTGGAGCTGCTGATTTGCAGCTGGCTTGGTCTGGTGAACACAGGATCAGGCCCACCTAACCCAGGATCCTGTTCTCGCAGTGGATAACCAGATGCCCCAATAGGATTGTACAACAATAAGTAACCAAAGAATTAAACCCCTGTGTTGCAAATCGTTCAGTCCAGACACTGAGGTCCAGCTCCGAGGGCCTTCTCGGTGGTGGCACCCGCCCTGTGGAACACCCTCCCACCAGATGTCAAGGAAACAAACAACTACCTGACTTTTAGAAGACATCTGAAGGCAGCCCTGTTTAGGGAAGCTTTTAATGTTTGATGCATTACGGTATTTTAATATTTTGTTGGAAGCCACCCAGAGTGGCTGGGGAAGCCCAGCCAGATGGGCGGGGTATAAATAATAAATTATTATTATTTGTATAATATTGGCAAGTTTGATCTGCCCGGCATTTAGGCTGGATTGAGAAAACCAGATTTGGCTTTGCACTGAAAGCTCCTCCTCCTCCTTTTCATCATCTGGTCTTGTAGCCAAGCAAGTATAAAAGCGGTATAAATAAATTATTATTATTATTATTATTATTATTAGTCTTTGGGGTTGGTGGAAGGGAAGAGAGGCTTGCACAAAAGACACCAAGGAGCTGAGGTTATAGAGGCTTTCACCACAATGCCGGCATGCTATCAACACTAGCAAAACAACAACCTATGGTCACGTAAAGCATACTCAATAAACACACGAGACGTAACGGCTGTGCTCTTTAGATAAATAAGTTTTACTATTCATAGTATCAAATTATAAATTTCAATGGAAGTAACTCATAAAGTTCAACAAACAAACAAAGAAGAAGACCCAGTGGATCAGATCATTCCTTAGTCAGGTCCGTCTGTATAATGGTGCCTATTCCATCTGTCTGTTCGTAAAATCCAAAAAGTCCACATGAAAGGTTGTTACAGTTCCACAAAAATCCTTATACAGAGTCTAGACAAGGATTTCCAGAATATTGGCCTTGCTTCGCCGTCTTGGGCTTCATCAGTACTTAAAGCTCTAAATAATGCTGTTGTTGTTTAGTCGTTTAGTCGTGTCCGACTCTTCGTGACCCCCTGGACCAGAGCACGCCAGGCACTCCTGTCTTCCACTGCCTCCCGCAGTTTGGTCAAACTCATGCTGGTAGCTTTGAGAACACTGTCCCACCATCTCGTCCTCTGTCGTCCCCTTCTCCTTGTGCCCTCCATCTTTCCCAACATCAGGGTCTTGTCCAGGGAGTTTTCTCTTCTCATGAGGTGGCCAAAGTACTGGAGCCTCAGCTTCAGGATCTGTCCTTCCAGTGAGCACTCAGGGCTGATTTCCTTCAGAATGGATCGGTTTGCTCTTCTTGCAGTCCATGGCATTCTCAAGAATCTCCTCCAGCACCATAATTCAAGAGCATCCATTCTTCGGCGATCAGCCTTCTTTATGGTCCAGCTCTCACTTCCATACATCACTACTGGGAAAACCATAGCTTTGACTATACGGACCTTTGTTGGCAAGGTGATGTCTCTGCTTTTTAAGATGCTGTCTAGGTTTGTCACTGCTTTTCTCCCAAGAAGCAGGCATCTTTTAATTTCCTGACTGCTGTCACCATCTGCAGTGATTATTTATTTGTAATGCAAATAAATACAATATCATGATCTCACACATTTTACAGCAAAAATAATATAAAACTATAAACAACCTTATGCATGAACTGACTAGAGAATGATCTGATCCACTGAGTCTTCTGCTTTGTTCATTTGTTGAACTTTATGAGATACTTCCGTTGAAATTTGATACTATGAATAGTATACCTTATTTATCTAAGAACACAGCCGGTTGCGTCTCGTGCGTTTATTGGGCTTGCTATCAACAGGCAACAGCTGCAGCTCTCAGAGACAACAATGCACCAAATGGCAGAGATAAGTTTGGTGCTTAGGAGACAGTGAAAAGGGTGCACGGTTCGACTGATGAGCAGAGGCGTGTCAAGTGGAAAAGATCCAGCTCTTCCTTTTGCAGAGGGTTTCTGCCAAGGAAACTTATTTATAAATGTTTCCAGGGAGCCCGCTTTGGATAAGCACCTCCGCTATGAAGAAGACAAAGACAACGACAAAGAAGAGGACAAAGACAGAGAAGAAGACAAAGAGACAAAGGAAGAAGACAAAGACATTTTCTAATGGAACAAATTATATATTTAAAATATGTTTATTTTGAAGATACACATTTTAAAAAGCCTGCCTGGCGTCTTTCGTTTCCACACCTGAGAACCGACAATAAACCGTTAGCCTAGGTCAGGGGTCTGCAACCCGCGGCTCCGGAGCCGCATGTGGCTCTTTTACACCTTTGCTGCGGCTCCAGGGCGGATACTAGTGAGGGGAGGAGGCGCATTGTGCGCCCTGACACTCCCCACTGTGGCGGGCGCTGTACTGGCTGTGACGTCGCATGGGGCCGGTGCGTGCGTTAGTCACACACCGTCCCGACGTCACCTTCCCGCCCGCCCGCCCGCTACATTGTAAGGGGCATGTACGCTGGTCACTGCATTGAAAGGGGGCATGTACGCTGGTCACTGTTTTGAAGGGGAGTGAAGAACACACACACACAAAAAGGTAACTTGTTAATTTAATGTTTATTTCTATGAGGAGGAGTAATTCTGAGGGGTCAAACAAAGAAATAATAAAAAAGTGACAAAAAAGTTATTTTTTTATTGACGGGTTTTGCGGCTCCCAGTTTTTTTTTCTTTGGAAACGGGTCCAAGTGGCTCTTTTTGTCTTAAAGGTTGCAGACCCCTGGCCTAGGTCCTAAACTGCGTTACCTAGCCTGATCGCCTCTACAGCCAAACCTGTTAAGATTCCCCCATCCCCCAAACTAACCCAACAAGCATCACTCATAGCCCGTATCAGCCCATCACGCAGTTGTTTTCTTTAAAAATGTGGAAAAGTTCAGAGCAACGGGTCACTGCGTATCTGACGGACGGAAAACATGATATTGGGCAGGTGCTTAAAAAACAAAAGGTCAGGGACACGAGCCCCAGCAAGCTGAGACAAGAAGGCGGTGCCCATAGCTGGAGGGAGAGGGCTGCACAGCTGTGGCCGAGTCCTCTCCACCCCCAGGGTGGGGTTCGGCATTAGCAGAGCATTGAGCCCAGCCACTGGGAAGCAACCTTTCCATCAGGCTGCACCAAAGGCAGAGGCCAGCTGTCCTAGGCTCTCCTGCATCTGATCCCAAGCAACAGCCATTCCATCAGGCTCCCCTGAACTGTTTCCAGCCTAGCTGCTCGCTGCAAGAGCTCTGTAACCTGAAGCACAGGTACCCTAAATTTGCTCTTTCCCCCATTCTCCTCCCTCCTTGTTGCTTTTTCCTTTTATGCTGCGTCTGCTCAACTGCAGGAATAGGGGCAGGCCTGTTTTTCACCGAGCTGAAATCCCCTTTCAGGTTTCTCCATGCCACGAACCATATCATAAACTCCGGTCGTATCCCCAAAGATGTGCTCCTGGCTTCTGGCACCAGGCCCAACTCTGTGACACAAAGATGTCTGAAAAAGTGGCACAGAGGATGGCGACATCAACCACACCGTGTGGAAATCCCTTTGCAGACAACTGCAGTGCCTGAAGAGAGACCGTCAGGTCGTGCATCCGTAGCAGTGACCGGAGGAGAAATGACCACTGGAAGGAGCACAGAGAGAATTAACACCTTGGTTATGGTTACCAGATTTTTTTCAATGAATCTGGGGACACTTTTTTTTTTTGGAAGCTGAGTAGCAACAGGGAGTCAGTAGTGGGGATGATGAGGTGCAAAGCCCTTCTTTCGCACCCTGTGAAACATAAAATGCACAGATTTTTTAAAAAACTGGGCAATGCACGCCGCACGCCCATGACTCCTGAGCCTTCCCTGATCTCCTTCCCCCTTTCTTCTGACAGATCGGGGGAGGCTTGGGAGTCACGGGCGGGCAGCCGTTGCCCAGGAGCGGTACAAGGCGCGCAGTTTCTCTGCCAGGGAGGGTGCAAAGCCCTTCTTTCGCACCTTGTGAAACATAAATGCGCAGTGTTTTTTAAAAACTGGGCAATGGCCGGCCGGCTGCAACTCCCGAGCCTCCCCTGACCAGTCAAAACAAAGGGGGAAGGGGGCAGGAAATCTGTACTACCGGACATCCCAAGTTCCCCTTTGGCAGCGACGGCGGCAGCGGCAGGCAGCAGCCCGGAGCCAGCCTGGTAGCGCAGTTGGCCCTGGCTGGCTTCAGGAGCTGCTCGCTGCTGTGGCGTCCGCCATTTTTTCTTGCCAGAAGTTTCGTTTTTGCAAATCTGGTTTTGCAAATCTGGGGACATTCCAGAGATGGAATTTGTCCAGGGACAGATTTGCAAATCCGGGGACTGTCCCAAGGAACTGGGGACATCTGGTAACCCTAGCCTTGGTGCATCCGCAGCAGCACAACCAGATGCCTTCATCTGCCCCTGCTGCAACAAAACATGTCTCTCCCCTATTGGTCTCTGCAACCACAGCAGGCGCTGCAACTCTCCAACTGATTGACCTCACCCCCAAAGGAGCCCTCCTCCTTTGTCTCTCAAGACAGATGCCAACAATATCATGTGGCCTCTTACCTTTTCTCTAAACCAGTGTTTCCCAAACCCGGGTCTCCAGCTATTTTTTGGACTACAACTCCCATCATCCCTGGTTACAGGACCAGTGGTCAGGGATGATGGGAACTGTAGTTCTGAAACAGCTGGAGACCCAAGATGGGGAAACCCCGCTCTAAACTAAAAAGGCCCTAGAGGAGCCACTCCATCCCCTTGTGGGGCATCTGGGGGCACCAGTGACAGAGGAAGAATGTGAGGCTGCCGGTTCAGCAGATTCAAGACACAGCAGTCGTTTATTTCAGCAGCCAAATGCTTCCTCTACCTTGCTCACTGTATTCAGAAATGCAGACAGTTTAGAAGCGAAGCAATTCACTATTCACTGACTGCACTTATGATCCCATCCTTCTGCAAGGAGCTCATCCAAGATTCTCCCCCATAATTTAATAATAATAATTTCTATTAATTGTACTCCGACTATCTGAGCGGGTTGCCCCAGCCACTCTGGGCAGCTTCCAACATATATATATAAACATCATTAAACAACATCAAACCTTAAAAAGCTTCCCTATACAGGGCTGCCTTCAGAGGTCTTCTAAAAGGTATATAGCTACTCATCTTTTTGGCATCTGATGGGAGGGTGTCCAAGGTGGGTGCCAACACTGAGAAGGCCCTGTGCCTGGTTTAATCCCAACAAACCTGAGAGGTAGGTTAAGCTGCAAGGCAGTGGACTGGCAGCCCAAGGTCACAGCCAGTCAGAGTCATGGCTGAGCCAGGATCTGAATCCTGATCTCCCGGGTCCTAGTCTTAACCACTACTCCAGCCTACTCACGACAGCAAGCAAAAATGTGAACCTGGATCTCCCAGCTGGCTGTTTACTACTACACCTTTCTCTCCTAACCTCGTATTAATGTCTGAGTAAGCAAAGGATTCCTGACTCCCCGGTTGTTCAGCAATTGCAACAGAAATGACTCACCCACTGACAGTATATCATAGCTGGAATGAAGAAAGTTGGGGCAAAGGACAGACCATGTTTATGGTGTGTGTGTGTGTGTGTGTGTGTGTGTGTGTGTGTAAGGGCTGGGCTCCATTCAGTTCTGGTCCTCAAAATCACTCCTGTGCTGAAAATTATTGAATCCTAAGCGTACGTCTTTCTATACCAGACCCCAGTTGGTGGATTTAAGGGTCCCAATAAACTACAGTGCAATAAAAAAGCATATCTTGCAATGGCTGAAGTCCCCTCCAGCGCTGATGAGTTTACAATTATGCCCCAGGCAGGACGACTAACTTCTGGGAGGCTTCCCTCCTCCTGTCCAGCAAGGTTTTCCGCGTCCCCCTCCCAGGTCAAAGTACATGGACTTGCCTTTCCAGAAACTCCTGTCCAGCAAAGGAGGAGGAGGAGGAAAGAGGAGGGTGGGTAGCACATTCCAAATTCTGCCCATTAGCCATGGATCAGCCACTGAGGCTGCAATGATGGGACTGTAGAGTTGGAAGGGAACCCCAGAGGTCATCCATCCCAACCCCCCTGAAATGCAATCCTACATCAACCTCCCTCTGCCCCACTGAACTCAAGAAGCCCCTTACCTCTGAAGAGACAGGGAGATACAGTGGTACCTTGGTTCTCGAACAGCTTAGCTGTCGAACAAACCAGATCCCGAACACCTAAAACCCAGAAGTGTGTGTTCCGGTTTCCGAATGTTTTTCGGAAGCCGAACGTCCGACATGGCAGGAAACTCCTGCAGCCAATCGGAAGCCGCGTCTTGGTTTTTGAATGGTTTCAGGAGTCTTCCTGAACGGATTAAGTTCGAGAATCAAGGTACCGCTGTGCATGACTGTGTTGTCAATAAGGCCAAATAATGGGGGTTGAGGCCACTGGGAGTTGGGGGAGAAAAGGGTTGTTAACGCAGAGAGGTTTCGGCAGTGGAAGGCAGGAGAATTAGAAGCAGCGATTCTTAGGAGACTCCAGACGTCTGCTAATATTTTTTTTGCAAAAAAAAGGCAGGCGTGCCTTGCAAAGCTGCAGAGCTGGTCTGTGGAGGCATCTGGTCACTGAGTTTATAAGCGCAGAAGAATGTGAGAAGGGTCTGCCGGATGAGGCCAACGGCCCGTCTAGTCCAGCATGCTGTTCTCACAATGGCCAGCCAGGAAATCAGTAATCAGGATTCGTGCACAAGAGCTATTCTCCCCTCCTGTGGCTTCCAGCATCTGGGATTCAGAAGCATTGCAGCCTCTGACTGTGGAGCTATTTTATATCTATCATGGCTAGTAGCCATCGATAGCCGTCTCCTCCTCTAGGAATCTCTCTCTACTCCTCTTTTAAGGCCATCCAGCTTGGGGCCACCACCACCTGCGGGGCAGTGAGCTGCACAGTTTCACCATGTGTTGAATGCAGAAGCATTCCCTTCTTCCAAGGAGCTCAGGGGCTATCCAGTCTTAGACCCTCCAACGACCCTGCAAGGAAGGCAAGCCTGAGACGCAGCCCTCTGCCCGCCAAGCCAGAGCCAGAAGCGATTTGAACCCGTCCCCAGTTCAGGCAGTCACGGCGCTGCCCTCTGCACCAAACTGGCTCAAACCCCTTTCATTCAGGTTTTTGCTGCGGCATGCAGATTTTCCTCGCCGGAGACGTTCTGAACCGATTTGCATCCGCTTTCTGAAACGGATTATTAAAGGGAGGCAAGGATTGAATACAAAACACAGAAAGGCAGGCAGACATGGAGCAAAAGATTCGAGCCACTCGGCCAGGTATTTCAGCCAGCTCCGTTCTGTATGTTTGGGACACAACAGCCCCCTCCCTGCCCAAGAACAGCTCTACTGCCCTTTGATGGGCACGGGGCTTATTTGCAAAGAATATTATTCCCTCACCTTTCCTACCTCCGGGTGCAGTGATGGATGTTTGTTTGGACATATCACAACCAAAAAGGCTCAAGACAGAATTCGTGCGACGTCAGCATAGCACAGCCTTTGCATAGCACAACCTGGAGCAATGCCATGGTTTTGGACTACAGTGGTACCTCAGGTTACAGGCGCTTCAGGTTACAGACTCCGCTAACCCAGAAGTAGTACCTCGGGTTAAGAACTTTGCTTCAGGATGAGAACAGAAATCGTGCAGTAGCGGTGGGGCAGCAGCGGGAGGCCCCATTAGCTAAAGTGGTGCTTCAGGTTAAGAACAGTTTCAGGTTAAGAACGGACTTCCGGAACGAATTAAGTACTTAACCTGAGGTACCACTGTACGACTCCCATAAGCCCCAGCCAGCACAGCAGTCGTAGTCCAAAACCTCTGGAGGGCACTGGATTAGCGTGGGCAGGAATTTCGTCCAGCCCAGGACTATCGCAGCTTCCCCAAACTTGCAAAAGGGAACGCGTAATGTTTCAAGCGCAATCCTGATCATTTGTGCTCAGGCTGCTCTGCATCGTCTCTGCGTCCTGTGCAACCCTGCAAAGTAGGCCTGTGGTGGCTGAAGCTGATGGGAGCTGGGATCCAAAAGAGTTGGAGGGCACCAGGTTGGCGAACGCTGTGCCAGCGACCCTCCAGGTTGCAGGCTGAGAGACTGCAGCTGCCTGGACTCGACCTGATCCAGCAGGGAAGCTCTGGCATTCAAACTAAGAGCAAGGAGCCCTGCACTCCAGGAACATGCCCTATGGAAGGGCCAAAGCAGCCCAAGACCACCCAGGATGCTCAGGTCGCCGTGGCAACGGGCATCCAGCCCCACTCGGGTACCACACACCGGCCACTCACCCTTGTTTGCAGTCGCCATTTGACCCAGGGAGAAGTTCCTCCGGCTCGCTCTGCGTCGAACTTCGGCCAGCCCTGTCAGCGAGGGGCCATGCTCCGAGGGGGTGCAGCGGGCTGCCTCTGAAGACAAAGAGGGGGTGCACAAAGGGGAGCAGGAGAGGGGGAAAAGACAGGCAGGTTGAGCCACAGTTAAAAGACTTCTCTCTCCCGACAAAAGATCTTGCACAGGGTAGGGAACCGCCTTGCCCAAACAGTTCTCCGAAGCGTTCCCTCTGGGTCCTAAGGGCTGACATGTCCAAGCCCATACCAACAATTTTCTTCATGGGGGGGGGTGAAGAGGAGGAGGAGTGGGCAAGCAGGCTAAGCGTCCTTAGGGAAGTGAACCGTCAACCCCAATCGCAGATTCCGTGACCCACACGCGAAAAGACAAAATGAGCTCAGGACAAAAGCTAACACACCCCTATAGCCCCCCCCCCCAAAATTGCAGAGAGTTTTCCACAAGCAAATATCCAGAAGGCCCATTTGCAGGAATTAGACCTTGACTAGAGCCTAAGGTTACCATACGTCCCCGTTTCCCGGGGGACAGTCCCCGGATTTACAAATCAGTCCCCATACAAAATCCACCGGAGTTGAAGTGTGTCCCCGGATTCCTTGAAAAAAATTGGGGAACCTTACTATAGCAGCACCAACCTTTGGAACTCCCTGCCACTGCATACTGAGGTAGGTACCAACTCTACCATTTCATTTGCAAACTCTTCCTCCCTTTTTCTTTTTGCAAGCCTTTTAAAGGCTTGGAAGTTTCTAATTCCATCCAGTCTTTCTCTACTGGGACTGAAATTGTTTGTTTGTTTGTTTGTTTTGCAAAGTTTTACTGTTGGTTTTTTAAATTATTCTTCTTAATAAGAAACATATGTTTTCGTGGGAAGCGACTCGTAGGCACCTCCTCTCGGTCCCATCAGCATCAGAAGCAAGGCTGGTGGTGCCACGAGACACGAAATTCCCTCTTCTCAAGAGAGGTCAGGCTTGAACATCTCCTCGCTTTTCTTCCACCTTCCTCTCAGACAAGCCTTTGGGAACTGACATGTAGACCAGGGTCTCCCAAACTTGGGTCTCCAAGTTTCTGGACTACAAATCCCATCACCCAAGCTAACAGGTAAGGGATGATGGGAACTGTACCCCCAAAACAGCTGGGAAACTTTGGTCTAGACCAAGCTGATCGCTGGACTACTATCAGGACAAACTGGATTTTAATAGCTGGTTCTAAATTTATTAATCTCATAAAATGTATATACTGCTTGATTGTAAAACAACAACAACAACTCTCGAAGCGGTTTACGAAAGGGGTAGGACTCCTATTTTGGAACGTAAAAGGTAAAGGTAAAGGGACCCCTGACCATTAGGTCCAGTCGTGACCGACTAAAAGTTAAAATACTAAAACAGATTCACATTACCTCAACTTTCTAAGTCTCTGGGTGGACTTGTCCAAACAAGAATGTCTTCATCATGGCACCGAAAATAATACAGTGGTGCTGCCCCCTTGATATCAATAGGCAGGGAGTTCCAAAGTGCCATATTAAAAGATGGATTTCTTACAAATGCGGAATGAGTATTATGGGGCACCTGTAGCAGGGCCAATTCCTCCGACCGAAGTGGCCGAGTGGGCATCTGTGAGGTAAGGTGATCTCACAGGTAAACTGGTCCCCAGTTGTTAGGGGCTTTATATGCTAATAACAGCACTTCGAACTTGGCCTGGTAGCAGATGGGCAGCCGGTACAGATCTGTGAACACGGGAGTTATACGCTGGCAACACCTCCCTCCTGTCAGCAATCGTGCTGCAGCATTCTGCACCCACCGAAGCTTCCAGATGAAGCGTGAGAGAACCCCCACACAAATGCATTTTCATGTATTTTAATTATTGCTTTTCAGCTGGTTTGTTCTTACTGCTTTGTATTTTATAATGCCTCTAAGTGCTGTTAGCTGCCTTGCAGGAGTCGTCTGGAAGCTGGCAGGATCTCCTTCCTTGTGGTTTTTGAAAGAGAGGTTGGGTGGCCACCTGTCAGGGATTCTGGAGCGGTGGTCCCCGCGTGGCAGCAGGTTGGGCTAGATGACCGCTGGGGAGGCCCCCCCCCCCAGCTCTACAATCCTATGAGCCAAACGCCGACATGGGGGAAAGGCAGGCTATAAATACAGTCATACCTCTTGTTACTTTCAGTTCAGGTTGCGTCCCGCGGCAACCCGGAACTACCAGAAAGGGTTACTTCTGGGTTTCGCAGCTCGCGCATGCGCAGATGCGCAAAATGATGTCACGCGCATGCGCAGAAGCGGTGAATCACGACCCGCGTGTGCGCAGACATGGGTTGCGTTCCTCTCAGGTTGCGAACGGGACTCCGGAACGGATCCCGTTCGCAACCAGAGGTACCACTGTACAGTAAACAAGAATAATCGAATAAAGGGCATGCGCACTGCCGCCGATTCGAACGCTCAGGAATGCCGGCCCATCACCAGCCCCTGAGCTCATAAACATAAATCTCATTAGCACGCTTTCGTTCCCCGTTTTCTCCAGAGCCTCTTGAGCCCCAAACAGGTTGTGCAAGATGCCGGCACGCCTGGGACCTTGGTGTCAATTGTGGAGAGAGATGTGCCAGATATAAAAATAGAGCCTGCTTTGAAGTTCTCACCTCCTCCTTGGCTTCTGAACGTATTATCTTACAGAGCCTTTGCATCAACAGCATCCCAGTTCTTAGACCCATTTTTAAAAGAAATGGGAAGGGGCAGGCACACAGAAACACGGGAGCTGCAGTCTTGAGAGCTCGGCAAAAGAAAGCAAGCTAGTATAAAGCAAAATGAGAGAGCGAGACCAAGAAGGCAATGCACCAGGCAGCCATTGCCAACCTGGTGCCCCTCAGATGTTCTGGACTTCTTCATGAAAGTGCTTCTTCCTGCATGCACCGTTAAACTATGGAACTCATAGGGATGGCCATAAAACCTAGATGGGTTTAAAAATCAAGCAAATTCATGGAGGGCAAGGGCTACTGAGCCGTGTTAGAAACTGAGATATGAAAGCTAGGAGCTTAATGGCACCTTAAGCCGAGGTTATGAGCGCAACAATGAAATGGGCGCTTTTAATAACAAGAATGCAAAGCTGAAAATGAATGAACTGCAGCTAAAATATTATGCTCGTTTTTCACATGGTCTAGTCCAGGGGTGCCCAGCTTCCAAGAGACTGCGATATATTCCAACGAAAAAAAACAAAACTGGCAGTTATCTGCCCGTTGTATTGACCAAAGTTGTTGAGCTTTTTGGGGGTAGCGCTGATCAGAATTGTTGAGAGGAGGAAGTACCAAAGTTGTTGAGCAATTTTTTATTTTTGAAAAAGTGGTTGGGGGTCCCAAGATCGGCCAGGATCGACCAGGGGCACACCCCGCGATTGACCAGTAGATCGTGATCAACCTGTTGGACAGCCCTGGCCTATACTTCTCCTTCTCTCTCTTCTCTAGTCTTCAGAGAGCAGCTGGAAGCACGGAGGCAGAAAAAGGTCATCCTTTCCTTCCACTCTGCAGTTTTAATCTCAAATCTTAGGCCCAGTCCTGTGCCCAGAGCTCAGAAACTGCTTGGACTAATGACATTTCCTGTCGCAAAATGCGCCGAGAACAATGGGAATTACGGACGTTGCCTTTGAGGGCTACTAGACAGGGTAGCTCAGTTGGTAGAGCATGAGACGCTTAATCTCAAGGTCGTGGGTTCAAATCCCGTGTTGGGGAAAAGATGACTGCACCTGCATGTTTGTTGTTTTAAATCAAGTTATATAATACTAATAATTTATTATTTATACCCCACCCAGCCACTCTGGGTGGCTTCCAACTGAATATTAAAAACAATACAGTGTCAGACATAAAAAACTTCCCTAAACAGGGCCGCCTTCAGGTGTCTTTTAAAAGTAAAATGGTTGTTTATTGCCTTGACATCTGATGGGAGGGCATTCCACAGGGCAGGCGCCACCACCGAGAAGGCCCTCTGCCTGGTTCCCTGTAACCTCACTTCTTGCAGTGAGGGAACCGCCAGAAGGCCCTCGGTGCTGGATCTCAGTGTCTGGGCTGAACGATGGGGGTGGAGACACTCCTTCAGGTATACTGGACCGAGGCCGTTTAGGGCTTCAAAGGTCAGCACCAACACTTTGAATTGTGCTCAGAAACATCCTGGGAGCCAATGTAGGTCTTGCAGGACTGGTGTTATGTGGTCTCAGCAGCCACTCCCAGTCACCAGTCTAGCTGCCGCATTCTGGATTAGTTGCAGTTTCCGGGTCACCTTCAAAGGTAGCCCCATGTAGAGTGCATTGCAGTAGTCCAAGCGGGAGATAACCAGAGCATGCACCACTCTGGCAAGACAGTCTGCGGGCAGGGAGGGTCTCATCCTGCGTACCTGATGGAGCTGGGAGAAGACAGCTGCCCTGGACACAGAATTGACCTGCGCCTCCATGGACAGCTGTGAGTCCAGAATGACTCCTTGCTGTGAACAAGAATCATATGCAGATCTGCTACAAATCACCCAGAGATCCACCAGCAGGTCCCAGCCTACCCTGATCCCATTCTCAGTCCAGGGGCACCTGGGGAGGGAGCCCTGAGCACACTCCAATCCGGATCCCATCGTCCGCTCCAGCGATTTGGCAGAACCACCAGGCCCTGGGCCAACTTCTCCCCCAGCCTGGGACCATCTGGTTCTGCTCATCCTCCAGAGGAGGAGATGTCCTTTTAAAGCACGTCAGGCCAAAAAGTCCTTCGGAGCTGAATTGAGAAGCAACTTCCAGATGGGCCCCTGTGTCGGTCTCTAGCAGAAAAGAAAGAATCACGTCGCAGCACCTTTTCTTAAAAAATAGCCAATTTATTTGCAATGAAAGGAGATTTCGTCTAAACGTTAGGAAGAACTTCCTGACAGTGAGAGCCGTGTCTGGTTTTCAAATAGAGGCTGGAGTGCCGTCTCTCATGGATTATTTAGCTGCAATTCTTGCACTTCAGGGGGGGGCTGCACAAGATGAAACTTGGGGTCCCTTCTAACGCTACGGACGTGAAAGATTTCACTAGGAATTATGAGCCTCAGAAGTAAAGAGTGTGGGCATGTGCAGAGTGCACGTCCCTCGCCAGTGAGGACCCTCTGCATTTAATAAGATGATTCCGTTATGCAACAATATTCCTTGTTTTATTCAAATTCTACGATTTCTAGTAATGATGAATGATGATTAGCAAATGTTGATTATAGAATCATAGAATTGTAGAGCAGCAGCCCTTCAGATATTTGAAGATGGCTCTCAAATCTCCTCTTAGCCTCCTCTTTTCCAGGCTAAACATACCCAGCTCCTTCGACCGTTCCTCATAAGGCTTGGTTTCCAGACCCTGGGTCAACTTGATTGCCCTCCCCTGAACATGTTTCTTGACTTTTGATTTCAT
Organism: Podarcis muralis; assembly: GCF_964188315.1. Taxonomy (NCBI): domain Eukaryota; kingdom Metazoa; phylum Chordata; class Lepidosauria; order Squamata; family Lacertidae; genus Podarcis; species Podarcis muralis. The sequence goes on from NC_135663.1 coordinate 2,605,973, forward strand.
TTACATTCCTAAAAACCTTGGGTTGACGACAACTTTATGAGCTCATCAATAAATAAAATTTATTATTATTATTATTATTATTATCATCATCATCATCATTATTATCAAGGGGCCGATGAACTCTAACGTCTGAGGAACCCTTTTTGGAACAAAGAACTTCCAAGCGGAAAAAATCCCCTCCTCTTCCAAGAATTAACTGATTGCAAGTTTCTTCAGTATACCTGAAGGAGCGTCTCCACCCCCATCATTCAGCCCACACACTGAGGTCCAGCGCTGAGGGCCACTCCGCACCCACCCCAAAAAGTCTTAAAAGCAGGTTTGGGAGTTGAGTTGGCACGGGAACATCAAACTAAGGGTTCTGTTGGCGGGGGGTGAATGAAAAGAGGTTCACAGAACGATGATGATGATAGGGAAAATGCAGAAAGGGAAGTTCATCTCCCTCTTTCTAGGGCCTTATTATTATTATTATTATTATTATTATTATTATTATTAACCCAGCCAGTCTGGGTGGCTCCCAACAGAATATTAATACTAATAATAAAAGCGACAAAACATGAATTCACACAGGCTTTTACAGTAGTGTTTTAAATCGGGGCTGTTCTCATGCCATCTGTTACAATAGGGTGGGTGGTGGGTACATTTTCTTTTCTTTATTTTAACTGCGATATACTGCATTTTCAGGAATGCAACCACATAAAATTAAAAGGAAGGGCTCCACAAAAGCAAACTGAGGGGGCTTGCTCTAAGTAAAGCGCTGTTTGCTTTGTTCCTTGAAAGAGTTTTGGGTTTTGTTTTTTTCCCCCATCAAGAAAAGAATGGATCTCCAGTCTACTGTCAGCAGCATGTCTACATTCCCTTTTTTTCGAAACCATCCCTACCTGCCATTCAGTAAATTTACTGGCAAGACTCAGGCAGCTCACCCCCCCCCCCCCCACGGCCTTCAAACAGATGGGTTTATGACTGAGAAATGGAGATGGGAGGATGGGAGGGAGAAATCGAAGAAATATCCATTTTTTTCCAGGCGGCGAGGACCATAGCTCAGAGACACAGCAGCTGCTTGGCTTGCAGAATGCCTCGGGTTCAATCCCTGGACAACAAGTGATGCAGAGCGGAAAATTTATTTATTTATTCAGGCTTGATAGCTTCACGGTTCTTAGCTCTCTCTTCCTTGCATTCAGGAAACAAGCAAGCTAAATCAGATCACTCTCATTTTTTTTAATATTTTGAACGCAAGAGGGAAATGATCCTAATCTGCACAGGAAAAGCCCTCCAGAAAACCCACATGGGTGTCTGACACTGGCCATTACTTGCTAACTGAGACCCTGGACCAGGGGTCAGCAAACTTTTTCAGCAGGGGGCCAGTCCACCGTCCCTCAGACCTTGTGGGGGGCCGGACTATTTTTTGGGGGGGAGGAATGAATGAATTCCTATGCGCCACAAATAACCCAGAGATGCATTTTAAATAAAAGCACACATTCTACTCATGTAAAAACACGTTGATTCCTGGACCACCCGCAGGTCGGATTGAGAAGGCGATTGGGCCAGATACGTGCCCTGGGCCTTAGTTTGCCTACCCAGCACTGTATAAGGCAGCATCACATATGGCTCAAATCCTGCATTCAGAAGAGCTCAAGGTGAACCAAGGGCAGGAGGCTGTACTCAGAGCAGGTGCAGAAAAGTGAGGAGGAGGGATCCCAAAGACCTGAAATCGAGGTGAACTGCAGACATGTTTTTTTGTGTTATCATCACATGTGCATTTTATGCACAGAGGAATAATAATAATAATAATAATAATAATAATAATAATTTTTATTTATACCCCGCCCTCCCCAGCCAGAGCTGGGCTCAGGGTGGCTAACACCAGTAAAATTACAGTAAAAACTTAATATGGGAAAAAACACCAATTTAAAATACAGGTTAAAATGCAATTTAAAATGCAGACTCGTTTTAAAAGTAGCCCATAGATCAAGACCATAAGGGGAGGGAAACAGAAGGGTCAGACTGAATCCGACCCAAAGGCCAGGCGGAACAGCTCTGTCTTGCAGGCCCTGCAGAAAGATGTCAAGTCCCGCAGGGCCCTGGTCTCTTGTGACAGAGCGTTCCACCATGTCGGGGCCAGTACTGAAAAGGCCCTGGCCCTAGTTGAGACCAATCTAACCACCTTGCGACCTGGGGCCTCCAAAGTGTTGCCATTTGCGGACCTTAAGGTCCTCCGTGGGGCATACCAGGAGAGGCGGTCCCATAAGTACGTTGGTCCTAGGCCGTATAGGGCTTTAAAACATAGGGAATAAAAACAAACCACATTTCTAGCATTCCCAAAAATGGCAGAGCAAAATAGATTGTGCCTGGAAGGGAGGGAGGGAGGGAATGAACATACAGGGAAAGGATTGTGCTAACTGAGGGTCTTATGGGATTAGCAAGAAAAGGAAGGGATTAGGGAAAATCACCTTGGAGGCAAAGGCTGCAATCCTACGAGGCAGGCTTGCCTTCAAGAAGCCCCCATTGCACGCAAAGGGAACCACATCCGAGTCAACACCCTATAGGGTTGCCCCACTAGGCTGCAATTTGACCCCCACTATCCACTGGTCAGAATGGGGCTCACTTTCAAGGAAACATACTTAGAACCGGGTTGCAAATTTGTGGAGGAGGAGAGGACTATGGGTGGCTCCCAGCCAGGATGGCTCTGCTCTTGCTTCCACAGGAGGGGAGAGGGATCTTGTGTTGGGGTCCTCCTTGCTAGTTTCCCACAATGGACACCTGGTTGACCCCTGCGAGAACAGGAGGCTGGAGGGGGTGGGCCACTGGGCTGATTCAAGCACAAAACCAGCCCTCTCCCATCCTGTGGTTTCCAGAAAGAGGGATTCAGAAGCATTTCTGCCTCCAACCGACCGTGGAGGCAGCTCAAGTGGGCATAAGGGCAATCGTATTTATGGGACCGTCTCTCCTGGTCTGCCCTGCAGAGGACCTTAAGGTCCATGAATAATCATAGTTTTTAGAGGTCCCAGGCCCTAAGGAAGTCAGACTATCCTCCACCAGGGCCAGGGCCTTCTCAGTGATGGCTTTTTTTCAGTGCCTTCTAAAAGCATTCCTGTTTAGACAAGCTTAAAGGTAAAGGGACCCCTGACCATTAGGTCCAGTCGTGGCCGACTCTGGGGTTGCAGCACTCATCTCACTTTACTGGCTGAGGGAGCCGGCGTACAGCTTCCAGGTCATGTGGCCAGCAGGACTAAGCCGCTTCTGGCGAACCAGAGCAGCGCATGGAAACGCCGTTTACCTTCCCGCCGGAGCGGTACCTATTGATCTACTTGGACTTTGACGTGCTTTCGAACTGCTAGGTTGGCAGGAGCAGGGACCGAGCAACGGGAGCTCACCCCGTCATGGGGATTCGAACCGCCGACCTTCTGATCGGCAAGTCCTAGGCTCTGTGGTTTAACCCACAGTGCCACCCGCGTCCCTCTAGACAAGCTTACCCGGATATTTAATCTGCTCTTAGTTTATTGCGAGTTTTAAAACTGTTTTGAGTTTACTAGTATTTTAACGAAGACAGGGGTGCCTGGCGTGCTCTGGTCCAGGGGGTCACGAAGAGTCGGACACGACTAAACGACTAAACAACAACAGCAACAGTATTTTAACTTTTCAAAGGTCTTAAACGGCCTATTCTCCTTATGATCTTCCCTGCACCTGATCATCTCAGATGTGCGAAGGCAGGTGGTTGTGGTTTGGGGGAAACGGGCCAAATTAGATCTCCGGTTGGGGCAAATTAGAGCCGCGGGCCGCAGACTCACCACCACGACAGCTCAAACTTGGCTTCGTGTTCCTCGGTTTTTAAAAAAACAAATGGGGCAACTCTGTGTGTTTGCTGTCTCTCCAACAGCTGCCTTCCTCCATCTTACTACGCTGAACACTAAATAGATTTCTCTCCCCACGCCCTTTCCCTCCTCGTGGAAATATTATTTACCGAGCCCATTTCCATTAGGAAGGGAGCTTCTTAAAAGCCGAAACACCCCAGGGCTTGGCTCTCAGCCGCCAGACTATATAATGCCTTTTTCACTAACCACATCCCTCTGCCAAAATGGTGCAGACATACGGGGTTATAGCCGTTGCTGTGCTTTCGTGCATTGAAAGATCACAGCCATTTCTCATGCTCCCTCCTCGCTGAATGTGTGATCCAGGCTAGGCTTGGGGGGGGGGGTTCGTTTGGTCTGTGCTTGCTTCGCATGGAACGCAATGGCTGCAGCCGCCGCAGCACCACAAATCCTGGCTCAGCCCCGGAAGCCACCGAGACAGATAACAGAATTGGGTCTACATGGTGCGTGTAAAATCTCAAGAACTGCGTGGATGATGGAGCAGCTACCCTGCGAAGAAACCTCACAGTGATTGGGACTTTTGAGCTTAGAGAAGAGGCCATAGGAGGCGACACGACAGCCGCTTATAAAATTACATGTGGCATAATAGTAATAATTTATTATTTATTCCCCAGCCACTCTGGGCGGCTTCCAGCAGAATATTAAAATACAATGATTCGTCACATATTAAAAGCTTCCCTAAACAGGACTGACTTAAGATGTCTTCTAAAAGTCAGATAGTTGTTTATTGCCTTGACATCTGCTGGGAGGATTTTCCACAGGGCAGGCGCCACCACCGAGAAGGCTCTCTGCCCAGTTCCCTGTAACCAGAAGGCCCTCGGCGCTGGACCTCAGTGTCTGGGCAGAATGATGGGGATGGAGACGCTCCTTCAGGTCTACTGGGTCGAAGCTGTTTAGGGCTTCAAAGGTGAGCACCAACATTTTGAATTGTGCTTGGAAATGTACTGGGAGCCAATGCAGGTCTCTCAGGACCGGTGTTATGTGGTCTCAGTGGCCACTCCCAGTCACCAGTCTAGCTGCCGCATTCTGGATTAGTTGCAGTTTCCGGGTCACCTTCAAAGGTAGCCCCACGGAGAGCGCATGGCAGTAGTCCAAGCGGGAGATAACCAGAGCCTTCACCACTCTGGAGAGACAGTCTGTGGCCAGGTAGGGTCTCATCCTGTGTACCAGATGGAGCTGGGAGACAGCTGCCCTGGACACAGAATTGACCTGCACCTCCATGGACAGCTGGGAGTCCAAAATGACTCCCAGGCTGGGCACCTGGTCCTTCAGATGCATTGGAAGATTCGGGACACAGAAAAGGAAGCTCTTCTTTCACGCAGCGACTGGTTAAACTGTGGAACTCCCTCCCACAGGATGCCACAATAGCTAGTAATCTGGGTGGCTTTAAAAGAGGATTAGGCAAATTCATGGAGGAGGAGAGGGCTCTTGTGTTCGAATCCTGCTTGCGGGTTTTTCACCGAGGCATGTGGTTGGCCACTGTGAGAACAGGATGCTGGACTGAAAGGGCCATTGGCCTGATCCTGCAAGCTCCCTCTTTTGTCCTTATGGTAACCAAATATCATAACTGAACATTGGGTTTTGTTATGGTCCTTCTCTATTCTGAACTGGTTAAAGCCCACCTGGAGTCCTGTGTCCACTTCTGGGCATCACAATTTAAGGTGGTTAAAAGTGCATCCCATCCCCACCTGTCCAGTTTTCTATGTACTTTCAGGACAACTAGACAAATTGGTGTTTATCTCCCTAGAAAAACCAAGAACAAACTGGCCAGCTTCCACCCTGTGTGTGCTGTTAGCATTAAATATAGCAGAAAGGAATTATTTCCCAAACAGTAACGAAACTGCTCTGTTATACTAAAAATAAAAATCCAACTCTATACTTTTTTTGAGAGCAATTGCATCCTACTCACTGGGGCAAGCTTCTGAGCAATAACCCTTCCGGGATTTTTGCATTGGGAGTGTTTGCTAGAAAATTTCCCTCTGCAGAATTAGAATAATTTGCATTGGGAACTGGCCTCATCTGAAAATTTGTAAATGAAGCGAGGTACCAAACTTTGTACGATGAAAGACAAGCTGCGAACCTTTATGTATTCAGCAAATATGATATCCAACACTGAACAGTGATTCTGAATATTGACTACTGTTTCATAGAATTCTTCGTCAGCATCTGGCATGAGCGCTGTTCCATAGCATTTGATATTTTCATTTATATACATTCATTTGAAATAAGATGGGTTTATGAAGCAATTCTATATCTTCCCACTACGCTGACGAAGAATTCTACGAAACAGTAGTCAATACAGTGGTACCTCGGGTTACATATGCTTCAGGTTACAGACTCCGCTAACTCAGAAATAGTGCTTCAGGATGAGAAAAGAAATCGTGCTGCGGCAGCACAGCAGCAGTGGGAGGCCCCATTAGCTAAAGTGGTGCTTCAGGTTAAGAACAGTTTCAGGTTAAGAACAGACCTCCGTAATGAATTAAGTACTTAACCCAAGGTACCACTGTATCCACAATCACTGTTCAGTGCTGGACATCATATTTGCTGAATACACAAAGCTTCACAGCTTGCCTTTCATCGTACAAAGTCTGGTCCCTCGCTTCATTTAAAGATTTTCAGAGACTTTGAAACTAAAGATCTCATTTTGTTATGGTTTGAAGGAATTCTATAAAGATTGTCTATCGCGTATGTACATGGTCATCGTGTTGCCTAGGCATTGTTGGCCACCCAGCTGTAGGTCAGAGAATCTCAGAATTGTAGAGCTGGAAGGGTCCCACGGGTCATCTAGACCAACCCCCTGCAATGCAGAATTCCTGTCCCTGGGTGGACTTGAACCACCAACCTTCTGGTGAACAGCCATGCAAACTGACCCACTGAGTCACTGGGGGCATAGTCTAGCATCCTGTTCTCTCAGTGGCCAATCACATCCCTGTGGGAAACTCAAGAGCAGGACCTGAATTCAAGATTACTGTATTCTCCACACTAACAATTCCCAGTGGAGGGCATTCAGAGGTCTAATTCTCCATGAATTTGCCCAATCCTCTTTCGAAACCACATAGGGTCTTGGCTAGCACTGCCTCCTGTGGCAGGGAGTTCCATAGTTTAACTGCGCGCTGCGTGCCGAAGTATTTCATCTTGTCTGCCCAGAAATCTTCCTGCGCTGAGCTTCGTTGGAGGTCCGTGAATTTTAGCAACGTGGAAAAATATTACCCTGGCACAAACTTTAAAAGATAAACGGAGAAACGTGAAGTGCAAGGAGCAGCCCCTTCAGCTGTACCCAAAAATTTCACGCCAGCCAAATAAGCCCAATGAAACTTCTGGCAAAGAGCTCCATGTCTTTGGGGTGGAAATAGAATTTAAAACCCAATAATTCATTTCCCCTTTGCACCAATTCCTGTAGCCAACACAAAGAAAGTACTAAAGATTCCATGCCTTCTGTCTTTGAAAAGAGCTTACGGATTTAGAGGATACAAGTTCCCAGCTTCCTTCCATATCGGAAAGTTATCCTTTTCAAAAGGAGATTTTGAAAAATCCATTTTGCCGGATGCTTAACATTCAGAGCAGCCCCTAACAGGATCAAGCTGCTAGATTTCCGTCATCGGCAGCAGAACCATGAAAGCCTGCTCTGCACACACACACACACACACACACACACACACACAGCCGAGTTTATTTAGGGTACTAATTTGTCTTGCAGAGACAGTGTGGGAGAATTTAATCGCTGCCTTCCAACAGTCAGCGGCAGACCGAATCCTGCCCTGTCTCATGCAGCTGGCACCAAGCCAAGCACGATAATCTTGTCAGCGTCGTGTTGGGGTGCAGGGAATGTTGTGCATTACTGTACTTTGGAAACGTAAGCAGAAAAGGCAGCCCCCACCTGCCCCACCAAATCCTCTATTTCCCAGGTAGGCAGGGAACCCAGGGGTGGCAGGGCCTGGCACCAGCCAGACAAGAGACGTCAAAGGACAACCGTCTTCCAGAAGGCAGCAAAGAGTGCAGGTCAAATGCTTGCCTTGGCGCTGCGCATGACGTCATGCAAAATGTATGGGGATTTTGAAGCCATGCGGTTGAGCGGAGCAGGGAGAGAGCAGTGTTAGAAACTCAGATATATAAGCCGGGCGACAAATCGCTCCTTAAACCAAGGTTACAGTCGCCAAAACAGAACGTCTAGTTGCCATTTTGGAGCCAGACACCTCCAATGTCTTATCCATGGGCAGGCAACCTAAGGCCCGGGGGCCGGATCCGGCCCAGTCACCTTCTCAATCCGGCCCACGGACGGTCCGGGAATCAGCGTGTTTTTACATGAGTAGCATATGTCCTTTTATTTAAAACGCATCTCTGGGTTATTTGTGGGGCATAGGAATTCGTTCATCCCCCCCAAAAAAATATAATCCGGCCCCCCACAAGGTCTGAGGGACAGTGGACCGGCCCCCTGCTGAAAAAGTCTGCTGACCCCTGGTCTTACCTTTCAAATGATGTACTGATTCTCAGTTAAACATCTGGCTAGATCAGAAGGAAGGTTAAGAGCTTTGAGAACTTAAAGAAGAAAAATCACTTGGAACTGGGATAGCCCACATAGAGTGGAACCTCGGTTCTCGAACGTCTCGGAAGTAGAACGGTTTGGCTTTCGAACACTGAAAACCCAGAAGTAATTGCTTCGGTTTTCAAACGCTTTTCAGAAGTCAAACGGTCTTCCAGAACAGATTGCGTTCGAAAACTGAGCTTCTACCGTAATTGGCCTATTCAGACCTCTTTTTCCTTAACGTTCATATGGACCATTCATAACGCAGGAATATTCTTCACAGCTGTGAGCAAGACAATGGGGAAGGGGTAAGTGAAGGCAAGCTGCAACAATTCACCATAACGTTGTTCACTGCTCCTGCTCAGGCTGCAGAGAGAATGAACTTTTGGTTCCTGAAAATCTTTCTGATTGTACAGATAAACGATGACTGATAGGATTCTACAGGATGGGGTACCAGCGTATTAAAACAGTCGAGATCCAAGGATCCCCAGGCATGTACCTCCAGGTAATGGGAGACATCAGGAGCCATCCTGACGCCCGGGCATTTTCACTTGGTCGCAAGCGGCCGATAGTGAAGTGCAAAATGCGCCAGGCAAATTTCGAACACTGCCTCCAGGTGTCGTTGGACTCCGATTCCTGTCACCCCAATCACTGACCATAGGTCCTGCGGATGATGGGAGTTGGAGTCCAGTTGAGAGTCCCATGGACTCTCCGTTCTGAAGGAAATCAGCCCTGAGTGCTCACTGGAAGGACAGATCGTGAAGCTGAGGCTCCAAGACTTTGGCTGCCTCATGAGAAGAGAAGACTCCCTGGAAAAGACCCTGATGCTGGGAAAGATGGAGGGCGCAAGGAGAAGGGGACCACCATCGATGCAAACACAGAACACCATCCCTGAAGAGAAAGGTCCCTGCCTCAAGGAGCTTGCAAAAGTTCTGAATTAAGAAAAGGTGCAGCTGCCGCCCTCATCAAACCTTCAAAGTTCGAAGAAGGTTTCCAGGCATGTCGTCGTCGCTTCCGTTGCCGCGGCAACGGCATCGTCTCACTTCCATCCATCAGGATGCAAAAGGCAACTTCGCACATGAGGAATGCTTTTCCTTGCACAAACCAGGAACCAAAAACATCTCACCGAAAGTCCAGGGTCTCACTGTCAGACCCCTTCCCTTCCCCGGGGCTACAACTGTTTTGCACAAAGTCACGGCAACTTGGGCTTTCAGAGGATCTCCTGGGTGCTGTGGCTTTTCCAGTCACCAAGGCCATGTTAAAATAGGCTGTGGGACATAGACTGCCAGGAACTCATCTCAGCTGCGGGGGAAAACATGTTCCCCTCTTTATTTTCGACTCTCTTGGGCGCAGGAATTTAACCTTAATTATTTACCATTTTTGTTCAACCCGCAAGAAGGAAGGGCTTTTTCGCTGGCTAGGTTCAAGTGTAATCCTTCTGACCTCCTTTGGGGTAGGTTTGTGGGGATGGCAGAAGGAGACAGGATCTGCCCATGTGTTGCTCACCTGGTGGAAACTCTAGCTGACATGGCCCTTAAATGTAAAATATATTTGGAAACAAGAAGAATTACCGACGAAAGAAGAATGGAGGATGAAGTTGATGGACTATGCAGAATTAGACAAATTAACAGGAAGGATTCGAAACCTGCGGGATCATAGATTCTTAGAAGACTGAAGTAAATATATGAACTATTTGGAAAGTAATTGTGATGAACAGATTATGCCAGTAGGACTGCAAGAAGTTCTGTAAAGTGGATTATTTGAAATACTGCAAGAAAGACTATGAAGAGAATTATAGTTAAGGACAATTAAATGTAATATAGAAATTAAGAAATGCATAATAAGTGATAAAGAACGGGAAATCATCAGAGGTGTTGACGGAAGTCTAAAATATTGTATAAGATGAGAAGATATGTTGTATGGCTGAGGGGAACTGATATGTTAAAAAAAATCAATAAAAATGTATTTTAAAAAATAAATAAATGTAAAATATATTATGATCTCCGCCAACAATTCTTAGACCACCTATGTATCCCAACATGGAAACCAGAGACAGAGGTTATGCGCTTCTTATTACAGGGGAGAGACCAGGAGCTCACCAAGGCAGTAGCCAAGTTCCTCTATTTGATTTTCTTCCGCCCAAGTACGCTACAGGATCCTGCCCTTGCTGGAGACCCACAGAGGTGAAATAGATTGCTCGCCTCTTCTTCTCTTTGGCAAATGACTGTACGGTTGAAATGGTGACGAGCCAATAAAGGTTTGATGATGATGAAAGTCCACACCCTCGCATGCCTCTGGCAGAATAAAGGAACTCAGCCGAGACAGAGGCGAGGCAAGCGCCAAGCTCTGCGGACGGCGCAAACCCTAAAATGAAAAGGACCTGCTCCATTTATTTGGCACAGAAAGAGAAAGGAGGTTATTCTGCTTCCAGCTCTTCAACAAGGTCACCTGGGGCGGGGGGGAAGGTTTTCTATAAAAATGATCTAGTTTTAATGTCCTCCCCTTGCACACAGGCTGCTGTTTTTGACACTGGAGGCTGGGAAGGACAAGCAGAAGGAATTTTAGCTATTAAGCATCAAACCTTGATGGCTGAGTCCATGGGTAGGCCAACTAAGGTCCGAGGGCCAGATCCAGCCCAATCGCCTTCTCAATCCAGCCCGCACACGGTCTGGGAATCAGCGTGTCTTCACATGAGTAAAATGTGTCCTTTTATTTAAAATGCATCTCTGGGTTATTTGTGGGGTATAGGAATTTGTTCATTATTTTTTTCAAGATATAGTCCAGCCCCCCACAAGGTCTGAGGGACGGTGGACCGGCCCCCTGCTGAAAAAGTTTGCTGACCCCTGGCTCAGTCGGAAGAGCCTAAGACCCTTAATCTCAGGGTTGTGGATTTGAGAACCACGTTGGGCAAAGGGGTCCTAAGGGGGTTGGATGAGACGATCCTTATGGTCCCTTCCAACAATTCTATGATTATATGAAACTGACGGGTGAGACACTGGTCACAGAACTGCAGCGCTGGAAGGTATCCTGAGGGTCATCTAGTCCAACCCCCTGAAATGAAGGAGTCACAACTGATCCCAGCAAGCCTGGTGGATATAGACTCCCTGGCTCGATTCAGAGGCAGACTTCCCAGGGAGTCAATTGCAAACACGATCATGTCCACTTTCTATGTGACTACTGTATTTTTTGCTCCATAAGACGCACTTTTTTCCTCCTAAAAAGTAAGGGGAAATGTCTGTGTGTCTTATGGAGCGAATGCGTAGTCCCTGCAATCAAATTGCCCAGGGGTGAAAAGCAGATCATGTTTGTTTTTTTAAGAAAGAGGGAAGGGGGTGTTGAAACAAAGCCGCTGAGCAGCTGATCGGCAAGCGATTAGGAGGGAGATAAGGGACGCTAGCGATAAAGGAGGCTGCTTGGGAGGGGGGAGGTAAAAGCACATGGAACCTCAGGATTTTTGCATTGGGCCACCCCAAATTCACCATCAAATCACATTGCATGTCCATGGCTACAGCCTGCACCAAAAAAACCACACATCCACTGTTTCGTGAGGCCGTAATGGCGCAAAAAAAGTGGTTACAAAGCACGGATCCACATGGATCCTCAGGATTTTTGAATTGAGCTACCCCAAACTCACCGTCAAATCTCATGTCTGTGGCCACAGCATGAACCACAAAAATCATACACCCACTGTTTCATTCAGAATATTTTTTCTCTTGTTTTCCTCCTCTAAAAACTAGTTGCGTCTTATGGAGCGAAAAATACGGTAAATTTTGTAGGGCTAGATGTCCCTTGGCGTCCCTTCCAACTCTACCCTTCTATGACTCCCAGAACACAGCTTTCTCGTGTGAGCTAGACAGAAATTTCACACCCAGAAAGTGCCGACGGTGCACAGACCCCTTGCTCCTCTTGCAAATACGTTTGTTCTTGCCTCCGAAGGCGATTCCCTCTTTTGCAGCCAGCGCATTCTGGGCTGTTCCCCGGCGGAGTATAAAAATTCCAGAGGCGAACAGAGAGAGCCTGGCAAGGAGGGGAACCGGGGTTTGTTTCCCTTTAAAATAAATTAAAGCCAATGTTTGGCTCAGCTCTTGGGCGAAGGCATCCCAGCCAGATCTCCGGCGAAGATTCAGGAGGCGAAGAGGACAAAGGCAACATCAGCAACAACCGGCTGGCAGCCGGCTCATCGGCTGCAGAGGCTGGCACCGCGCCCGCCCTGGCACACCCTCGCCTGCATAGGGTGCACTCTGATTGCAAGATCTCCCACCCTTTCCTTTTCTGTGTTGGCAGAAGCCCATGGCGGACGGCTTCTGGGACCCACCAGGATGCGAAGGGGCAAAAACCAGCCGCTTTGGCGAATTTAAAGGAAGAAGAGGCAGAAGAATCTAGCTTCCTGGACAAGGAAATCTATCAGTGGTTATTAGCCACAACAACCACAACAACACAAAGCCTCCTCTTGAGATACAGTATACCTGTAAATACCATGGAAAGGTCACTTTGGCACTGCTAATGCGGTGGTTTGACTTGACCCCCGGAGGCAAACTCCATTGTCTCTCAAGACAGACAGGTGCCAACCAACCAACCAGGGTCTGGATGTTTTAGGTATCACAAACACTAGAGACTTGCCCTTAAAAAAGGAAGCTGGGCATCTGGAGAGTGTTTATTTATTTTATTCCATTTCCATCCCAACTTCTCCTCCTAGGAGCTCAAGGTGGGGTACAGGGGTCTCCCCTCCCACATTTAACCCTCAGGCTGAGAGGCAGTGACTTGGCCCAAGGTCACCCAGTGAGCTAAATAATAATAATAATAATAATAATAATAACAATAATAAAATTTTATTTATATCCCACCCTACCCAGCCGAAGCCAGGCTCAGAGCGGCTAACAACAATAAAAGTAACACATCATTCTAAAATCAATTCATTTTAAAATCAATTCAAAATCAAATTAATGGCAACCATTGGCACCGGCTCACGGCCTCTAGAGCGAGATGAGCACGCAACCCTAGAGTCGGACACGACTGGCCCGTACGAGCAGGGGTGCCTTTACCTTTACTATTGGGCTAGAGTTCTGTGAGGATTACCAAAGGCTTCACGGCCAAGTAGGGATTCGAACCTAGCTCTCCCACGTCCTAGCCAGACACTCTAACCACTACACCACCATTGCCCTGTGGAGAGAATCAGAACTTACAGGGTTAAGAAGTTCTGAGTGACGTCTCACATTCTGAGGCGTGGCTTTGTCCACAGAGGGGAGTGTTTTCTCTGTGTGTCAGTGTTGTTCCGTTCTGTTGGCGTGAGCAGGCAAAATGAGTGCGCTCTCACCGGGAGTTTAATGATTTGTTTTTCTACACGATTAAAGACTGGAAAGAGATAAGCAAGAACGCGAGCGTGCAGCCTGATTTATTACACACACACACACAGCAACAGCAACAGTTTCTACGCTGCGTACACTCTGCTACAGGTAGCTGACGGGAGTCCTGAGAGGAGCGCACAGAGGAAGCGTGTGGACCCCAGCCAAAGGCTACATACTTCCATATGCCCCTTAGGGTTCATGCAGCAGACACACACACACCCCGCATCCTCTGTCCCTACCCAAGGTGGCTGTGCTGGTTAACGTGAGCCATTCCCACACCCCTGGAGTCAGGCGAAAGAGCTCAGAAGAAAGCTTATAGATACCTAGGGTTGGAAGGGAACCCCAGGGGTCATCCAGCCCAACCCTCTGCAATGTCATAGCTAAAGGATCCCTGGCACAACCAGCAAGCAGTGTTTGAAATTAGCCAGGCGCATTTTGCGACCAAGTGACGGTGCCTGGGTGCCAAGATGATGCCTGACATCTCCACCCTTTGGGGATCCTTGGATCTTGACTGTTTTCCCACACAAAGACCCCATCCTGTAGAATTCTACCGGCTATATCAGGCCTGATGAGGAATGGTCGAGGGAGCTGGAGAAGATATGACGAAGAGATGTGAGGGCCATCTTCAACTATCTAAAGGGCTGTCACGTGAAAGATGGAGCAGACAGGTGGATTCCAACGATCAGGAAAAAGATTCTGATTGAGTATCAGGAAGGACTTCCTGAAGGCAAGAGCCATTCAACCTCCTTTTTTGGAGGTTTTTAAGCAGAGGGACGCGGGTGGTGCTGTGGGTAAAACCTCAGCGGCTAGGACTTGCCGATCGTATGGTCGGCGGTTCGAATCCCCGCGGCGGGGTGCGCTCCCGTAGTTCGGTCCCAGCACCTGCCAACCTAGCAGTTCGAAAGCACCCCCGGGTGCAAGTAGATAAATAGGGACCGCTTACTAGCGGGAAGGTAAATGGTGTTTCCGTGTGCGGCTCTGGCTCGCCAGAGTAGCTTCGTCACGCTGGCCACGTGACCCGGAAGCGTCTGCAGACAGCGCTGGCTCCCGGCCTATAGAGTGAGATGAGCGCACAACCCTAGAGTCTGTCAAGACTGGCCCGTACGGGCAGGGGTACCTTTACCTTTAAGCAGAGGTTGGGTGGCCGTCTGTCAGGGACGCTTCAGCTGAGATTCATGCATTGCAAGGGGTTGGAATGGATGACCCTCGGTACCCCAATTCTCCTATTCTATGACTGCAAGTGTGTCTACACATCGTGGGGAAAGCTTCCTCTCTTTTGAACCGCTTTCAGCTCTCTTCAAACCAATCACCTGTCTGTGGGCCAAATCTAACAGGAGTTTTGTAACACCATCAGGGAAGGAAAAAGATGTTCGGCGACATAAAGAGATGGCGTTAACCAGATCTGGACTGAAGCCAAGTCTGGTATACATGACCTTGTGGATATAGTTACAGAGCTGGGGTGGACGCACAGAGCTATGCAGAAACGGGAGTGACCCCATCCCCTTGGTGTGGGGAATGCTCTGCAGGCAACGTAGATAAGATTATTTTTCACACACAGAGGAAAGGACGACTCCTACCCTCACAGACGAACTGCCCCACGTCGGGTCTGAAGAGGAAAAGTGGGAAGAGGTGGTAAACACAGAATAAGGCAGGTATCAGGAAGTGTTGATAGAACAGCTGGCGAAGCAGGGGAATTGGAGGGTCAGAAAATTGTAGAGTTGGAAGGGGCATCAAGGATCATCTAGTACTGCAATTACCCCTGCAATTAACTATACACTGCTCTAAAGAAAAACCCCAAAAAACCACTATACACTGCTCTGCATTGTATTCATCTATAGAGATCACGCAACGGGCTCACCTTGGGCGAAAGATTGCATGTTTATTTATTTAATAAAATTCATATGCCGCTTGATTGTAAACAAAACAAAACACCCTCCAAGTGGTGTTTACAAAATACAGTCAAACCTCGGTTTTCGAACGTCTCGGATGCCAAACGTTTCAGAAGCCGAACGCCAAAAACTCAGAAGTGAAAGCTTCCATTTTCGAACGCGCCTCAGAAGTGGAACGGCTTCCGAGGCTCGTTTCTCAATTTCCCCCATTGGACTTGCTGACAGCCCTTTGATCCTCGGTTTTCAAACGTTTCAGAAGCTGAACGGACTTTAAGAATGGATTGCATTTGAAAACCCGAGGTTCCACTGTATAAAACATTGAAATCAAGACATACTGCTTTAAAACATACAAAAGTTAACAATACTAAAACAGATTAAAATTCCCTCAACTTTCTTAGCGTCTGGACAGGCTTGTCTAAATAAGAATGCTATTTAGCAGGGACCGAAAAGAATACAGTGAAGTCACCATCTTGATCTCAATTGGCAGGGAGTTCCAAAGTTTATGCGCTGCTAGACTAAGCGACCGAGAGCTTACTGATCACAGTGGTTGAGGGTGCACGTGTGGGTTTTGGTGATCTTGCCCCGGGGGGGGGGGGGTCAAAACGCATTTGGTGTCTAGGGAGGAAGCATCCATTCTTTGTCTAGGCATTGTTATGGGTAAATGAAATCATCTATCAGTGCTATTTGGGTAATTTTACCCCAATTATGGTGCTGGAGGAGACTCTTGAGAGTCCCATGGACTGCAAGAAGATCAAACCTCTCCATTCTGAAGGAAATTAGCCCTGAGTGCTCACTGGAAGGACAGATCCTGAAGCTGAGGCTCCAGTACTTTGGCCACCTCATGAGAAGAGAAGACTCCCTGGGAAAGACCCTGATGTTGGGAAAGATGGAGGGCACAAGGAGAAGGGGACGACAGAGGACGAGATGGTTGGACAGTGTTCTCAAAGCTACCAGCATGAGTTTGACCAAACTGCGGGAGGCAGTGGAAGACAGGAGGGCCTGGTGTGCTCTGGTCCAGGGGGTCATGAAGAGTCGGACACGATTAAACAACAACCACCCCATTCTATGTTCTACGTTCAGACCATTTTATGGGCTCAAAGTTGAATTTTACTCTTGGACACTTTTTGGCAGCATTCACGCACCTTTTTTGTTCTGAGACAAGGTGCGCATGGAGACATTTGCATGCAGCAATGCTACACGCAAGCAAGCAGCCCATGGCTGCAAACAACACATGCCACCAAGCCCAAACAGACGTTCGTTGGTTTCTTTCCATTTCCCACTTTGTGCATGAAAATGCAGAATGTGTAAAGCAGGCCTTGGCCTGTAGAAACACGAGTCCTTGTAGCAGCACCTCAAAGAGCTCGCTGGCATAAGCTTTCCTCCCACCCACCCCAGAGAGCCTGACCCACTGCCCCAGAAGCTCAGGCGCATCTCCTAACAACGGACCCCCCAACCAGCTCCTCTGCATTTTCCACTCATATCTTCCGCTTCTGCCTCCATTTTCTGCCTCCCAGGATCTTTGTCAACTAGAACTGTCGGCTGATTAAAGGATTTTTAGACTGCCAACTAAAAAACTGCTTGGCTTCCAGATGTCCCCAAGCTGGTCCCTTTGTGTATTTTGGACAAAAGCCCCAGCCAACACAGGCAGGTTAATATATTTGAGCACATTTGTGTATAACACAAAACCTCTTCGGAATTAGTTGTTAAACTGCCTCTCATTGGCCTGCTTCACCCAAGACACGAAAACATGCTTTATTAAGCTATGATTTCCTAAAGGCGTGTCTTAGGATTATGTGTGAATTTTACCTGACAACTTAACTATGGTGTGTTTACTGCCCACAAACCACCATGTGAAGATATGGTTTGTTTTTGGCTGACAAATCTTTACTTTCAACAGCTGCTTTGAGTTATGTGCCAGTCCAACATCCTTCCTTAACCATGGTTTGTTCAGCAACCCCGTCCAAAACAAAGCTACAAAGGCATGAAGGAAAAGCAGATGGACAACTAGTCATTACTTTGGAGAAAGAATGGTCCTTTTTTAATTGAAATGTTAGCCGTTAAACAAACCATGGCTTAGAATTATGTGTGAACCAGGCCAATAAAGCAAAGATCATCTGTTTTAAACTGTTTTAAACACTGATTGGGAGCCGCCCAGAGTGGCTGGGGAAACTCAGCCAGATGGGTGGGGTATAAATAACAAATTATTATTATTATTATCTTTAATATTTTTCTTCCTCTCACTTCCCGTACAGTTAAAAAAAGGACCAAAATAACGTATAAATAAAAAGAAGTATGGCCTTAAGGCTCAAGTACACTAAGATCTGATCATGCCAATTAATCAACTGATGCTTTTTTTCACTTCGTTTGCCGATTAAAACCTGTTATGTGAAATCAGTCTTCTCTTCGTGCCATATTGCAGTACCAAAACAAAACAAAGGAACTGCTTGTTAAAAACAAAGGTGTTAATTGATTGATTCTCCCACCCAAATCAGCCCGAATTTCACAGGAATATCACAGCCTATAAAATGCATTTGGGGCAGAGAGAAATGAAGCATTCTCTCTCTCTCTATCCTCACCACCACTAGGTCTTTTCCTGCCTTTTCCTACCCTCTCTGTGCCAACCTGGCCCCCCTACAAATATCTCCCCAAAGGCAAAGACAGCAAGGAGCAGGCCAGAGATCAAAGAGGAGCAGGAATCAAAACCAGCAGGAATTTTGCTCAGAGGTAGGAGCCAAGGCAAATGGGTTTGGGCAGAAAGGCCCCGTGGTGTCCAAGGCTGTATTGCACCAAACACAGTGTCACTGGGAAAGGGGCAAAGGGGAGCAGGTTCGTGGGCAAGGGAGCCACTCATCGCCCACTCTACGCCTGCCTACTTGAAGCAGGAGGCGGCAAAAGGTTGATAATATATCAGGAAAAAGGCAGGGCAGCACAAGGCAGGGAGTATGGAACAGCTCCCAGAAAGCTGTTAAGAGATGCAGCAGCTGCAGAAAAGGGAAATGTTTGGACTATAGGATGGGTGGTTAGGGTGAAAGAGAGGAAGAGGAATATACAGGTGCTCCCCTCCATCTTGTGCAAACCCCCCCCCCCAGAACCCCCTTTCCAAAGTTATTGCCTAGCTCTAGCTCACACTGAGGTCCCTGTATTAAACAACACAATCTAAACCAGGGCTTGCAGGATCTTCTAAAGCCCCAAGATCCATCAAGCATAGCCTGACGCAAAGGGAAGCAGACTCGGAATTAAAAATAAGTTTGAGTCAAAGAGCTTCCTATGAGCACCAGAATCTGATGGTGTCCGCGGATTTTCCGCAAAAAAAAAAAGCAATTCCGAGATTCCTTCATTTCAGAAGCACAATTTGGGGCAGGAGGGTTGGCGCTTTGCTGGTGTGCTTAAACCATCGGGGCCCCAGAAATCCCGTTGCAAAATCAACCAGAGATCTGCTAGGGAAACCCAGCCAGATGGGTGGGGTATAAATAATAATAATATAATAATAATTAATAATGCAGATCTGCACCCCTGATCGAGAAGCAACCACTCTGCCCCTCACACCTGGTTCTACGGATTTTGGGCGAAACATCTTTTCAAGAAGCCTGGCAAGAGAAACTGGAAGAAAATGGAGGGCACCTGGTACCATGGTACTGCTATGAGGAAGAGGGGGAGAGGAGGGAAAACAGGGGTGCTGGAAGCAGAAAGCGGGCACAAGAGACCCCCCCATCCCACCCTCTGTGCACCCCCTTTTATTGGCCGTGTGGCAGACTGCAGGTGGGAGGGAAAGGTTGAGGAGGCGCGGGGGCTGGCTGGATCAGGAGGGCAGGTGTACACCTTAGATATACCCTACCACTAGTAATAATAATATAATAATAATTTATTATTTATACCCCGACCATCTGGCTGGGCTTCCCCAGCCACTCTGGGCAGCTTCCAACAAAATATTAAAATACAGTAATGGATCAACAACCTCAGATATGCAATTGACACAACCTTGATGGCAGAAAGTGAGGAGGAATTAAAGAACCTTTTAATGAGGGTGAAATAGGAGAGCGCCAAATATGGTCTGAAGCTCAACCTCAAAAAAACGAAGATCATGGCCACTGGGCCCATCACCTCCTGTCAAATAGAAGGGGAAGAAATGGAGGCAGTGAGAGATTTTACTTTCTTGGGCTCCGTGATCATTGCAGATGGTGACAGCAGTCACGAAATTAAAAGACGCCTGCTTCTTGGGAGAAAGGAGATGACAAACCTAGACAGCATCTTAAAAAGCAGAGACATCACCTTGCCGACAAAGGTCTGTATAGTTAAAGCTCTGGTTTTCCCAGTCGTGATGTATGGAAGTGAGAGCTGGACCATAAAGAAGGCTGATCACCGAAGAATTGATGCTTTTGAATTATGGTGCTGGAGGAGACTCTTGAGAGTCCCATGGACTGCAAGAAGACCAAACGCATCCATTCTTAAGGAAATTAGCCCTGAGTGCTCACTGGAAGGACAGATTGTGAAGCTGAGGCTCCAATACTTTGGCCACCTCATGAGAAGAGAAGACTCCCTGGGAAAGACCCTGATGTTGGGAAAGATGGAGGGCACAAGGAGAAGGGGACGACAGAGGACGAGATGGTGGGACAGTGTTCTCGAAGCTACCAGCATGAGTCTGACCAAACTGCGGGAGGTAGTGGAGGACAGAGGTGCCTGGCGTGCTCTGGTCCAGGGGGTCACGAAGAGTCAGACACAACTAAACAAAAAACAAACAGGGCTGCCTTTAGATGTCTAGTGCAATCACAAAGGGTGCTGTGGTACCCAGAAGACTGCTCAGTTTATTGCAGGACCCGCTTGCGAAAGCTCACAATCTCCCCACAATAACATCTAATAGCAGGTGAGAGGGAGAGAGTTGTACTGCAACCTGCCCTGGAACCTTAGGGCAAAGAGCAGGTAATAAACAAATTAATAATAGTAATAGTCAGTGCTTTTTCCCCCTATAAAAAAAGGTTTAGGGGTACTCTCATTAAATCACCATTTTATAGTTCAAATCAGGG
Source organism: Podarcis muralis (assembly GCF_964188315.1). Taxonomy (NCBI): domain Eukaryota; kingdom Metazoa; phylum Chordata; class Lepidosauria; order Squamata; family Lacertidae; genus Podarcis; species Podarcis muralis. The sequence continues at coordinate 2,626,616 of NC_135663.1, forward strand.
AAAATAAATACAGTAAATGGACATAAGTACAAAGATTCAGAAAATGTTTAGGAGTACGTGTACCCCCGGAGAAAAAAATTGGTAATAATAATAAAAAAAAAATTATTTATATCCCGCCCTCCCCAGCCGAAGTCGGGCTCAGAGCGGCTAACAACAGTAAAATAATACAAGATTCTAAAATCATTTCATTATAAAATCAGTTCAAATAGTAGTGATAACAGTAGCATAAATACAGAGGCTTAAAGCTGCATTAAGAAGCACGGGGAAGAGCTAGAGAAAGGAGGAATCACAACGGCAGGCGTTAGCAGGATCCAACCTAGTTATCCCCCTCCCTTTATAATAAAAACACACATACACAAAACCTGGTAAAGACAAAACGAGACCAGGGTCCTCTGAAGCACGTGGCTGCTGTCAGGTCGCCCCTTAGCCTTGATACTCAAACCCCCCCCCCCAAAAAAAAACCCCACAAATCAAACTTTGATTGCAAACTCCTGCGGGGCAGAGACCCTTTTCCCAGACGCTTATTGCTACCGTTACCCCTTAATAGCGCAGACACGTGAACGCTGGCGATCCAAGGCAGCTGAACGTGTGAATGCGATCGGGGGCGAGCAAGGGGGAGGGGGAGGAGGAGGAGGAGCAAGGGGTTCGGTGCACTCACGGCTGGTGCGGCGGAGGGGTCGGCGGCGTGGCCGGCCGCGTCCTTCCTGCTCGAGCCTCTCTCCCACCCGGAGAACCAGAGCTCGGAGACGCCCCGCCCTCGCCGACGCTCATTGGCCCGGGCAACAAAGAGGGCGAGGCTCTTCTCGATTGGCCGCCGCCGAGAGGCCCTTCGGCCAATGGCGGGCGGGGGAGGCGGGGCCCGGAGGAAAGGCGGGGGTGGGGCGAGGGGGCGGGGCGGGGCCGAGGCGGGAAAGGCTCGGCCAATGGCAAAGGCGGGAAATGTTGCAGGGCGGGGCGGGGCCGTTCGCGTGTGCGGCTGCACGTGGGAATGGAGCGCGCGGGGTGCGAAAAGGACAAGACAGTACAACAACCCCTGACTCTTTTCCGCGTTGATCTGCCGGCCGGGAGCGTCCCCGCTCTGTTACTGCACCTTCTGCCGCAGGGCGCTTCGCGGGGTCCAAACAAAGCCAGGCTGGATTAGTCAGTTGTTGTTGTTGTTGTTGTTGTATATTTTATCATCGAGGGCGGGGGTTGTTTGAGCAGGAACATGGGGGAACTGAGTTCTCCCTTTGCCTTTTCTAAATTAAATAATTCCTCCACCAACACCACCCGGAAGGGCTGAAACAGGATATGCACCCAATGCCTGAGCCAAAAACCCACCTATAATAACAATAATTAAATAAAAAATAATAAATTTTATTTATACCCCACCCTCAGGGCGGCTGAACACCAATAAAATCACAGTAAAAACATAATAGGGGGAAAAGGAAAAAACAACAACCCCAATTTAAAATACAGGTTAAAATGCAATTTAAAATGCAGTCTCATTTTAAAAGTAGCCAATAAATCCAAGACCATAAGGGGAGGGAAACATAAGGGTCAGACTGAGTCCAAACCAAAGGCCAGGTGGAACAGCTCTGCCTGCGGAAAGATGTCAAGTCCCGCAGGGCCCTGGTCTCTTGTGACAGAGCGTTCCACCAAGTCGGGGCCAGTGCTGAAAAGGCCCCACTATATCTGTAATGGCCATTTCTAATTCAGATCGTTATCTGCTTGAGTTTATTCATCACACATTTAGTCGCTGCATGAACCTTGTGGTGAGTTCCTCCACCTTTTTTCCAGAAAAAAGCGCTGTTAATTACGGTATTATTACTACCAATTTCGTCATTTATTAAATCTGCATACTGCCCTTCTTCCATAGATCTCAGAATGGTTCACAGCATAAAAATATAAGATGTAAACACAAAATGCACACACACACCCGGCTCCATACGCATCATTCCAGCAGCTAAACCTGCAACCTTAGCACTGTAAACATCACACTCAGTTGGTTAAACTGAGCTATGGCAAGCAAGACCTAAGAACCAGCAGAGGTGCCCCTGAAGGACCAGGTGCGCAGCCTGGGAGTCATTTTGGACTCACAGCTGACCATGGAGGTGCAGGTCAATTCTGTGTCCAGGGCAGCTGTCTCCCAGCTCCATCTGGTACACAGGCTGAGACCCTCCCTGCCCACAGACTGTCTCATTAGAGTGGTGCATGCTCTGGTTATCTCTCGCTTGGACTTCAATGCGCTCTATGTGGGGCTACCTTTGAAGGTGACCTGGAAACTACAAGTAATCCAGAATGCGGCAGCTAGACTGGTGACTGGGAGCGGCCGCGAGACCACCTCCATCGTTCTGCCTGGACACTGAGGTCCAGCTCTGAGGGCCTTCTGGCGGTTCCCTCACTGTGAGAAGCCAAGTTACAGGGAACTAGGCAGAGGGCCTTCTCGGTAGTGGCACCCACCCTGTGGAACACCCTCCCACTAGATGTCAAAAACAACTACCGGACTTTTAGAAGACATCTGAAGGCAGTCCTGTTTAGGGAAGTTTTTAATGTTTAATAGGTTATTGCATTTTAGTGTTTTGTTGGAAGCCGCACAGTGTGGCTGGGGAGGCCCAGCCAGATGGGCGGGGTATAAATAATATATTATTATTATTATTATTATTATTATTATTATTATTATCATTATCATCATCATCATCATCATCAACAACCTTTTATTCGACCGTCAGTCAAAAAAAGTACATTTGTCAATACACAGTTAAAACATCCAGGAAGATTTTAGAACTTAGCCAACACTAAAATGGGCTAAACAGATAGCCCCATATCAATACAGTCAATTATAGTCTTACGACGCTTAAAAGCTAAAAAAAGAAATTTGGCCACCAAGGAAGGTATAGCTCTAGTGACATTATTCAGCAAGTGTAAAGCCTGGTTTTCTCCGGGTAGGAAGCTAAATTGACATAGGAGTGGGTCTATAAAATTTTGTCTAAGCTCTGCATAAGAAGGGCAAGTCAAGAGAATGTGTTCGGTGGACTCAACCACACCCATGGCACAATGACAGGTTCTCTGGGCGTATGGTACTCCCCTGTACCTTCCCCACAATATCGCAGAGTCAAGGACATTTAATCTAGCCGCTGTAAGAAGTCTGCGGTATTCCACATAGTGGATTTCTGCAAGGTAGGGGGCTGGTATGGTCCGATAAATCTGGTCCCCTAGGAACATCCCTGGTTTTACCTGGGCTATGTCCTCTTGTCTGGCAATGTCACTCAGTCTCCGGGAGATCACAGCTCTAGCTTGATTGTACGTCATAGACTCAAAGTAAAGATGAGACAATCCACAGGATTGAACCTCGTTAGTGACCTCCCTTTCCCACGATGATTGGAAATCGTCCCTCAATATCAAGGGGGCAATACCCACTGGTTTAAAACAAAGCTTGAGCCATAGCCAGAGCTTCGTCTTCAAGGCCACATACCGTAGAGCTTGTCAGCCGACCTCTAATCTCATAACCGCACCCACTACCGAGGGAGGAATCCTAAGGATGGCTCTAAGGAATCGCGTTTGAATAGAATCCAGTTTCAAAAAATCCCTACGGGAGCCTAAAGAGATGCCCACCAAAAGAAGGGGGAGGACTTTCATTTGAAAGAGTCTCAAAGCTATCTTCACTGATTGAGCCTGATTCTTAGCATATAGAGATCTAATCTGGGTGGCTGCTTTAGATGCATTAGTTGTTATATAGTCTCTATGGGCCAGAAAAGACCTATTTGACCGTATTACTTATCCCAGATATTTAAAGCAGTTAACCTGCTCTAGGGGGATCCCGTTCATCGACCATCGATGGAGTCTCGGTCGGGCAGAGAAGACCATGATCTTGGTCTTAGCATAGTTGGGTTGGAGCTCATGCTGATCACAGTATTCATGTAGAGCTTGCAACATTCTCCTCAGTCCAATAGGGGATCTGGCAAGAAGTGCGGCGTCATCCGCATTCAGAAGAACATTCAGAGATTGGCCTGCTAATTTGGGGGGGTGGAAAGCATCATTGGCCATGTGAGTCACCAGTGAGTTAATGTAAAAGCTAAACAATGCTGGGGCCAATAGACAACCCTGTCTTACCCCTCTAGTGGTGGTAACAGGGTTGGAGACTAGGCCTTTATTGTCTAGCCTGATTCTCAGAAAGGTGTTTGTATGGAGGCTGATAATCAGATGAAGGAGACGACGATCGATCTTTGTAGCAGCCAGTTTTGTCCATAGCTGCTTTCTAGAGTATTATTATTATTATTATTATTATTATTATTATTATTATATGGGGGAATAACCCCAGTGCTTCTGCTAGCTGAGAGCTAGCAAAGCAGTCCTAGCTAGAAGCTGATCCAACAAAGAAGGAAGTGAAAAAGAGAGAGGTGTGCTGCGTGACTCCTTTTGTTACCTGGACAGGTAAGGTCACGCCCACCTATCACATGCAAAAGGAAGGATGATCCAACCAGGAAGAACAGGAAGTTTCGACTGGCTGGACCAAACATTCCCTCGCATGTCTTCTCTAGCATTACACGGAATGTTGTACTTGACTGCTCCCAGTCTTGGTTTCTATTTCCCTTACTGAGCAGCAAAATGCTTGTCACAAGACAATGTTTACATTCCACAGTTCATAGTTACTGTTGGGTTCCCATGGGAATGGGAGACTGGATGTGACGTACACTGGTTTTCTGTTTTTCAGTGTTCTCTCGGTTTCTTTGTGTCGAGAGGAGTGTGTTTGTATGCTCTCACAGAGGCAAGATGTGTGTTTGTATGCTCTCAGCATAGCTTGTAAATAAACTTCAGCATGTGGCACATTACCTGCTTATCCTTTCGTTGCGGGACTACACTCTGCTTGGGCTCAAGATAAGACGAGCCTGTACCAGCTTCAGATGGGCCGGAGCTGGTCAAATCTCACACCCAGTGGATTACCATACATCCCATAGCTTTAGCTGTGAGCCCTGCATTGAAGGGGTTGGACTCGATGACCTTCAGGCTCCCTTCCAACTCTACCGTTCCAATTAGTCTATAAAAATGCCCCCATGTCAAGCGTTGTTGTGACGACGGTCTGCCTCTGCAGCCAGTCACCGAAATGTGCTTTGTGCAACCCCATGCCACCCCACCACACTTGAGAAAATAAATTTGTCTCCCAGAAGCGGCAAGGAGCGATCTGTTTTCTGCTCCCGGCAGCCCAGAATAACTTGGGTAATCTCATCAGAATCCATAATTCACTAATGGATGGTCTGTAGCTGAGAGAGGGGTCTTGTTTCTTCGTCCCATTAGTCATCGACAGCCTTGGTCTCCTGCTTCCTTTGCTGGGCCCGATTTCTTTGCCCTTCACGGGGAGCCAGGAGCTTGGGTTTCGCCACGGGGCCTCCCCAGAGATCAAGGAACACAGAGCAAATGAGATGATATGAGATACAATCTATGGGAGCAAATGGCACCTGGGGTTCTGGAAACAAGGCTCCAGTCACGCAGAAGGCAGAAATCAGGATAATGATCCCTCGTCACCCTGGGGGAAAGTGACAAGTAGGGTGCTGCAGGGTTCTCTCCTGGACCCAGTGTTCGGCGTCTTTATAAATAATTTGGACAAAGGAATTGAGGGGATGCTCATCAAATCTGACAATGATACCAAACTCAGAGGGATAGCTAATGCCTCAGAAGACAGAATCGGGGTTCAAGATGACGGTAACAGATTGGAGAACCGGGACCAAACTAACAAAATGAGGAATGGCAGATGAAGATGATGGACTTTTGGAGCTGGCCGACCTGACTGGAAGAATCCGCGATCAGAAAGAAGAGGCGACACAAGAGGACTGGATGAAATTTAAAGAATATTTAGCTAAATATTGTGGTATAAGATAAATAGAAAATCCTTGGATATATCAAATAGGCTTAGGGGTAGAATAGGAAAAGGTGTTAGTAAGTATTAAGGATTAGAATAATAGTAAAGGAGAAGAGGTTAGTAAATGAAAGGAGTTAATATTATTAGAAATATGAATTTGGAGAACTGTTATAAAAGTGATATAATGAAATTCAGTTAGAGGGGATTCGAGGACGTCACCTATTAACGTGAAGACGTTGGGTGCTAGAAGAACAAATCTTTTTTGTATGTGTTTAGTTTATTGCTATGTTAGCTTTGTTGAGTGTTTTTATGTTTTTATCTGTTTATGTGATGTTGAAAACGTTGAAAATCCATAAAAAAAATTGAGGAAAAAACAAACTAACAAAATGAATTTCAACAGGGACAAATGCAAAGTTGTACACTGAGGAAGGAAGAACCAGCTGCACAAATATAAGATGGCGGACACCTGGTTTGCCAGTAGTACATGTGAAACTGTTCTAGGGGTCGTAGTAGACCAGGAGCTTAGCATAGGTCAACAGTGTGATGATGCAGCAGCAGCAGCGGCAACAGCAAAAAATAAACAAAAGCTAATGCTATTCTAGGTAAAAGGTAAAGGACCCCTGGATAGTTAAGTCCTGTCAAAGGTGACTATGGGGTTGTGGCGCTCATCTCGCTTTCAGACTGAAGGAGCCAGCGTTTGTCCACAGACAGCTTTCCGGGTCATGTGGCCAGCAGGACTAAGCCGCTATTGGCGCACGGAGGACCGTGATGAGTGCCAGAGCGCACAGAAACACCATTTTCCTTCCCCCCCACAGCGGTACCTATTTACTTGCACTGGCATGCTTTCGAACTGCTAGGTTGGCAGGAGCTGGGACAGAGCAACGGGAGCTCTCTCCGTCACGGGGATTTGAACCGCCAACCTTCTGATCAGCAAGCCCAAGAGGCTCAGTGGTTTAGACCACAGCACCACCCGTGTCCCTCTATTCTATAATGCTATTCTCGGCTGCATCAACAGAAGTTTAGGGCTCAGTGAAGTAATAGTCCCACTCTATTGGCCTTGGTCAGACCCCACCTAGAGTCCAGTGTCCAGTTCTGGGCACCACAGTCTAAGAAGGATGTTGAGCAGCTGGAAGGTGTTGCAGAGGAGGGCCACCAAGACAAACAAGGGTCAGGTAACCAAGCCATATGAGGAACGGTTGAAGGAGCTGGGTATGTTTAGCTTTGCCAGCCTACGATTCCCAGCAACAGGCATTCAGAGGCAGGACACCTCTGGCAGTGGGGGGGAGAACATGCCCATTGTGGCTAGTATCCATTGACAGCATTCTCCCCCTGCATTTGCCTAAAGCATCGAGAGAGCCCTAGCTTGGGAGTGCTGTTCCAAAGTCCTTTGGAGCCCTCTCCCTGCTGCTAGAGTGCTCCAAATAAAAGAGAGGAGGAACGAGAAGGATTAACTGTTTTAATGCTGAAAGATCTTCAGACAAGCCCCTATGCAAAGAAACAACACGATTGTACAGAAACCCCGGCCCGTGATGACCCAACGCTACCCAGATGCAACATTAGCTTCACCATAATCGAAAAGTGATTGATTAAAAGCAACTGATCAGAACGCCTGCTCCATCGGCGGGAGGGTCTGCTCGTCCACGCCACCATTTTCACACCAGAGCTGGGCCAAGGGTGCCCGTCTTGTGTCTGCTCTAGACAGCATCTCCTGAGCAAATGCTCAAGCGTGCCTTCATCGTAGTTGGGTCGTGGCATGGTGCCAGCCTTCCCCCATCCCTTGTGCCACGTTCCTTTTTCCGCGTGGCATAAGGAAATGTGGCGTCCGCCTCTGAAAGCCCGGGGCAGCAGCCACGGTGGAATGGCATGTTTTGAAGAAGGTTGGCTTGTCTCTTCAAGTTCTGTGTTCTGGGCTGCAACAGTCACAAAGGCCTGGTGGGGAAAATCCACAGGCGCCATTTTCACCAAGGAAAACAATAGCTATGATGTGAATTGCTCACTAGATGCCTGAGGACAATAGGAAGTGGGACATCTCCTCCAGCTTCCATGGTTTAGACCATGTGGTGCCCCTTCAAACGTTTTGGGACTACTGCTCCCATCATCCCTGATCACTGGTCCATATGATGGGAGCTGGGGTCAAACAGCACCGCGTTGGCAACCCCTGAATTCAACCCTCCCTTGCAACAGGTGCAGGCGCCTCTAGAAGATTCTGAGATCTTCATGGCAGTTCCTGAGATCTATTGTGTCGGAAGGAGAGGTCGTTATGGGAGCTAAACACGGAGAACCTACTCAAGAGTCCACGTGGCAAGCTTGGAATCTTACACAGTATTGAGCAGTGAAGCCCACGCAGAATTATTTACGGAGGTCTGTTGGAGGCTGTGTGCAGGATCTGTTGATGCCATAAATGAAGCTTGCTGCAAAAAAATTCTGCACACCCCTTTATGATGGGCAGATCCTGAGGTCAATAAGAGAGAATGTTGGAGGTCTGCAAGATTAGACTGAATTGCATCCATCAAGGGCCAAATAATAGAACAAAGCAGCCCTCGCAACAACGTTCGGTTCTGTTTGGACTGAAATTCATTGGATGCAAACGCCCAGCCTTCCTTAGTGGCCCGGCATATGTGAAGATCTAGCACAAAAACCCAAGAGGAAAAAACAGGGCTTGCAAGGTAAAAGGACACCCCAGGTGGTGTTCCCAAGCTCTCACAAAACCTCCCACCTGATAGGTCTAGATTTGGAGGGTTGGAGGTAAGGCAAATGACTTTTCTCCTATCGCCAAGGATGGTCTCCTTTGCCCACCAATCTTCAAATAATATAGCCATCGGTTTATGCTTTCTGAGCCACGACCGACCCGCCAGCTGTCATCCAAAACATCTGGGGGGCACCAGGTTGGCAAAGCTTGGCTTTGGGCAGCAGAAGCTGCCGTCTTTCATTTTGGCAAAAAAAAAAGGAAGTTGACTTAAAAAGAGAACGGGATTTAAAAACAAAAATAAGATTGGGGAACCGATGTTCAAAACACAGGCCTGCAACTAACTTATCAAGCGGAAGTCACGACGCATCGTTGCTGCATCTGCAGATTCCACTTTTGTGCAAGAGCCCCATTTGCCTGCTGCGGTTTGCAACCCCAACCGTTTTCTTTCACAGATGGGATTTGCATGCCCTTTCCCACAGAGGCACAGAGTGCAGTTGTGCAAAAGCTTTCACAGGCACCAACAGGGTTCAAGGGGTGACCCACTCCCTATTTAATGCACGAGGTGCCTGCCCCTCACTGCAGAAAAAGTGGGGTCTGTGGGGAACCCTTCCATCTGCACATCTGCATCACGGGGAGCAGGGAGGTGAAGAGACAGAAGAAGCAGCCAAAACTATCGCCCCACAAAGCTGAAAACAATGCTGGAGAGAGAGAAGGCCCACAGAAGGAGATTGGATCCTGATTGTCACGTCACCCACAAAGGCCTGTACTTCTCAGAACTACATTTCCCAGGGGGAATGCACCAGCAGGATCCCCCCTGAGGGATGTCATGTGCACCCTGAAACTACAGTTTCTCCTCAACAGAAAGTCACAGAGCTCAAGGCTCCTGGCGGAACGCCCTGTTGCTCCATCCACAGCCCTCAGAGCCTTTGAGATGTTCCAGTGCCACCTGCAAGTGCAAGGACTTGGGAGAGAGTGGGCAAGGCACAGAGGCATGCCTGGACCTAGTCACCAGGTGAGGAGGCGGCAAGCAGGGCGTCCAAGGCAACAGCGAAGCCGCAAGCCCATTTCCTAGACTGTTGCTGAGTGGGGAACTTTCAAGCGAGTGCTGGTTTTGGAGAGTCCAAGAGGGAGCTCTCATCCCTGAGTAGCAGTGCCCCCTGTACCGGGGCAGTCTACCCCTTAGATGTGGACCAGCAAGAGGGTTGGGGAGAATTGAGGGCACGTCCTCCTGGCCTGGCACCTCTGGGCTGGCTCCTTTTTTTCCACCCCATCCCTGGCCTCTGGACCCCATCCCGAGGCCATCTGCCCGCGCCAGCCAGACTTTGGACCTCTGCCAGCCTTTGTTGCTCTGACGTCTCAGCCTCCCTGGAGCCTGAAAGCAGCTGTTCGCAAAGGAAGAGGTGGCAGAAAAGAGAGAGAGAGAGAGAGAGAGAGAGAGAGAGAGAGAGAAGGGCTGGCCATCTGAAAAAATCATCTGATGGGCACCAGAGAGGGGAACCCGAGACGGCGCCTTCACTTCCGCCTCTGCTCCGCCTGCTGCAGGCGGCGGGTTAGGTCATCGATCCGGACGTTCTTCAGGTGCAAGAGATGCTCCAAGCGGCGGACCTTCATCTGAAGGATCTGGACCAGGGAAGAGACAGAGAGAGGTAGATTTCGAAGGGTAGCCCCAGCAGCTCCTGGTGGAGAGGAAAGAGACCCAGGGCCCTGAGGCAGCCACAACCGGCATCCTGTGGCAGGGAGTTCCTCGGGTGGTGCGTGTGGCTAACAGCCTCAGACACGTCTCTCCAGACTAACCCTGCCCACCTGTAGAAACAGGCAGAAGGGGCGCTGTTGCAAGTGCCACATAATGCCCATTCTGCTGCAATAGGAACTGGGATCTTTAAGTCTGCTGGCACCTGACACTTCGGGTCCCTTCCAACCTCGTGGCTCTGTGAGGCTGAGGAAGGGCTAAAGTTCAGGTGGGGAAGAGGAACTTCCCCTCATCGCCTCTCTCACCTGCACCATCTCCTGCGAGGCCAGAAGGGCTTGTTCCCTCTCTGCTAAGTGGAGTCGGAGGTTGGCGTCCGTTTGCAGAGGCACCGTGTAGCTCTGATGTCCTTTGGGCCCCCTGGAGACAAGGGAAAGTTCTGGAGATCACAGTGGTGCAAAAACCTGGGGTTCCTACCCAAAACGCGCGTGTGCGCGCGCACACACACACACACACACACACACACACACACTTACTTGACCTTAAGAGCAGCCAGGTACTTTACCAGGTCAAAGCAAAAGCCCAGATTTGGTGGAGGTCTTCAGCTAGTCTGCCACTAATCCTGGAGGCTCCATTTAGCTATCCCAGTTTGCAGCAGAACTCGCCAATGTGGCGCCCCCAGATGTGGGTGAACTACAACCTCCCCACTCCTCCTCCCTGGCTGGCTGGCTGCCGGCGCTGATGAGTGCTGCGAGTCCGGCAATATCAGTGTGGTCTAGTGGTTAGAGTGCCTGGCTTTGGGGACCTGGGAGGCCGGGGTTCGAATCCCCGCTCAGCTCGCTGTGGCCGTTCGCCACCTCTCAGCCTACCTCACAGGGCTGTTTGTGGGGATAAGATGGGGAGGGGTGGGTGGGAGTTGAGCGGTGGTCAAATATGCCTGGAGGGCGCTATGCTGGGGAAGTCTGGCAAAGGACACAGACAGGGCGGCACTGAGGCTGCCGCAGGGCTCAGGTGAGAGAAAGAACCAAGAGGATTTCCACCGGGCTGCCCAACCTGGTGGACCTGCTCCTTAAACTATGGAACTCCCTGCCACAAGAGGCAGTGATGGCCACCAGAGTAGCTGGGGGAACCCAGCCAAATGGGCAGGGTACTACTACTACTATTACTACTACTACTACTATTATTATTATTATTATTATTATTATTATTATTATTATTATTATTATTTGCTTGCAGCTGTACTGCCAGCCCTGGCAAGACAGGGTTTCCCTAACTGCCAGTAATTCTTTTCTCTTTTTTTAATTACCTTTCCAACCCAGGAGAGTCCTGGGTACTGTTGGGTTTGGGCTTTGAAGTGAAGCCTGTAAAATGTGAAACAGAGACTGTAATGAGAGGCATATAGGACCTCCAAAATCCCCGCCCCGCAATCTACAATGAAACCAGAATTCAACATTCCCTGCCTTTCTGCATTTGACTCCTTGCTTCTTGAACCTTCGGACCCCAGGCTTCGTGACTCCTTGCTTCTTGACTCCCGGCTCTCGGACTCTTGGCTCCTGGCTTCAGGACTCCCGTTCCTGCTCCCACCCCGCCATCTTGCCCCCAGTCCCGACGTCCCCAGCCGGGACTTCGATCCCCCGTGAACCGGACCGTGACAACCTTGGACTGAGCAGCTAGACACTTTCCAGTGAACCAGAGTCTGTTAACTCTCTCTCTCCCCCAGTTCTCCTCCTCCTAGCTGTTTACCACCCAGTTCTTCCCAACTTTTGTCTCCTGAACTATGCCCCTCTGCGAACCACGGTTCCAAATCTATACTGCCCCACTGCTCCTGGGAAGATTCAGGATCCTGGTCAGGAGCAAGCTCCCACCATTGCTCATCAGTGCAGCCCTCCTCAGCACAGTCCCTGACGGACGGATCCTGTTCCTTCCTGCATTCCAGTGACTGATTTAGGAAAAAGATGCACACACGGCTTAATAATAAATAATGGCTATGGCTGGTTGGCATCCGTCTGGCTCAGGAGACAATGGAGGAGGGCGCCTTTGAGGGTGAGGTTGCAGCACCTCCTGGGGCCATGTGAAAATTTTATAATAACAAATAGACCCTCTTAGCTATGTGCATAAACATCCCTCTAGGGGGATAGGCTGCCACTTTGTGCAGCAGTCATACCTCAGGTTACAGACGCTTCAGGTTGCATTTTTTCAGGTTACGGACGTGCCGAAACCCAGAAGTATCAGAATGGGTTACTTCCAGGTTTCGGCGGGTGCGCATGTGCAGAAACGCTAAATTGCACTTTGTGCATGCACAGAAGTGCCAAATTGCAACCCACGCATGCGCAGACGCGCCGCTGCGGGTTGCAAACGCTGTGGGTTGCAAATGTGCATCCCGCACAGATCACGTTCGCAACCCGAGCATCCACTGTACTGAGTCAGACCTCTGGGTCCTCTGGCTCAGTATGGCTTACACCAGGGGTCGCCAACGTGCGGCCCATGGACCGGATGTGGCCCACGAAGACCGTTTTATCGGCCCACGAGCCGCCCCTGAACCGAGCCGCCCACTTGGCAAGTCCCCTGCGCACTGCACTAAACCGGTGCAGCGCGGTGGGGGGACTTGCTGAGCGGCAGTGGAATTTGCGTCTACGCATGTGTAGATACCGGAAATCGCATCTACGCATCCCCAGACACCCGAAATTGCTTCTATGCAGGTGCGATTTTCGGCGTCTGGGCATGCGCAGTAGCGATTTTTGGCGTCGCAGACATGCACAGATGCAATTTTCGGCATCGCGCTGCGCCAGTCCGGCCCACGGACTATCTCTGTGGGAGTGATCCAGCCCATGGCCGGTAAACCTTGCCAACCCCTGGCTTACACTGACTGACAGCAAGTCTCCTCCAGGGCTTAGGACTGGGGTAACTCACTTGGTGGAGCTGGAGACTCTTAACCGCAGGTTTGGGGGTTCGAGCCCCGCATTGGGCAAAAGGTTCCTGCATTAGACTGGAGGATCCCTTCCAACTCTAGTTGTTGTTATTAAAATGTGTATACTGCCCTTCATCCCAAGATCACAGGGCGGTTCAGGGCAGGAAAACACAAAATGAGAACCCAAAATGCATAATAAGACAGGAACAAACCAATAACCGTCAGACACATTTAAAAGCTGGGTGTTGGAAGGTTCAGGACAGGCAAAAGGAAGCCCTTCTTCATGCAGTGCAGAGTTAATCTATGGAACTCCCTGCCACAGGAGGCAATGATGGCCACTAACTTGGATGGCTTTCAAAGGTTAGACAAAATCATGGAGGAGGACAGCTGTCAATCACTACCAGCCATGATGGTTAGGCTCTGTCTCCATAGCCAGAGGCAACAATGCTTCTGAATACCAACTGCTGGGAACCACAAAGGTGGTCTTGTGTTCGAATCCTGATTGCTGCTTTTCCATAGGCATCTGGTCGGCCCCTGTGAGAACAGGATGCTGGACCAGATTACTCCTTGGTCTGATCCAGCAGCTGGCTCTTCTAGACGTTCTAGCCTGATCCAACACTGATCCTTTGTTGTTGTTGTTTAGTCATTAATGAAGCTCAACATAAAAAAAACGAAGATCGTGGCCACTGGTCCCATCACGTCCTGGCAAACAGAAGGGGAAGAAATGGAGGCAGCGAGAGATTTGACTTTCTTGGGCTCCATGATCACTGCAGGTGGTGACAGCAGCCGCGAAATTAAAAGACGCCTGCTCCTTGGGAGAAAGGCGATGGCAAACCTAGACAGCGTCTTAAAAAGCAGAGACATCACCTTGCCGACAAAGGTCCGCATAGTTAAAATATTGATCCTACCTGTATCCAGGTAGTTGTTCTCCTCCAGTGTCGAGCGCATTCCCAGCTCCTGTGTCGAGAGAGCCAGAGAAGAAAAGCAAGTTGACTCGGCCAAGCACTCAGGGTCCCGCTCCTCCCTTCCTCCATGAAAAGCCCTCCTGGCCACATCAACGCTATTCAGTTAAATTGGCTTCTCCCCACCTTCTGGTCTGATGCTGGTTTGAGTTGTAACATGCAGGTGTGAGCTTGCAAAGGAGCATGGGGGTCGCAGCAGCCTCTGAGCAGGGCAGGATTAATCCCACAGCAGCAGAGAAAAGAGGGGCGCAAAGGAAAGAGGCACAGCTGTTTGGAGACCCGTTGAGGAACAGCCGCCAAAATCGTTTCTGGGGCTCCTGAGAAGCTGTCAGAAAGAGGGGATGCGAGCTGGTGGATTCCCGGGCTTTTGAGATTATTTTCTTTGGCAGGGTCAGGCCATGAGCGGCCATGCACTAAGGAGACCTCAAAGCCCATCCCAATGCCAGACTCCCAAATAAATAGAGGAATAAATAAATAGAGGAAATCCCTATTTTCAGTCCCGGATTTACAGAAGCCGTCCTGGTTTCTGATTTGATCCCAGAATTTCCCACTTTTCTTTAGAACGTCCCTATGATCTCCTCCTACCGGTCCACAATAGAAAGTGTCCTTTCATACTGCATCACGGTGTGGTACGCTGGTTTGACATCAACTGATAGGAAGTGCCTACAGAGGGTGGTGAATACAGCACAAGATATTATGGGCTGTCCCGTGAATCCACTGGATGAAATAGCAGAAGAACATTCCCTCAGGAAAGTGAGAAATATCCTCAGGGATGATTCACACCCTGGCCGGCACTTTCTTGATCTCCTGCCCTCAGGCAGAAGATATAGAAGCATGATTAGTCGCGCCAACAGGGTAAAGAATAGCTTCTATCCATGGGCTGTTAGGCTGCTGAATGGAAAGATAACAACAGGGCAACTGACTTTCGGGTTTGGTGGGTGTGCGTCAGTAAACAAGGGGAATTAAGACTAAGAGAACTGAGTGGGGGGTGCTCACGTAATCTCACTGTATACAAGTTGTACAAGTGACAATAAAGTATAAAGTATTTTCATCGGAGAAATGTTGGAGGGTATGGAGTTACGTGACCCCCGAGCCAAGGAGATAAGTAACTGTACAACCTTTGGAAGGCAGCCCTGGATAGGGAAGCTTTTTAATGTTTGATGTTTTATTATGTTTTTATATCGGTTGGAAGCTGTCCGGAGGGGCTGGGGCAAGTCAGATGGGCGGGGAATAATAATAATATAAATAAATAAATAAATAAAGGTAAAGGGACCCCTGACCATTAGATCCAGTCGTGACCGACTCTGGGGTTGCGGCGCTCATCTCGCTTTATTGGCTGAGGGAGCCGGCGTACAGCTTCTGGGTCATGTGGCCAGCATGACTAAGCCGCTTCTGGCGAACCAGAGCAGCGCACGGAAATGCCATTTACCTTCCCGCCGGAGCAGTACCTATTTATCTACTTGCACTTTGAGGTGCTTTCAAACTGCTGGGTTGGCAGGAGCAGGGACCAAGCAACGGGAGCTCACCCCGTCGCAGGGATTCAAACCGCCAACCTTCTGATCGGCAAGTCCTAGGCTCTGTGGTTTAACCCACAGCGCCACCCGTGTCCCCTACGTATAGTAGGGGTATTTAAAATGAGTCATCATAGCGTACCCTTTTGTGCTCTTCAAAATATGGCAACCCTAACTCTGCCTGAAGCAAAGAAAGAAAGGGCAGCCGTGGAGGACTAGAGACAGATGCACTGAGGAGAGGCAGATAAATGACTATTCTCCATGACTGCTAGGTAGAACCTCCAGGTTCAGAGGCAGTTACCACTGAATAGCAGTTGTGGGGCAGGGAGGAAGAGCAGGCAGTGGGGAAGGGTTAGTGCAATCCTGCCCTGCAAGGGGGTTTCCTGGATGCCGTCCCTGCCCCCGCCCTGGGTGGAAATTCCCTGGCTTCTTTCTAGATGCTGGACAGGGTGGGTCAAGCCAGGCCGCCCTGCTCTGCATTAACCAAGTTGCAGCGCTGGCCTATGCCTGTTCCGTTGAGTCCCACAAACGGGCCGCACGTAGGATTGCTGGCTCCTTCTCTCGTCTGACAGCCGCACATGCTGTACAGAGCGCAAGTGCAGTGTTTTGGTGCGCACGGCCCACCCATTACTCCACAAACGCCGGCTGTCATTTGTGAATGGGCTGTGGCAGATCAAACAGCTCGAGCTTTCGGACAGCGGCCATTCATATTCTCTGCGACAGTCCTGGATGCATCAGGCTGGCATGAAAGAGCCCTGGCCTGGCTCCCTTCCTGGAATCTATCCAAAAAAAGAGATTTTGCAGCCCAGCTCATGCCATGGAAGAATAAGTGCACTGGCCTCTCGACGCAGATCTGCTTTTTTTGCATATTCACCGCAGGTGAGAAGGAGAGTTACAGTCTCTTCTTATTCTTGCCAGAATCCTTTACATTCCCAGCAAGCTCTGTGACGCCTCAGACCCTCCAAATCTCCCTATTTTCCAGGGACAGTCCCAGATTTACAGAAGCCGTCCCGGTTTCCGATTTGATCCCGAAATGTCCCGCTTTTCTTTAGGACATCCCTATTTTCATTGGAGAAACGTTGGAGGGTACGGAGTTATGTGACCCCCTTGAAGCCAAGGAAATAAGTAACTACACATCCGAAGACATCTGAAGAAAGTTCTGTACAGGGAAGCTTTCAGTGATTGGTGTTTTATTATTGTTTAAAATATTTTAGAAGACACCCAGAGTGGCTGGGGCAACTCAGTCAGATGGGCGGGATATAAATACAGTAATAAGATAATAAGACCTACGGGACCGCCTTTCCTAGAATGCCCCACGGAGGACCTTAAGGTCCACAAATGACAACATTTTGGAGGTCCCAAGTCGCAAGGTGGTTAGATTGGTCTCAACTAGGGCCAGGGCCTTTTCAGCACTGGGCCCAACGTGGTGGAACGCTCTGTCACAAGAGACCAGGGCCCTGTGGGACTTGACATCTTTCCGCAGGGCCTGCAAGACAGAACTGTTCCGCCTGGCCTTTGGTTTGGACTCGGACTGGCCCTTATGTTTCCCTCCCCTTACGGTTTTGATCTATGGGCTACTTTTAAAATGAGGCTGCCTTTAAAATTGCATTTTAACCTGTATTTTAAATTGGGTCCCCCCCCCATTATGTTTTTACTGTAATTGTACTGGTGTTAGCTACCCTGAGCTCGGCTCTGGCCAGGGAGGGCGGGGTATAAATAAAATTTATTATTATTATTATTATTATTATTATTATTATTATAGAATAGGATGTTCCCATTTTTGTTGGAGAAATGTTGTAGCTTCTAGCTCTGATAATAGTAATAGTTTAGTATTAAATAAGTTAAATAGGAGATCTCTATTTTCATTGGAGAAATGTTTGACAGTGGAACGGTCTCTCTCAGGAGGTGCTGGACTTTCCTTCCGTGGAGAATTTTAAGCAAAGTTTGGATGGCCATCTGCCAGGATGCTTGAGCTGAGATTCCTGCATTGCAAGAGGGGGTTGGATTAGATGACCCCTGGTGTCCCTTCCAGCTCTGCAGTTCTACGATTCTATGAATTTCATCGGTGTAAGGATGTGGCAGGGACACGGGTGGTGCTGTGGGTTAAGCCACAGAGCCTAGGACTTGCCAATCAGAAGGTCGGCGGTTTGAATCCCCGCGACAGGGTGAGCTCCCGTTGCTCAGTCCCTGCTCCTGCCAACCTAGCAGTTCGAAAGCACGTCAAAGTGCAAGTAGATAAATAGGTACCGCTCCAGCGGGAAGTTAAACGGCATTTCCGTGCGCTGCTCTGGTTCGCCAGAAGCGGCTTAGTCATGCTGGCCACATGACCCGGAAGCTGTACGCCGGCTCCCTTGGCCAATAAAGTGAGATGAGCGCCGCAACCCCAGAGTCGGCCACAACTGGACCTAACAGTCAGGGGTCCCTTTACCTTTAACTTAAGGATGTGGCATTTTGCAATAGCGGGCAACCCTTTTGCTGGAGGAGGGACAAGCCTTCAAGCAAAGGGCAACTCAACTGGCAATCCCAAGCGCCCCCCAGCCTGGAGCCTGTGAATCAGATAAGCAGAGGGGGAAAGACGGTGAGCGAGAGAGGGGACCTTCGAGGAGGGGCGTATGCTGAAGAGGAAAAAGGCTGAGACCTGGGGCAATGGAGACGGAAAGGAGCAAAGACTGCAGGAGCCCACAGCGGTTGGAGGATGGCCCTGGAAGGAAGCAGAAGGGAGGAAGGCGTGAAAAGGGGCTTGCCTAGGAAACACACGTCTAAGAGGTTTTCCGTTTGCCCCGCTGATTTCCCAGGGGAAAAACCCCTCTGCTTATTGCTGAATCAGAACAAACTCCAATTCATTTTTTTCTCATTCAGCAGTAAACCAAAGAGCAGCCAGCTGCTGCTTTGGCCAGATCTAACTTCACCCCCATCGATTTATCTCACTTTCCAGAGATCTGGGCATTGCAGCACAGCAAGAAACATTTCAGAAGAACATGCTAAGAAAACGTCTTTCAGAAACAATGCATGCGGTTAGTTGCAGCCTTAATCGTGACACCGTCTTCCCAGTGCCTGAAACAAGCAGTTTGCTGAGCTGGGGGAGAGCACCCTCTGCTGCTCTCCTATAAAATAGCAAGCGGACTGGCCCGTTTCTTGCTTTGCTGATAGGGGCTGTCCCACTTTATTTATACTCTGTGGCATAAACCTGATGGCTTTGTCCCCACATGCAAAATAAACTGTGGTGCAATGACCAAAAAACGCCAGCGGACAAGGGAAGTTCTCCTGTGGAAGTCCCATTGAAATGAATGAGCTCTATGCAAGAGCACAGAGTATGAGCAGTAGTGATTACGGCGCAACAAGAAGCCACATTTGCAGCCCGCAGGCTTGATGGTTCCACATGGATCTGGGAGGCAGTGGTTTGGACTTGGCTGGGCCATTAGCAAGGAGTTGTTGGCGCTCTGGGGCAAACTGCTGTCTCTCAGCCTCAGTTCTGTAATCTGTAAAATGGGCACAATAGTTTCCTGTTGCATGGACTGCTTGCAAGGTTGCAGGTGAACGGAAATGCTGTAACAGTGCAAGATGCAACAGGCCAGGGCTTACTGCCTTCCATCCCTCCTTCCTTCCAGGCTCTGCTAACCTGATAGGAGCTAGACATCTTGGCCTGTTTCTGTTTTTCCTCGATTTTCTGCCGCAGGGGAATCAGCACCAGCTCTACCATCCCAGGAGTGCACTGGGCAATCTTCCGGACCATGTCCTCTGGGATAGAGAAGTTAAGCTTGCTCAGCACTTTCCTGCAGAAGAAGAAAGGCAATAATAATATTATAATAATTGATTATTTACACCCCGCCCATCTGGCT
Organism: Podarcis muralis; assembly: GCF_964188315.1. Classification (NCBI taxonomy): domain Eukaryota; kingdom Metazoa; phylum Chordata; class Lepidosauria; order Squamata; family Lacertidae; genus Podarcis; species Podarcis muralis. The sequence goes on from NC_135663.1 coordinate 2,646,048, forward strand.
GGGCCTCCCCAGCCACTCTGGGCGGCCTCCAACAGAACACTACAATAACCTATTAAACATTAAAAGCTTCCCTAAAGAGGGCTGCCTTCAGATGTCTTCTAAAAGTTTGTTAGTTGTTTTTCTTTTTGACATCTGGTGGGAGGGCGTTCCACAGGGTGGGCGCCACTACTGAGAAGGCCCTCTGCCTGGTTCCCTGTAACTTGGCTTCTCGTAGCGAGGGAACCGCCAGAAGGCCCTCGGCACTGGACCTCAGTGTCTGGGCAGAACGATGGGGGTGCAGACGCTCCTTCAGGTATACTGGACTGAGGCCATTTAGGGCTTTCAAGGTCAGCACCAAAACTTTGAATTGTGCTCGGAAACGTACTGGGAGCCAGTGTAGGTCTTTCAGGACCGGTGTTATATGATCTCGGCGGCCGCCCCCAGTCAGCAGTCTAGCTGCCGCATTCTGGATTAGCTGCAATGAAATCAAGTTAGCGTATCCAAAGTCCCCACTGGAACACAGGGTGCAATGCCTTGGACACATCAGGATGGGATTGCCAAGTGCTTAAGGCACCCAGGTTTTTGACTCCTGGGAGTACATGGGCAACTCTGAAAGGCTGTGATGGATTTCCAAAGGTGTTTCAAAGTTCAGCGGCCAGCTATGCTCCGTTTTGCAGCGAAATGCAGCGAAATCCACAAAGAAGACGAGGACATCACCAAGCAAAACAAGCAGCGTTTAACATTCAATGTTCCCATTTGACACGTCCCATATCTCAGCCGGCAGCAGTGGTTATTAAATTCAGGGCATATCTCAGGGACGTCACTGACCTGTTCAGGTGTCCCCAGTTGGAGAGCTTCTGCTGCGTAGAATTAGCCGGAGCGTAGTTGTGCATTTCCACTATTTTGGGGAAGTAAAACTTCACCACTTCGGCCACCAAAACTGCATGGGAAATCAAAGGGAGAAGTAGGAGCAGAATCAGCTGATGACCCCCACCCTCCCAAAGCCCACCCCATCCCTGGCTTTTCCTACAAACTTCATCTATGGTGACCCGACATGTCTCCAACCAGAGCAGAACCTACCAAATGAAACCTAAATAATAATAATAATAATTTATTATTTATACCCCGCCCATCTGGCTGGGCTTCCCCAGCCACTCTGGGTGGCTTTCAACAAAATATTAAAATACAGTAATGCATCAAACATTAAAAGCTTCCCTAAACAGGGCTGCCTTAAGATGTCTTCTAAAAGTCTGGTAGTTGTTGTTCTCTTTGACATCTGGTGGGAGGGCGTTCCACAGGGCGGGTGCCACCACCAAGAAGGCCCTCTGCCTGGTTCCCTGTAACTTGGCTTCTTGCAGTGAGGGAACCGCCAGAAGGCCCTCGGCGCTGGACCTCAGTGCCCGGGCTGGACGATGGGGGTGGAGACACTCCTTCAGGTATACTGGACCGAGGCCGTTTAGGGCTTTGAAGGTCAGCACCAACACTTTGAATTGTGCTCGGAAACATACTGGGAGCCAGTGTAGGTCTTTCAAGACCAGTGTTATGTGGTCTCGGCGGCCGCTCCCAGTCACCAGTCTAGCTGCCGCATTCTGGATTAATTGCAGTCTCCTAGTCTGCCTCAGTACAGTGCGTGCATAACTCAGGGTTGATCTGACTTTAAGAGCCCCACATGGCCCCACATCTCAGCAGCCTCTCCTTATGTTCGATGTTTATCGTGTTTTAATATTATGTTGGGAGCTGCCCAGAGTGGCTGGGGAAAGCCAGCCAGAGGGGTGGGGAAATAAATATATTGTTGTTATTATTGTTATTATTGTTATTATTGTTATTATTATTGTTATTATTATTATTATTATTATTATTATTATTATGACTCATACCTTCCAACATTTCTCCAACAAAAATAGGGCCATCCTATTCAATAATAATAATAATAATAATAATAATAGTAATAGTAATAGTAATAATAATAATTTTATTATTTATGTCCCGCCCATCTGACTGGGTTGCCCCAGTCACTCAGGGCAGCTTCCAATGTATATAAAAACATAATAAAACATTGCACATTAAAAAAATCTTCCGTATGCAGGGCTGCCTTCAGATGCCTTCTAAAGGTTGTATAGTTACTCAACTATGTCTCAAGGGTCACATAACCCCAAACCCTCCAACGTTTTCCTGATGGAAACAGAGATGTCCTAACATACCCTCCAACATTTCTGCAGTGAAAATAGGGACGTCCTAAGGAGAAGCGGGACATTCCGGGATCAAATCGGAAACTGGCATTACGGCTTCTGTAAATCCAGGACTGTCCCTGGAAAATAGGGACTCTTTTAGAAGACATCCAAAGGCAGCAGCCCTGTTTAGGGAAGTTTTGAATGTTTGAAGTTTTATCCTGTTTTTAATACTCTGTTGAAAGCTGCCCAGAGTGGCTGGGGAAACCTAACCAGATGGACGGGGTAGAAATTATTATTATTATTATTATTATTATTATTATTATTATTATTATTATTATTGAGTCTGCATGACTTTTGCAGCAGCTGCTGGCATCGGCCCAATGGACAGGATAGGAATAAATTATTATTATTATTATTATTATTATTATTATTATTATTAAGTGCATGACTTTTGCAGCAGCTGCTGGCATCGGCCCAAGCCCAAGGCCCCGGATGCTATGATTCTATAATCCACTGTGAAACACACATATACAAGTGCCAGGACACACACAAAATTGGCCGCCCCAAACCTCCATCGCTGAAGTCGCGGGCGATGTTCCTCTTGGGGCGCGAAAGAGGGATGGCATCGACCCAACTGTACAGGTCGTTCAGGCTCTCCTCATCCAGCTCCCCGTTGGCCATGCTGGTGCCCGTCTCCCCTGTATCCTTGGCAGCCTCTAGGTGCCCCCCTGGACCAGGCTCAGAGCTTCTCCACCAGCTCCCTTCTGCCCTGCAGGGCTGGGCGCAGCCATATTGTTTGCCTTCGTGACCATGGCAACATCAGCACCCCCCCATCTCGGGTGTGGCAAACCCCAAAGCACCCTGGGAGCGGTAGTTCTTCCGATGCCCAGCAACCGCAACAGCAGGGTTGCTAGGCAACCGGAGCATCTTAGCAGGCGCCTAGCAACGGGATGGGAGCTGGCCAGCTAAGAGGAAACTGGGGGGAAAGAGCCAGGAAGTGGCTGTTTGTGCGTCTGGGGGCCCAAAAAGCGTGCGAGAATAGGGGACAGAGGCCAGGAAAGCGGGATTTTTCACAAGTGCAAGGGCAGCTAAGGTTGCAGAGGAATTTCGAACATCTTCCCTGGCTTGCTCCTGGTACTTTAACCGCAGCTTCAGCGACAGGAATCAGCCACTGGTACTTTTCTCAGCTTGGAAGGGACCCAAAGGGTCATCTAGCCCAACCCCCTGCAGCGCTTGGGAAACAAGAAGTGTGGTGGTCTGCTTTTCAAATCAAATAATAATAATATTATTATAATTTTTTTATTTGTACCCTGCCCATCCGGCTGGGTTTCCCTAGCCACTCTGGGAGGCTTCCAACAAAAATTAAAAATACATTAAAATGTCCCTGAACAGGGCTGCCTTGAGATGTCTTCTAAATGTCAGATAGTTGTTTATTTCCTTGACATCTGGTGGGAGGGTGTTCCACAGGGCAGGCGCCACTACCGAGAAGGCCCTCTGCCTGGTTCCCTGTAGCTTTGCTTCTTGCAGGGAGGGAACCGCCAGAAGGCCCTCAGAGATGGACCCTAGTGTCCAGGGGTAGAGACGCTTCTTCAGGTTTACTGGACTGAGGCCATTTAGGGCTTTCAAGGTCAGCACCAACACTTTGAATTGTGCTCGGAAACGTACTGGGAGCCAATGTAGGTCTTTCAAGACCGGTGTTATATGGTCTCGGCGGCCGCCTCCAGTCACCAGTCTAGCTGCCGCATTCTGGATTTGTTGTAGTTCCCGGGTCACCTTCAAAGGTAGCCCCACATACAGAAAGCAAAACAAAGAAGCCTAAATTAACATTACCTTCTACCGATGAGAAATAATAATAACTATTACAATAATGAAAATACTAAAAGTACGTTTACTTCCCCTTTTAGACTTCTATTCTGGTTACAATATATTACTGTTCTCTAAGAATCTATTATATCCTTTGCTGTCCCATATATGATTTTATTTCCCAAATTTGGGAATAAGGGCCACAGAGTCTTGTGCATGCAAAATAGCAGAGAAAATGCTTTGTTGTGTAGAGTTATGTGGAAGTCAGCTCTCAACGTCCTTTAGCCAGAACACCACCAGGTGGCAGCAGAGACTACTCTGTAATCATTGAATTGTAGACTTGGAAGGGAACCCAAGGGTCATCTAGTCCAACCCCCTGCAATGCAGGAATCTCAGCTAGATTTGTGAGAACTTGGTTTTGTTGCTGGTTTAGGACAGGTTTGTCTTTGCCAACTGGTTGCCTCCAGATGTTTCAGACTACAATTTCCATCACTGAGTCCAAAACAACTGGGGCAGAGTTGGTAAAGCTCTGCTACAATGCTAAATGCTAATAACTCAGATGGGCATATTTTTCTCTAAAGGGTTTGTATGCCTTTAGCAGCTGCTCTGCAGGCAAAAATTCAACAGGTGCAGTTTCCCCACTTATTAGAGCCTTCCTGCCTAGAGAAAGCTGGGCATATCTGTTGGATATTCTGATTTCAGAGCAAGCCCAGGCACATTCTCATAAGTGGGAGGCAGAAAGACATTTATGTTGCAGTGGTTATTTTGATTTATTACCCATCTTTTGCCATAAGGTGCCAGGCTGGGTTACAGCAATTTAAAAACGCAGTTTTAAAAACAGTTTGACACAGCCTCTGGATCAGTGAAACAGGTTTTGGGTGTGTGTGTGAGATTTAGAACAAAAAAATATATATGAAAGAGTTTATTTTGTGGCATTCACAAAATGCAGCGTTGGTTAGTTTTTGAGATGGCTTTAAACGGGGCTAGATAGTGGAGGAGCAGAGGCCAGTACTCTATTCATTTCATTCATTATTACTCTCTGTTTTCCTCTGTGTAACAGCAGACCTGTTTGTTTTCCATCTCATTTTATTGGTTCAATAATTTTGCGAGGTAGGAAAGGCTGGGAGATGGTGCCTACAAGGTCACCCGCAATGAGAGAATTCAGGCCAAGTAGGGTGTGAACCCAGGTCTCCTCAGAGCTACTCTAACCACTACACTGCGCTGTCAGCTATGGGTCCCATGAATAGTAATAGTAATAATAGTAATAATAATAATTTATTTGTACCCTGCCCATCTGGCTGGGTTTCTCCAGCCACTCTGGGCAGCTTCCAACAAAGATTAAAAATACATTAAAAAGTCACACATTAAAAACTTCCCTAAACAGGGCTGCCTTCAGATGTCTTCTAAATGTCAGGTAGTTGTTTATCTCTTTGAAATCTGATGGGAGAGCGTTCCACAGGGGCACCACCACCAAGAAGGCCCTCTGCCTGGTACCCTGTAACCTCACTTCTCGCAGGGAGGGAACTGCCAGAAGGCCCTTGGAGCTGGGCTGAACGATGGGGGTGGAGACGCTCCTTCAGGTATACTGGGCTGAGGCCATTTAGGGCTTTCAAGGTCAGCAGCAACACTTTGAATTGTGCTTGGAAATGTCCTGGAAGCCAGGACCGGTGTTATGTGGTGTTGGTGGCCACCTCCAGTCACCAGTCTAGCTGCCGCATTCTGGATTAGTTGTAGTTTCCGGTCACCTTCAAAGGTAGCCCCATGTAGACCGCATTGCAGTAGTCCAAGCGGGAGATAATCAGAGCATGCACCACTGTGGCGAGACAGTCTGCGGGCAGGGAGTGTCTCATCCTGCGTACCAGATGGAGCTAGGAGACAGCTGCCCTGGACACAGAATTGACCTGCACCTCCATGGACAGCTGTGAGTCCAAAATGACTCCTAGCCTGCGCACCTGGTCCTTCATTGAATGGTCAAAATTCAGAGGCACTATATACCTGCATAATGGTTGCTATGTGGGACACCTTAGCATTGGAGAGCTTTTAGTTTTCAGCAAAGCTTGAAGATTTTCTAAAAACCTAATTGGTATCCGTGTGGGATTCGAACTTGTTTCCATATGTGCTATTGCTTTATACCGTATTTTTTGCTCTATAAGACTCACTTTTCCCCTTCTCAAAAGTAAGGGGAAATGTGTGTGCGTCTTATGGAGTGAATGCAGGCTGCGCAGCTATCCCAGAAGCCAGAACAGCAAGAGGGATTGCTGCTTTCGCTGCGTAGCGATCCCTCTTGCTGTTCTGGCTTCTGGGATTCAGAATATTTTTTTTCTTGGTTTCCTCCTCCAAAAACTAGGTGCGTCTTATGGTCTGGTGCGTCTTATAGAATGAAAAATATGGTATATTGCTGCATGTCACACCAGTCTCCAAGCTCGGGTTCCAGGAGCTCCCCCGGGGTTCGGTTTCCTTGGAATGAGGGACAGCGGAGACTCTGGTGTCTTTAGGATATATGGTTTATTTACACATACATGCAACCTGAGCCTAGGATGGAGGGGCTCACAGCATTGCACCCCAAGAAAGTCTTTCTTCTTCCAGAGCCACAGCCTTGGATCCCAGCAGAAATCAGGCATGGCTCTGTTGTTTATCCCACCCACCTGACTGGGTTGTCCCAAGTTGCTCTGTGTGGTTTCAAACAAAAATACAGCGGGAAAGAAAAGGTTTTTTTTTTTTGGGGGGGGGGGGATAAGCAAGCATTAAAGGCTCAACACAAGCATTAAAGGATTTTGTATCAGGCAGTTAAGGGAGGGGCCCCTCCACCCATTTGGCCTCTGGCACAGAGCCACTTCTTTTGTTCCCTTAATGACCCATATTTAGTGTGGCCATTATCAATCAAGAAGCAATTGAATCCTTGCTGGATTCAGGAATTAGGAGAGCCTCGGGCACACGGCCTCAATGACCCCTTCCTTGCTCAGAAACTCACAGCACTTTCTTCCCAATCTGTTGTGAAGCTGCTTGTTTAAGACCTCAAGAGAGCTGCTGTTGTGTTCAAATCCTATCTGGTTGGCCACTGTGAGAACAGCATGCTGGCCTGACCCATCAGGCTGCCCTTATTTTCTTATGTTTGATCTGGACAGGCCAGCACTTATTTTTAAGGTGACAGTTCTTAGAACTGAGGGGCAGCGAGAAGCCATTGCAGTTCAGATGGTTTTGATATTTGTAATGTAGAGACTCCGCTGCTCTGATATGTTGCCTTAATATGCCTTCCAAAGAAATTGTTTCTGTATGTCACGACCGCCGCCCGGATATTGTTAGCCCAAAGATGGAAAGAGGAAGCTGTCCCAATTAAAGAAGACTGGCAAATCAAGTTAATGGAATACGCCTAAATGGCTAAATTAATTGGAAAGCTCAGAAACCAAGACGACAAGAAATTCAGAAAAGAATTGGAAATGTTTGTTGTAAAAGTATTGTAACCAAGTGAACACACTGGCAGGATTTTAAGAACACTTGTAGTTTTAGAGATATAATAGAGAAAATTGGATGATGATGATGATGATGATTTTTTGGATAGTAATGATATGCAGTTGAAAAGAAAAATTAAGGAACCAGGGGAAGGGCTGGAGGGAAGTCACGGGATTAAGAGAATCCCTATTTTTGGATTTGAAATTGTTTTGGTATATAGTTCTGTGTTTGTTTGTGTGTGTGTGTGTGTGTGTGTGTGTGTGTGTGTTATTATTGTTTCTGTTATGGTGATTTTCACTTTTGTATACAGTAGTTGGAAGAAAATCGAATAAAATGTATTTAGAACCAAACCAAAACCAAAACATACCTTCTAAGTGTAGAACAATTCCAACTGGAGAACAATTAAAAGTGGTGTTGGGGGTGGGTGGGTGCAAAAACGGAGCCCTGTTTTATCCTAAAAATAAAACTCCGGCTCCAAATGAAGGAAATGAAGGGCTTTGCTGGCATGCAAAGCCCTTCCCATAATTTTGAAGGGATAGGTCACTAATCCACTCTAAATCCTTCCATTGCAATGCTTCCGCATCCAGCCTTGTTTTAGGAATTACGTGGGCGTTTATTCCTTTATTGCAAATTGAGCAACCTTTATCTGTCTGCTCAGAAGTAAGTCCCACTGATTTCAATGGAACTTACTCCCAGGTAAGCGGGTAAAGTCTGTGCGTTCAGTGGGGCAAAGGGCGGTCCCTGTTTGCACTTGCCAGTGGTCAAAGGAAGCATGATTTGGTTAAAATCTGGGCACTGATTAGATTGTCATTCCTGGTGTGGCTTTTGTTGCTGCAATCACAAGGTCTATCAAAACAGGTGGGGCAGGCTATTTCCCTTCCGGGAGACCCCACCCCAGTTCCATGCAGACTGAAATTGGGGAGAAATTTTTGTTTTTTTGTTTTTTTAAACATATTTTTTATTGGGTTTTCCATATTTCATTACATTTTCATTACACCAATCCATAACTTAAAGCATTGCTCAAACAAAGCATCGACTTCCCTCCCTCCCTCTTTCTGACTTCCAAACATCTTTTACAAATTCTTCGCATTTGAAATTAAATCTCTCTCTGCCCTTTTCTCTTTGAAGCTAGCTAGGAAATCACATCAGGCTTTTGAGCATTTGAAGGTATGTCTCTTTATCTCCTTCCTACATTTGAAGGAATGTCTGTTTATTTGTTTCCTAAAATTTACTTCTGAAAAGTTAAAATAGCAGCAGGCTAAAAACAGATTAAAACTCGTGCCTACCTTCACAACACCTGGGCAGGCTTGCCTGAACAAGAATATTTTCAGCAGACCCCGAAAAGAGCACAGCGAAGGCCTGTTATCAAGAGGCAGGGAGTTCCGAAGTTCACTAAAAAGAGCGATTTATGCCTTGTTCCCAGTGTTGCTAAAGTGGACAGCTCATGGATCTTCCATGTCCTGGAGCAGTATATCTCTGAATATTGGATGCTGGAGATAAACAGTGGAGGGGTGTTATAACTTCTGTCTCCTGCTGGAAGTGAGCTGCTGGAATTGGCAGAGCTGTTCCTTTCTCCTGTTCTTTCAGGACTGCTGGGTTTATCGCCTGCAAAAATCAAGGCGTATGGGGAATAAATACCAAGAGGGAGAATGCAAGTCATTTAATCCCTACCCATGACAGTCAAATACAATAACCCACATTTCCTCAGGAGCTTTTTAAAGGATTATAGAATGCAACAGACACACACACGCATTTTGACTCCATTGCCTAATATGGTTGGTTCTCGGTGCCTGCTTCGGTTGGGTCTTGGTTCTAATGCAAATTCTCCCAGATTCCTGTTCCTGCCAGATCTGCCTTTTTCAGTTTGGCTGGGAGGCCCAGTTCCTTTTCATCAGGAGGCTGCGAGGAGTGGGAAGAAGAGAAGAGATTCGTGGTTGTGCATTTGTTTTCAAAAGTATTCAAGGCAGCTGCACAACAAGCAGACAAAATCCCCGGAGAGCGCTTGGGTGGACATCTGCAAAGTGGCTTTCTCCCCCTCGGCTACTACTGTCTATGGCAAGAAATATTAGGATTATCCATCAATAATGAACAATGACAGGAATTCTTCTTCTTCTTCTTCTTCTTCTTCTTCTTCTTCTTCTTCTTCTTCTTCTTCTTTCTTTAATATAAATTTTTATTAGGTTTTTTAACATACCATTTTCAACAATAATTAAACATACTTTTACATCTTCTTCAACTTTTTGACTTCCATCAGTCCTGTCTGAAAATTTTCCAGTCAAATCTCTTGGTATGCATTTCTTACTTTCCCTATTAAAACTCATAACCAATATCTCTATCTTTTCCTACTTTGTAACACTACGTATATTTCTGCTTACAAAACTTCTTGTAGTCCTACCAGCGTAATTTGTTGGTTACAGTTGTTCTTCAAATAGTTCATATACCGGTACTTCTTCCAATCTTCTGTAAATCTCTGGTCCCGCAGGTTTCGAATCCTTCCTGTCGTTTTCTCCAATTCTGCGTAGTCCATTAATTTCGTCTGCCATTCTTCTTTTGAGGAATTCTTCTTCTTCTTCTTCCCTGCCCATCTGACTGGGTCTCCCAAGGGACATCTAGTCCAACCCCCTGCAATGCAGGAATGACAGCTGATTTGAACATGGGATTCACTGGTCGTAGTCGAACACTCCGACCACTATACCAGCGCTGCCCTTCCTATTACCCCCCCCCCTCACCCAGTTCCTTGTCTGGTGCTCTTGCCATTTGTATCCCCTCCGCTCCTTTCTGAGGCCCAAGTAGATTGTAAGATCCTTGCGTCTGAGACCTGTCTTAAAAAAACAAAAACAAAACACTGTGCATCAACCCCCCCCCCCGAAGTCTGTCTGGCTTTTGAGAGATTACTGTATATGATGCTTCCTTTCCAGGTGGAGACGCAAACGGTTCCTGAATCCTGCCCTTAAAGAAAAGCAACATTTTGAGCTTTTCTTCCAGCAGAGGAGAAAGCGCAGGCCACTTCCCTCCTGAACGCTTCTGCTGAATCCCACCCCCTTCTCCCCAGGAAAGAAAGGGCTCAGTGCCTCTCCAATGGCCTTGAAAGAGAAGCTGGTCTTTGGCTTGGGAGACAAAGCTAGGAAGGGCCGAGGACCAAGACACCTTTGCCATGGGCAGTGGAAAGCTGTGAAATAAATGAGCTCATTGAGTCCCAGTCTGTTGCAAGCTGAAAGTTCTGTGGGGTCTGGCAAGATTTGGGGTTCCCTGAGAAATCAGCATGCAAAAGATAGGAAGAGTCGTCTTGGCGGTCCATGCCAAATCCCTCATCTAGCCCCTTTTAGGCAAGCGTGGAAGGTCAGTTCTTCATAAAACAGGCATTCAGTGGATCATAGAATGGTTGAGTTGGAAGGGACCCTAAGGGAGTCGCTTGTGCAGGAGTCGCTTTTCCTTACAATCCTTTGGAGACGATTTTCAAAATTCCCCCCATAGCCTCTGCCCCTGCTCTTGCCCAATTGTTTCCCTTGAGAGCCAGCGTGGTGCAGTGGTTAAGAGCGGTGGACTCGTAATCTGGTGAACTGGGTTCGATTCCCCGCTTCTCCACATGCAGCTGCTGGGTGACCTTGGGCCAGTCACACTTCTCTGAAGTCTCTCGGCCCCACTCACCTCATAGAGTGTTTGTTGTGGGGGAAGAAGGGAAAGGAGAATGTTAGCCGCTTTGAGACTCCTTCGGGTAGTGATAAAGCGGGATATCAAATCCAAACTCTTCTTAGAATCATAGAATGATAGAGTTGGAATAGACCACAAGGGCCATCGAGTCCAACCCCCTGCCAAGCAGGAAACACCATCAGAGCACTCCTGACATATGGTTGTCAAGCCTCTGCTTAAAGACCTCCAAAGAAGGAGACTCCACCACACTCCTTGGCAGCAAATTCCACTGTCGAACAGCTCTTACTGTCAGGAAGTTCTTCCTAATGTTCTTCTTCTTCTTCTTCTTCTCCACGCCTCACTGCCCTGGCTCCTCAAGCCTCAACTGACCCCTTGGGTTCCTCTTGATCAGTCCACCCCCGATTCCAAGTGCTATCTTCAGTCTCCTTTTGTCTGGCCTCCTTATCCTTCAGATTCCCTAAGCCCTATTCTCATTCTTTGCTTCTCAGCGTTTCCATCTTTAACCCCAGCCAGACTGACAACTTTCCCTTCAGTCTCAGAAGCTGGACTGCAGGTTTCTATTTCCTGAGCAGCTGGGACATTCCATATATCACCAAGCCAGCTCAGACCCTGGGTGCCAGAGGCAAAGATCCTACAGGAGCCATGCGGCAGAGTGTGGTGTGTGAATTGTAGTGCAGGAGCAAGGAGACCTGAGAGCACATCCCTGCTCAGCCGTAAAGCTCACTGGTGATGCGCAGCCAGCAATCTTTTGCCATTACGTGGCACTCTTATAGATGCCACGTAATACCCATTCCTCATTTTAGGAAAGGAATCCCTTTAGTGTGGCAGCACCTAAAACTTTGGAACTCCCTGCCTATTGACACCTATTGACATCTTTTACGGGGCCATTTCTGCAGATCAAAGTGGTTGAATGGGCATATACGGGCGATAATGATAATAATATATACAGATAATAAAAATAACATTATATTCTTTTTCAAGAGCACCAAATCCAGAATGTAAAACGCTTGAATGCGTTTTTTTAAATATATCTTTATTAATTTAAAATAAATACATTTATGAGAAAGCAGATGTACATACAAGTAAACAAACATACAATCAAACAAACAAATAGCAGAAAAATCAGACAAACCGCCACACTATAAGATACAAGAAGATTAATATAATTATTATCATCATATATACTCCTGATACTGAACACAATTATAGAGAAGAAATTTAAAACTGGCTTCCAATTAATCTCACTGTACTTTATCTATCTATTACTTTATACCGCACAGTTACATATTTCTTACATAATTTCTTTTTACCTCCCTACGAACTTATATTTCTATAATAGAGGGATCAGTCTAATTCTGCCAAGATGTTTCCTTTTATTCCATAGTTTCCTAAATATTCTTTAAGGATTCCTTATAGACTTTTTGTTTTGGTTGGCCTCTTAATTGGTTGGCCTGTCGCTTTCTCTAGCTGCAGATATTCTTGGCATTGCTTTTCCTGGCTCCTTCAGTCTCAGCTTAGCTCTTTGGGAGAGCAAAGGCCCTTCTCTGAATGTGGCTTCTGCAATCTGGCAAGGAGGAGCAGATCAAGGAGTCTAGCTGCCCCCAAACCAATGTCATTTTCCATTTACCTGCTGATTTCTCAGAGCTCTGACGCATTCCCAGAGCCGCATCTGCATAACAAAACCCATGATTAGATCACTTGCTGGTTGCCAGCTCCAGCTGCCCCTGATCCCACTGGAGCCATTACTTTAGGATATCTGGTGATAATGGGGTTTCAGAAGCCTCCCCCCATCCACTGGGGAGGGTGGTTTCTCATACTTCCCCTTACACAGCTATTTTTAAAAGAGGGAGCCAGCGACCTTGAGACCTGGTGACCAACAGATAATTAAATCTCCGAATTCAAGTTGGAGAGGCACCCATTTGCCACCTGGTTCCCCCAAGGTCAACACACTGGAAAGATGGAGTCACTCGCAAGGCACTTACAAACATCTGACCTTTTAGCATCGCTGGCCTGACTCTCGTGGTCACAGCTGGTTTCAAAATAGCAGCAGTCACAAGACTTTCAGCCAATATTAGGCATACTCCATTGATCTCAAGAGGCCCACTCAGCAAGTATCACTTAGTTGGATGTCACACAATGGTTTTTTTTATATGGTGAATTAAAGAATTTCCATTTTATTTGCTGGTTTATTGAATCTAGGTAAAGGTAAAGGGACCCCTGACCGTTAGGTCCAGTCATGGCCGACTCTGGGGTTGCGGCGCTCATCTCGCTTTACTGGCCGAGGGAGCCAGCGTACAGCTTCCGGGTCATGTGGCCAGCATGACTAAGCCGCTTCTGGCAAACCAGAGCAGCGCATGGAAACGCCGTTTACCTTCCCGCCGGAGCAGTACCTATTTATCTACTTGCACTTTGATACGCTTTCGAACTGCTAGGTTGGCAGGAGCAGGGACCGAGCAATGGGAGCTCATTGGCAAGCCCTAGGCTCTGCGGTTTAGACCACAGCGCTACCCACGTCCCACTAATTATCAAGTGATTAATTGCTGAAATGGATAAACTGAGAGCTACAGCTCAGAGAGAGAGAGAGAGAGAGGCATAGTGTGGGTTGCTGGTGCCCGGGGCAGGGCAAGTGTTGCACCTCCCTGGTGGTCTAGGCAGCTGGAGTGGGCGACACACCAACGGGGGCACGGAGCCTACAACGAGGGTGAATGGATCCTGCCTCCGATGGGCTCCTCGCCCACTGCCTCCATCCACTTCTCCACTGGATCAACCGATCCTCTGCCAAACCTCAGCGTCCAGGGCTCTATGCCTTTTTGGGGGGTGCCTGATCCCGTCCCCTCAAAAATGTGCTCCTTGGGCCACTGCCCGCCCGCCCTCCCCACATTTTTCCTCTGGAAAGAGGGCAGTTCACCAAAAGGAAATACTTCTTCAATGACTTTAGGGAGTAAGTGGACTCCGGCTTCCAAGTACTGGGACTCTTACCATAAGCATGTAATACATGGGTAGGCAAACTAAGGCCCAGGGGCCAGATCCGTCCCAATCACCTTCTCAATCCGGTCCGCGGACAGTCCGGGAATCAGCTTGTTTTTACATGAGTAGGACAGTGGACCGGCCCCCTGCTGAAAAAGTTTGCTGACCCCTGGTGTAATATTTGAAAAAGGAGTTTTAATGGAATGCAGTTCCTATTATTATTATTATTATTATTATTATTATTATTATTCCCCGCCCATCTGGCTGGGTTTTCCTAGCCACTCTATGCATTGTTGCTATTTAAATGCTTTCAGCAATACAGAGAATTGAACTGGTATGGGGTGGTTGTGGTGGAGGGAATACAGCATTGTGAACATAGGAAGAGCCCCCGGATCAGGCCCATGTAGTCCCGCATACTGTTCTCACAGGTTTTTAATCTACTTTGACTCACAGAGGAACTGCATACTGAATAGTTACTGAACTGCCAGATCAAACAGCACACACCATTTTAGCTTTAAACAAACAAGCGACTGAGCTATGGATTCTGCCTAAGAACTAGACAAACGAAAGACGGCAATATTGTTAGTTCCTGAATTCCCTGTGGCTCAGAGGAGTTAATCAGGCCTTTGTGAAATCCTAGATTTTATGGAAATAGGTGGCAAAATCTTGCTTGCTTCGGAGGGCAAGTGTCTCTGCCCATGGCATAGGGAAGCCTTTGTTTGTGGTGCGAACCGAGTTTTGCTCTGATCAAACACTAATGAAAAGGTTGGGCTCCACAATCGCTGGAATGTTTGTTGTATAGGACAAAGATGTCTTTTCAATTGTCCTCCCAAAAACTCAGAAAAAGTGTCTGTGTGTGTGTGTGTTTGCATCCACATGTACTTCACCTTTCGGCTTCCTTACTCTATAGAATCACAGAACTGTAAAGTTGGAAGGGACCTCGAGGGTCATCTAGTCCAACCCCCTGCAATGCTAAAGAATTCCTTGCAGATGGCCATCCAACCCTAACCCTAACGATGCACTGTGTGAACAAGGACTTTATTTTATCCATCCTGAATGTGGTGGTGCTGGGGGAGGGATGGCGGGCTTAGTCAGCCTGGCCAGGTGGCTTGGGGGCTTCGTACGTGTGACGTAACAGCCCCCACCCGATTTTGGTCGCAACTTGGCACCTCTGCCTCCCACTGAATCTCCTTGGAGAAAAAGATGGGATGTAGATTCCTGCCCACCTAGCAGTTCAAAAGCACGTCAAAGTGCAAGTAGATAAATAGGTACCACTCACGGCGTTTCCGTGCGCTGCTTTGGTTCGCCAGAAGCGGCTTAGTCCTGCTGGCCACATGACCCAGAAGCTGTAGGCCGGCTCCCTCGGCCAGTAAAGCGAGATGAGCATCGCAACTCCAGAGTCGGCCACGACTGGACCTAGTGGTCAGGGGTCCCTTTACCTTTACCTTTAAGCTCCTTTAAATACTGTGGCGCTTGCTTCTGAGCAGACAGTGTAAGGCTGCATTTACAATAAAGGAATAAAAACCCCACGTGTTTCCTAAGGAAGGGCTGGCTGTGGAAGCATTGCAGTTAGGGAAATTATAGTGGATTTGTGACGTTTTCCTTCAAAATTATAGGAAGGGCTGGCATACGAAATTGTGGGAGGAACACCCACATTTTTCACATCACTATCTCTTACCATTGCCTAGGCTGGTTGCCTGAGTGCCTGGAGGTGGTTGGAGGATGGATGGCAGCTAACAGATTGAGGTTGAATCCTGACAAGACAAAAGTACTATTTTTGGGGGACGGGGGCAGGCAGGTGTGGGGAATTCCCTGGTCCTGAATGGGGTAACTGTGCCCCTGAAGGACCAGGTGCGCAGCCTGGGAGTCATTCTGTACTCACAGCTCTCCATGGAGGCGCAGGTCAACTCTGTGTCCAGAGCAGCCGTTTATCAGCTCCATCTGGTACGCAGGATGAGACCCTTCCTGCCCGCAGACTGTCTCACCAGAGTGGTGCATGCTCTGGTTATCTCCCGCTTGGACTACTGCAATGGGCTCTACGTGGGACTCCCTTTGAAGGTGACCCGGAAACTGCAATTAATCCAGAATGCGGCAGCTAGACTGGTGACTGGGAGTGGCTGCTGGGACCACATAACACCGGTCCTGAGAGATCTGGCTCTAAATGGCCTCGGTCCAGTAGACCTGAAGGAGCGTCTCCACCCCCATCGTTCAGCCCGGACACTGAGGTCCAGCTCCGAGGGGCTTCTAGCAGTTCCCTCCCTGTGAGAAGTGAGGTTACAGGGAACCAAGCAGAGGGCCTTCTCGGTGGTGGCTCCCGCCCTGTGGAACGACCTCCCTTCAGATGTGAAGGAAATAAGCAGCTATCCTATCTTTAAAAGACATCTAAAGGCAGCACTGTTTAAGGAAGTTTTCAATATTTAATGCTGTATTGTTTTTAACACCCAGAGTGGCTGGGGAAACTCAGCCAAATGGGCGGGATATAAATAATAAATTATTATTATTATTATTATTATTATTATTATTATTATTATTATTATTAGCTAGTCGAGTGTCCGGAACTTTAGTCCAAAACCTCTGAAGGGTAGGCACTAGCTTAGAATCATGGAATTGTAGAGTTAGAAGAGTCCTGCAAGGCAGGAATCTCAGCTCCAGCATCTCTGGTGACCTTGTGGCAAGGTGCTTCTTTGCCTTGAATAAAAGTGCTTTGAAATTCAAAACTGCATCCCCAAGCAAACCCGCAACCCATTACAATGCGCCCTGGCATTCTTCAGAAAGAAGGGGTGGCAGCTGGAGAATGAAATCCAATCAATAAAATCCAATCAACATCACAGACCAAAGGAGCTATGTGCAGTTTAGCCACAAACACCTAGATAAAATTTAAATGAGTGCATAAATAAAATTTAAATTAGTTTCCTTTGTGTTTCAAAGTGAGCATTCTGGAGCTAAAGGGGTGAAAATTGTTTTCACCTTTACACTATGTACACCATTGTAAGAGAGGGATTGCAAGGGATACAAAAATAAGGTGATTTTAAAAGGGCGGTGCAGTAATTTCTATCAGAATTGCTGCATTCCTTTTCTTCAGAAAACTGCCTTCGTTTTTCCAAGCTGGTGTTCATAGCCAATGTAGGCTGAATTTTCCACAAACACAACCAGGCTCACAACAAATATTCAAAATACAGTAGTGCAATAACAATACTTAATAAAAAGTGTAAATACCACTACAGCATTAACTTCTTTCCTTCTTTCTTTCTTTCTTTCTTTCTTTCTTTCTTTCTTTCTTAGTAAATTTTACTGGAAATTTTATTTACAACATAACATAAAGCCCCAACCCCCCAATACAGAAATACAATAAGCATAACATACAACAATGCAAACAACCAAATAAAAGACTTCCTTTATCCTGGATCTGGTCTCCTTATTTACTTCTTATAAACTGTTTCCTTTATGAATAATTATTAAGATTTTTCTAATTATAACTTAAATATCCACAAAGTCTCCTGCAGACATTACTCGAAACAAATCCAGGTATGTTTTTTAGGGCCCTGTTTTGCGAAGTATTCTCTGCGTTTTCCCCATGCCTTTTGAAACTCTTGTCTAGTGTGATCTCTAATTCCCTCTCTTAATCTAGCCAGTTCAATACACCCTAACAGTTAGTCTTGCCATTCCTTTTCTGTTGGCACAGTTTCTTTTTTCCAGTTTTTAGCAATTAGGATCCTTGCCGCTCCTGTGGCATAGAGGATCATTTTCTGATCTTCTCTTGCTATACCTGTGTCCATTATCCCTAGTAGAAAAGCTTCTGTATTTTTCATAAAGTTATACTTAAACATTTTTTTAAGCTCATCATACACTGTGTTACAGAAGCTTTTGATTTTTTTCACAGGTCCACCAAACGTGTATAAGTGTCCCCTCTGTTTTACCACACAGATTTGTTTTTGTCTTATACATTTTAGCTTTTTGGTAGGCGTTAAGTACTATCTTTAAACATCTTGATTAGATTTTCCCTCAATACTTCACAGGCTGTAAATTTCCAGTTCTTCTTCCATTGCTCTTCCCACGCTGCTAATGACAGCATTAACACTTTAAAACAACAGCAGCAACCCCACCCATTCATTTTATCTTACAGTACCTAAAAGTTTAAATGGGAAAACAGGTCAGGTAAAAATATTCAACTCCAAAAATAGCCTCAAAGCTGATGGCGTTTGCAAGCATCTCCATCGAAATAAAGGAGCAGTTTCCTTATTTATATATTTACGTATTAAGAATATTTCCGTACCACTCATCCTTAAAACTCCTGAAGATGCTATGAGATTAATGTTTCCTCTTTCCTTCCTGTAGTTTGTTTTAGCTGTTTTTGATACTGGATTTTAAATTGTTGCAAGGTGTCCTGGGACCTGCTGGTGGAGGGAAGGCAAATAAATTTAATAATGATGATAGTAATAATTACCATGTCATTTGCCATTTGCAGCATAGCCAGATCATCCATCAGAGCTTTTAGCACTTAAAGAAACGGGATTGCCAACTTTTTCGGGGAAAGCAGAGAGTTTCTCTGAGCCCGGCTTTTCGGCTGGGGAGGTTGGGATATAAATAAATTATTATTATTATTATTATTATTATTATTATTATTATTATTATTAGCCACAGGCACCCCTTCCCAAGTTGCTCCCCTTGCCCTCCCCTGGACACTCCCCCCAAAATAAGGTTCATTGGCAACGTGTGATGGCTCAAAGCACACACAGAACTAAGAATCCTTTCCTATGGTTTCTGGGGGGAAGGTTTGATCCAGTGGAATTAAAAGGGATCCCCTTGCAAATGATCACAGGGCAGCTAAGTCGCTTAGAGCAGGCACCCCCAAACTCGGCCCTCCAGCGGTTTTGGGACTACAATTCCCATCATCCCTGACCACCAGTCGTGTTGGCTAGGGATGATGGGAGTTGTAGTCCCAAAACAGCTGGAGGGCTGAGTTTGGGGACGCCTGGCTTAGAGGGAGGTGCAGATAACACCAAGGTTGCAGGATCAATCCCTGTATGGGGTAGAGGCAGAGTCCTGCAGGCCAGACTAGATGATCCTCAGGGTCTCTTCCAACGTCACAGTTATAGAATGTCCATGATCCTTCTTCTCCACCTCCATCATGTTTTTGTTTCAACAGGCTGGTCCAGTGGGGTGAAAAGCTCTCTGTCTTAGGTCCTTATTCTATATAGTTTATACACCTTGCCTTCCTGGCTGGCTTTGAACACCCCCCCCCCCAAGTTGGAGGATGGATGGCGGCTAACAGATTGAGGTTGAATCCTGGCAAGACAGAAGTACTGTTTTGGGGGGGACAGGGGCGGGTGGGTGTGCAGGAATCCCTGGTCCTGAATGGGGTAACTGTGTCCCTGAAGGACCAGGTGCACAGCCTGGGAGTCATTCTGGACTCACAGCTGTCCATGGAGGCGCAGGTCAATTCTGTGTCCAGGGCAGCTGTCTACCAGCTCCATCTGGTACGCAGGATGAGACCCTCCCTGCCCGCGGACCGTCTCACCAGAGTGGTGCATGCTCTGGTTATCTCCCGTTTGGACTACTGCAATGTGCTCTATGTGGGGCTACCTTTGAAGGTGACCCGGAAACTACAACTAATCCAGAATGCGGCAGCTGGACTGGTGACTGCGCGTGGCCGCTGGGACCACATAACACCAATCCTGAAATACTGGCATTGGCTCCCAGTACGTTTCCGAGCACAATTCAAAGTGTTGGTGCTGACCTTGAAAGCCCTAAATGGCCTCGGTCTTGTATACCTGAAGGAGCGTCTCCACCCCCATCGTTCAGACCGGACACTGAGGTCCAGTGCTGAGGGCCTCCTGGCGGTGTCCTCCCTGCGAGAAGCCAAGTTACAGGGAACCAGGCAGAGAGCCTTCTCGGTGGTGGTGCCCACCCTGTGGAACGCCCTCCCACCAGATGTCAAAGAGAAGAACAACTATTGGACTTTTAGAAGACATCTGAAGGCAGCTCTGTTTAGGGAAGCTTTTAATGTTTAACACACCACTGTATTTAAATTCTTTGTTGGAAATCACCCAGAGTGGCTGGGGAAACCCAGCCTGATGGGCGGGGTATAAATATTATTATTATTATTATTATTATTAATAATAATAATAATCATCATCATCATCCCTGTGACCGGGTGAGCTCCCGTTGCTCGATCCCTGCTCCTGACAACCTAGCAGTTCGAAAGCCCATCAGAGTGCAAGTAGATAAATAGGTACCGTTCCGGCGGGAAGGTAAACGGCGTTTCCGTGCGCTGCTCTGGTTTGCCAGAAGCGGCTAAGTCATGCTGGCCACATGACCCAGAAGCTGTCTGTGGACAAACGCCAGCTCCCTCGGCCTATAGAGCGAGATGACCGTGCAACCCCGGAGTCGGCCACGACTGGACCTAATGGTAAGAGGTCCCTTTAAAGGTAAAGGTAAAGGTACCCGTGCCCGTACGGGCCAGTCTTGCCAGACTCTAGGGTTGTGCGCCCATCTCACTCTATAGGCCGGGAGCCAGCGCTGTCCGCAGACACTTCCGGGTCACGTGGCCAGCGTGACAAGCTGCATCTGGCGAGCCAGAGCCGCACACGGAACGCCGTTTACCTTCCCGCTAGTAAGCGGTCCCTATTTATCTACTTGCACCTGGGGGTGCTTTCGAACTGCTAGGTTGGCAGGCGCTGGGACCGAGCAGCGGGAGCGCACCCTGCCGCGGGGATTCAAACCGCCGACCTTTAGATCGGCAAGTCCTAGGCGCTGAGGCTTTAACCCACAGCGCCACCCGCGTCCCTAAAGGGGTCCCTTTACCTTTACGTATTTGTTGGAAGCCCCCCAGAGTGGCCGGGGCAACACAATCAGATGGGTGGGGTATAAATAATATTATTGTTGTTATCTGACCCGTAAGCCATCTGAAGGCCATGCTGTGTTTTTTAATGTTTTATTATGTTTTTATATATGTTGGAAGCTGCCCAAGAGTGGCTGGGGCAACCCAGGCAGATGGGTGGGGTATAAACAGTAAAATTATCATTATGGAAGGGGTCGTTCCTGTTTCCAGGGCTGGATTGAGGTCTGATGAGGCCCTAAGCTACTGAAGGTAATGGGGCCCTTTATATGTCCAGCTGTCCTTTGTCAACAACAAATTGTTGCTGTTTTTTGTGTTGAATATATGCTATATGGTCATTTATGGACCTAATAGGTATCCAAAGCAATGTATTTTATCAAAGTAACCTTTATCTTATATTTTGGAAATGTACCTCCAGGTTTCCCCCCCTTTAATTTAGTATCTAAAGCCATTTGCACATAACAAAACATGCACTTTTATAAAGGAATTTTGTTTTGTTTTTTCTTATTTTTTGGAAATGTAAATCCAGGGTTTTTTCCCCCGTTTAATTTTTTTTGGGGGGGCCCCCAAGAGAGTGGGGCCCTAAACTGCAGCTTGCTTATTTAATGCGTAAATCGGGCGCTGTTGGAGGGCGTGCAATCTTGCCCCCCACCCTCGCCCCTTTCCCGGGCTCGCACGTGCACGCGCATCGTGCACTTTTCTCGCGGTGCACCCCCCCCCCTGCAAATTCCTCCTCCTTTCTTCCCGCGCCGCTGCCATTGGCTGCCCAACATTCTCCTCTTGGCTCTGTTATTTTTCGAATATGCAAGCGGCGCGGCGAGGGATGCGGGCGGAGCATCCGCGGAGGCAGCCGCGTCGCCGGGCGGAGCTTCCTCGCCTGCATCCCGCCTCCCAGCCGCCTATAAAAACCCCCCTCGGGGCGACGCGCATCCCTGATCCTCTTGTGCAACGAGCATCTCTCTCCTTTTGCTCAGTCCTCGCAGCGCCAGCTTTTGAAAAGAAGAGCCTCCGGGATATTTATTTCTGCTTCTCTCCAAAGCACCATCTCTTTCACCAGGGAGCACGTCGGCGCGGCAGCCTCTCGCCGAGCCTGGATGCATGCTCGTGGGAACGCGCCCCGACACGTGTCTTCGCAGCCGAAGCGGGCAGCCATCATTCCCTCGGATCGGATTCCTCCTCTGATTTTCGCGGCGCTTCGAGAAAGAAACGCGGAGTCTCTCCAGCCTCTCGCCTTCCCGCGCAGCAGCCCCAGATGGAGACCGCCCGGGTACTCGCGGGATCCCCCCCGGCCTGCCGCGAAGCCCGGAGATCCAGGAAGACCCTGGGCTTCCTCGCTGTCGGGCCCAAGACCCTTTTCCCGGACGGCGACGGAGCCGCCGCGATGTCCCCGGTCACCACCTTGGCGCTGAATATGGACAAGCTGACCGGCCTGGGCAGGTAAGACCACGAGGACTAGCGCCTTGGAGGAGGAAAATTGGGGATCTTGCAGGTTGTTGCAGGAATTTAGCTTTGCATGTCATTTTGTGCACGCAGGATTTGCCCGGGGGTGGTATAAAAACAGACCGGGCCTAAAAGGAAATTCCTTGGTTTTTTTTTGGGGGGGGGGTGCATGTCGCTTTTTGCAAGCGACTGAGCAGTCCGATCCTCACGTGCAGTCTTCCACGGTTTTATTCCACGCGAAAAGGGGGAAGGGTAGTTTGCGGGACGGGACGGGAGGCCACGTGCGCGGCTTTGCAACATTGCAAGGTTTTTTTTTGTGCGTTTGGAAAAAAGCAAGAGTCTGTTAACCTCCCCCCCCCCGCTTCCTGCCCCCCAACTTCTCTCCTGGGTGGAAAGAGCGAGCAGCTGTTTTGCAGGGTTGGGGGGGGCCGCCCGGGCCGCGTGGGAGCCGGACAAAGGGAGCCTTTAACGGGATCAGGAATGCCGGAGGGGGCCGGAGGCGGAGGGCTTTCTGGGGGTAGTGGGGGGACGGACACACACGTGTGGGGCCGAGGAGGAATCGGGGTCCCTGCGGAGCTGCAGGAGCCCCCCCCCAGCTGGCTGGTTGGGAAAGAGGCCGGAGGCGCCTTTCCAGATGTTGCGGGACTCGCAGCTGCACGGTCTGGGATTCTGCTGGGGGAGGGAGCGATGGGCCAGCAACATCTGGAAGAGCCCCCCCCCCATTCCTGCTTTACCGCAATCTAAGCACTGGTTAGTTCCCCTTGATTTCTCCATTTTTTAAAAATAAATTTGTATATTCATCTTCAGAGCTCCGGGCAGGGGCAGCAATATATATGCAAGATAGAAACTCAAAATGCAGAATAAAGACAAAACAAATCGCCCCCCTCGAGATTGCATAATAATAATAATAATAAATAAATTTATTTATTTATACCCCGTCCTCCCTAGCCAAGACCGGGCTGAGGGCGGCTAACAACCAATAATAAAAACACGTTGATTAAAATACAATTTAAAAAACAAGATTAAAATTCAACATTAAAACAATATAGCATTGTCTCATATATATATATATGAGGAATTGTAAAGAAACTAAATCTTTTCGAGTTTCCTTTCCTTTCATCCTCTCTCCCTCCACTCCCAATGTAAGAGTTTTGCAGCAGGATCAGGCCTTGGATTACTGGGGCGGGGGAGGGGGTGGCCTTTGGAATCTAGCAACATCTGGAAGAGCCCCCCCCCATTCCTGCTTTACCCCAACCTAAGCACTGGTTAGTTTCCCTTTATTTCTCCATTTTTTAAAATTAAATTTGTATATTCATCCACGGAGTTCCGGGCAGGGGCAGCGATATATATAGAAGATAGAAACTCAAAATGCAGAATAAGGACAAAACAAACCATCCCCCCTTGAGGGTGCCATATAGGATTGTCTCCTCTCTCTCTCTCTCTCTATATATATATGGATGACATATAGGGTCTCCTAGAACAGTCCCACTGCCACGCAGGAATTGCAAAGAAACTAAATCTTTTCCAGTTTCCTTTCCTTGCGTTCTCTTTCCCTCCACTCCCAGTGTAAGAGTTTTGCAGCAGGATCAGGCCTGGGATTATTGGGGCGGCCTTTGGAATCTAGCAACATCTGGAAGGTGCCCTTGCCATACCCTAAACACTGATCAGTTTTCCTTTGGGTCGTCCTAGGATTGTAGAATTGCAAGGGGAATCCAGAGGTCCTCAAGCCCAGCCCCAATGCAATGCCCAGGGTCTTTCCTCTGCCCTACCGTCCTTTCATTCTCTCCCCCTCCCCAAATGTAAGAGTAACACAGCAGGATCCGGGCCAGAGGCCCATCTAAGCCTAGCATCCTGTTTTCCTGGAAGGCTGCAAGAAGCGCTTTGAGTGTGCGCAGACTTATACACACTCCTGTTTTCCCAGTTCAGGGTTGTGCATCGTGCACCTGAGCGCACCTGATCCAGTGAGCTGTGTGGTCCATGCTCTTGTTGAATTTCAGGGCGCTTTTATTCTGGAAGGAGCCTCACCCCCTGCAACACAGTGCATGCTTTCTTGGAAATAAGGCCTGCCATTTTCAGTGCAAACAGGAGATTAAAAAGGTCTAAAAAGCCACATTCCTAACAGCTTCACTGCTGCTGCTCATTTTGTGATTTCTAAACTCTGCTGGGGCCCCACGCTATGGATCTAGCGATCCAGCAAAGTTACAGAATCCTAAAGTTGGAAGGGCACCCCCAAAGGTCATCTATGCCAGCCCCCTTCAATACAGGAACTTCCGCTAAGGCATCCTTGACAGAAGTCTTTTATTAATTACCCCACATGGGGAAATCTATATATTTTTCTCTCTGCACAGTGGGCCCCCCCAACACATTCTAAGCCTCTAAGAGTCAGCCTTTATGCCATAATCTCTTGACATTTATTTCTGGTCAGATGTGAAATCAGCCATTCCAAACATGTTGAATAGTGTAAAGCTAAAGCTTTTTTTTAAAGCAAGTGCTAATAATGTTTTCATGAAGGCAAATAAATAAACAGATGTGTAAAAAACCAACAACCCACAGTGGCCACAATCTAACCCCTTTGAGTGACATCTGCTAGACCAGGCATGGCCAAATTTGGCCCTCCAGCTGTTTTGGGACTACCATTCCCATCGTCCCTGACCACTGGTCCTGTTAGCTAGGGATGGAGGGAGTTGTAGTCCCAAAACAGCTGGAGGGCCACGTTTGGCCATGCCTGCTCTAAGCACTATGCCACACAGCCTTTAGGATCTGCATGCATGCGCCAGAAACGAGATCCATTGCTTTTTCCATTTGTCTTGTGGGATTTTTCTGTTTGCTAATGTGTGGTGCGCTGCTGAATAATCACATGCAAGATGGGGGGTCTGGCTGGTGAGAGGAGTATTGTGGGGGGGGGGGAGGCTGTGGTTGTTCAGGAGCCCTGTTAATATACCATTCCCCCCCCCCCCACTCCATGCAACCATCTTGCCTCCATGTTGGAGAAGAGAACTGGTTCATCTGCGTTTTGGGTGGGTGGGCTGCAAGCAGCAGCCCTGAGGCTTTCTGAAGGGAGTTTCCCTTTTGGAAAAAAATGTGCATTAGGCTGTAATCCTAAGCATGCATATTTGGGCGAGGGGGGGGGCTAGGAATGGGTTGGAGCTGCACACATGTGCTCAGCAGCGGGACAGGAAAATCAAATGGGGATTTATTGAAACCTGAGTTCAGTTGTTAAATCCAGGGCATAGTCCATGTAAACCTGCTTTCTTAGGTTGCTTTTTAAATGCTCCCTTTTGTCCTCCTCCAGTGGTTGCATGCATGCATTCTTTATTCCCCCCCCCCTTTGTTCTAACCTCTTCCCTTCCCTCCCCTCTTTGAAACTCTCTTTCCTGCCTCTCAGGGCTGCCTTCTGGCAGTAGGACTCTTTGCCTGCACAATGTCACTTCTGTTCAAAAAGAAGAAATAATGCGTGCTTGGAGTGTGTGTGTGTGTGTGTGTGTGGTTTCCTCTTCCTGCCAGGGTGTGCAGCAGAGCAAATAATGTTTGCATGCCTTTCATGTGGCGGGGGCCGCGCACAGGACTCTTTTTTTTTCCCCTCTTGCCTGGTAGAAGCAAAAGGCTTTGCAGAAAAATTGGCTCTTGTGAAACTGCGACTGCATGACTGTTTTTATAATTATGGTGTCTGTAACCCTGTCTGAACCACAGGATTTTTTTGGGGGGGGGGAGGGCTTTTGACAAGAGTGTGGTTTTTTTGGAGTAGAGGAAACAGCCTTAACTGTGAATCAGGCCTTTGGGGTCCACCTGGCTCGGTCTCTCCAGCTGCTTCTGGACTACAAATCCCACCATCTCTTAGCTAGTGGGGCCAGCAGTCAGGGAATGATGGGATTTGTAGTCCAACAACAGTAGCAGCTTTGCAAGGTTAGGAGTATCTCCATGGGGGAGGGCTCTGGTGGAGTGCAGAACTGGGGATAGCTCTGTCGGTAGAGCATGAGACTTGTTAATCTCAGGGTAGTGAGTTCGAGTAATGCGTTGCCGGGGGTTGGACTAGATGACCCCCCATGGTCCCTTATATTTCTGTTTTTCTACTCAGTGAATTGGGTGCTGGAAATGCCCAGTTTGCAATCTGAACACATGTGGGGGGAGTGTGGGGGGGGAGGGGGAACCACCGCTCAGTGGGTAGTGAAGCCCTTACTGTGCATGGGAGAAAAAACTCCTAGATTTAGCAGAGAAGCCACTGGACTTAAAGCACAAAGAGAGGCTGGTGGGGTCTCAGGCGAGACCTTAGCCCATCCCCTTCCCTTCTCCTGGGCTCTCTGTGTTTTCACCCACTCCCTCAGGGGTTTTGGCAAGAACATTTTTTTTGCAGCTGGGTGGAGGGAGAGGAAATGGGTGCGAGATATATTATTTTATCTCTGGGCCTGCAGTTAACCTTGCCCAGCAGCCTCTCCCATCACGCTAGCCGACCTGCCCCGTAAGTTAATCATTGAGCAGCTGGCATCTCGCTGTGGCTTACGATATGGTGCCTGGCACTCTGTACGTTGCCCAGGGGCCTGAAACTTGGTGTGCCCCCCCCCCCAGTTCAAGCGGAGCTGTGACAATCTGGAACCCAGCAAGCATGTCAGTCTCTCCTTAGTTTTTAAACGGGAAGTTGCAAAGGAGTGAGCAAGCTTTCTCTGTTTCACAAAACTTTCCCCCAGATCCTTTTTTTAAAAAAAGTAAAACAGGGAAGTGAGTTGAAAGGGGCATGATTTTTTAAAATTCATTTTATAACACAAACAACACAAACAGAAAAACAAACAATACAAACAGATTCTTGTCTTATCCTTATTTTTTCTAAACATTGTTAGGTGGGCTTCCCCAAGTCCCCCCTATCTGATTTTCATTTCACCTCATCTTTAGCAGTTTACATATCATAATTTCTAACCTTTTTAAATTACTCTTTAACCATAAAAACCTGCACATTTTATCACTTACATTTCCATCATCTCGCTTTTGAGCCGAGGGAGCCGGCGTTTGTCCACAGACGGCTTTCCGGGTCATGTGGCCAGCATGGCCAACCTCGCAGGGTGGTTGTGCAGATGAAATGATTTGATGTTTTATTAATATTTGATGTTTTATTATGTTTTTATATAGGTTGGGAGCCGCCCAGAGTGGCTGGGGGGGGTCCCAGTCAGATGGGTGGGGTGCCACTACTACTATTATCATTATTAATAATAATACTATATTCCAAGGTTCTTAATCACTGGTCTTTTCTCTTCTCGGTTTGCAGTGATTGTGACACACCCAAGAGAAGGAAGCGGCTGGGCCTTGACTTCAAGAAAGAGTGGTCCTCGCAGGATTCCGTCTCCTCCGAGTCCTCGCAGGAATCGGGAGATTCAGGTCGGTGTTTATAGGCGGCTGCCAACCGCCTTCCCCAAATGGGGCTCCTGTGCTCCGCTAAACTATGTCATGGGGGCTCACTGTGTGCAGAGAGATGGGATTAGGAGAACAGCCCCTGTTGAATTGTCTTCCGACCCTGTAATAATAATAATAATAATAATAATAATAATAATAATTTAATTTATTTATACCCTGCCCTTCCCGGTGCAAAAACCAGGCTCAGGGCGGCTTACAACAAATTTAAAACAGTATTAAAGCAGTATAAAATACAATATAAAAACATGAATAACAATATGGAACTTTAAATTATGTTAAATAATAATAACTAATTTTGTATCTCCTTTCACCCGATGATCACAAGGAGGTTTGCAATATAAAAACATAAAAATGCATGTCATAGTAGCAATCAAAAACAAACAACCCCAATTAAAGCGAAAGGAGTGGCTCTTACTCTCTGGGAAGAGCAGTTCTGACTGGGGTCTTTTATGGGATGCTTGTCTCTTTTCTCTGATTAAACATTGATTTTGCCATCTTGGCTAAGCCTGTTAATTCTAGTAGGCACCCTTCCATTGCCGGTCATAATGGGTCTTTGGGCGCATGCAAGCTCTCCTGATCTCTTGGAGTGTAAAGGCAGCTAACCGCTGGTCCTCCAGTTAAGCGTGGGACTAAAACTCCCGCCATCCCTGACCATTGTCCGCAGCGTCTGGTGCTGATGGGAGTTGTAGTCCAAAGCTTCCCGGAGGGCGCCAGTTTGGGGAAGCCTGACGGGAGAAACCTCTTGCTGGTTTCCCCACCTCGTTTATCTCTCTTGATAAGATTCCAGAGGGGCTCCTGCCTTTAATCTGTAAAACCCTTAATCTGTAAAAGCAGGGCATTCCAAAAAGCATCTGAGACTTTCCTAGGGGGTGGTATCCTGCATTTGCAGATCAGAGGTTGGCATGGCCTGAAGCAGACGATCTGTGATCCAGGATCACAGATTCTGTATGATCGGGGATCAGGAGAATGTGTGGCCGTTTGCAGGGTGGTTGAACTCAGACCAAATCGATTATCTAGGGGGCGCAGTAAAAGGCGGGGAGGGGGGCGTCGGAGGTGCAAAGTGCATTAATCCAGGGGTCAGCAAACTTTTCCAGCAGGGGGCCGGTCCACTGTCCCTCAGACCGTGTGGGGGGCCAGACTATATTTCTTGGGGGGGGTGAACGAATTCCTATGCCCCACAAATAACCCAGAGATGCAGGGTCTGACGGGCGGGGGGAGCTTTTATTGCCACTGTCCTAAGACAGTAAAAACACGCTGATTCCCAGACTGTCCGTGGGCCAGATTTAGTAGGCGATTGGGCCAGATCCGGCCCCGGGGCCTTAGTTAGCCTACCCATGCATTAATCAAACTAAACAGTTTGAACCGTTTTCTTTAGTGGGTTGTGGAAGCCGCAGTTCTGAAGGATGCTTTTTATGGGGTGGGGGCACGGGGGCTCGGGGGCTCAGTTTATGGAGCTTAAGGGGGCGGTGGCCAGAGTTTTTTTGGGGGGTGGGAAACTTCAGTTCCGTGATACCTGAAAAAGTCCAGCGTTTCTGCGCCCCTGGAACACAAGAAGTGCCCCTCTCCATTCAAAGCCCTGAATCTTTGTATGGCAGCCCAAATATATGCCATCTCTCTGGTTCCCCGTTCAAATGCTTGCACCCCACCATTATCCATCCCATAAGCTCCCCAAACCTAATGTGCCTTCTGGAGCCTCTTTGTAGCTCTTCCTGAGAAACGTCTAGTTTTGTCAGGCTCCTTCTTAGCAGAATAATAATAATAATAATAATAATAATAATAATAATAATAATTTATTATTTGTACCCCGCCCATCTGGCTGGGTTTCCCCAGCCACTCTGGGCGGCTTCCATAGAAACCAAAAATACAGTAAAATATCACAGATTAAAAACTTCCCTGAACAGGGCTGCCTTAAGATGTCTTCTGAATGTCAGGTAGTTATTTATCGCTTTGACATCTGATGGGAGGGCGTTCCACAGGGCGGGTGCCACCACCGAGAAGGCCCTCTGCCTGGTTCCCTGTAACCTCACTTCTCACAATGAGGGAACCGCCAGAAGGCCCTCGGAGCTGGAACTCAGTGTCCGGGCTGAACGATGGGGGTGGAGACGCTCCTTCGAGTATACAGGACTGAGGCCGTTTAGGGCTTTCAAGGTCGGCACCAACACTTTGAATTGTGCTTGGAAACATCCTGGGAGCAAATGTAGGTCTTGCAGGACCGGTGTTATGTGGTCCCAGCAGCCACTCCCAGTCACCAGTCTAGCTGCCGTATTCTGGATTAGTTGTAGTTTCTGGGTCACCTTCAAAGGTTGCCCCACGTAGAGCGCATTGCAGTAGTCCAAGCGGGAGATAACTAGAGCATACACCACTCTGGCGAGAAGAGAGGAACCCCACTGAAGACCTCAAAAGCCAGGGGGCGATATTCCTTGAATTTCTCTTTCCTCACGGGAACCTCTTTTTGTTGTTGTTGACGCAGGCATGGGCCCGGATTCCCCAATGGAGCCAGAGCTGGAGATCTTGGAAGATGTGTAAGTTGGATGTTTTTGGCTAATCCTTGTAGGGTAGGGGAGGTGTTGGTTGTTTGGCATCAGCCCCCAGCAGAAAGGCTTTAAATGAGGATTTGATGGAGCGTGAAAAAGCGTTAATCCCGGGGCTCTGTCTTCTGATGCAGTTTGCTGATTCGTAGTAGAAAGGTTTGCTAGCTTCTTGGAACAGAAAGGGCCAAGGGCTTTTCCCAAGGAACAACAGAATTGTATTGTGGAAGGGGAGATTATTGGGTTGCCTTTAGTTTTGCTTTTATTATGTATTCTTCTTATATATATTGTGATTTTATGTCGTGAACCACCCTGAGATCTAAAGGTAGATCATATGATTATGGTTATTACAACTAATAATAATAACTAATAATAATAATGAGATCTACCCGTAGATCTCAGGGTGGTTCACGACATAAAATCACAATATATAAAAAAAGAATAAATAATAATAATAATAATAATAATAATAATAATAATATCATCAGTTTCTGGAAACCGCAGGAGGAAAGTGTTGCTCTTGCGTTCGAATCCTGCTCGCTGGTTTCCCACAAGGCATCTGGTTGGCTAATGTAAGAACAGGATGCTGGACAAGATGCCCCACTGTCCTGATCCTGCAGGCTCTTCTTACGTTCTTCCTTGCAAATGTGGCAATTCCAAATGGCTCATGTTGACCAGGTGGGGAGTTGTGGGTCCTGACCTTTTTCTGGAGAAGGGGATAAGAGTTCTTGACTCCCTCGGTTGGAACTGTGTTTGCTGGAAAACAAGGGTCCTCTCTCCACCGTTATTCAAAATGATCTGGCCTTGTCGAGGAAAGGACCACAACATGGCAGCTTCCCCTAATTTGAAATCTGTGTCATTCTCAAGAAGTGTGAAT
This sequence comes from Podarcis muralis, assembly GCF_964188315.1. Lineage (NCBI taxonomy): Eukaryota > Metazoa > Chordata > Lepidosauria > Squamata > Lacertidae > Podarcis > Podarcis muralis. Next base: position 2,677,152 of record NC_135663.1, read on the forward strand.
TCCATTCCTGTCAACCGCAATCTGCTGTGGCATGGACTTGCACCCAGAATGCATCTCCTGAAGTTCTTCAGCAGGAGCTATGTTGGGCACTAAAAAACAGTTTCAGATCTGTAGTTCAGCCCAAGGGGCCTGAAACCTAAAAGATTTGGTTCTATTCTTTGGGGAATTGCTCGAACCTTCCTGCATTTGCTGAAGAGGGTGAGGTAGCTGGTTTCAGGTTTGGTGGGTGTGTGTGTGGCAGGTTTATGGCTTGGTTGTTTTCAGGTGAATTTTCAATGCTGAGGATGTGTTCTCTGGCCCTCTTAATCCCTTTACTGCTTGTGGATTGGAGTGGCCTTTGTTCTCTCCTCGAATGTATTTGAAGTGCCCAGATTTCAATACTTTGAAATGCTGGTCTTCGCTGGAAGTTTGCATCCACTGTGACTAATCCATTTCCCATATCGCGCCGGCATTCCAGGGCGCGCCAGAATGCTGTTCTGTGCCTGGGGCTGCGCGCAACAGTCCAAAAATCTGCTTGCATGGCCTCCGGTAGCATAAATAGAGATTCTGTGTTCAGGCGCTTGAAATCAATACCAAATCTGTAGGGTGTGCAATGCACTTAATGGATGCAACAAAAACAGCATGAAATACAGTGTAAAACGTGACTAACAGTAAATTCAGAATTCAAAATCAATTTAGTGGGGAAATCCATCCAATAAACATTAGATGATCACCAGGGCTAGCTGGCTGAATTAGTCCTACTTGGGCCAGCGAGGAGACCAGGGGAGAATTAGCTGTGGGATCCCAGAGCGGGTAAAAAAGGGGAGGGGGAGGGAAGGAAGGGGACTAAAAGATCAGGCTAAGTTCAAATTGAAAGCCAGGCGGAATAGCTCTGTAGAAGGAGGTCAAATCCTGCAGGGCCCTGGTCTCATGGGACAGAGGATTCCACCATGTCGGAGCCATCACTGAGAAGGCCCTGGCCCTGGTGGAGGATAATCTGACTTCCTTAGGGCCCGGGACCTCTAAACTATGGTTATTCATGGACCTTAAGGTCCTCTGCGGGGCAGGCCAGGAGAGTTGGATGAGGTCCCTAGAGTCATCTAGTCCAGCCCCCTGCAGTTGCACTTACATAGTCAGGTAGGGCCAGGCTTCCCTCGCCTCCAGCGAGCCGAGAGGGGTTGACAGGTGTGGTCTTGTGGGAAAACAGGCCTCTCCCATCTCTCAGCAGCCTTGAGAAAAACCAGCCTCCGTGGGAGAATTAAGAGAGCTCCACCTTTGCCAGCAGAAAGCAAAAAAACTTTGGGCCATGCCGTTGCCAAGAGATGGTTCAGTGGTTGGAAAATAAGAACTTCTTCCCCAACCGGTATTTTTGAAACCTGCCCTCCAAAAAAATAGGTGTGGGGCTGCGTGGGTGGACCCCTGTCTAGTTCTTGGGACTTGATGGGTGAAGGTCTTAACCGCACTCCTGACGGTTTCCTGTTGTCGATGTCTTCAGAGTCTAACAGGAAAGACTCTGCAAAGTTGCCGGTCAGCATGACTCTGAGGGTTTCCTTTGAAAAGGTTGCTTTGCTTTCGAAAGGCTGCCTGCTCTTACCCTATCTATTTATTTCGTAAAATTCTCACAGCACCGGATTGAATAAAATAACACGCCCACCTCAAAGCGGTTTGCAAGCAGTTAGGAAAAAAAGTGTGTGTGTTGGGAAACCACAGCAAATTGCATTTTTTATTTTACTTGGAGCCCCAATATGCCAGGGACTCATTGGGCCTGGAGGGTGCGGGAAACGTCCTTTGGGAGTCTTTTTCCTTCTGTTTCTCGCCCCCCCCCCTTCTGAACCACAGAAGGCTGGGTCATGCTGAAAGTACTGCAGCTTTTAATCTGTTGCTGCAGCTGATCAGTTTGCCAGCATTTTAGAAACTTGATTAAAACTCCCCCTCCCCATTAGTTGGAGGGGCTGAAGGCAGGCGGGGACCCCTGGGCACTCAAAAGGCAAGCCATCAAGCCAGCATTTTAGGGGGGGGCGGTTGTAACTGAAACCAGGGCCAGTCCATCTGTGACAATGGAACCTTCCCAAATAGTGGAGGCTTTTTGGAATTAAGGCAAGTTCATCTGTTTCCCTCTCAAAACATGGCAACTGAATACAGCGTTGACACACTTTTTTTGCCAGGCAAAATGTGTCCTCTTCCCCCATTCCTAATATTATTTTAAAAGGCACCTTTTTGAGACTGTGCAATTAGAAGCTTATCTCGCTTCCCACAGGGCTGGAGATTTATTTATTTTTAAAGCGGGTTCGGCTTGGTCTTTTTAACAAGTTAAAAGTCCCCTTTTGCACCTGCCCTGTGGGGGGGGGGGCGGTTTCTAGCCTGGCAGCTGCAAGGCGGGTGAATGGGGATCGGAGACAGATGGTTGGAACTCCACCCGCCCCCTTTATTGAAGCAGGGAACATCTGCCTGGATTTCTGAGCCGCAGCCTCTTGGTGAAAAGCTTGCATTCCTTGCGATTGTCCAGTTGAAGGACCTTAAATACTTCTCTTCTGCCTCCTTCTCTTGCATTCATCCATCTTCAAAGGTGTCGGGAGATGCAACAGGCTCCCCTCTTGAAACGGGGGCTGCTTCAGTGAGGCCTTTTGTACTTGGGGGACAGACGTATTTTCATTTTCTGTATTTATATCCCAGCTTTTCCTCCCAGGAGCTCAAGGTGGCATCCATTCTTTCCCTTCTTTGTTTAACCGCCCCCCATACAACACCCCTTCGAGGTAGGCTAGGCTGAGATAAGATAGCAATGGGGCCCCAAGGTCACACCTAGGGAGCTTCACGGCTGAGCGGCGGGATTTGAACCCATGCCCTTGTCTGACACTGTAACCAATACATTGCACTGTCTCTTTTGTCTGCGGTGGGTGGAGATTGCCTTTGTGAAGAGCCTGCAGCGAGGGGTTGGGTGGGCTTTAAATCCGTTTTCCTTTTGGTTGGGACTTGTGGGCTGTGAGCCCAGCCCAGCCAGGTGTGCCTGGACGAACATGGACTTGTGTGCATCTTCCTCTAGATCAGGCTTCCTCAACCTCGGCCCTCCAGATGTTTTGGGACTACAACTCCCATCATCCCTAGCTAGCAGGACCAGTGGTCAGGGATAATGGGAACTGTAGTCTCAAAACATCTGGAGGGCCGAGGTTGAGGAAGCCTGATCTAGGGCAACTCTGCAATTACGCAGCAAGCCAGCCCCGGACCACTGCACAGTGTTCTCCTCAATGGCCCAAACAGGACTAATTTAGCCAGCTAGCCCTGGTGATCATCTAATGTTTATTGGATGGATTTCCCCCCCAAATTGATTTTGAATTCTGAATTTATTGTTATTCGCGTTTGATACTGTATTTTATGCTGGTTTTGTTGCATCAATTAAGTGTTTTAAATTTGTTGTTAGCCGCCCGGAGCCCGGTTTTCTGAACCGGGAAGGGCGGGGGTATAAATAAAAAAATTATTATTTATTATTGTGCTCGGATCCTGGTCGGCCGCTGTGTGACTGGGCCAGATAGGCCGCTGGCCTGATCCAGCCATCTTTGCCATCCTTATAAGTGATCTGCAGCGCGTGGCTTGCTGCGTTTTCTGTTGCGCAGCCCTGGCTGAATTAAGGCGAACCTCCGAACCTCGGTTGCAAATGTTGCTTAACAGCAGAGGGGAATAACCTTACTCGGAAGGCTGGCGATGGGCGTGTGTGTTCAGCAATAGCCGGGGGGGGGGGGTTGGGTTTGTGCCACGTAGCTGGCAGATGGCACCCGGGAGAGTCCCCACCCAGATTCGCAGCAGCACCCGCTGCCATGGGAATGCCCTTGTTCTCCCCACGCCTCCATGCAGAAAGGGATCTTTGATCCTCTTTCCTGGAGATCCTTGAAGCAAGGCCCCCTCCCTCCTTGCCCAAAGCTGGCAGCCGCTTTCATGTCTCCACAAAGACCACCCTGCAACCGCCCGGGCCACGCTTATTAACTCTCGAGTGGCCACAGCGCAAGGGGGCCCAGCTCAGGGCAGCTGGAACACTCTGTGTGTGCGTGCGTGTGAAACCACTGCACAGCGGGAGACAGGAATGGCCGAACATGGTATGGCTATAGAGGAGTGGGATATGAACTCGGCACAAAAAAGCAAGACATTGGGCAACTGCTTTTAGTTTCTGAAGTGCAGAGTTGAAAAAGAAAAATTCATAGCTGGTCAGCTGACGGCCTTTTTTGGTGAATTGCTTGATTTAGAGAGCAGGCGAGGAAGAGGCGAGGCGGCAGAAGTTTATGACGGGAGAAAGAGGGTGGGGAAAAGTTTTCTTCCCTCTTCCCCTAACGCTTGAATTCAGGGACGTCCGAGGCAGCTGCATGTTGGGAAATTTGGGACATATAGAACGAAGTCCATCTGTCCATTAAACTGTGGAACTCCCTGCCACAGGAAGCTGTGATAGCAGCTAAACTGGATGGCTTTAGAAGTGGATTAGGAGGAGGAGGAAAGGGTTATGGCCACAATGGCTCTGCTCTGCTTCCACAGTCACTCCTGAACCCCACTTGCTGGAAACCACAAGAAGTGGGAGTGCTGCTCTTGTGTTCGAATCCTGCTTTGTAGATTTCCCTTTGGGGCACCTGGGTCGTGGCCATTGTGGACTAGCTGGGCCTGATCCAGGAAGGCTCTTTTGATGGTCTTAAGTTGTGTGAATGGGAGGATTTCTGCCTCCCTCTCTGCTTTTGGGGCAAGGCAGCCCGGGTTAGGGTGTAGCTGGCCCTGATTCGCACCCACGCTAGCCCACACGGCACCCTTGGGAGGCTGTTGGCCCCCCCCAGTCAGGGACTCTCGCAGCAACGCATTGGGGGTGCCCCTTGACACTGAGCGAAACCTGCATGATTTTCCTGTCTTTATCCAACAGGTTTGAGAGGAACATGTTCGGGTCTCAAAGAGTCTTCAGAAAGTAAGTTCTTTACACCCTACAGTGGCACAATGACCCAGGAAAGCCCCCTGACTCTTTCTCTCCCTCCCCCTTTCTCCTTTGAGATGCCCTCAACTCCCCATCCTTGAGGGCTTCACCCCCCCCACCCACCCACTCCTGTCTTGCTTAAGAAACCATCTGCTACCTTCTGCACGTCGCCTGAGCACGCCAAGACTTGCAGACGCTAATAATATTTCAGGGTTTATTATCTCCAGGTTCCTGAGGCTGGTGGGTGGGCTTTTTTCCTGTCTCTGCTCATTATTATTATTATTGGCAAGGCTCCCATTATGGCGCTGGGGAGACTGAACTAACTAGGTCGCCTATGCATGCAGCAGAATCGAGCGGCAAGGTTTTCCTGGTCTGCATGCAGGAAGCTGCCTTGTACTGTCTTAACTCAGTATTGCCTCCACTGATTGATAGCTGTTTATCTGCAGGTTTTCATAGAGGTCAGTCCTGCCTGGATCTGCCCTTTGCAATTGTTGGGGTGTTGTTGAGAGGCTGCAAATGTCCCTTGTGGAAATTGCTATTGCATGTGAAGGAGAATTTACCAAGCGGGACTCACATGTGAATGTCTTTTTATGGAACATTGCAAAGTGATTTGAGAATAGAAAACCCACAATAAACAGCAGTTTCATATGCAAAAACAATTTTTTAAACCTTCTTAAATAATTTCAGACCAGGCACAGATTCAGAGTAGGATAAAAATCTCCAGTGGGAGAGAGTTCCAGAGTCTGCAGCTGACGATGATTTCTCTCTTTTTCCTTGCAGTGATTATCTTCCCATCAGAAGAATCCAATCTTTGCCGGTAAGTTTACCAGTTTTTTTAAAATCGGGAAGCTTCGCTTGGTGCCTCCTCATCTTGAGAAGTAGGGACGGAAATATTCTTTACATGCTCAGGAGCAAGGGAGTCTTCGTGCAGCTAGGCTGAGTCCTAATCTTTCAGCAGCCATATTGTAGAATCATAGAGCTGGAGGGCACCCAAAAGGTCCTTTAGTCCAACCCCTTGCAATGCAAGGAACTGCAGTGATGTAGGATGTGCTTGCAGAAATTCATTCCCTGCTTTTTGTGGGCATTTCATAACAACAACAACAAATAATTTATTATTTGTACCCCGCCCATCTGGCTGGGTTTCCCCAGCCACTCTGGGCGGCTCCCAGCAGAATATTAAAAACACGATAAAACATCAAACATTTTAAAACGTACCTAAACAGGGTTGCCTTCAGATGTCTTCTAAAAGTCAGATACAGTAGTTTATTTCCTTAACATCTGATGGGAGGGCATTCCACAGGGCGGGTGCCACCACCGAGAAGGCCCTCTGCCTGGTTCCCTGTAACTTAACAGTGAGAGAACTGCCAGAAGGCCCTTGGAGCTGGACCTCAGTGTCCGGGCTGAACGACGGAGGGTGGAGACGCTTGTCCTGTGGGGTTGCCCATGAGAATCTAAACCTGAGTGCAAAACTCATCCTCCTTCTGTGGCTTGACAGGTGCAGTTTCTGGGCTCAAGTCCCAGGCTGAGGAACATTTCCAACCGCAAGGAATTCAACAGCCCGGCGGCGGCCGAGACGGACTCTGGCCTCCAGGGCAATGGGGAAAATGTAAGTGGTGAGAACTGTGCCTTCCTGGTGCGGCCCCCTGACCCCCCCTCTCCGCCCACTGCGCAGCGCTGCTGAAGGGCGACTTCCTCGCGTCCTTCCGAAAGTTGCAGCGCATCTCTACTTCCTCCCCCTGCAGGAAGGCGCCATCTTCAAGAAGCCCCTGCGACCTGCGGGCAGGTTGTGCCTCTCCGGTGGTGGAGCTGGCAAGAAAGACCCCTTTGCACAGAGGCCAAACTCTGCTCCAGACCTCATGGTGAGTGCTTCTTTTGGGTAAGAGCAATGCTTTCTGATTTATTTGTTTTTCTGCAGTTTTTGTTCGCCTCTCATTTCCTAATTCTTGGCGTTAAATCCAAGATGGATTTTTGGGTCTCAGCCGGATGATAACTGTGCCTGTGACTCTTAGCTTAGGTTAGATGCAGACATGCACAGTCCCAGCAGTTGCTGCGTTTCGGGAGAACATTTGACATGTTGAGCATTGCACTCAATTTTTCTTCAAGAATTGGGGGGGGGGGGAGAAAACAGCTTTTGTTGCAGAAGTGGTGAGCATAGAAACCCCCCAGGGTTTTTTCCCCCTTTTGCAGCCAATTGATAATTGCCAATTAAAGTCACATAGCTGGGTTTAAACAGGCCTTAGTCTAGACAGACCCCGGGTGGGAGATCTCCTGGGATTCCTGTTACATCCTGCTGCCATTGTTCTACGTTTGATGAAGAACAGGGTATGACCATAATAAAATGAACAAGGTGGAGGGGCAAGGTGCTTTGAAACAAATACACAACGGTGGCTTTTTTTCAGCCCCCTCCCATTTCATGTCTTTCACTGTTGCATGTTTTCCTTCTCCCTCCTGTCCCTTTTTCCTCTTGTGACGTGCCTTTTTAAGATTGCAAACCCAAGAGTAATGCTACTGAATTTATGATTGTTGTTGTTATTTTAAAAAGCCACTCTGGGAGCCATTTCCTAGGGCATAAAGGAGTTTAATAAATGCAAAATGTCTTGATGGTTCTGTGTTCCTTGCCCCTTTCAGTATTCGAGCCCAGAGAAAGAGAACAGGAGCCCAGGGTCTGATAGCCATGTCTACCTCCGCCGCTCGTCCTTGACCTCCTTCATGGTTGACGAAGATAATGATGATGATGGGTTTTTGGAAATCCTGGATGAAGAAGACCTGAAGGTAGGGCTTTTAATATCCTATCTTGCGTCAAAGAAAGCAAAATTCTGTCAGCTTGAACTGCAATCCCAAGCAAGGCTGACTTGGGAGTAGGTTTCAGTGGTGAAAATTCCCAAAGAAACCTGGTTGGCGTTGCAATATAACTTTCATGGCTCACTCTGCAAACCTCAGACTGTATCGCCATTTCCGCTACTGTTTTTTGATGTCTGTGTGCGAACTGCAGTTTTTTGTTGAGCTTTCTCCAAAATCACAAAATTAATTAGACTTTTAGTTGTCTGCTTGTTAGGCATATAGAAGGGGAAGAGCTGTGCTAAACACAGCTGGCCGATTTTTGAACTTGTCTTTGTGACCTGGATAGAAAATATGCTATCAATATTGAGATTTTCTCTGAATTCTGTGTGGAGCTTGTCATTGCTTGCAGCTCGGACTCATCAGAAGGCAGTTTTTTGTAGAATTTCTACAAAATTTTGTAGAAGTCCCAAGGGAACAGTGCTGTGGGTCTGTGCAAGGACCGCCTTTTTGTATGACATTCATATTCCAACCTTCCTCCGAGGAAGGCTATGGTGGCATCCTTGGCAGATCTCTTGTGTTTTTTTTTAATAAATTTTTATTAATTTTCCAAACACATAATAAAAACAAACAATACACAAAACAAAAACATACAAACATATAAACATGTATAATTTCATAATCTTATTTTCATGCACCTTACTTCCCGGACTTCCCCATACCTCCCCTTTTCTGCATCCTTGTTTTACATTTCTTCAGCAACTCCTCCAATTAACCATTTATTTTAATTCACTTTCATTAAATCCCCCCCCCCTTTTTTAACTTATTGATTACAGCTGCAGTTCTCTGTTTCCTAGTTCCTTAACATCTTAACACTCCTCAATTTTACAGCAATTTTTAAGATATATTTTAAATTTCTTCCAATCTTCTTCCACTGTCTCTTTCCCCGGTCACGGATTCTGCCGGTCATCTCTGCCTGTCCCATATAGTCAATCACCTTCGTCTGCCATTCTTCCAGAGTGGGTAGTTCTTGTGTCTTCCAATACTTTGCCAGAAGAATTCTTGCTGGCAGATCTCTTGTAACTTGATCCAGTAGCGTCACTACGTACGGCAGATTCGTATATACAGTTAAGAGTACTGTCCTGTGTTGTATGCGGAGCAGCCATCAAAAAATGGCCCAGAAATCAGCTAGCACAGAATATTTTGTTCTCCTAAGTTTTTAAAATCGGCTGCTTTGATTTATTGGCTTTGTTTTTGAATTCCTTTACTTTGGGTGTCTTTCTTCCGATGTGTTTTGAGGCTGCCTGCTTGTTAGATTTTAGCCCCTTGCTCCTTTCGTATTCTTTGGGGTCCCCCTGCCCTCTCTTCCTATTGCACAAACCCCCAGCCTCGGGTGGGGGTCTTCTGAGCCAGCCCCACTTCTATAAATGGGTCCTACCTTCCCTCCTCCAGGGCGATGGAAATTTCCCGTTGGGTATGGAGAACTTGCTAATGGCCCCTCTGGTGAGGAAGGAAGATGAGTCCAGCCTGGTACGTGACAGTGCCGTGTTAACACCCTTTGTTTGTCCCCTGTCCCCCCCTCCAAAAAAGAATTTATTCTGTGGGTGACCAGGGTCTTGGTACTGGTGTTGGTGTGGCATTTCAAGAAAGAGAAACTTCAGCTTCCTTCTCCCTTGTTCTTTCCTCTCCTGAGATCCCCATCTCCTTCCCCAGTGGGGAGTTGTGGGGGGACGACAGTGAGTGGTTAAAGTGGGAGGACTGGGAAGAAGATGGGTTGGAAGATCAGGAGGCAACAGGGTTCAGTGAGCAGGGAGTGACCAGGGAAGAGAGCAGCCCAGAATTGGAGGCAGAAGCAGGAGAGAGGTAGAGATGAATCTCCAAGAACCAGGAGAGGCGTGAAGAGGGCGGAGGAGAGGTTGGCTTCGCAGAGGCACAGTCTCCGATTGCTTGGGGGAAATCCTGTAGAGGAGGGGACTTAGGAAGCTATGGAGAATCGGGGACCTTCAGTCTCAACAACTGCTTCATGGGGGAAGACCTACCAGATAGGAGTTGCTGTCCTCGTTAGGCCTGAAACTTGTGCAGATAGTGTGTGTGGTTTTTTGCTAATAGAGAGTTATTGCAGTGGGGTGTTTGGGAGTGGGCTGCTCACTTCTGGAGCTTCTTGCAAACTGCTCTGGATATGCTAGGGCTGGATGGCCGCCTGGCCTTCCAACTAATTGCTGAGATTGAAACTGCCTGCATGTTAGACTGTTTCAGTGGCTCCTGTGTCCTGGCAGGGGCTGATGGGAGTTGTAGTTCGAAGCCTCTGGAGGTTGCCAGGTCGGCAAAGCCTTGCCCCACATTTGTGAGGGAGAAGTCAAGTTGATTCAAGCCTTCCCCATGTGGAACTTGATTCTTTCCCCCCCAATTTTTTAAAAATTAATTTTCAATGTGGAACTTGATTCTTGCTAAGAAACAGTGGTGGAAAATTTCTAGAATTGTCGTGTTGGATGGGTCCTGAAGGTCATCCATTCCAGCCCCTGCAATGCAGGAAAACGCTTTGTCTCGGGCCTTTCCTCCTGACCCCGCAATATTTCCACAAACAGTATATTTTTCGAGGCCATGTGAAATGCCTTTGTCTTTGTTGCGTTTTTATATACCGTATTTGTCGCTCTATAGCAGTGTTCCCCAACCTTGGGCCTCCAGCTGTTTTTGGACTACAATTCCCATCATCCTTGACCACTGGTCTTGCTAGCGAGGGATGATGGGAGTTGTAGTCCAAAAACAGCTGGAGGCCCAAGGTTGCGGAACACTGCTCTATAGGACGCATCCGACCATAGGATGTTTTAGAGGGGGAGAACAAGAAAAAAAATCTACCTCTCTGTGCAGCGCCCCTTCAGCAAAGCGGCGGGAGAAACGGAGCCCCCTCCATTTCTCCTCCCGCTTCGCTGAAGGGGCGCTGCGCAGAGAAGGGGAGAATTTTTTTCTTGTTCTCCCCCTCTAAAACAAGGTGTGTCCAATGCATTCAAGGTGCGTCCAGTCGCCTTCAGTGAAGGCAACCCGCAGCCTCCGGAGCGTGGCGGGAGTTCCTGCTGCGCTCCGGAGGCTTCGGGTTCCTTTCGACCCGCTCCTTGGGGCTGGCAGGGGGAAGCCCGGCTTTCCCCCACCCGCACCCCCAAAAAGCTGGTCGGGGAGCAGCTGAAATGCTGCACGCAGCCTTCCCGCTGCTCCCAGAGCTTGTCTCTTGAGATTTTCCCCTTAGATTTTAAGAGGGAAAAAGTGCATCTTATGGAGTGAAAAATACGGTAAATAAAAAGGACTGTGCCAAGGTCTGTTTCTCTTTCATGCAGTATTGGAGTCTCACGATTTCCCCCTTTCTCCCCCAAACTGAAGCAGAGCCCCCTGGGAACCGGCAAATGCCGCCGTCTTTTCCGCTCCCCGTCCATGCCCAGCGCTGTCATCCGGCCCATCCTGAAGCGCCTGGACCGGCCCCAGGACAAAGAGACGCCGGTGAAAAACAAGAGGCGGAAGAGTCTGGCTGGCGGCGCCATCGAAGAGAAGGAAGAAGAGCCGGTAATTCATGCAACAAAGGCTGCCTCAAAAGGACGTGGGAAGAGAGAGGGTTGGAGGCAGCCATAAAGGGAACAGGGCCTTTGTAGGGGTGGCTCCCTGCTTGTGGGATGCTCTCCCCATCTGACGCCATCGTTGCATATCTTTAGGTGCCAGGCAAAAACGTTCTTCATTCACCAGGCCTTTGGCTTTGAACCATCTGCGGCCTTTTTGCATGGATATTTTAATGTAGTTTAAACTTTCAGATTTTTCTTTTTAACGTGTGCGTTTTGCTTAAGATGTTGGAGGTTGCTTCAAATTACTGCGGTAAAAAAAAGCAACTAATGAATTTAAATAATAATATAATTGGGAGGCAGGCTGCTAGTGTGAAGGCTGGTCGATCCTTAGCTTTCCAAGTCCTAAGGGCTCTTTCTGGCCCGGTCTTTTAAAATGGGTTGCCACGTATTTCTTGTGAGGTTTTGCTCAATTTCTGGGGGCTGCGTCAGAAGAAAGGGGTGACAGCGGCTTTTTGTACACTTGTTGTGGCTTTGTTTATTTCATTTTGCAAGATTTGTGTAGCGCTTGACTGCGACGAAAGTTTCAAAGCAGAATATACTGATAACATTATCAGTTGTTATTTAAAAAGCAAAAACCTGGGTGGAGATTCTGATGCCGGTTTTAGCGGGAGAAAGTTCCCACCTCTGGCCTTCTGGGTGTCAGTGATCTACAACTCCCACCATTCTTTGCCATGTTTGCTGGGGCTGATGGGAGTCGCGGTACAGGGCCGATGGTTCCCTGTTCCGATCTCAGGATGCTTACTGGGTTTGGCATCCTGGATGTGGCCGTGCAGCCTCCCTAACAGTCCTTCTCCTCCGCTTTTCCTAGAAACCTCGGCTGGTTCGCTCTCGCTCCTGCTGCCCCAGCGAGATCGCAAACATATTGGACAACGACCATCGGGAGCTCATTGGAGACTTCTCGAAGGTACCAGCAAGAACCCCGCTGTTTGCATCCCTGCAAACCGTGCTAGGTTATGCTATGCTATGTGTTTACTGCCTTTTGGCCAAAAAAGACTGCTTGCAGTACCAGTGCAAACACGAAACAATGCAAAATTGAATGAAATTGTAGCCTTTCAGAAGGACTAAAATGCATTTGTTTCCCTGCTAGGCTTACGTTTTGCAAACGGTGGAAGGGAAGCACCAGGACCTCAAGTACATCTCTCCAGAAATGGTGAGCAAGTTTGGAATCCACTATCCTGGGCCGCTTCTTCCTCTTTCGCACAAGTGACCTGTAGCTCTGCTTTCCGCAGCTGTTGGGGCCACCACCTTGGAGACCTGGTCATACAGCCTTGCTTTACCCATGGATCTTGTGCCCCAGTGCAACTGTTCAAAAATACCATAGTGGGGGAAGGAGAACTGGGAGGAAATTCACATCTAGAAACCGATGCGCCCTGGTTCTGACCAAACTTCCTCCTAGAGCAAAATATACGCCAGGAGGCTGAGTTTGGTCAGAATCTAGTCTACACTTCAGAGTTAACACTAAAAACATTACTTCTGGAACATGATCCACCATAGTCGCTAGAAAGCCATTAAAATTTGTGTCCAGGGCTTTTTAGACTCCTACCAAATCCTACCTATCAATTTGATTTTTGATTTCATTGTTACTGACGTTTTATGCCGTATTTTATGCTGTTTTTTGTAGCATCAATTAAAGTGTTTTAAATTTGTTGTTAGCCGCCCTGAGCCCGGTTTTCTGAACCGGGAAGGGCGGGGTATAAATAAACATTTATTATTATTATTATTATTATTATTATAAGAGTATATATTTAAAGTAGGTAATTAAATGAGCAAATTAAATGAATTTGGATATGCAGAAGATGATAAATTTAAGGAAAGAGAGGGAAAGAAGTCGAACTTTGAAATGTTAAAATGATTGTAGAACTAATGAAATGTACAAACGTGAAAAGTATAAATAAAAACATAATAATAATAATAATAATAATAATAATAATGATGATGATGATGATGATGAAAATGAAGTCTGGCACCAGTGGCCTCTTCCAGGCTGCACTCCCAGGATGGCAGCAAGCAGTGCTTAATGTCTTGGGTGCAAAATAATACAAGTGATTCTGCACATGGCTTATTTTTTACTATTGTCGCTTGCCCACAGATGGCTGCTGTGCTGATGGGCCAGTTCAGCAACCTCATTGAGAACTGTGTGATCGTGGACTGCAGATATCCCTATGAATACGAAGGAGGCCACATTAAGGTGAGCCCTCTGCCTGCTTGAGGTCACCGGCTGGGGTCGGGTGCTGGACCATATCTGCCCTGGGTTCGAGGAACCTCCCCTGTCCCAAGCGCAGCTCAAAGGGCTGGGGGATCACCCTGCCAAAGTCCTGCCCGGCTTGGGACCCTCCAGGTGCCAATAAAACAACGTCCATCTCAGGTTGGACACAGGGCACCAGCAACTTCCTTTTTGTAGTATTTTAGTTGGGTCGTGTTGCCAATGGCAGCTGGTTGCTCCTTCCACACGACGCCCCATCTCTGGAAATGCCAATACGTGGTGCTATTCCCAGTGGGGGCGTTTGTGGGGTGGGGGCAAACCCCCAAAGGCCAAACTTAAGCTTGTTTTGAAAAAAGGGAATAAGCCATTGGCTCTGCTTTCGCCCAGTAAGCCTCCTGAAAATTACTTCTGACCCCTGATGTTTGTGGCCCCATCCCTTCGTGGAATTTTGGAGTTGGAAGGGGACACCAGGGGTCATCTATTCCAACCCCCTTCACTCCCCACAACCGACTTTGGAGGGAAAACGAAACCTTGCATCACTTCTCCCTTATAAAACTGTGTTTTCCTCCCTGTATCCTCCGTGTTTTGTAAACTGTATATTGATGGATGCTTTTTTTTAAAAAAATGAAAATCAGTTGTGGCCCTTGCATTTGGTCTTGTGTTTGGCACTCTTGACGTGCAAAAAGGATTTCTTTTGCTCTGGCAACCCCCCCTGTGAGGAAGGCTGTTCCTGTTGCCTTCAAGGCTACCAGAGGAAGTCTGGGAAGTGGTGACCTTTCATCACCCCTTGTCCCCCTGATCAATGTCCAGCTCTTCAGCCGCTAGCTTACTTAAACTAGACCGCATTTCAATAATAATAATAACAACAATTATTTATTTATTTATTTACACACACACACACACACACACACCGCCCATCTGGCTGGGTTTCCCCAGCCACTCTGGGTGGCTTCCAACAAAGATTAAAAATACATTAAAATGTCACACATTAAAAACTTCCCTGAACAGGGCTGCCTTCAGATGTCTTCTAAAAGTCTGGTAGTTGTTGTTCTCTTGGACATCTGGTGGGAGGGCGTTCCACAGGGCAGGCACCACCACCGAGAAGGCCCTCTGCCTGGGTCCCTGTAACTTGGCTTCTCGCAGGGTTGGAACCGCCAGAAGGCCCTTGGTGCTGGACCTCAGTGTCCAGGCAGAACAATGGGGGTGGAGACGCGCCTTCAGTTCATTTCATTTCAAGTTCAAGAGTCCTGGCAAAGCACAAAACCCATGACCCTATAGAACTCTCTATTCCTGGACTAGCCAAGGGATTGTTGACATCTTCCTATCCTGGGGGTTGGACTGGATAGCCACTGGGGGGGGTCCCTTGCAATTCTGATTCTACAAAATCGGAAAGTATCACACTAGAGACTTAGCATCAAGTGGCAGTGAGAGTCTTTGGCGGAAAGTCTGAGTCTTGCTCACCCACAGAAATCTTTGTTCACTCAAGATGGATTCCCAAAATACAAGATTTGTATTTTGTTGCATGCCTGCACTTAAAAGTAAAAGTGTGTTTGCGCACCAGGTGTGGAAGGGAGGGAACTGGTGATGCTTTTTGCTATGGATCCTGTCCTGACCCTGCCTTTCTTTCTCTCCAGGGCGCTGTGAACCTCCCTCTGGAAAAGGATGTGGAAGAGTTCCTTCTCAAGAAGCCCATTGTGCCGTGTGACCCGGCAAAGAGGGTGATCGTTGTTTTCCACTGCGAGTTCTCCTCCGAGAGAGGACCCAGAACGTGAGTAGCTTCTGCTGCCTCCTCTCCTGAAACCCAGCCACTCCCAGTTTTTCTGAAATAGGTGTTTTCAGATTTCCGTTTCCTTCAGGACTAGGGGCTTGAAGTGGAAATCTCTTCTTCTTCTTCTTCTTCTTCTTCTTCTTCTTCTTCTTCTTCTTCTTCTTATTTTATTATTATTATTATTATTATTATTATTATTATTATTATTTTATTATTATTAATACCCAGCCCTCAGGGCAGCTAACACCAATAAAATCACAGTAAAAACAAAAAAAAGGGGGGGAAAAGAAAAATACAGGTTAAAATGCAATTCAAAATGTAGCCTCATTTTAAAAGTAGCCCATAGATCCAGACCATAAGGGGAGGGAAACATAAGGGTCAGACCGAGTCCAAACCAAAGGCCAGGCAGAACAGCTCTGTCTTGCAGGCCCTGCAGAAAGATGTCAAGTCCCGCAGGTCACTAGTCTCTTGGGACAGAGTGTTCCACCACATTGGGGCCAGTACTGAAAAGGCCCTGGCCCTAGTTGAGACCACTCTAACCTCTTTGAGGCTCGGGACCTCCAAAGTGTTGTCATTTGTGGACCTTAAGGTCCTTTGCGGGGCATACCAGGAGAGGCGGTCCTGTAGGTACGAGGGTCCTAGGCCGCATAGGGCTTTAAAGGTCAAAACCAGCACCTTAAACCTGACCCTGTACTTTTAGACCTTCGATGCCCAGAACAGCAAGAAAACCGTGTGTGTGTGTACACCTGCATCTCCGTATTTAAGATTATGTGTGTTAACAATTTGCACTCTCCTCCATAGGTGCCGTTTTGTCAGGGAAAAAGACCGTGCCAGCAACGAATACCCTTCTCTGCACTATCCTGAGCTGTATGTCTTGAAAGGAGGCTATAAAGAATTCTTCCCGCAATATCAAGTGAGTTTTTTGCGATGGGCTTAGACAAGCTGGAATGTGTGCAGAGGAGGGCAGCCAAAATGATAAAGGCTCTGGAAACTGATCCTTATGAGGAATGGTTGAAGGAGCTGGGCATGTTTAGCATGGAAAAGAGGAGGCTTCAGAGGAGATAATGAAGGTCACCTTCAAATATCTCAAGGGCTGCCACATGGAAGAGGGAGCAGGCTTGTTTTCTCCTGCTTTGGAGGGTAGGACTCGAACCCGTGGCTTCAAGTTACAAGGAAGGAGAGATTTAGTCAGAAACATCAGGTAGAACTTTCTGACAGGAAGAGCTGTTTGGCAGTGGAACGGTCTCGTTTTGGAGGTGGTAGACTTTCCTTCCTTGGGGGGTTTTAAGCAGAGGTTGAATGGCCATCGGTCATGGATTATTTAACTGAGATTCCTGCATTGCAGGGGGTGAGACTAGATGACCCTCGGGGTCCCTTCCAAATCTACAATTCTATGAAAATAAGCTAAACATCACCATTAAACCAAAAGTCACATTGTAAGATTAACAAATCAAGGCAGCATTTTATCATTTGCACAACACCAACAAAATACAGTTGTGCCTCAGAAGTCGACAGAATCCGTTCCGGAAGTCCGTTCGACTTCCAAAGCGTGGCTTCTGATTGGCTGCAGTAAGCTCCTGCAGCCAATCGGAAGCCCCGTCAGATGTTCGGATTCTAAAAGAACATTCAAAAACCGGAACACATCACTTTCAGTTTTCGATTGTCCGGGAGCCGGAACGTTCTACTCCCAAGGCCTTCGGGAGCTGAGGTACGACTGTAGTGATATAAGTGAAAAGCTACTCCTTTCCCCTTATGGGGTACCCAAGAGCCCATATAGAGTCCTTACATGGGTTCCCTATTGGTAGGAGAAAATAACAGAGGCCAACCAGAGAATATTGAGAAGCAAAGCAGCTCGTAAGCCTGATCTTTATTAACTGTTGCAATAGGGTGCTCCCCTCACACTCTCCCAAGTTATGCATGCAAGCCTTTATATAGACATTTTAAATTGTCCAAGACTACCCCCAGAAACATCATACATACATCACAAAAAGGCGGTCTACAACAGAAATCTGAGTGCGTTGTTTTTGCCCTGTCCGCCAGGTTACCCGTTAATGGTCACTTGACTGGATTACCTGGGGAGCCTGGCAGCATTTGTGAGGACAACGGGGAGGTTTCTGCATTTCCTTTGACCTTGTAGAGAAATATTTGAGCTGACCAAAAGAGTCAAAATGGCTTTTCCTGTGGGTTTTAGACATGTGGTTTATAAATTTATATATGTGTTGCTTGGTACATTTATGAACATTTATTACACATATATAAGACCTAAAAATTGCTATAACAGTAGCAATCCCAAAAATAAACTAAGCACTGTTTGTTCTCCCCCCCCCCAAACCAGATGCACTGTGAACCCCAGAACTACCGCCCGATGCACCACAAAGACTTCAAAGAAGACCTTCGCAATTTTCGCCTGAAGAGCCGCACTTGGGCTGGGGAGAAAAGCAAGCGAGAGCTATACAGCCGCCTCAAGAACTTCTAAGGCAGGGAGGGAGTGGTTGGGAAGGGGGGGGATATTTGGGGAGAGGGGCTGCTGCTGCAGGAATTAAGGAGCCAGCTGTTTTTTCCTCACACACTTAATTCAGGGTGGACTTCTGCAGCGCGGGAAAAACAATCGACGTTTCTTTTTTCCCCATCGGCTGTGCTCATTTGGAAACTTCAGATTCTGGGATTTGTTTTTTGGGGAGGGTGGGGGAAGTCGCAACTGCTTGTCTAAACAGCAACTCCAGCAATAGCGATACCTCTGGGTCCAGCGGGCTGGAACCTGCCTCACATGCTGTGAATCTCCCTCTGCCGGCTTGGGTCTTTTTCTCTCTCTCCGACCCCGGAGATGTGCTTCTATCACCAGCTTCTGAACCTTTTCTCCGGGAGGACTTGGGGGAGAATCTCCTGCACCCTCCGGCTTGTGACGCCGCCTCCCTTCAAGGGGGGGGGGGACTAGGCAGCTATTGGGAAACGTCCACTAGAGGGGCAACGAGGAATCTTGCCCCACAAACTGCATAGGAAGCGAAATCGAGGTTGTGCTTGGTGTGTTGTGCATGAGCCCCATCGAAGGGCCTGTCCGCCTGGAGGCGAAGATTTCAGAGGCCAAAATGCGCCCGGGAAGCAAGTCTTTTCCTCTCTCCTATCCCAGGACTACCATTGAAAAGAAACGCAGTAAGCCAGTCTGTGCTCCTGGCTGGGGAATCTGCCTCCCACCTCTGGTTCTTCCACCCCAAAGTGTGGGCACAAACGTTTATCAGCTCTGTCCATAACGAAAGCTTCTTTCCAGTTGCACACTGCAAAGGACCGGGAGGCAGAAAGCACTTAGAAGGAAGCCTTAGTTTGCACAGATTCCCACGTTCTGTGTTTTTGCAAAGTAGAATGACTTGCTGGTTGTTTTTTTAATGAAGTTGTGGGATATATCACTCCTATCAGGCTCTTCTTAACCCCTTTTATGTTTAATTCAGATACAGAAGAATTGTAGATTTTGCGTGTGTTTTTTTTAAAAAATTGGGGAGTGCTTTTAATTTTTTGTTTTGACCGCCAACCCATTCTACCAGTCCTCTTTGTTTCCACCGCATGTGGCAGAAGCGTGGAAAACAGAGATGTACCTTTTAAATTTGGATGCAGTTTATTTATAGTGAGCCCAGGATGCTGGGCAGAGATGTCACAGAAGTTCTGAGCGGAAGGGAAACATTTTGAAGAAAAAAATACTGCATTTTAGTATTTGGGGGACTGTCCTACGAAAAGCCCCCAGCCCCCCCCCCAAAAAAAAAACTGTCAGTATCTGGGTGACAAGGAGTCTAATGGGCTTCAGTATTAGGAATTTTAGCAGTACTTGGCACTTGGAACTATCTCCCTGCCCTGAAAACCCAACCCTAGAGCGCTGAAGAAACGTCCTGAAGAAACTACTTTTAGGTTTAGGGAGGGGAAGAGCCCTGCACCCGAATGCTGTATGTTTCCGTCTAGAGAAAAAGGACTTTCTGTTAACTGATTTGTAGCGTGAGAGGCCAGGCCTTTGCTCACTGGTCAGGCTTAGATCTGTGGCGTTTCGTGTGTGCCACCAAATTGTTGGGGACTCTAGACTTCGAACTGTTTACTGCCCATTGGTGGCTTCCAACTTGAGTGCGTGCGTGTTGCACTTGTCTCTTAATAAACCACCTCCACATCACTGTGATAAGCCCTGCAGCCATTGCTAAGCAGATGCCTTGGGACTATAACACCCATCATGCACCTTGCCTGGCTGGGGCTGATGGGCACTGTATTCCCAAACGCCTGGAATGGCGCGCGGTTCCACTGCCATTGTTGACCGACCTAATTCTGGACGCGGCTCGGACCCGGTTGCTGTGGCTCCCACGTCTTCACGGTGGCGCTTAATCTCTGCAAGTTAGGAGCCATCGGTTCTACTGTGAATCCTGCATCCCTGACTCACCTCCTGGGTTGCAGGGAACCGGGGAATTGGGGCCCTCCACCTCGCGCTTGGAAGTTCCCGCGGAGACCCTGCTCTGATGCAGAGGAAAGGCCCTATTTGTGTGTATATATATATATCTATTTATGCTCTTGGTTCGTGATCCTGAAGCCCACACTTGGGTGTTCTCTGCGTCGGGGTGACCATCTGTGAAACTCTTGAATCCGGTTTGCCAGTGTGTATTAAACTTGTGTTTTCACCTGAGGGGGGAGAGGGGCTCCCGGATATTGCAAGAATGATGATTGTTTGCTTTGTACACCCAGTGTGTGCTCTCTGCACCCCTTGACATTTCTTCCATTGGAAAAAGGAAAAACGCTCTTTTTTTTGTCCCTTCGCCCCACCCCTAACGCTGTCGTGTGTAATCAGGGAGTGAATAAACTGCGAAGCTGTTTCAGAAAAAGTCTCAAATGCTGGTCTTTGTGCAGAGCTTCATTGGAGCGGGAGATTCACAGAATCTTAGAACAGCAGAGTTGGGGGGGGGAACCTAAGGGCATCTAGTCCACCCCCTTCAATGCAGGAATCACAGCAAATCACATGATTTCCCCCTCTGTTGTGTGAATGCGACTTGACTGGGGTTGGTGATTGTCCACAGGGCTAGTGCTTTTTTCTTGGGGGGGGCAGGGGTACGCATACCCCTAAACATTTTGTGAATCTCTTTGGCCTTATTGAGGGGCAGTATTTCAATACGAGTAGGAAAATGAGAGTACCCCTAAACATTTTTTCTAGGGGAAAAAAGCACTGCACAGGGACATCAATTTATTTTTTGCACCAGCTGTCCCAAGAGAAATTGCCCAGAAATTGCAGTTCTTTTGGTATTTCGCCATGACATCTGGTTTATTTGCTGTCCTGGTTTCTAAATACACTCAAGGGCTGTTTGCACTGTCCACGTTGCTTAGAGTAGACCATGTGGGTTTATGGAGGACAGTCTCCTGCCTGGCCTGTCACGCTTCCACATCTCCCAAGGCACTTGGCTTTGAGACTGTGCCCTCTTACCTACTTTTGCTACTGCCATGTTCAATTCATATGCCACCCCCACAAAAAATAGCTGGCAGGGATAGGATGACTGGGGGGGGGTATCCCTCAAAGCTGTAGAAACACACACACAACTTGATATTGTTCGGTCTGTGCAGGTGGGATCCTAGCTTTCCTCCTAGAAATGATAAAAACTCATGAGGACTAGGAACCGTGGTGTCAATGGGATTTGAAATCTTCTAAGGCGGCTCTCTGCAAATAACATTTATTTAGTCCAGTTCTGAGACCCAAGAGACATGAATGACGGTTGCCAGGTTCAAATCAGCTTGGAGGAGGAGTAATGATTATGTGGGATTGTGGGTTTTAAGAGCAAATCTTGCGCATGTTTACTTGCCCTGTGGAACGCCCTCCCACCAGATGTCAAAGAGATAAACAACAACCAAACTTTTAGAAAACATCTGAAGGCAGCCCTGTTTAGGGAAGTTTTTAATGTTTGATGCATTACGGTATTTTAATATTTTGTTGGAAGCCGCCCAGAGTGGCTGGAGAGGCCTGGCCAGATGGGCGGGGTATAAATAATAAATTATTATTCTTATCAAGGCCAGTGGGGGTTTCTCCCATGTTAAATGCACAGGCTAGCAAGCCGTAAACCACCTGAAATGCAAGCTTGGCTTAGCTGGAGACTATTCAGTCAAAAAGGGACGCGGGTGGCGCTGTGGGTAAAAGTCTCAGCGCCTAGGGCTTGCCGATCGAAAGGTCGGTGGTTCGAATCCCTGCGGCGGGGTGCGCTCCCGTTGTTCAGTCCCAGCGCCTGCCAACCTAGCAGTTCGAAAGCACCTCCGGGTGCAAGTAGATAAATAGGGACTGCTTACTAGCGGGAAGGTAAACGACGTTTCCGTGTGCGGCTCTGGCTCGCCAGATGCAGCGATGTCACGCTGGCCACGTGACCCGGAAGTGTCTCCGGACAGCGCTGGCCCCCGGCCTCTTGAGTGAGATGGGCGCACAACCCCAGAGTCTGTCAAGACTGGCCCGTACGGGCAGGGGTACCTTTACCTTTACCTTTTATTCGGTCAAAACACAGAAGGATAGCTTGCAGAAGCTATCATGTCCAAAGGCAGTGTGGTGCAGTGGTTAGAGTGTAGCACTAGGTCCTGGGAGACCAGGGTTCGAATCCCCACTCGCCCATGAAGCTCATTGAGTGATCTCAGGCCGATCCACTGCCTCTCGGCTGCTCCTTCCACACAGGGTATTTGTGGGAGACAACAATACCCATAGCTTTTTGGGGGAGTGAGCTATGAAGGCAATCAATAAACAAGCCCCTCTGAATTCGTGGTGGTTAGAAAAGGCCCTGTTGTTTCCCAAACAGCCTTCAGAATAAACTGCATTCGCAGCAGATCCCAATTGGCAGCTCTCGGTTAACTTTTTAAACTTTAAAACCAGGAATTAAACGGCCTCTTTGTGTCACGTTGCCACTGCTGGCCTCCTTGGCACGCGCTTCCCTAACCTACAATCGACGGCTGCCAAAACGGGCAGAAGTTCACGTGGCTCACGTTTTTGGGAAGCGAAATGCCTCTACCCACCCAGAACAGAACCACGTGCTGCTTTATCCAGATCAGTTCAAAAAGCCAAACCCTTCGCTTGCGCGATTCGCTGGCAGCATTTGGGGGGAAATCTGATGTGAGCTCTTCAAAAGTTGGGAAGCTGTCCCAACACATGCCTTGGAAGGGAGCCATGGTCACGTCAACGTTGAGAGTTTAAAATAAACCCCGGCAAAGCTGTGGAACTCCTCTCTCACTGCTCTAGCTAGCACAGCTTTCCCCAAAGCCGGTCAGAATGAAATTGCTTGCCCAGCTGTAAACCTCGTAGCTTCCGTCTGTCTGGAATAAGGCCTCGCTGTAGAAAGTTAAGGGCTGTATCCATTGCTCCTCTCTTGCGTGAACCGTAGAATAGCGCATTTGGAAGGGACCCCCAAAGGACATCTAGTCTAACCCCCCAGCAACGCAGGAACCGCAACTGGAGAATCACAAACAGATGGCCCCCAAAACTGCTGCATGAGGCTCCTGGAAAGTTCTCCAGAAGGAAACTGGTCCTCAGACTGAGAAAAGTCTCCTGCCCTGGCTCTGCCATTAGATGGAATGAAGGAGCTGACTTGGGGTATCAGGAGAAAGCAAATTGCTCATTATTTAATGTAAGGCAAAGGGACCCCTGACCATTAGGTCCAGTCGTGGCCGACTCTGGGGTTGCGACGCTCATCTCACTTTATTGGCTGAGGGAGCCAGCGTACAGCTGGTCATGTGGCCAGCATGACTAAGCCACTTCTGGCGAACCAGAGCAGCGCACGGAAACGCTGTTTACCTTCCCACCGGAGTGGTACCTGTTTATCTACTTGCACTTTGACGTGCTTTCGAACTGCTAGGTTGGCAGGAACAGGGACCGAGCAACGGGAGCTCACCCCATTGCGGGGATTCAAACCACTGACCTTCTGATCAGCAAGTCCTAGGCTCTGTGGTTTAACCCACAGTGCCACCCGCATCCCTTTATTATTTAATGTACTGCTGCTGTATTTTTCCTTTTTTTGCTTGGCCTCAGGCACCAAAATAACCTGAGTGGCCTTGGGCACCTTGACTGCTGGAGGGTGGAGATGCTGATGGGTTCTCTGCCTCAGGCCACCAAATGTCTCGGGCGCTCGCTCTGGTTTTGAAAGCCGACACTCCTTTTGGACACACCTGGTGCAAGGGTCAGGATCCTGCCAGGCTTCTTCTGCTTAAAAATGTTAGATTGGTCCCTGCACCTAAATCGAGGAAGCCTTACGCAAGGATTTTCACTCACCGCTTTTGTCTGGCTTAAATTTTGTTGGGCCTTTGCGAACCTGCGCCATTTGCAAAGAAAATAAATGCGCAAACAGTGGCATGTGCGATCTGACCGTCTCCCAAGCTGGCGCCCTCCTGGCGGGAGTTGCAGAAGGGCAAAACACTTGGAGGGCGCCAGGTGACAATCGGCCAACTTGTGCAACCTCTGAATGAGTAACACAGCTGCTTCTCAAACTGTTTGCATTTTAACACAAGAGATGCTTTTCCATTCATGAAAGGGAGGACTATGCCTGGAATGCAAGGCGTGTCTGGAGCTACCAACACAGAAGGGCGTGGGGCCTTCTGGGCTTAAATGGAGGCCCCACCACCAACTTCGCCCCCACTGGTTTGGAGTCAGATGCCTGTGTGGTCTATGCCCTGCCCAAGCCAAATGGGTGGGTATATGAGCCTGTCTCAGCAGACGTTTCCACATCACGTGCAAAGAAATCATTGTTTTGCCCCCACCTGAAATGGTTTGATTTGGAAATGGAAGTCAGGTTTCTTCCTGGTGGGGTGAGGGCATACAATGTCTGTGTGTCTCTGGGTGTGCATTTTTAAAGGTACATTTTGGAACCTAGGTGAATGGCAGCTAACAGATGGAGGTTGAATCCTGACAAAAGGACTGTTTTGGGGGGACAGGGGGCGGGTGGGTGTGGAGCACTCCCTGGTCTGAATGGGGTAACTGTACCCCTGTAGGTCCTGGGAGTCATTTTGGACTCACAGCTGTCCATGGAGGCGCAGGTCAATTCTGTGTCCAGTGCAGCTGTCTACCAGCTCCATCTGGTACAGGATGAGACCCTCCCTGCCCGCTGTCTGTCTCGCCAGAGTGGTGCATGCTCTGGTTATCTCCCGCTTGGACTACTGCAATGCGCTCTATGTGGGGCTACCTTTGAAGGTGACCCGGAAACTACAACTAGAATGAGGCAGCTAGACTGGTGACTGGGAGTGACCACCAAGACCACATAACACCAGTCCTAAAAGTCCTACATTGGCTCCCAGGACATTTCCAAGCACAATTCAAAGTGTTGGTGCTGTCCTTTAAAGCCCTAAACAGCCTCAGCCCAGTATATCTGAAGGAGCACCTCCACCTCCATCTTTCTGCCCAGACACTGAGGTCCACCTCCGAGGGCCTTCTGGCAGTTCCCTCCCTGCGAGAAGTAAAGTTACAGGGAACCAGGCAGAGGGCCTTCTTGGTGGTGGTGCCCGCCCTGTGGAACGCCGTCCCACCAAATGTCAAGGAAATAAACAACTATCTGACTTTGAGAAGACATCTGAAGGCAGCCTTGTTTAGGGAAGTTTTTAATGTCTGATGCTTTATTGTATTTTTAATATTTTGTTGGAAGCCACCCAGAGTGGCTGGGGAAACCCAGCCAGATGGGCGGGGTATAAATAATAAATTATTATTATTATTATGAATATGTGCGTGTGTGATTCAATAGGGCTTTAGAGATCAGACATGGTGCAGAGAAATGTAGCTAGACAACCTGTGCTTTCACCGGAAGGCAACAGGTGAGATATACCTAGGCAGCTGCTTTATACAGAGTGACGCTATTGGTCCACCTTGCTGTCTTGTCTACACAGGCTGACAGCAGCTCTGGAATCAGGGACGCTTTCTCAGCTCCGTCTGCAGGTGTAGGACCTTCTGCCTGTTCGCATTGGAGAGAATCTGTGATGGGAGGAGCTGGACCTGTTGAACAGATTCTCATGCCATAGTTAAGGCATTTGGTCCCCATCCTAAAGAAGAAGGAGATAATAGCAGTGTGATTCTGGGGGCACTTAGGGTTCATGGTGTAAAATCATAGTTTTAATTCTATTCATGTGTAATTGTTTTTAGCTGTTATTATTTTATCCGTAAGCCGCCTTGAGTCCCTGTTAGGGCAAAAGACAGGGCATAAACATAACAACAAGCCTGGATAGCTCAGTGGGATAGCACATGGCGTTGATAACACCAAGGTTGCAGGTTCAATCCCCATATGGGACAGCTGCGTATTCCTGCATTGCAGGGGGTTGGACTAGATGATCCTCAGGGTCCCTTCCAACTCTTATGATTCTACAACTGTTAGTACACAAGCCTTTAGCAACTTGGGACCAGTTTACCTGTGAGATCGCCTTACCCCAGATACGACCTCTTGGCTGCTTTGATCATCAGAACTGGAACTGTTACAGGTGCCACCTAATACCCGTTCCACGTTGGTAAGAACTTGACTGTTGAGTGTGGCAGTGCCTATACTTTGGAACTCCCTGCCACCTGAGATCAGGTTTTTGTTTACATAAACTCAGGGCTTTTTCCCCCAGCCGGAGCTCAGCTCCAGCACCTCTCAGGTAGGTGCCCTGGCCATTCTAAGAGGGCAGCAGGTCATGCTGAGCTCTGGCACCTCTTTTTCTGGGAAAATAGCACTGGGCAAGCCAACCCAGTTGGCTAGAATGCTGGTGTGTGTGTCTTAGTTGATGGCTGGTTTTTAATCTTTTTGATCGTTTTTTTTTTTAACAAATAACTGCGTTGTAGTAAACGGCTTTGAGGTTTGTTTGCTTTTGACAATCAAGTGGCGTATACATTTTAGGAAATAATAAATGTGTGTGTTTGCGATCTGTCTGTCTATATACAGTGGTACCTCGGGTTACATACGCTTCAGGTTACAGACTGCACTAACCCAGAAATAGTACCTCAGGTTAAGAACTTTGCTTCAGGATGAGAACAGAAATCATGCTCCGGCGGCACGGCGGCAGCAGGAGGCCCCATTAGCTAAATTGGTGCTTCAGGTTAAGAACAGTTTCAGGTTAAGAACGGACCTCCGGAACAAATTAAGTACTTAACCCGAGGTACCACTGTATATACATATGCACAAAACACCAACGAGAAGTATACAAAAATCAACAACCCCAGTGACAACCATGGTCATACATAACAAGGATGTTGCTTTGCAGCGGGTGTGTGAGTGTGTGTGTGTGTGTGTGTGTGTGTGTGTGTGTGTGTTTGGGTTTAAATAATGGCTCTTTTTGGAGGGCAGAGAGCCACGTGTGAGGCTGAGGGAAACCCTCTCACGTGGCCCTGCAATGTGAATTTGGCTGACTTTTGCAGAAGTGAGGAGGGCAGGCCCTTCCTGCTCAGCTTTGGATTTCAGGCTTCCGGACTCTGTGCCAAGTCTTCCCGGAATTGTGAATCACTGTTATGCTAAGCCACCGCACTCGGTCTTCAAACCTCGCACATGGGACCTTCCTTCATGTGACTAAAGAGAGGCCCTTTCCTCCGTCCCATGCTGGAGAACAGGACCCCCTCCGCCTTCCAAAATCACAAATCCCATCCTGCAAAGCCTTCGGATCTCTCTGTCCCGTGGTTGGTATTTTTCCCCCCTGGCCACTTGGCACGATTTTATTTCACGACAGGTTAAGAGGTGTGTGGCAGACGAGTCGCAAAGTTTTGGGTTCTGTAATTTAACTGGAGTGAAGTTTATTACAGTGGAGAGAACAGGTCATAATTCATTTGCAAACACACACAGGGACGAGCTTGAGAAATACAGTTTCTGCACTTCTTGTTGCCTGGCCATGCTTTCTCCTGAGGCCTGCAACGAAAAGAAAATGTTTATTATTCACTTTTTGCCGAGGGGCAAACCACACTCAGCCCCCCCCCCCCCGGATTTCAAGCACAAGGCTTGGGAAAGAACGCTGCTCCCAAATAATGGAGAATACTAAACTGGGAAAGCCTGCGGAGGGAATAAAACTTCAGTGAAGGAATGGCAACAGGGAAGGCTGATGGGAACATGGCAGGCGGTGTTTTAGAATAATAATAATAATAATAATAACAACAACAACAACAACAACAACAACAACAACAACAACAACAACAACAACAACAACAATAATAATAATAATAATAATAATAATAATAATTTATTATTTAAATCCTGCCCATCTGGCTGAGTTCCCCCTGCCACTATGGGCGGCTCCCAATAGAGTGTTAAAAACAATACAGCATTAAATATTAAAAACTTCCCTAAACAGGGTTGCCTTGAGATGTCTTTTAAAGATAGGAT
Source organism: Podarcis muralis (assembly GCF_964188315.1). Lineage (NCBI taxonomy): Eukaryota > Metazoa > Chordata > Lepidosauria > Squamata > Lacertidae > Podarcis > Podarcis muralis. The sequence goes on from NC_135663.1 coordinate 2,704,717, forward strand.
AGCTGCTTGTTTCCTTCACATCTGAAGGGAGGGCGTTCCACAGGGCGGGCGCCACCACCGAGAAGGCCCTCTGTCTTGTTCCCTGTAACTTGGCTTCTTGCAGTGAGGGAATTGCCAGAAGGCCTTTGGCGCTGGACCTCAGTGTCCGGGCTGAACAATTGGGGTGGAGACGCTCCTTCAGGTATACTGAGCCGAGGCCGTTTAGGGCTTTAAAGGTCAGCACCAACACTTTGAATTGTGCTCGGAAACATATTAGGAGCCAATGTAGGTCTTTCAAGACCGGTGTTATGTGGTCTCGGCGGCCGCCCCCAGTCACCAGTCTAGCTGCTGCATTCTGGATTAGTTGTTGTTTCTGGGTCACCTTCAAAGGTAGCCCCACACAGAGCACATTGCAGTAGTCCAAGTGAGAGTTAACCAGAGCATGCACCAGTCTGGCGAGACCGTCTGTGGGCAGGTAGGGTCTCAGCCTGCGTACCAGATGGAGCTGGTAGACAGCTGCCCTGGATACAGAATTAACCTGTGCCTCCATGGACAGCTGTGAGTCCAGAATGACACCCAGGCTCCACACCTGGTCCTTCAGGGGCACAGTTACCCCCTTCAGGACCAGGGAGTCCTCCACACCAGCCCACCCCCTGTCCCCCCAAAACAGTACTTCTGTCTTGTCAGGATTCAACCTCAATCTGTTAGCCGCCATCCATCCTCCAACCACCTCCAGACACTCACACAGGACCTTCACTGTTTCTGATTTAATAGAGAGGTAGAGAGAAGGCATAAATGAGAGAAAAAAGCAGGTTTGCCAGCTTTAAAAAAACAACTCCACTCTGTTCTTTTTGCATGCAAATCTGTCCTCACTACCAGCAGTTGGCAACCCTGCAAAATGGGCTCAAAGAGGCAACAATCTTCTTGATGTGACGTCTGAAGCATGTGTGTGTGTGTCTGTGTAGGTGGGTAAGAGATCAGAAATTTTGAGCGGAATTTGTTCCTTAAGATGGGGACTGGATGGAACCTCTTCTGATAAACCGGCCTAGGATTGGCCCTCATCTCTCGCCGTCTTCACCTTTTTCAGGACACCTTGACTCAGCAGCCGAAACATCGCCTTCCCCTCTCCTTGCCTGCAAAATTTTGGGAAATAAAGAAAGAGCAACCCTCTCCCTCTGCCCTCGATAATTAAGTACATTTCACACACACCCCTTTTGCACCATACGGTGGTTGTTCTCCCTCACAACAACCTTGCGAGGTAGACTCTGCCAGGAGATGCTGAGCAGCCCAGGGTCAAGCAAAGCAGCGTCATGCGTTAGTGGGGATTGGAACCCAGGCTCCCAGCCCAACACTCTAACCACTATACCATGCTGTCCCCCCCCCACGCCTGAGGACTTTCTCATAGTGGCCAAGGATGCGTAACTGCTGACCCCTTGAGAAAACCAAAGTCCTCTTTTGCATGGGCCTTCAAAAAAGCCTCTCTGGAAACCGCCAGGAGTTAGCTGAGAAGCACAAGAAGGGTTAAGAAGCTGCACCCTCCCTGGTTTGGCTCCCTAATCTGAAGGGGAGGAGCTGGATTTGGGAGTCTTGGCCCCCAGGCAAGGAGAAGCGTGGGAAGCGAACTGAGGGAGTGTCTGAAAATTCATAACCTCCACTAAAGTTCTCCCAAAGGCACAACTTTCAAGCCTGGTCTTGCTTTTCTGTGTTGAGCCTCCTCTTGCAGCAACACACACACACACACACACACACACACACACACACACACACACACAGGAATTTATCTGGGAGGGAAACTTTGACAGCAGGCAAATGGAAAGGAAAGCCACCTTCTAAAACTGCTCCTGTGCTGGATAGGGGAATGAGTTCAAAGAACCCTTGCAATTTCCTAGTTTCTGTTGCTTTGATTTTTGCAGCCTTTCAGGGCATGGCTTCCATCACAGCATAGGAGATCCAGGGGATATATTATGATTATTATTGCTATTAATAAGAAAAAGTTGCTTTTTTGTGTGTGCAAAAGCACTCGCTTATTTTTGCTGCTGCATCATCACACTGTTGACTCCTGTTAAGATGGGCCCCTTTGGCCTGATCCAGCTGCAGGGCTCTTTGCAAATCCTTATCTAACGTTTATCAGAGTAGAGTAGGGCCATTGAAATTAATAGGTATGACAAGCTTTGGGCTCCTAATTTCAGCAGGTCTATTTTGAATAGAACTTAGCTGGAATTCAAACAGGAGTTGAATATGAACTGAAGCTTGAAGCTTTTATAGAAGCATAGTATTCTGGGATGCTTAAGGCCTGAGTTATAATGTTTTCTTATTTTTGACAGTTGCTAAGTCTATTATGGCAAACCATAGAGTTGTAGAGTCCCTGAGGGCCATCTAGTCTCACCCCCTGCAATGCAGGAATCACAGCTATGTGGTATATATAATCACAGCAAAAAACCTGTAACAGGGGGAGAGTGGATAAGAAAGTTTAGGAAGCAGCCCAATGTACTAAATTACTTGAATACATAAGATTATGAGATGGAAGGCAACTAAAACCCAAATTTGAAACAAAGTGTGGGTATACTACGAATTTTAATTGTTTAATATGAATTTAGTGGATTGCAATGAATGTATTTTGCTTCTCTCTTCTCTACGTTTTTGGCATCGTTGGCTCTCCATTTGAAATTTCAAATCATGCTGGATTTAAGACTGTGCAAAACGACAACAAACCTCTGGTTACGTGAAACATATTCAATAAACACACAAGATGTAACCGGCTAAGTAGAAGACCCTTCTACTATGTTATAAGATCCACTGTCCTGTGATATCATATATGAGTTTGTACTACTGATGAAGCCCAGGACGGCGAAACAAGGCTAATATTCCAGAAATCCTTGTCTTAGACTCTGTGAAAGGATTCTGTGGAACTGCAACAACCTTTCGTGTGGATTGTTGGATTTTATGAACAGACAGGTGGAATAGACACTTTCACATATAAGGACCTTATGCATAAACTGATTAGAGAATGAACTGATCCACTGGGTCTTCTACGTTTTTCGTTGAACTTTATGAGCTATTTCTGTTGAAATCTACAATTCAATACAATGAATAGTATATATTATTTTTTCAAACGTACAGCCGGTTACGTTTTGTGTGTTTATTGGATTTAAGACTGTGGCAGATTGCAAACCCAATCTTGGAGCGCCCCCTGCTGGCTGACAACTGACAGTGTTGTTCTGTCCTTTTGCAAATAGGGTCACACCCACACCAAAGCTTTAAGTTTAAAGCACATCATGGTTTCTACCCAAAAGATGCTGGGAACTGTAGTTTGCTAAGGGCGCTGGGAATTGTGGCTCTCTAAAGGGCAGACTGCAGTTCCCAGGCCTCTTTGGGAGAAGCTATGTACATCACCTTGCCAACAAAGGTCTGTATAGTTAAAGCCATGGTTTTCCCAGTAGTGATGTATGGAAGTGAGAGGTGGACCATCAAGAAGGCTGATCGCCAAAGAATTGATGCTTTTGAATTCTGGTGCTGGAGGAGACTCTGGAGAGTCCCATGGACTGCAAGAAGATCCAACCTCTCCAGTCTGAAGGAAATCAGCCCTGAGTGCTGACTGGAAGGACAGATCCTGAAGCTGAGGCTCCAAGACTTTGGCCACCGCATGAGAAGAGAAGAGAAGACTCCCTGGAAAAGACCCTGATGTTGGGAAAGATGGAGGGCGCAAGGAGAAGGGGGGGTCATGAAGAGGCGGACACGACTAAATGACTAAACAACAACAAAGAGTTGGAAGGGACCCTGAGGGTCATCTAGGCCAACCCCCTGCAATGCAGGAACCTCAACACATGGTCTCCCATCCACTTTGAAACCATACAGGACCCTGCTTAGCTTTGCAAATGTGCTGGCTGTTTTATTGCTGGGTGCTGTGGGTCACTTAGATATCACAAACAAGTTGTTGGCAGCAGACTTTTTTTTTAAATACTACTACTACTACTACTACTACTACTACTACTACTATTTATCAGATCCCCCCCTTCCCGACGAATAAATTTTGATTAAAGCAGGAGAGAGAGGGAAAGGCTGGGATTTGGATGACTCTAAGCCATCTGGGTGAGGGGAGGGTCTCCTGCTGCACTTGGAGACCTATTCCCTTGCAGGAATTCATTTTGGGGAGGAATTTACTTTAAATTCAAAACCCACCCAAAGCTTTGAAAAAGAAAATATCAAAGGCAGGCATAGGCAAACTCGGCCTTCCAGATGTTTTTGGGACTACAATTCCCATCATCCCTGACCACTGGTCCTGTTAGCTGGGGATGATGGGAGTTGTAGTCCCAAAACATCTGGAGGGCCGAGTTTGCCTATGCCTGATCAAAGGGGCAGAGCGCTCCAAAATCCAGCCTAGTTTTGCATTCTGCAGGACTAGCCAATCGTTGGAGGGCGCAGCCTTGTCTATCAGAACCGCGGCCCAATCAGCGCCTGCTCCCTTTGGTAGACTTTCCCCGCCTCCCGGCTCTTAAGCCTTCCCTTTCCTCCTATTGGCCGAGTGCCTGCCACTCGCACTTGGGAGACGCCCACCGCTCTATGAACCCGGAAATTGTGAAGCCGCGCCTCCTTTAGCCAATCATAGTAAGAATTACAGGCCGACGCATGCGCATGGGGCGAAAGGAAGCGGCAGTTAGGCCGGGCGGCCAGCTTTGCGCCACGAAACTACATCTCCCAGAGTGCATAGCGGAACGTTCCAGCGGGCAGCTGAGCCGACTTTTAACCCGCGCGGCATGCTGGGAAATGTAGTTTTCCCGATCCCTCCCCTTAGAAACAGCTGTTTTGCAGCTTCGCCTTCGCTTCTCGGAGGGTCCGGGAGCCTCTGGCCGCTGCCGCCGGGAAGACGGGTGAGTGGGGGGGGGGGGCTGGCAATGCTCCAGTGGCAGAAGGTTCCGCGGGCGGCTCTTCGCAGGAGAGGCAGTGCCGCTCAGTGGTTAGAGCTGGGAGGGAGCGGGGTCAGCCCCTGCGTCTCCCATTTCACAGTGTTGCTGCTGTGGGGATCAGATCTAGTTCTGCAGTGAAGGGATCTCAGCTAAGGAATTCCCACCCAGTCTCTGCCTCTGAACCTGGAGAGGAAAAGGTGCCTGTCAGTGGATATTTAGCCATGGTTGCTGCAAGAAACGTCCTAGTTCAGAAGCAAATCCATGGAGCATAGGGCTGTGACTGGAATCATAGAGTTGGGAGGAGCCTGAGGGTCATCTAGTCCAACCCCCTGCCATGCAGAAATCTTTTCCCCCCAACGTGGGACTCGAACCCACAACCCAGACATTAAGAGTTCCACCGACTGAGCTATCTCGTTTTCTCTCCCGCACTGTGCAGCGCCCAGCCTCCCGCCATGGTCCACGCCTTCTTCACCCAAAATTGAATTGATAGAAAGCAGAGGTAGAACACTATCCAGAATGTCTGATTTGCTGTTAGAATGGTTTGCGAAAGATGAGGAAGTGAAAGAAGCTATGATAAAATGGGCTGTAGCTTTTGGGCATAACATTGAATTGGATGCATGGATAAAATTGTGGAATTGTGAAATTTACAGCATGTACGGCTCTGAAAGAAAATTGAATGAAAATGATCTATAGATGGCATTTGATGCCGGCAAAGTTGGCAAAAATGTATAGGACGAGGGATAAAAAATGTTGGAAGTGTGAAAGAGGAGGATGGGGAATATTATCATATGTGGTGGACGTGTGATAAAGTGAAGAAATTTTGGGAGTCGATTTATAATGAACTTAAGAAAATATTAGAATATACCTTCCCCAAAAAGCCAGAGGCTTTTTTGCTCGGCCTGATGGGAAAGGAGATCAAGATAAAAGATCGAAGGTTATTCGGGATCAGGACGATCAGAGATTCCAGGACAGTTGGAGTAAATTTGTTGAATATTGGAAGGACAGTTGTAAAAATTTAAAAAGACTAGCAGGATTGAAGTAACTCTTGCAATGTAGAATAGATAAGATGTGAAATTGTAAAATATGCGAATGGACCTGATAAAGGATACCAACTTAAGGGAGGGAAGTCACGAACTTGGCAGAGCAGAATAGTCTATATGTTGAAGAATGTATGGTGGGTGTTGTTGAGTCGTTTAGTTGTGTCCGACTCTTTGTGACCCCCATGGACCAGACCACGCTAGGCACTCCTGTCTTCCACTGCCTCCCGCAGTTTGGTCAAACTCATGCTGGCAGCTTTGAGAACACTATCCCACCATCTCATCCTCTGTCGTCCCCTTCTCCTTGTGCCCTCCATCTTTCCCAGCATCAGGGTCTTTTCCAGGGAGTCTTCTCTTCTCATGAGGTGGCCAAAGTCTTGGAGCCTCAGCTTCAGGATCTGTCCTTCCAGTGAGCACTCAGGGCTGATTTCCTTCAGACTGGAGAGGTTTGATCTTCTTGCAGTCCATGGGACTCTCAAGAGTCTCCTCCAGCACCAGAATTGAAAAGCATCCATTCTTTGGCGATCAGCCTTCTTTATGGTCCAGCTCTCACTTCCTTACATCATACTGGGAAAACCATAGCTTTAACTATACGGACCTTTGTTGGCAAGGTGATGTCTCTGCTTTTTAAGATCTTGTCTAGGTTTGTCATTGCTTTTCTCCCCAGAAGCAGGTGTCTTTTAATGTATGTTAAGAAAGCATATGTAAAGAAAACAATCAAAATTTATGGGAAAAAGAGTCTCCTTCTTTACCGACTGAGCTATCCCATGTTCTCTCCCGCCCTGCGCAGCGCCCAGCCTCCCACCATGGTCCACGCCTTCTTCATCCAGACGTTACGCTGCCGACCCGGGGAAGAGGCCGGCTGCTGCCGAGTGCTCTATTCCAGGGTCTTCAGCCCTGAAGGGTTGGAAGATGCTGGTCCCCAAGATCGCGAGAAGGAGCGGCTGCGCAAGAAGGAGCAGATCCTCGCCGTCGCCAGGTAACGCAACCTGCATGCTGTGCTCTGGAAGTGTGTACGTGATTCCGACCTAACTCAGCCTCCTAGGGGAAAATGTACACCAGGAGGCTTAGTTTGGTCAGAACGGAATATAAACTTCCAGAATTAATGTTAAGTATGTCACTTCTGGTGAGTGAGCCACCATAGCCACTAGACGGTCATGAAAATTTGTGTCACGGGCTTTTAAGACTCGTCTACACATGTACTGTCTGGAACCAAAGGGGCGCATTGGTTGAAGAGGTGTGAATCCCTACCGCAGCTCTCCCACCCAACCATCTACAGTGGTGCCTTGGTTCTCAAACGCCTTGGTTCCTAAACTCCGAAAACCCAGAAGTGAGCGTTCCAGTTTTTTAAGGTTTTTCGGAACGTTCGACGCGGCTGTCGGCTATTGTTTCCAGGGCGCCTGCACCAATCAGAAGCTGCACCTTGGTTTTTGAACATTTCGGAAGTCAAACGGACTTCCAGAACGGATCAAGCCTGGCATTTTTGTTTTTGCTCTTTATTTTCCGCTTTTGTTTTTAAGGCTTTTTCATTTAATTTGTTTTTGTGACTGTGTGGAACCCAGTTCAGCTACTGATTGATTGATTGATTGTGTGACTGTGGAAATGGATAAAAGCCCCCCATCCAAACAATGGGTGCAGTGCAGGTAAGAAAAAAACAATGGGTATCATCAGTGCAGGTAAGAAAAAAAAATTAATTTTAATTTTTATCATTTACAATACAGTCATACCTCAGGTTGAAGTAGCTTTGGGTTAAGCATTTTCGGGTTGCGCTCCACGGCGACCCGGAAGTAACGGAGCACATTACTTCCGGGTTTCACCGCTTGTGCATGCGCAGACGCTCAAAATGACATCACGCACATGCACAGAAGCGGAGAATCGCGACCCACGCACGTGCAGACACGCGGACGTGGGTTGCGTTCGCTTCAGGATGCGAACGGGGCTCCGGAACGGATCCTGTTCGCATCCAGAGGTATCACTGTTCTGTCTTATTTATTTTATAGTACAGTACATTGATTATTCCTTTCAGATTATGGATCAATGGTCTCATTAGATAGTAAAATTTACGGTATGTTAAATTGCTGTTTTAGGGGTTGTTTTTAAAAGTCTGGAACGGATTAATTCGTTTTGCATGACCTTCTATGGGAAAGCGCGCCTTGGTTTTGGAACGCTTTAGTTTTGGAACGGACTTCCGGAACGGATTAAGTTTGAGAACCAAAGTACCACTGTAGTGGTTTGTTGGTTTCCCACAGGTCAGCCACTGTGAGAACAGGATGCTGGACAAGGTGGGCCATTGGTCTGATCCAGCACTCCTCTTTTTATGCACACTATTTTTCTGCGTCTCTCTTTCTCCCCGCTGCCACCTTCGCAAGCTCCTTCGTGGAAGGAAAGCTCTCGCTGATAAACTTCAAAACTCTGCTTCCTCTGGGAAGACACAAGATTTACCCACACAGGAAGAATGGCAGATGGAGTTGATGGACTACATGGAATTGGCGGAAATGACTGGCAGAATCCGAGACCAGGGAGAAGAATCGGTGGAAGAAGATTGGAAAAAGTTTAAAGACTACTTACAGAAATACTGTAAAATTAATGAATGTTAGAAAAATGTTGGAATGAAGTTATATGGCTTTAGTAGAAATGTTATAAGGAATTAGGTATAGATAGATTAATAGAGTATTAAAGGGAAAAATAAGGTTAGAATGTGTTAAGATAATTATAGGACAGGAAACAGAGGAAGATGGAGAGGAATTGCTGAAACAATTAATAGAAGTGGAAGACAAAAAGGGAGGTGTGAGGAGGTCGTGGAAACAAGTGAATGAAAGATAAGATATTGAAATTGGATTGTGTTTTGAATGGTTTTTGTTTTGTTTTAATTGTCTGTGTCAGTGTTTTGTAGTGTTTTTTGTATGGTATTGTATTGTTGTATTTTTTTTTTTGGTTTTTTGTTGTGCTGTGTTTAAATTGTTGAAAAATTAATAAATATTATTTAAAAAAACCAAAAACAAAACTCTGCTTCCTCTGTATTCGCAGGCAAGTGGAGTCAGCCTGCAAGCTCCACCAGCAAGCCTCTGGGAAGCCTCAGTCCGAGCACCTAGCCCAGCTCCCTGACGAACCCGTTTCTCTCCAGGATGCCCCGTCGGGGGTCTTCCGCCTCCCCATGGGGGACCCCTTCTCTGAGGACAAGACTGTTCTGTGGCTGGGCATCCAGTGCCTGGGCTTTGCTCTGGTCTGTGACCCCCACGAGAACCTCCTGCTGGCCGAGAGCACCTTGAAGCACCTCGCCAAGACCCTGGTCGACCACCTCAAGCTGCTGAGCTCAGGGAGCGACATCGTCCTCAAGGCCGACAGGACAGAGGTCCTTCTCCACAAGTTTCTGCCGCACGGGCAGCTGCTCTTCCTGAACGACCAGTTCGTGCTGGGCCTGGAGAGAGAGGCGAGCGCGGCGCTTGGCAAATGAAAGATCTCCAAAGGGATGGAGGCTTGAACGGCCGTGGGCAGCTGTGGACGCTGGTTTGCTGCATGCTGCGTATGCCAGCCTGGACCTGCCTGCAGCCCCTCCGAGCGCTTGGGACTACAATTCCCATTGTCCACAGCCAGCACTGGACGATGGGATTTGTAGTCCCAAGCACCCAGAGGGGCTGCAGGTGGGTGAAATGTGCTCTGTGCGATAGCAATGTCACACGGCACACTGCATGATGGAGAAGAAACAGGAGGAGGAAGAGGAGATGGGGCTTCAGAGACTTATTATCGCTTCTCTGCCAAAAAACTCGAGTTCTTTCCCCCCCTTTTTATAATTGGTTTTCACATATTGCATTATAATACAGATGTTCCAAAACCAACACCATTTCCTCCCCATTATATTTCTATTTCCTCAATCCATCATATTATTCTTTTCTCCTTCCTCCCTCTTCCCTCCGCCCCCACTCGATTTCCTCCACATGATACAATTTACAAGAATCTTTGCATTCTACAACCTTCTCAAATCATCTACATATTCTTATTATCTTTCCTTACTAATTTTTCTTCCACCCAGTCCTTCACATTTTAATCTAGGCATATTAGCATATCTTTTCTTGAGCAATATTTTGCCATATATTCATCAAAACATTTCCACTCCTTTTTAAATTTTTGATTCGACTGATTTCTTTTTATAGCAGTTAATTTTGCCAAAATTAAATATTCATTCAGTTTACAAATCCATACCTCCTTTGTGGGTATAGTTTGTGACTTCCACCTAGCAGCAATCACTATTCTAGCAGCTGTACTTGCATAAAGAAAAATTCTTTCTTCCCCCTGTGGTATCTCTTCATCTATCAATCCAAGGAAACATGTCTCTGGTTTCTTTGCTATTGATATTTTCAACATCTTTAGTTCTTCATGTACTACTATCCAAAATTTCTTAATTTCCTCACACCTCCACCACATATGTATTGTTGTTCCTATTTCTCCACCACATCTCCAACAGAGGTTGGATTTCAATTTGTATATCTTTGCCAACTTAACTGGCGTTAAGTACCACCTACAGAACATCTTTCAAAATTTCCTTTAATTGTATATGAGGCAGTAAATCGTATATCCTCTCGCCAGAGTTTCTCCCATTGCTCTAGATAGATAGTATGTCCGAGATCCTGAGACCATTTAATCATCGTTTCTTTCACTTCTTCCTCCATCAATTCCCAGTCCAATAAAAGATTATATGACGAAACTCGAGTTCTAATTTCCCCTCCTTTGAAACAGGCCCTGACTGGGGAAATTGTTAGGAGAGTTGCTGTTGTAACTGCCTTGAATAGGAAAACATAGCTGTGGTTTTTCAGTGTTCAAAGCATACGGCATAAATCAGGGACAGAGGACCGTCAGAAATGTGGGCCTCCGAGCCTTTCTGCCTGGCCCTCCAGACTCTGCCACACCCATCTCCAGGCCTGCTTCGTGCCTCCTTGAGGGATTTTGCTTGGCTGCAATTGGTCCTTGAGCTCTGATTGTGCTGCAAGGTTGCCTGGGTGGAGGACAGAGAGGTAGAATCGTAGAATTGGGACCCCAGCAAGGGTCATCTAGTCCAACCCCCTGCAATGCTGTAATTTCAGCTAAAGCATCCATGGCAGATGGCCATAAGTGTGAGAAGAAACTAGACTGGTGGTTTGCAAAGTGGTTGGTACCGCTCCCCTGGGCAGGAGGGGTTTAATAATAATAATAATAATAATAATAATAATAATAATAATAATAATAATAATTTTATTATCTTTACCCCGCCCATCTGGTTGAGTTTCCCCAGCCACTCTGGGCGGTTTCCAATTGAGTGTTAAAAACAATACAGCATTAAATATTAAAAACTTCCCTAAACAGGGCTGCCTTCAGATGTCTTTTAAAGAGAAGATAGCTGCTTATTTCCTTCACATCTGAAGGGAGGGCGTTCCACAGGGCGGGCACCACCACCGAGAAGGCCCTCTGTCTTGTTCTCTGTAACCTCACTTCTCGCAATGAGGGAACCGCCAGAAGGCCTTCGGCGCTGGGTCTCAGTGTCTGGGCAGAACGATGGGGGTGGAGAAGCTGCTTCAGGTATACAGGACCGAGGCTGTTTAGGGGGGCAATAAGGTAGCAGGTGGGTGCAGGAGCTGTAAATCAGACTTTGCAAAGCTGGTCTCCCTGGATCAAGTTTGTTGAATTAATCAAACTAAATAGCTTTATTTGGATTCCGGATAAATTACCGCTGTATTGAATTCTGTCGCGTTATTGTCTTCTCTAGTGGGCTGTGCAAAGGGTTCTTCTGAATAATCTTGACATGAGCCAACAGTGTGACGCGGCAGCTAAAAAAGCCAATGCAATTCTGGGCTGCATCAATAGGAGTATAGCATCTAGATCAAGGGAAGTAATAGTGCCACTGTATTCTGCTCTGGTCAGACCTCACCTGGAGTACTGTGTCCAGTTCTGGGCACCACAGTTCAAGAAGGACACTGACAAACTGGAACGTGTCCAGAGGAGGGCAACCAAAATGGTCAAAGGCCTGGAAACAATGCCTTATGAGGAACGGCTAAGGGAGCTGGGCATGTTTAGCCTGGAGAAGAGGAGGTTAAGGGGTGATATGATAGCCATGTTCAAATATATAAAAGGATGTCATATAGAGGAGGGAGAAAGGTTGTTTTCTGCTGCTCCAGAGAAGCGGACACGGAGCAATGGATCCAAACTACAAGAAAGAAGATTCTACCTAAACATTAGGAAGAACTTCCTGACAGTAAGAGCTGTTCAACAGTGGAATTTGCTGCCAAGGAGTGTGGTGGAGTCTCCTTCTTTGGAGGTCTTTAAGCCGAGGCTTGACAACCATATGTTAGGAGTGCTCTGATGGTGTTTCCTGCTTGGCAGGGGGTTGGACTCCATGGCCCTTGTGGTCTATTCCAACTCTATGATTCTATGATTCTAATCCTTTTTATGGGGTAGGGGGCACAATGGCCCCTAAAAGTTTGGGACTTTGGTACAAAGGCAACTCTCAAACTGATTGCTCGACCTGCTTTTTCCGTCTGGCAAAAGTCCATCAAAGGAAGCCTTGCCTCCTCCAGGCCTTTAAAGTTCTGACACACGGATTGGGGGAGAGGAAGAGGGTGGAGGGTTTTCCTGCAGTGTTCCTATCGATTAAGAAAATCCGGCAGTCATGGGGCTGGGCCTCTCCTGGAGTGACAGCTGCTTATGAGCTTCTGGAGACCTTTGGTTGTCCTCTGCTGGATCCAGAACACTGGGTTCGGTGGCCCCTTAGTCCTGTCTCAGAAAGGCAGTGGGGCATCTGCTCAGGAGAAGACCTTCTCACAGAACCATTTATAGTTGTACGTGCAGCTGACGTCGTTCCAGTGTGTTTTGAAGTGAACACAGTCTTCCTCGTGTTGTGGTGCTCCATGCCAGTTGTCTGGTTGTCCTTGTCCCCAGAAACTGGAAAAGAAGGCGAGAGGCTGTGATTATATAGCTGGCATGCTTTTAAAAAAAACCAAACCGTATTTTTCGCTCTATAAGACGCACCAGACCACAAGACGCACCTCGTTTTTGGAGGAGGAAAACAAGAAAAAAAAATATTCTGAATCTCAGAAGCCAGAACAGCAAGAGGGATCGCTGCGCAGCGAAAGCAGCAATCCCTCTTGCTGTTCTGGCTTATGGGATAGCCGCGCAGCCTGCATTCGCTCCACAAGGCGCACACACATTTCCCCTTATTTTTTAGGACGGAAAAAGTGAGTCTTATAGAACAAAAAATACGGTATATCTTAGGGACGCAGGTGGCGTTGTGGGTTAAACCACAGAGCCTAGGACTTGCCGATCAGAAGGTTGGTGGTTTGAATCCCCGCGACGGGGTGAGCTGCCGTTGCTCGGTCCCTGCTCCTGCCAACCTAGCAGTTCGAAAGCACATCAAAGTGGAAGTAGATAAATAGGTACCACTCTGGCGGGAAGGTAAACGGCATTTCCGTGCGCTGCTCTGGTTCGCCAGAAGCGGCTTAGTCCTGCTGGCCACATGACCCGGAAGCTGTACGCCGGCTCCCTCGGCCAGTAAAGCGAGATGAGCGCCGCAACCCCAGAGTCAGCCACGACTGGACCTAATGGTCAGGGGTCCCTATATGCATGCAGAGCAACAGATTCCTTGTTGGCCTCTGTCTGTATTGAGAGACAACGGAGTGCACCTCTGCGGCTGAAGTCAAACCGCTATGTTAGCAGCACCAGAGTGACCCCCCCAGGATGCAAGCCTGGGCCGCGTGTCTGGAGGTCCTGGGCTGCCCAGACGACAAGACCCCTCTCTTGGCCCTGCTGATGGAGTCCAAAGGAAAGCACAGCAATACTTTTGGCAAACGCTTGGCTGTAGCATTTGCTGGAAGGAGGGGTGCAAGGCGCCAGCCAACCATCTTACGGACTCCACTTCAGATTTGTGCAGAGTTTACTCCTTGGCCTTTTCTTCTCTGGAACATGTCCCACAAGGCACCAGAAGTTTAGAACCAGAGTTTTCCTTCTCTTAGATGGGCTGCCTTCCCAGGTGGATGAGCCCCATCTGCCCCTCACTTCCCTCTACAGCAGGGGGCTGGTCCACTGTCCCTCAGACCTTGTGGGGAGCCAGGCTATATTTGAAAAAAAAAAATGAACAAATTCCTATGCCCCACAAATAACCCAGAGATGCATTTTAAATAAAAGGACACATTCTGCTCATGTAAAAACAAGCTGATTCCAGGACCATCCGTGGGCTGGATTTAGAAGGCGATTGGGCCGGATTTGGCCCCTGGGCCTTAGTTTGCCTACCCCTGCTCTACAGCATGTGCAGAAATAGCCTTTTTGACAGTTGGACCCACTATTAGTCTCGTCCGTTCAATTCCCAGAGCCTGTCTTTGCAAGTCCCTAACTCACTGAGGGCTGGAGACCCATCAGCTCCCCTCTCCTTGTTTAGCCGGCCAGTCAAAGCCATTCCTGGGGTGTGGCCGCTGTCGCATGCTAACACATTCTAGGAGCCACAGGTGAGAGCTGAGTGCGACCAAAGGTGGTCAAGCTATCCCAGAAGAAGGAGCATGATGTGTCCCTATTAGTCAGGGTCCCTATTACTCAAAGATCCCTATTGGTCAGGGATTATCCTTCCTGAATTTGTTTTGTTTTAGGAAATCACAGAGTGGCACTTTTCCAGGGGTCCCCTGGGACGGAGGAGAGGACTATATGAAAATGTCTGTTTTGTAGGGGCACCTGAAGTGAAAGAATACAGAAAGCCACACACTGTGTTTTCTTCTTTTTTAAAGAGCTGATCAGACCCACCTAAGCTTTTCGTTGTACTTTGTGCCGTCCACCCAGGTCCAAACGCCTTCTGTATTTTGGTCAGAGAGTCCAATCCAAAAGTGCTGATTTCTGGCTTCCCTGACAAGGTATTCCTGCAAAACAGTTTGTCCAAGGTTGCAGAGAGAGAGAGAGAGAGAGAGAGAGAGAGAGAGAGAGAGAGAGGGAGAGAACTAGGCTCAGGGACGGGATACCATTCTCAAATCCTGGCTCAGCAGCAAATGGCCTTTGGATTTGCAGCTGGGCAGCTTGATCCTGTGCACATTTACTCAGAAGTAAGCCCCACCCAGCTGGGACTTTAGGAATCAGCGAGTTGTGCCTACCCCCTTCTGTGCAAAGGACCCTCAACTCTAGGCATGCCAACTGACCAAGAAAACAAACCCTTGTGTCTCTAGCAGCTGCTTGCTGTGCAGAGAGCAGCAGCAGCTGCTTTTCCTAGGAAGGGGACTGGCCTGGTAATATTGGCAGGCGAAGTTGCTGGCAAAAGTGCAGGAGCAGAGGCCAGCAAAGAAGGTGGCAGTGCAGTCTTGAGGCGGCTGCTTGGGCCAGGAAAATGTTTCGGGCCAGCCCAGGTGTTGGTGTTTTTGTTAGGTGAGCAGGTAAATCCAGGTGTTTTGAAGTGTGTGTGCAGGGCTGTCTTAAGCATATGTGGCTCCGGGGTGCAGAGATCCGTTCGGCGCCTCCCCCAGGTTGCCCAGTCCCAGGTGCGTAGGAGGGCGGAGCCAGCTGGCTGCCTCAGCGACTTGCTGGTTTGGTCACCCCCACACTCACGGCACAGAGCCGCCTGCAGCACAAGAGCCCACCACGGCACTCCAACCAACGGACAGGCTCTTCCCTGGACTCAACTCTTGGATCCCGGACTCTCAGCCTGGTGCCCAGGTGCCCCGTGTCGGCATCTCCGCTCGGCCAAGCTGATAAAGCTCATCTTCCTCCGGCCGAGTCCTTCGGAATCACCTCCGTCCAATAATTAATGACCTGAGCCTTTGATGAGGCCTCAGGCACATTCCCGTTCAGCAGAGTTTCCAGCACAGGGAAGTGATGAGATTTATGGCTACATCGCTATGCTTTATTTCTTACTACACAGACAGCAAAGAAAAATACACCCTCTTTCTATGAAAGCAGAGAGCAACTGAACAACAAAGGAACAGGAAACCAGTAAACATCACATCCGTCTCCTGCCTCCGTGAGACTTCCAACAGCCTGGAAGGTCTCTGGAATGTAAACAGAGCCTTTGACTCTAAGCAGCTGCTCAGTGGCAAACAGAAACTAACACCCCGCACTCCTAGCGCCTATGGGTAAGATGGCCCTGTGTGTGTGCTCACCATCTCTTCCTTTGACGTGATGGAGACCAGGTGTGCCCCCTGGGCTCTACAGGTGTCCTCAGCTTCCTGCCAGGGCTTTGCCTTTTGGGAAAAGAAATAGACGCTGCCGTTGTAAAACTTCCAGCCTGTGGAGAGCAATGCCAGGAGTTCCCCTTTGGGAGAAAAAGAGGGAGTGAGTCTCAGGAACCCTGAACTGCAGGAAAGGCTGATTGGAGGTGTTGGATCTGAGCATCGTCTGTTCGAGGATGTAGCATGGGTGTCTAAAAATAGGGAATGGATGTGTGCTAGAGAAGGGATGGGGGCTCAAGCATGGTGTGTGTGCATAAATATTATTTATGTATTGCGTTTATAGCCATCTTCCCCCCCATTCAGTTCAAGAAGGAGCTTGTCATGCAGAGGCGTGAAAAACCACAGTTCTTGAACATTCTTACTTGTTCATTACATGTACAAGGTGTGACCGGAAAGTTCGGTGAATGGTCACGGAAATCGGACAGTGAGAAATATTTGAACATACATACCTTAAAGGTAAAGGGTAAAGGGACCCCTGACCATTAGGTCCAGTCACGGACGACTCTGGGGTTGCGGTGCTCATCTTGCTTTATTGGCCGAGGGAGCCGGCGCACAGCTTCCGGGTCATGTGGCCAGCAGGACTAAGCCGCTTCTGGCGAACCAGAGCAGCGCATGGAAATGCCGTTTACCTTCCTGCCAGAGTGGTACCTATTTATCTACTTGCACTTTGATGGCTTTTAAAGATAAGATAGCTGCTTATTTCCTTGACATCTGATGGGAGGGCGTTCCACAGGGCAGGCACCACTACCAAGAAGGCCCTCTGTCTGGTTCCCTGTAACCTCATTTCTCGCAATGAGGGAACCGCCAGAAGGCCCTCGGAGCTGGACCTCAGTGTCCGGGCAGAATGATGGGGATGGAGACGCTCCTTCAGGTATACTGAACCGAGGCCATTTAGGGCTTTAAAGGTCAGCGCCAACACTTTGAATTGTGCTCGGAAATGTACTGGATACAAGAAGGAGATTCTGACTAAACATCAGAAAGAACTTTCTGATGTTAAGAGCTGTTCAACAGAGGAACAGACTTCCTTGGGAGGTGGTTGCCCCAGGTCTGGCCAGGAGGATCGCCATAACTCAAGTTGGGGTGGGGACTTGGTTTTGCCCTTGCAACTTTAACTGGATCGTGATATGCAGAAATCATGTGGCAAAGTCCTTTAATTGAATAAGGACCAACATTGCCACCTCCTAATATGTTTCAATTACAGGAGCAGTAGGCATTTAAGAAGTTGGCACCGCTTATGTCCAGAACCGGAGATGGTTTGGGATGCTGACTCCCCTTGAAGGAAAGGTGGGATTGGAAGATTTTGAAAGGTGGGATTGGTCACTGATTTTGACCCCTACTTACTGTGACGATTCTGGATAGCGGTTTTTGACGCACTGACATTCCCCAGGCGGGTTTGGATCTTGTAGAAAGCCTCAGAGATGTTTTGGAGCAGCTGAACACCTGGAAGGGCAGAGTTCGGTGTAGTGTCAGACCAAAGTGAGCTTTGTGAAATGGGAGACTAGGAGAAAAGTGTCAGGAGCTCGTCCTACACTCGAGTGTCTCCCTGGCAGAGACACATGCCTGACTGGCATGTTCTCTCCCTCCTGGTCGATCGTTCAGGAGCTTCAAAGCTTTCTTCAGCCCGAACATCACAGCGACCGATGCGAACAGATACCAGCACACTTAGGGATCCACAGAGTTTGTGCAGCATGTGTAACAGACCTCAGCAACTCAGCATTTTGGCTAATCTACTTTATTTACATATAAACACACACAGAGCACTGCAACATGGCTCCCTCTCTCTCTAGCATCAGACAGCAAAGAGAGAAAGAACAAAGGACAACAGTCCCACTTCACAGAACACAGTAACACAAACATCCTGTCTCCGTCACTTCCCACTCTGTGGAGTCAAAACATATACCGTCATGTGAAAGACAACAATCTCATGACTGCAATCACGGAGCAGGAATTCTAACAAAAAGTAACGTTTTCATAAACTTCTCTCTGGCTAAGAAAATCACTGAGATGCAGTGATTCGGGCAGCTGCACCTGTTGAGTTTCTGTTTAAAGGCACAGGGTACTCTCATCAGAGAAAAAGTTTGTTCCCTATCCCTGAAGGAGGTATTTAAAATCTTCCAGTTGCTGGAAACTACAGGAGAGGAGAGTGTTTGTGTGGCCTATTATCACAGCCTCAATTTCCCAGCTGTAAAAAGGGCACAACAATAACCTACCGTACTTTCCTAGCTTGGCTGTGAGGACAAACACTTTTCATTATGCAAATTAAATGACGAAGGGCACAAATCATCTGGAGGAAAGGAAGGGAAATGATTAAAAATAGGAACCCTTCCCATCCTCACATACTCTGAGGGTTGTCCTCATTTCTGGGTTTTGCAACTTACTCTCAGATGCTTCCGCTGGTGAAAGAGAGATATTGCTGAGAAACAGGGAGGTTCTGATCTTCTCCATCGCTCCTTCGATTTCCTGGAGTTTCTTCTCTTTCTGGGAATCTACAAACCATATGAACATCGTAAGAGCATGCTGGATCGAGCCAATGGCCGACCTGTGGGAAACCCACAACCAGGATTCGAACACAAGAGCAGCACTCCCCCTTCTTGTGGTTTGTCTAATATTATTAGACAATTATTTGTCTAATAATCCTTTTTAAAACACATCCAAATTGGTGGCCATCACTCTTTCCTGTGGCAGGGAGTTCCACAGGTTATCTGTGCGCTGCATGAAGAAGGACTTTCTTTTATCTGCCCTGACATGGCAGACATGCAGGATTAACTTCCAAATAAAAGTGCCAGCGAAGGCAAGAAGTGTGAAGGGGGCGTGCAAAGTAGGAAATCCAAAAATCTGAAAATGCTGAACAGATTTCAGAGTTTGGAGTTTTGCTCAGAACTCCCTGCTACCCCTTTTCTTTTTAACAGGGTCAGAACTTTTTTTTGTTCTCCTCCCAACTGCAGCAGAGGCACAAACGGAACTGCGTCGGCCCACAATCCATTTGAGTATCCTTGCCTCTCCTTCCTGCTGTTTTCGACCTGCCCTGCCAAATTCTAGATTGTAAGCTCCATGGGGCAGGGACCTATCATTCATGTTCTCCTGCAAATTCCCATGTACATCTAGGGCAGGCATAGGCAAACTCCGCCCCTCCAAATGTTTGGGACTACAATTCCCATCATCCCTAGCTAACAGGACCAGTGGTCAGGGATGATGGGAATTGTAGTCCCAAACATCTGGATTGCCAGAGTTTGCCTATGCCTGATCTAGGGAGCCTTGCAGTATATTCTGGGATGTTACAGCCCATCCCTGAGCATGCCTCTTGAATACCAGTGGCACTTTGGCCCTTCCAAGATTTCCTTCTGTTAGTCTTCCAGGCAGCCAGGGGCTGGTGGCATTTTCTGCAGGCCAGCCAACTCTTCCCTATTTAGATAAAATCCCTTCCTTCCCCACCATCGCGTTTCAAGGCTAATTTCCCTCCCACTTGGAAAAACCTCACCTTTGCTCTGGTTCTCTCATTTTTGCGGGGTATTTTCAGGGGTGGGCAGTGACCAGCATTTAGCTTTTAATTGTCGGAAACAAAATCTGCCCTTATTCCCTTATGGGGGACACAAGAGCCCTTGTAGAGTCCTTTGTAGGTTCTCCATCGGTAGGAGACAATAACAGAAGCCAACCAGAGAAACTCCTAAACAGCCTCGGTCCAGTATACCTGAAGGAGCGTCTCCGCCCTCATCGTTCAGCCCAGACACTGAGGTCCAGCGCCGAGGGCCTTTTGGCGGTTCCCTCCCTGCAAGAAGTCAAGTTACAGGGAACCAGGCAGAGGGCCTTCTCGGTAGTGGCACCCGCCCTGTGGAACACCCTCCCATCAGATGTCAAAGAGAACAACAACTATCAGACTTTTAGAAGACATCTGAAGGCAGCCCTGTTTAGGGAAGCTTTTAATGTTTGACAGACTATTGCATTTTAATATTTTGTTGGAAGCCACCCAGAGTGGCTGGGGAAACCCAGCCAGATGGGCACGGTATAAATAATAAATTATTATTATTATTTTTATTATTATGAGAAGCAAAGCAGCTCGTAAGCCTGATCTTTATTGATCTGTTGCAACAGGGTGCTTCCCTCACACGCAGGAAAGGAGGAGGACCCAGAACCAAGGTGTGCCTGCCTTTATATAGACATTTTAAATTGCCCACCCTGGAGTCCAAGACCACCCCCAAAAACATCATATATAGATCACAGAAGGGGTGTAGCTCAAGACCCCCCCTCCCGATACATCATATCTACATCACAGAAAGGGCGGTCTACAACAGATATCTGAGTGCGTTGTTTATCTCCTGTCTGGCAGGTAATCTGATAATGCCTTATCAGATGGTAGTCTGGCCATTCCTTTGAGATGGTGATTACCCAATTCCTGAGACAATGGGAAGGTTCCCTCACCCCCTCCCTCCTTGCAGAGAAAACATTTGGTCAGTTTGGGAGTCAAAATGGTTTCAGGATGGTCTTCCTGTGCTGCTCCAGACATGTGGTCCACATATCTATGTACGTGCTTGGTTGGTACATTTATGAGCAAAACAGGGTTACGAAGCTAATCCAAAAAGAAACACCCCCCAAAAACCAAGACACAGAAGAAAACAATGGCATGGCCCTCCTTCCTTATATCAAGGGCACTACAGATAAAATTAGCAAAATCCTCCATAAACACAATATCAAAACAGCCTTTTGCGCCAACCAAAAAATAGCCAATATCCTCAGAAACCCCAAGGATAAAATCCAGTTGGAAAACCAAGGGGTCTATGAAATACCCTGCAAAGTCTGCCCAGCCACGTACATTGGACAAACAAACAGACGAATAAATGCACGTATCGCAGAACACAAGAATGCCGTCAAAAAAGAAGAAAAAACTTCCTCTCTTTTCCAACACATGAAAGAAACAGGACACGAAATTAATTTTGCAGATTCCAAATTGCTCTCTAACATGGAACATCACCACAAGAGAATAATCATGGAAGCCATCGAGATAGAGAAACACCCTCACAACATGAACAAGCGTGACGACACATCCCGCTTGCCAGACATCTGGAAATTAGCCCTCCCCACAAAAACTGACACCAGATCCAGAGGCACACAGAACGCCATCACCAATCAACCACACCAGACCCAAACCCAGACCCTCTCCACAGATAAATTACAGACACCATCCAGTAGCCAAACCATGGTGGCACCTCCGGATGCTGCACCCCCCTGCAATCCCTACACAGATCTGGCTGGCACAGGCCACAAAACCACAGCTCGCCCCTATACACGAAGCCAAGCCAGAGCACAACTAAATGCAGTACAGCCATCTTCTCAGAAAAACTCTTCACAAAGTTCAAGAGGTCAAGACACAAAGGCTTTAGCAACTAATCCACACCTAATGACCCACCTAAGTGGTACTCAGGATATCACTCAAGAAATCACTCAAGATATCCCTCAAGCAATTAAGGAACAAAAGAAGAAAAGGCACACTAGCCTGGGAACTTCCTCTCTGCCCAGAACATTGGAGGCTATACACCACACCCCTCAACAGTATTTATAGGAACTCAAACACTGAGATCCTGCTCTGTTCCAGTAACAAGAAGCCGAAAGCACCAGCCTGAAGATGACGAGTGAGACCTCGTCGAAACGTCGCCTAGACACCCCAACTTTTACACGGGAAGACACCCGAGGACACCAAAACCTGCATTCCTGTACCCGTGAAAATCTACGAAAGCAAATATATATATATATATATATATATATATATATATATATATATATATATATATATATAAGACCTTAAATTTGTTATTACTTAATGGAAGCCTGTGTGTGATCGCCCGAAGCAGCAAAATGGTGGTGTCATTCTGCACGTCCTCAGAGGCACTCTTGCCACCCATTGGGGCCTGGACAGATGTAATTGAGATCAAAGTAGGATGCTCTCACCGACGAAGGGCGTTTGCTTTGCATGCCTCTCCAGGTTGGGCTGAGAGAAAGAGAGACCCGTGCTTGAAACCCTGGGCAGCTGCTGTCAGCCAGCGCAGATAATATGCAGCTGGATGCACCAATGGTCAGGTTCTGGATAAGGGGCCAGAGCCTTGGAGATCAGGCACAGTGGAAACGCGTAGTTGTACTTACAGAGAAGGGCCATTGCAATGAGGGAGGTGGCCAGCAGTAGCAGCAGCAGGGTCAGGAGCGTCACAATGATGGTGGTGGAGATGTCTCTCTTGCGAGATGGAGAGGAAGCTGAAGGAGGCAGAGGATGGTGGGAAAGATTAAAATTTCATTCCACCCCCTGCTTTCTCTTAAACGTGAGGCTCCAGGGGACCACGACCCCACTGAGGCAGGTAAGGTTTTACGATACGATACAATACTCTTTATTGTCATTGCCCCATGCAGAACAACGAATTTTTTTTTTTTGGGGGGGGGAATCTACATAAATCATTCAAAACCAACAAGCCTGCTATCCCAGCTATCCCAACCTGGTTAGCCCCCTAAAAACTCTGATACCCCATTTTTAAATACAATATACTCCCATAGAGACTCCTTACACTGCGTTTAAAACCAAAATCGCATTTGGGTAGAAACCGCTTCTCAGGCGGCTAGTCCTAGTCTTTATAACCCTGAGCCAGTGTGGTGTAGCAGTTAAGAGCGATAGATTTGTAATCTGGGGACCTGGGTTCGCTTCCCCGCTCCTCCACCTGCAGCTGCTGGGTGACCTTGGGCCAGTCACACTTCTTTCAAGTCTCTCAGCCCCACTCACCTCACAGAGTGTTTGTTGTGGGGGAGGAAGGGGAAGGAGATGTTAGCCGCTTTGAGACTCCTTAAGGGGCGTGATAAAGCGGGATATCAAATTCAAATTCTTCTACCTTCTTCCAGAAGGCAGAAGCTGAAAGAGATCATTTCCGGGGTGCGCACTATCCTGCACTATCTCTGCAGCTTTCTTATGGCACCTGGAAGCGTAGATTTGATCCAAGGTGGGAAGAGTGCACCCAATTATTCTCTCCGCAGTCTTTACAATCCTGGACAGCACTGTTTCTTGCCTGCCCTCCATCAGCAGGTCCCGGGCAGTGCAGGTTAGAACCATACCATTAAAAACAAGCAAAGCAGTTTACATAAAACTCAATGGAAAAAAACCCTGAGGGGCTGAGTAGCACTGAGTGGTGCCCCAGTGAAGAATAGGGATTGGGGCGGGGAGAGAAATCCATGTATGGTCTTGTTGAGATTCCTCCATTGCAGGGGGTTGGACTAGACGACTCTCAGGGTCCCTTCCAACTCTACAATTCTATAATAATAATAATAGTAATAATAATAATAACCATAATAATAATTTATTATTTCTACTCTGCCCATCTGACTGGGTTTCCCCAGCCACTCTGGGTGGCTTCCAACAAAGATTAAAAATACATTAAAATGTCACACATTAAAAACTTCCCTGAACAGGGCTGCCTTCAGATGTCTTCTAAATGCCAGGTAGTTGTTTATCTCTTTGGCATCTGCTGGGAGGGTGTTCCACAGGGCGGGCGCCACCACCGAGAAGGCCCTCTGCCTGGTTCCCTGTAACCTCACTTCTCGCAGGGAGGGAACCGCCAGAAGGCCCTCGGAGCTGGACCTCAGTGTCAGGGCAGAACGATGGGGGTGGAGACGCTCCTTCAGGTATGCTGGACTGAGGCCATTTAGGGCTTTAAAGGTCAGCACCAACACTTTGAATTGTGCTCGGAAACATACTGGGAGCCAAAGCAGGTCTTACAGGACAAGTGTTATGTGGTCTCGGAGGCCGCTCCCAGTCCCCAGTCTAGCTGCCGCATTCTGGATTAGTTGTAGTTTCCGGGTCACCTTCAAAGGTAGCCCCATGTAGAGTGCATTGCAGTAGTCCAAGCGGGAGATAACTAGAGCATGCACCACTCTGGTGAGACAGTCCGTGGCCAGGGAGGGTCTCATCCTGCATACCAGATGGAGCTGGGAGACAGCTGCCCTGGACACAGAATGGATCTGCACCTCCATGGACAGCTGTGAGTCCAAAATGACTCCCAGGCTGCGCACCTGGTCCTTCAGGGGCACAGTTACCCATTCAGGACCAGGGAATCCTCCATACCTGCCCACCTCCTGTCCCCCAGAAACAGTACTTCTGTCTTGTCAGGGTCCAACCTCAATCTGTTAGCCGCCATCCATCCTCCAACTGCCTCCAGGCACTCATAATTCTATGATACTGTACTATGATTCTAGTTCACATTTAAAGCCAATCCCCCCCCCCCCATCTAATTCACACTTCCCAAAACAATATGAGAAGTGAAAGGAGGGAAGAGTGTTCTTGGGCTCAGATCCTGCCTGCATGTTTCCCACGGGCAGCTGCTTGACTGCTGTGAGGACAGGATGCTAGGCTGAGGGGGGGGGGACACCCCCCTTGGGCCTGATCCTGCAGGGCTCTCCTTATGTGCTCTTATGAGATGCGTTTGAGATGGAGTTGCTCTGGTCCATTGTGGGACTGCACTTCATTCTGCTTTTAGGTTCATACGCTATGCAAATCGGCAGTCTATAAGTATATACTTTTGAATAGAAACAAATAATAAATTCCCCACTAAAAAAGAAAGAAAAAACCCCCATCTCTGGTCCCTTTGGAAAACACAACACAAAGGAATACAGAGAGATAAAGAAACACAGATCACGCAACTATGCAGTCAATTATATAGAACTTCCCAAAGACAAAAAATGTCAAAAATATAACATAATATAAATGTCTTATTTTTTACATTTTGTCTCTAGTCCATTTGCAGGTGTGTTCTGCAGTGTGTCTCGCTTGATGCCTGGTTTGGGTGGGGTACACGAGTTGGTGTGGGAATCAGGCGGGAGGGATGTTTCTTAAGAGCTTATTTATTTTCATCTGTGAAACTCTGCAAGCTCTGCAGTTTCACAAGAGCTTTATTGCAGATGTTGAGTTCCACCCCATCGTTTCTGGCCATCTTTGCAGAGGAGGATGAGAGTCCAGCAACTGCATCCCGCAGGAGGACCGTAGGTGTGTGTTTGGTCCCCCACCTCACCCCCAGCCCCATATTATGGATTAAATTCAACCTTCACACAACAGGAAACCACTGTGGACTCTGGGGCACTGATAAGCAGAGAGGAAGCAGGATGTTGACAAGCCCATTCTTGCAAAAGATGCCTTGCACCAGACTTCGCATCGGGCACCGGCAATTGACCTAACGACGCCTTACATTCCTATCACCGGACCCAGGACTGGCTCTCAGGATTGCGTTGCCACAGGTAAGAGCAATTGCTCAGGTAAGGCAATTGTCCTCCACAAGGAAAGACACTCCCCACAAATTTACCAGATGGATGGCCTGATCCAGCAGGGTCTTCTGATATTCTGGTGCCTGGGGAATTTCAAACACTGCAAGGGGCAAAGAGGAGCAGACAGACCTCCCCCCCAATATCCCCCACTTTGATATTCACTTTGGACAAAGGTGCATTACAATTCCTGCTGGATCAGGCCAGAGGGCTCCCATTCATCCTGGTCTCACGATGCCCCAAAGGGACCTGGGTGCAACAGCAACACTCCCCAGAAACTGGTGCTATTCAGAAGCACTACTGCACCCCAGAGCGCAGTGATAACATAGCCATTGCAGACCCTCCAAGTGTCCCTATTTTCCAGGGACCATGTCAGATTTACAGAAGCCTTCCACATTTCTGATTTGATCCCAGAATGCCCTGCTTTTCCCTAAAAAAAGGTAAAGGGACCCCTGAGCATAAGGTCCAGTTGTGTCCAACTCTGGGGTTGCAGCGCTCATCTCGCTTTATTGGCCGAGGGAGCTGGCGTACAGCTTCTGGGTCATGTGGCCAGCATGACTTCTGGGAAACCAGAGCAGCGCACGGAAACACCGTTTACCTTCCCGCTGGAGCGGTACCTATTTATCTACTTGCACTTGACATGCTTTCGAACTGCTAGGTTGGCAGGAGCAGGGATTGAGCAACGGGAGCTCACCCCGTCGTGGGGATTTGAACCGCCGACCTTCTGACCGGCAAGTCCTAGGCTCTGTGGTTTAACCCAAAGCACCACCCGCGCCCCCTAGGACGTCCCTATTTTCATCGGAGAAATGTTGGAGGGCATGGAATAGGATGTCCCCAAGGATTTCCCCCCCAGCTGGAACTCGCTGGAACTGAGTTCCGGCACCTCTCAGATGGGCACCATTGCCATTCAAAGAGAATGACAGAGGTGTTCATGAGTTCCAGCCCCGTTTCCCTTAGAAAAATAGCAATGAATGTCCTTATTTTCACTGGAGAAACGCTGGAGGGGATGCAATTGTGGTTAGAAGCCATTGATAGCCTTCTTCTCCATGAAACTATCTAATCCGCTGCTGTAATGCCTTTGCTCCCCCAGACCAAGCCCCGATTCAAAATGTGAGACATTTCTTAAAAGGGAAGGGAGCCTGTCATTAAAGTGTGCCCTTACCACCGACTTCAAACTTCGTTGTATTCGCATAGATGATCTCTTGCGCCATCCTTCTCTCGATGCCACCAGCCTTGCCTGTTCTTCTCTAGCTGTTCCCTCTAAGACAAACGCCTTTCTATTAAGCCTTTCGTTCCGGCCTCCTGCTCAGCTGTCCCAGCTGCCACGCCCCCTGGCAGCCAACCAATCGGGCAGAGGCTTGGGGGCGGGGTTTAGCTGCTCAAATGCGGCCACGGCAGCACTGCCCTCTCATTATGCTGCTGGTTTTCGTTGGATCACGCACGCACCCTCCCTTTAGTTCATTGCTATGTTTTTGACCTTGCCATGGACCTGCGGTTGGTCGCCTTGGTTGTCCAAGGGGCCTGGTAGGAACTGGCAAATTGGTACTGGCCACTTGGTTTTTCGCCTAAAAGGTAAAGGTAAAGGGACCCCTGACCATTAGGTCCAGTCGTGGCCGACTCTGGGGTTGCGGCGCTCATCTCTCTTTACTGGCCGAGGGAGCCGGCGTACAGCTTCCGGGTCTTGTGGCCAGCATGACTAAGCCGCTTCTGGCGAACCAGAGCAGTGCACGGAAACGCCGTTTACCTTCCCACTGGAGCGGTACCTATTTATTTACTTGCACTTTGACGTTTTCGAACTGCTAGGTTGGCAGGAGCAGGGACCGAACAACGGGAGCTCACCCTGTCGTGGGGATTCGGACTGCCGACCTTCTGATCGGCAAGACCTAGGCTCTGTGGTTTAACCCACAGCGCCACCCGCGTCCTGGCTTTTCGCCTACCTTGTAGCAAATCGTCACAACTTTTTGGGTATTGGCGGTTAGGCATTGGAATATGTTTGTGTATTGGAGGGCAGGATGTGGCCATCCCCTACCCCTCCACTTTTTGGGTATTCCGTTAAAGGAATCCGGTGGTTTGTGGATCCTGTCCAACGCCCTTGTTGTATTTGCATCAACAGGCTCCTTCTACTGGTGGTTAACCCGATAGACTCACCCCTTCCTGAGGGGGTGGAGTCAAGCTCTGTTGTTTTATCCAATGCCTAAGGCAATATCACTCACATGCTGTAATCAATAAAGTTGTGGCCTTTTTTTAGCCTATTAACCTAATATACTGCGTCCTTGTGTCTTTCTTATCCTCAAGTGGTTGGCGGGTCCTCGACTCACAACTGTCATGCTGCCAGAGAGAGGCTTGTGGGCTTTGTGGTTAAAAACACAGTGACTTTGCAACTTTGCCGTATTGTTTTTAATATTCGGTTGGAAGCCGCCCAGAGTGGCTGTGGAAACCCAGCCAGATGGGCAGGGTATTAATAATAATAATAATTTGTAAAGAAACCAGAAGCCTTTTTGTTAGGAATAACAGGAAGAGAGATTAATAGAAGGGACTATAAACTCTTTCAATATGCAGTAACAGCAGCAAGAATATTAATGACCCAAAAATGGAAACAAGAGGAACTACCGGCACTCGAAGAGTGGAGAATGAAACTTATGGATTATGCAGAACTGGACAAAATGACTGGGAAAATTAGATATCAAAAGGATCACAAATTCATCGAGGACTGGGGAAAGTTTACGGATTATCTGAAAAATATATGTGATGCACAGACAACATTAGTCGGTTTTAAAGAGGCTTTGTGACTGTTAAAGATGTATTGCAAAAAAAAACCCTGAGACGGTAAGTTAGTATTAACTGGCAATATAAGAAATGGAAAATGCATTATGAATAGAAAATATGGATGATTGGTGGAGGAGCTGGTGGAAGTACAAAAACTGGAAATTTGAGAACAGGATTGTGTTGATTAATTGTGTTGAGTAAAAGAAAATTTGATTTTGTTGATTAATTGTGTTGAGTAAAAGAAAATTTAATAAAAATTTATTTAAAATATTATTATTATTATTATTATTATTATTATTATTATTATTATTATTATCATCATCATCATTCTGGGATTTCACTTGGCACAAGGCTGGAAGTGGCATTCAGGGACACCTGGCTTACTAGCAGTGTGTGTGAAAAGGATCTAGGGGTCTTGGTGGACCACAAGTTGAACACAAGTCGGAGGGTCACAGCTGGGGTCAGAAAGTTGATGAGGAGTTTCCTGGTACCTTCACCTACTTAGATGCCAAAGACTGCTGCCTCACAGGCCCAGCGCCATCACAATCTGCCTTACCTTTCAGCCACAGGTGTGCTTGTGATGGTGAATGGTGGCAGGGCAGGGCAGGCAGCCAATCAGCAAGAGGCTTGTGTCACAGGGCTGCTGCTTGCACCATCCTGGGAGGACAAAGGAAGCGAGTATAAGACCGTGGGAGGGAGGCATAAGAATCCATGGGAAATATAGAGCAGAAATAGCGTAGGGTTCAAGAGAATCAGACTCGGAAGAAGAGCAAGGGAAATCCTTGACAGATAATCTGGAAGGGAATCCTCAAGTGAACCACAAGCAGAAGGTACAGTAGTTGCCTTGACACTACAGCAGATTATCCAATGTTGGGAAGATTTTCTTATGCCAGGGTTGCCATCCATCCAGAATTTTCCGGACATAGCCGGAATACCGCAGTCGGAAGCAATGTCCGGGCAAAGAATCGCAAAAAAAATGTCCGGGAAAATCTGATCATATGGCAACCTATGTCACTAGTGTTGTTTTCGACTATTTTCCTTTAAAAATAGCTCAGAAACCTCTCTCTTTTTTGGGGTGGGGGTGTCAATTTTGCCCAAAAAGCTCAACAACCTTTGTGTACGGATGTTCACTTTTTGAAATATGGCAACCCTAATTTAGGCAATCCCTGATTTTTTTTAACCTCAGCTCTCCATTACTGGAGGGACGCGGGTGGTGCTGTGGTGTAAACCACTGAGCCTAGGGCTTGCCGATTGGAAGGTTGGCAGTTCAAATCCCCGTGATGGGGTGAGATCCCATTGCTCGGTCCCTGCTCCTGCCAACCTAGCAGTTCGAAAGCACGTCAAAGTGCAAGTGGATAAATAGGTACCGCTCCGGCGGGAAGGTAAACGGCGTTTCCGTGCGCTGCTCTGGTTGGCCAGAAGTGGCTTAGTCATGCTGGCCACATGACCCGGAAGCTGTCTGCAGACAAACGCCGGCTCCCTTGGCTTATAGAAAGAGATGAGCATGCAACCCCAGAGTCGTCCGCGACTGGACCTGACGGGCAGGGGCACCTTTACCTTTACCCCATTACTGGAGCTTAAACTGTTCCCTTTCCGCAGTGAATGTCATTATTTGAGAACTTAAAAGAACAGTTAAAATCTGTTAGGCAACTGCCCCTCCTTTCCCACCTTCTCCAGATGATTCTGAGCCCCACCCAAGATTTGCCTCCTTTGAGACCCCTGTGGTCTCCATTGCATCGCAACAGATTTGTCTGAATTTGAAATGCAGTATCAGCCATAGGGACGCGGGTGGCGCTGTGGGTAAAAGCCTCAGCGCCTAGGGCTTGCCGATCGAAAGCTCGGCGGTTCAAATCCCCGCGGCGGGGTGCGCTCCCGTTGCTCGGTCCCAGCGCCTGCCAACCTAGCAGTTCGAAAGCACCCCCAGGTGCAAGTAGATAAATAGGGACCGCTTACTAGCGGGAAGGTAAACGGCGTTTCCGTGTGCGGCTCTGGCTCGCCAGAGCAGCGATGTCACGCTGGCCACGTGACCCGGAAGTGTCTCCGGACAGCGCTGGCCCCCGGCCTCTTGAGTGAGATGGACGCACAACCCTAGAGTCTGTCAAGACTGGCCCGTACGGGCAGGGGTACCTTTACCTTTTATCAGCCATGAATCGCAGGTGTGACTGCCTGTCGCTCAGCTACCACCAAATGCTAGGGGGTCCCTCTGCCTATTGTGTCCTGAGTGCAGCACCCAAATCCCTGAATAGGCAAAAGGCAGGGGGCCTGATGATGAACTTTCCCCTCGATTTGTTGTCTTCATGGGTCTTTCTTCCTTCTTGCCATTGCAGCCATGGCCCCCAAGAAACCACCAGCACCAGCAAAGCCGGCGGCGGCAGCACCACCTCCAGCACCAGAACATGCTGGCATGACACCGCAACGTTTAAAGATGATATGGATGTGCATTGGTGGGACGGTATTGGTCTTCGGTACCATAGCTGCAGTGATGGGCTACCTATGTAAGTTCAACTCTGTCTCCTGACACACACCTTCCCCAAGCTGCTCCTGAACAAACTGTGCCGCTTGGTTTCTCCTGCTGAAGGACAGAGGGTGGAACAAGGTGCCCTCGCGCAGTGAACAGGGGAGGAGGGCTGGGCACAGCTAAGATGCGTCTGTTGGCACCCCGCACCCGGCAGCAGGCTTGTTGAAGGGGCCCTTAGCATGTACAGACACTCCAAGCACCCTTGTTTTCCAGGGCTGGATCTACGCTGAACTTTTAAACGTTATTAGAACGATATTAGATACTTTGTTCTAAAACGTCACAGGACATACTGGTACAGTCATACCTCGGGTTGAAGTAGCTCCGCAGTGACCCAGAAGTAATGGAGCACGTTACTTCCGGGTTTCGCCGTTGTGCATGCGCAGACTCTCAAAATGACGTCATGCGCATGTGCGGAAGTGGTAAAACGCTACCTGCGCATGCGCAGATGCGCAGTCGCGTCTTACGTTTACTTCAGGATGCGAACAGGGCTCTGGAATGAATCCCGTTCTTATCCAGAGGCACCACTGTACATTAAATAACACCTCTTACCTGTTTTTTTGTTGGTAACAATGCAGTTTGCCTATTGCCTGGTTCCTGGTTGCTCTGCAGGAACCTCTGGCATCAAATTTTAATAACACATTGTTAACATTACAAGCAACACGTAATGTGTCCATCTATGTTATGAAAAGCATTCCTTAATTCTTCCTATTTTTATAAACCATGAGTGTATATTAATCACGGGGACAATCACAGATTTACAGAAGCCGTCCCGATTTCTGATTTGATCCTGGAATGTCCCATTTTCCCTTAGGACGTTTTTATTTTCATTGGAGAAATGTTGGAGGGTGTGCCGTTTTGTGACCCCCCCAAGCCAAGGAGATAAGTAACTATACAGCCTTCCGTCAGCTTCGGCTGGTGGCTCAGCTACGCCCCTATGTGGACAGGGAAAGCCTAACTACTGTTGTCTAAGCTCTGGTAACCTCAAGGTTAGATTACAGTGGTACCTCGGGTTAAGAACTTAATTTGTTCCGGAGGTCCGTTCTTAACCTGAACTGTTCTTAACCTGAGGTACCACTTTAGCTAATGGGGCCTCCCGCTGCTGCCACGCCACGACCACACGATTTCTGTTCTCATCCTGAAGCAAAGTTCTTAACTTGAGGTACTATTTCTGGGTTAGCGGAGTCTGTAACCTGAAGCGTCTGTAACCTGAGGTACCACTGTACTGCAATGTGTTAAATGTCAGGCTGCCTCTGAAGATGGTTCGGAAACTTCAGCTGGTGCAGAATTCAGCGGCCAGGTTGCTCACCGGAGCAAGGCGGTTTGAACATATTACACCGATCCTGGTCCGACTGCACTGACTACCGATTAGTTTCTGGGCCCAATTCAAAGTGCTGGTTTTGACCTATGAAGCCTTAAATGGCTCAGGACCACAATACCTCAAGGACCGCCTCTTTCCATATGAACCTACCTGGACCCTGAGATCATCTTTTGAGGCCCTCATTCGTGTGCCTCCTCCTCGAGAGATACAGAGGCTGGCAACATGAAAACAGGGCCTTCTCTGCAGTGGCTCCCCATCTATGGAATGCTCTCCCCAGGGAAGTTCGCCTGGACTCTCCTTCCTTGGAGGTTTTAAAGCAGAGGTTGGATAGCCATCTGTCATGGATGCTTTAGCTGAGATTCCTGTAATGCAGGGGGTTGGACTAGATGGCCATTGGGGTCCATTCCAACTCTATGATTCTGTGATCTCAGGCTGGGTAGCTGGTAGAGAGCTTTGCAGGAGTCTCTGAAGAGCTACTACCTGTTGAGAAGACAGTCCAAGGCTTGGTGGAACACAGCTCAACCTCTGAATATGGCAGTTTCATGTGCTTATTATGGGGTTATTGGGGGGGGGGCAGTTGTTTGGCAGCTGGAAATCTGAGTTCCCGTCCTTGTCTTAATATCTTTAGATAGCAATATGCTAGCGGAACCACCCCATCACCTTGAACCGTCGTTGAACAGACTCAGAAGCTCAATGGCCGCTTCGTACAGACGCCCTAAGCTCAATTATGGAAATGGTAAGTGGGATAGGAATAACTGTTTATTTCCAATTCCGGTTTCGAAATGCGGGGTGCGGCACAGTTTCCATAGCTCTGAGGACTGAAAAGAAAAGGCGGAAATCTCCTGAAGATTGTTGTTTGTTGTTTAGTCGTTTAGTCGTGTCCGCCTCTCCGTGACCCCCTGGACCAGAGCATGCCAGGCACTTCTGTCCTCCACTGCCTCCCACAGTTTGGTCAGACTCATGTTTGTAGCTTTGAGAACACTGTCCAACCATCACGTCCTCTGTCGTCCCCTTCTCCTTGTGCCCTCCATCTTTCCCAACATCAGGGTCTTTTCCAGGGAGTCTTCTCTTCTCATGAGGTGGCCAAAGTCTTGGAG
This sequence comes from Podarcis muralis, assembly GCF_964188315.1. Taxonomy (NCBI): domain Eukaryota; kingdom Metazoa; phylum Chordata; class Lepidosauria; order Squamata; family Lacertidae; genus Podarcis; species Podarcis muralis. The sequence continues at coordinate 2,737,778 of NC_135663.1, forward strand.
CCTCAGCTTCAGGATCTGTCCTTCTAGTGAGCACTCAGGGCTGATTTCCTTCAGAATGGAGAGGTTTGATCTTCTTGCAGTCCATGGGACTCTCAAGAGTCTCCTCCAGCACCATAATTCAAAAGCATCAATTCTTCGGCGTTCAGCCTTCTTGATGGTCCAGCTCTCACTTCCATACATCACTACTGGGAAAACCATAGCTTTAACTATATGGACCTTTGTTGGCAACTCCTGAAGATACAGATGTGGAAGTTTGGCTAGCCTTTATAGGGAGTTTGTGGGTTCTTTGTATATAGAAATACCCACCATAATATCAAATCATGATAGGATGTTCCCAGGGCTTCCCCCCCCAGCTGGAGCTCACTAGAACTGAGTTCCAGCACCTCTCAGGTGGGCACCATTGCCATTCTAAGAGAACGAGGGGAAAATTGATGGTGAGTTCCGGTAACCCTTTTCCTAGAAAAATAGCACTTATTCTTATAATTTAGATATAGACCCCCCAACTTCCTCCAAAGGAGGTCAGAGCAGCGAACATACCAGCACTAATATTTATTGACAATGCTAGCACAACTGAAACTTCTTAATAACAGTTTAAAACAACCTTCTAAGGAAGGAATGTTGCATTTGATTACATCCCACAATTGTAACATAGTTATCCTGGAAAAGGTTTAAGTTCTTTGCTGATATCCATTTCCCCAAATATTTAACCCCCCTGTTTTAATTCTTGTAATATTCTTGAGTCTTTCTTTTGCCTGTGAGTCTAGATTTTTAACTATCATTCCCCCCTTCCCCTTATTTATATAGAATCCTGCTAAGTTGCCAAATTTTGTTATTGTTTCTATTGTTCTTGGGACACTTTCTATCAGATTTTCCAATGTCAACGCAATGTTGTCCGCAAGGCTTTGACTTCGTACTCTCTCAGCCCAACCTTAATTCCTGTTATTTCATCATTTCCCCGTATTTCTCTAGTTAACACTTCCAATGTTGGGATTAACAACAGTGGAGACAGGGGGCACCCCTGCCTTGTCCTCATTACTGGGATTTCAGTTGGGGGGGGGGAGGGTATTTCCGAAAGGCAGCACTTTAGATCTTAGGCAAATCAATTAAAAATTTGTGGGGTTTTTTTGGGCGTTTTTCTCAAAAAAAAGCTCAACAATTTTAGGGTGTCCTCCTTTTTATAATATGGCAACCCTATAACATGTTCAAATGTGTCTGGGTCTGGGTTGGGCTGGTGCTAAAGAAACTCTCATTCTAATTTTGGGAATACTTTCAGCCATAAAGGTATCAGATTTTGCTTTGACGTTGATGGACACATTGAAAAGCAACCAGCATGAATATGCAGAGCAGAAGAAAAACTACCGTAAGTACCTGCATGTCTAAATACGGGGCACACTTTGAGAACGCAAAGGGGCAAATGGATATGACGGTGAGCCAGAAACTGAAAGGGTGGTGAAATATTCTTGGAGTCGAGAGTGGATTTCATTTTCTTGATTCAGCTCATAGTAGTGAGGAGGAATGGAAGTTCCCCCAGAATGTCTGCTTTATATACATTATTTACACAATGGGCCCCGTGTGATTGGCTAATTCTAGGATTCACCTGTAGGCCAAGCAGGTTGCGGATTCACTTCCACCTGGAGCTGGATTGGGTGGCTCCTGTGGACCAATCAGACTGCTGCATTCTGGACCCTATTGTTCTAGGAGCAATCAGACTGCTGCATTCTGAATCCTATTGTTCTAGGACCAATCAGACTGCTGCCTTTTGGATCCTATTCAACTCAGTACATAACACCTGGAATGCTAGAATTGCAAAAGGGGGGTGGGCACACCCTTAGCTTCCACAAAAATTAAAGGCCACCCTGAATGAACATTAAATGCTGGCACAGAGCACCGGCTAAGGGAAGGAGTTGGGACATATCAGTGTTCAATCTTAGCCATTCGGCAGCTTTCTCTTGTGTTTTACTCAGGCCCTGCTCTGTCAATTTTGGTTTCTTTCTTCAGCTTCTCAGTTTCCCCACATTTCCACAGCAGTTTGCATTTATTTAAAACAGGTTGTTATGAAAATGCACGAGCATTTCAGCACACGTGTCTCCTCAATATGCCCAGTTTTGCTTGCAGTTTTGCTTCAGATGCAATTTTTATTTTTTGCAAAGTAATTTCCTCTTAAGAGGATGTGGTCCCCGCCGTCCCCCATTGTCATCACATACATAGGCATTTCAACACTCCCTTTACCCTGGTCTATGCCTTTTTCCAAAGTTCCTTGCCTGGTGAACTGCATTTCAAAACCCAGAGGAGTGTAACTTTTGAGGAGTGGTTGTGTTTCAGGTCATTTCAGAGAGGGCAAATTGGGCAGGTTTGCCTTTAAATCAACTCCCCTCCTCCACTGAAGCAACTGCTTGTGGAGCCACAGGTCAGCAGAAAAGCCCAACCGTTGCAGGGAAATAATCTTTGGGCGAAACAGGGAATCCAGGAATCCTTGTCTTGTCTGCCTGGGCCAGCATCCATCAGTGCCATTAATTTACCGTATTTTTCGCTCTATAAGACGCACCAGACCACAAGACGCACCTAGTTTTTGGAGGAGGAAAACAAGAAAAAAAAATATTCTGATTCTCAGAAGCCAGAATAGCAAGAGGGATCACTGCGCAGTGAAAGCAGCAATCCCTTTTGCTGTTCTGGCTTCTGCATTCGCTCCATAAGACGCACACGCATTTCCCCTTACTTTTTAGGAGGGAAAAAGTGAGTCTTATAGAGCAAAAAATACAGTAATTTGATTTTGAATTGATTTTAAAATGAATTGATTTTAGAATGCTGTGTTACTTTTATTGTTGTTAGCCGCTCTGAGCCTGGCTTTGGCTGGGGAGGGCGGAATATAAATAATTTTTATTTATTATTATTATTATTTTGTCTGCCAACCCAATCATCTTCATTAGACACTTAGAAGATTATTTCACGCCACCCTTCTAAGGAATACGACAGAAAGAAAAATACAAGAGAAGATGGAGAAATTAGAAAAAAAAAATTAGAAAAAAAAAGATAGAAAAATTAGGAAAAAAAATTAGAAATCATGTAGCACGCCACTGACAATATAGGACTTGTATTTTGTACATACTGAACTTGGTGGTCAACTGGAGAGCTACATTTTAATATATTATGTCGCAATGTTGATTTTGTGCACAACTGCTTTCAGTCCATGCACCATGCAATAGCAGCATTCCTCTCTCTCCCTCATAGAAAATCTCTACAAGAAAGATACTAAAGCCAGATCTGCTGGTACCTGGGGTGCTTTTGGGAGAAATCTCTACTATGTTTCAAAAGGAAGAAAGACCTGGTATGATGCGGAGAACTTCTGTGTGTCCAGAGATTCCCACCTGGCCTCCGTCTTAAGTGATGAAGAACAGGTTATATATATATTTCTTCCTCTCTTCCACAAAGTGGTCATCCTCTCTAGTGCCCAATCCTCCTGTCAACCTTGGTTCTTCTTGCCCTGGCCTGCAAATGTGTTATGATTCCTTGCAGCTATTGCCATGGCTGCCTCGTTTTTTGTTTTCAATAATTTCTATTCATTTTCAATTACAAAAATCCAATATGCATCAAATTATATTGATACCAAATAGCAATACCAATTCAGATACAAATCAATTACATAGCCACTTATGAATTTTGTATGGCTTCCCACACGCTGTACTTCAGGGTCTGGTTCTCTTTAATTCTGCCTCAAACCAAATATAATCCATTCTTGATAAATTTCCTTATACCACAGCTACAATGATTAACTTCATTTTTTTAAATAAATTTTTATTGGTTTTCCAAACACAAAATAGAAACAAACAATACACAATACACAGACATACAAACATATAAACATGTATAATTTCATAATCTTATTTTCATACACCTTACTTCCCGGACTTCCCCATACCTCCCCTTTTCTGCATCCTTGTTTTACATTTCTTCAGCAACTCCTCCAATTAACTAATTATTCAATTCAATTTCTTTTAAGTTCTTCTTTAACTTATTGATTACAGCTGCAATTCTCTATTTGCCAACTCCTTGACATCTTAACACTCCTCAATTTTACAACAATTTTTAAGATATATTTTAAATTTCTTCCAGTCTTCTTCCACTGTCTCTTTCCCCTGGTCACGGATTCTGCCAGTCATCTCCGCCAGTCCCATATAGTCAATCACCTTCGTCTGCCATTCTTCCAGCGTGGGTAGTTCTTGTGTCTTCCAATACTTTGCTAAAAGGATCCTTGCTGCTGTAGTGGCATACATAAAAAACGTCCTATCCTTCTTTAACACCAATTGGCCCACCATGCCCAAGAGAAAAGCCTCAGGTTTCTTAGGAAAGGTCCTTTTAAGGACTTTCTTAATTTCATTATAGATCATTTCCCAAAAGGCTTTAATCTTCGGGCAGGTCCACCAGAGGTGGTAAAAGGTACCTTCAGCCACATTACATTTCCAACATTTATTATTGGGCAGATGATAAATTTTTGCAAGCTTGACTGGGGTCATGTACCACCTGTAAATCATTTTCATAATATTTTCTCTTAAGGCATTACATGCCGTGAACTTAACACCGGTGGTCCGTAACTGTTCCCAGTCGGCAAACATAATGTCATGACCGATGTCTTGTGCCCATTTGATCATGGCTGATTTCACCGTTTCATCCTGTGTATTCCATTTCAACAGCAAATTATACATTCTTGACAAGTTCTTAGTATTGGGTTCTAACAGTTCTGTTTCTAGTTTTGACCTCTCCATCTGGAAGCCAATTTTCCTGTCCTGTTTAAACACCTCCATTATTTGATAATAGTGCAGCCAGTCTCGTACCTTAAACTTCAATTTTTCATAGCTCTGTAGTTTGATTTTTCCCTCATCTTGCTCTAAAATTTCCCAGTATTTTGGCCATTTAGACTCCATATTAAGTTTTTTCACTTCTTTGGCTTCCATTGGTGATAACCACTACAATGATTAACTTCAATCCGCATTAACACATATAATAATTTGTAAATTCACAAGTGAAGTTCTCCTTTCTTCTTCCTGTGTGAGGTTTTAATTTTCATCAATTGTTCCTTTATCAAATATTATGTCCATATTAATTAGTTCCTGATCTCCTTTTATGACTTGGAGTTACTCTGGAAAGGTCTCTCTCTTTGTAATTAATTAGTTATAATTATTAGTAGAAGACTGATCTGGTGCCCTGCCAGAGCCCCGGCAAGTCTTCAAAGTCCAGTCCCTCCTCCCCTCAATGAGGAGGCAAGTGAAAGAATTAACTCCGGAGATGTTCCATGCCATTTTTATAAGTATTCCAAACATTATTTTTCCCCCTCACACAGTCCTGCCAAATGTCATCTTCCAGTGTTCTTCCCCAACAGCAAAAGCACTGAGATAATTAACAGGATTTTAAAATGCATTTTAAAAAATAATAATATTAATCATAATTTAATTGTGCTCAGATTATGTGATTTAATACTCCTTTTTTATAAAATAGCGTTAAACACAGTGGACTGCCCATATTTAAGTTCCGAAGCCTTTCCACTCTTTCCACACAAGGAAGCCAAGACTGCAGTCCTGCACCTATGTACCTGGGAGGAAACCTCATTAAAAACAGAGGCATTTACTTTTGAGTAGGTAGACAGATTATCGTACTGTAAGTTAACTGCACAGTGAATTCCTAATAGCAGGAGATGTGCCTAAGCCTCTTTGCAAAGTTGGCACATTTTGCATCTGTACTTACTATATGCCGAAGCATTTGCAGAAAACCACTTGTAGGGAGTATCAGATCTCAGGTGAACCCACCACAGGAAATATGCATTCTGGTGATGAAAGGAATAAATAAATAAAATAAGTAAACAGCACCACCGAATTCTTGGGCATAAACGAAGATTGCCCAGTGGTGCCACGGGGCTGATATTGGCACCAGACACAAGTATTCTCTTTTCTGCCTCTGCTCTCCACCCCCCAATCACCAAGGAATTTGACGCCTCCGCATCCCATTATCTCCCTTGAAGCACATGTTGCCATCCTCACAGCATTCGATGTGCAGTTCCTTACTGCCACATTGCTCAGGCTTAGGTAGCTGAATCTGGGCATTTTGTCAGCTGAGGTCGTTCCTTCTTTCCGCAGAATTACATCACTTCTCAGCTCAAAGACCCCGCCTGGATTGGTTTTACAGATGAAAAGGAGGAAGGCAAATGGGAATGGACAGATGGCTCCAGAGTAACAAAACAGTAAGTCTTAAAAAAAGAGGGGGTATTTCAAGAGGCGTTAGGGAACTGTTCTTGGGCATGTAAGGAAGTTAAGTCATCTTTACAACATAATCTAATCTGCAACATAATTTACATGCATATGTGATGCACCCCCAAACGAACCAGGCCACCTGACCCCTGATTTACACAATGGGTCCCGCGTGATTGGCTGATTCAACTCCCCTCCTGGGGATTGGCTCCTGCAGGCCAATCCGGTTGCTGATTCACTTCCTCCTGGAGCTGGATTGGGTGGCTCCTGCAGACCAATCAGGTGGCTGCCTTCTAGGATCCTACCTGCCCATTGTTCTAGGATCCAAGCTCAGTACATAACAGCGTCACAGCCCATTTCGCCTCAACAGGTCTTGTCACCTCTCACATCCTCCTCATTCTCTTGCCTTGGTAGACCCAGCCTCTCTGTATGTCTTGGATTTAATGGAAGTCTTTCCTCTCTGGTCCCAGGTATTGGCACGAGGAAAACACTTACTTTACAGAAAACAAGAGAAGATTGGAGAAGGACTGCACATCCATAGTGCCTTCGCTAGCTGGAAACAATTGGCGCGATACCTATTGCCACGAACTACGGAACTGGGTTTGTAAGGAGAGCGTAGAAATTTAAGTTGGCAGAACCTGGGCCAATGCGTGACTGAAGACAGAATGGGTTCCATCCCATGGTTCAACTTCAGGAGACGTCTGCTTAGAAAGAATGAACAGAAATATACTATTCCACGCAAGCCTTGTTCTTTGTGCTCCCTGAAACCAAGAGAGTTGAGAGGTTGTTTCATTTTTTTTAAAGAAATATTTATTCAAGATTTTTTACATTTATCACCCAACACATATAATCCCATACCCAATAGTACAGTAAACAAACAAAAAAGAAATAACAATAAAAATACATACAAAAAAGAGAAAAAGGAAGAAAAAACAAAATTATAGCATCGTATCCAAATTCTTAATATTCATGTTTTCCTCACTTTTGGACTTCCTCACATCTTCCATTCCTGCTTTCCAGGTTTATAAAATTCTATACAGCAAATTTTCACCTTATTTTAATTTCTTATTTGTATTTTCCCCCATATTATGTCTCTAATTTTCAATTTATTTTCCAAAAGCTTAAATACTTAATTAGACATAATATTAACCAAAAAATTAACTTTTTCTCAAATTTCACCTGTTCTCAGATTCTTATCAGCTAACTTACTGGTGCCACGTTTATTTTTACTCTTGCATCATCTTAACACAAGAGTTGAGAGGTTGTTTCAGGGGCGTCTTACCCATAGATGTTAGTGGCGCAGGGCACCAGGGCGCCAGATTTTGGAGGGCACCACAGGCTGTGTCCAGGAAGGAGAGTCAGGGCTCGCTCCCTTACCCGCTCAGGGAAGCCCCTTCACGTCCCCTCTTGCCGGGGCTGCCTGGGTGCCTGATGGGCATAATTGGGGGCGGTCACGGGGCACCCCTTTCTGGCCGCGTCGCTGCCTGTGCGCCTCCCTGCGGAGTCTGCGAGGGGAGCAGGGAAGCGCCCTGTGCGATCCTGGCGCCAAGAGAGGATGGCACAGCCTGCAAGGCACCTGATCTGCTTGCTGGCACTCCTGTGGCGCAGACTTCCCCAGATGGGGGCAGATAAAGGGCACCAGGCACTCAGAGGGAGGCTTCGTGGGAGGCCATCTGGGCTGCGATCTGGGCGCCTCTTACTTACGTGCAGTGCCGAGTGCGCGCCGGATCACGCGATGTAAACGAGCCGGCCTGAAGTCCTTCCCCCCCACTTAAAAATTATGGTTATTATTTGTTGTTCCCTAATATCATTTCCCCCCCAAATTCTTAGCCTCCTCTTTCTTTATCCTTTTTAAAGACCTCACTTAGTTGAAAATATTGAAACCAATCTGTAATCTAATTTGGAATCCCTTCCTTATTTTATTTTTTTAAATCTCTTAAAATTAAGGAGATCCTTATAAGTACCACAATTCTTATCCAAATTTACTTTTTTCACTGCCACAGCCCCAGTAGGAGATATCCAATCAAGGGTCTTCCTTTCTAGAAGGTCTTTGTGTCTTGCCAAAACACTACATAAGTTCTTCCTTATTATGTGGTTTAGGAATCCCTTATGCAGCTTGGTTTTCCCATAGTAAAGGTAAGCATGCCATCCAAAAGATAGGTTGAAACCCTCTAGGTCTGCGTTGTTTGCATTTTTTAGTTCCACCCATTCCTTCATCCAACACAAACATGCCGCCTCGTAATACAATTTCAGGTCTGGGAGAGCAAACCCCTCTCTTTGGAGAGGAGAAAGCAATAGAAAAAGAAATAAATAAACAAAGAGTGGAAAAGAGGTTAAAAGATAAAGACAGAAACAAATGGCGAAAATAAAGGGTTTTTGATTCCTCATATGTCCACTATATAAAACCAATATTTGCTTCATCCAATCAAATATAACACCCAACAAAGCCACTTTTTATAAACAATCATGTTCAATCCTCAAATGGCGCTGGGCACTTTCTGCAGTTTTAAAAGTTGTTCCTGGCTTTGTTGGGGGCTCTTTCTCTTCCTTTTGTTGGGGGCGGGGAGTGACTTTGTTGCAGCAGATCAATAAAGATGAGTCTTAAAGAGCCTGTCTTGCTTTCTTTTACCTGGTTTCTCTGACCGAGAGCGGATCTGTCATTCCTCCTCAATGATTCCTTATCATTTAGTAACTTTTTGTTGGTATGCTGGATCAATTCATTTCAGGCTTCGCTTCCCTGCTTCTTCTCCTGCTTAGCTAGTTCAAGGGTGTCTAGGCATGTGTCTTAACCTCTTCACTCCATAATGGCCATTAGGGCTGGGCGATATTGTTGGCTATTTGCAGACTAGTTGCACTGCAGAAGGTGTGCTGGGGAGACCACACATTACAAGGAGCGCAAAATAACTTTAGCTAGGTTTTAATAACAAAAACTCCTTTTACATTAATTATAATATATCAATAAGCATGACCCAACCACCAGAGTACTGAAAGAGCTAGGTGCTGCTCTTTATATACTATACCAAACAGCTTAATTAACATAAATTAACAGCACCTACTATACTGCTTCACAGCTGTAAAACTAGGTCACGTTATTTGCTCTGGCCCTTAAAGAAATACACATCTTGTGGAACAATAATGAACCTTCAAATTTAAAGAGACCATTCAACAGATATATCGTCCAAAACTGGTTTGAAGTCCATGTTGTGGGATTGGTTTTTGGCCTGGCAATATATCGCGAATCATGACGTGTGTGTCATGCGAAAATCACAACGTAGGAAAAACAGTGAAGCCAGCCAATGTTTCTCTCAGTTCCTGCAGCCCCTGTGAACTCTGCTGGTTCAGCTCTCCCTGCCTTCTGCAGAGGGGCAGCGAATCACAATAGCAGCCGCCAGCAAAAATCACAATGCAGGAAAAACTGTGAAGCCAGGCAATGCCTCTACATCACTCTCTCCTTACTTCAGACGTTGTGATATATCGGTATATTGCAATGCTTAGCTGGTGATATACCACGATGATGAAAACCAGATATTGCCCGGTCCTACTGGCCATATGCCAAGCCTGTTCTCAGAATGGCTTTGTCTGCCAGGAATAATAAAACTTAAGTTTCTTCATTCTTTCATCCAGCACTAGTACCAGAATCCTTATGTCTGCACAGTATATATGTATCAAACTTCAGCAGAATGCACAATAAAAAGAAATTCTGGGGGGCCACCCCAAGATAGCGTCCATTGTGAAGTGACCATTTTAAACCTCTACAAAGTCACCTCCTAGGAAGTGACCCCGAGATTCCTAATAGATTGTCCCCAGAGAGGAGCACTTTGGAACGGCAAAGGGTTCTATTTCATTCTATTTCTGCAGCTAGTTCCACAGGATTGCTTCCTTTTCCAATACTTTGCTGAGCTAATCAGTGTACAGGATCCAGCATGAAATTCATTTTTTTTATAAGATATTTATTAGCATTTTCACAAGTTTTATAAAACATAAACATCACACAAAAAAGACACAAAAAAGAAAATCAAAAATACATACAAAAAATCAGAAAACAAACAAAAACCACATGTATAACTTCATTCCCTTATATTCGTGAAAATTACTTTCCCGACCTCCTCATACCTCTCCTTACTGCATTCCAATCTCTAATTAATTCTCTTCAACAAATCCTTCCCTTAATTTTGATTAATTTTTTAAGCTTTCTTTTCATATTACATAATTGCAGCTAACAACCCCATAATTTCAGAATCAACATCGTCTTAACATTCAACAATTTTACAATATTTCTTAAGATAGTCTTTAAATTTCTTCCAATCTTCTTCTGCAGTCTCTTTCCCCTGGTCTCGGATTCTGCCAGTCATCTCTGCCAGTCCCATATAGTCTATAACTTTCATCTGCCATTCTTCCACGGTGGGTAGCTCTTCTGTCTTCCAATACTTTGCGATAAGTATTCTTGCTGCTGTTGTAGCATACATGAAAAAAGTCCTGTCCTTCTTTAACACCAATTGGCCGACTGGATCCAGCATGAAATTCAATTGCCTACCAGGAAATGGCACAAATAGATGTGCTCAAAGTATTGATCTGAGGGGCACCTGGTCAAGTAGACTTCTGGCTCCCCAAGAATACTTATCCCTTCTATATAGATGCTTTAGCAGAGATTCCCACATTGCACAGGATTCGACCAGAGGACCCTTGGGGTTCCAACTCTACAATTCTATGTTTCTATATGGCATATAGCAAAAGTACATTGCGTGGTAAGTTCCTGCCCCCCACCAGAGAGAAATTAAGACACTGGGCACCAAGTATTAAGGTTAATGGGCAAATTAGGCCACAACTTTATTGATTTCAGGAATGAGAGGTATTGGCTTAGGCATTGGTCCTATCGACTAGCCAGCTCCAGCCCGATTGCATGAAGACCGGCATGGGTTAACACCATAAGGGGGAGTCCTGTTGAGGCACGTCAACTAGGAGCTCCCCCGGGTCACCGCTCAGGGGCGCGCCTTAGGCCCACACCTCCATAGGCTTCGGACAGGGCCACCCCCCCCCCCGGAATCCTTTATTGGACTACCCTTAGCTTTTGGGGGAATGTGATGGCATTTCCATCCCCCCATCCTCTTAACCCCTTCTTACCAATGCCTAACCGCCAATACCAAGGAGTTTGTGATGAGTTGCTATGAGGTAGGCGAAAAATCAATTGGCTGAAATTGCCAATTGGGAAGAATTCCTACCAGGCCCCTTGCGGCGACCGACCGAAGCTCATAGCAAAGTCAGAAGCCTACCTAAAGGGAGGGAGGGTGGGAAAACGGGCAGGCTGGCGCGGTGAAAAGAGGGCGAGCCCTGGCCGCACTGGCCCTAAATAGGGCAGGCCACGCCCCCCCAGCCACCCGATTGGCTGGCTGGGTTGACGACACGGCCAGGGATTCCCTCGATCTCTGGAACCAGTCCCCGCGCTCAGTGGTCCCCGCGCACGTGGGGTGGGCGTGAAGCTTGCAAGATTCTGAATAGGGACGTGGGTGGCACTGTGGGTTAAACCACAGAGCCTAGGACTTGCCGATCAGATGGTCGGCGGTTTGAATCCCTGCGACGGGGTGAGCTCCTGTTGCTTGGTCCCTGCTCCTGCCAACCTAGCAGTTTGAAAGCACACCCACGTGCAAGTAGATAAATAGGTACCGCTCCGGCAGGAAGGTAAACGGCATTTCCATGTGCTGCTCTGGTTCGCCAGAAGCGGCTTAGTCAGGCTGGCCACATGACCCGGAAGCTGTACGCTGGCTCCCTCGGCCAGTAAAGTGAGATGAGCGCTGCAACCCCAGAGTCGTCCGTGACTGGACCTAATGGTCAGGGGTCCCTTTACCTTACCTATGCTGAATAAACTGCTTGTAAATATGCTCACACAACTTCTCCTGCCACTTCTGTTGTGTAGCGTTTACTCTGTTGAGTAGTGAGCCCTAGCTTTTGAAGCTTGGGTTGATGATGCTGCACCAAGGACTGGAGATCGCCTGGCACACCGGCCGGTGGGCTGGAGCCAGCTGGGGCCCTGCCAATTGCCCCTGTTTCCTTGGTTGCATGCCAACACTTTAGTACAGCAAACTAAATATGACATAATAGGCATCACTGAAACCTGGTGGGATAAGTCCCACGATTGGAATGTAATAATGGAGGGATACAATCTATTTCAGAGAAACAAACCAGACAAGAAAGGAGGAGGAGTGGTGTTATATGTCAGGGATGTGTATACCTGTGAAGAGATCCAAGATTTAGAACCTCAAAGCCAAAGTGAGAGCATTTGGGTCAAAATTAAGGGAGAGAAGAATAACAGAGACCTCATTGTGGGAGTTTACTATAGATCCCCAAGCCAAACGGAGGACATAGATGATGCCTTCCTGGAACAGATGGCCAAGCATGCAAAAGGAAGGGAGATAGTAGTAATGGGGGACTTCAGTTACCCGGATATTTGTTGGATGTCAAATATGTCAAACTCAGCCAAGAGCATAAGGTCAAACAGATTCCTCACTGGCCTTGCAGACAACTTCATTGTCCAGAAAGTGGGAGAAGCAACAAGAGGAACAGCCATTTTAGATCTGGTCCTAACCAATGTTAATGACCTGGTTAGTGGGGTAGAAGTGGAAGGATCATTAGGCGCGAGTGATCATGCTCTTCTGAAGTTTACTATACAGCGGAAAGGAGCAGCCAAGCATACTAGGACTCAATTTCTTGACTTTAAGAAAGCCGACTTCATAAAACTTAGGGAAGTGCTGGGTGAGATCCCATGGACAGTAATACTAAAAGGAAAGGGAGTTCATGATGGCTGGGAGTTTGTTAAGAGGGAGATAGTAATTTGCTGCCAAGGAGTGTGGTGGAGTCTCCTTCTTTGGAGGTCTTTAAGCAGAGGCTTGACAACCATATGTCAGGAGTGCTCTGATGGTGTTCCCTGCTTGGCAGGGGGTTGGACTCGATGGCCCTTGTGGTCTATTCCAACTCTATGATTCTATGATTCTATGATTCCCCCCTAGTCACAGCCTTGGAATCCCACAGAAAGCAAGCATGGCTCTCACACCCTGGCTTCTGCCTGCAGCCTGCTTCCAGCCCTCTCACAACCCCTGCACTCACTGTTGCCCTTCTCGCTACTTGCCAGGGGAGGGAGGGGGCCCACCCATTTGTCCTCTGACACAGAGCAACTTCCTTTGTTATACTAATGACAGTACTTAGGGCCATAATCTCACTGAGAAACCTGCCCGGTTAGTTCAACGGCGGTAACCTCTATTAGGTTTTAACCCTTGCTGGATCCAGGACCCCAGGGACTGGGAGGAACTCAGGCACCATGCAGGACCCCCCCCCCCCCAACTCACAACAATATTAATATGCTGTTGTCATTATGGTGGCAATTGTAGGCAAAATTCCATGATTCCTATTGGGGCAGAACTGCAGCTGACCACTTGCAACTTCTGGATTTAGACCAAGGGAAGTTCCACAAAGACTGCAAGGTAGTAATCCACTCTGGAAGTTACCAGTGCCAGGTTCATTATATTTATTTATTGTTTGTTTGTTTCATAAAATTTAAGCACCACAAAGTTTTACAGTGAAGCAAAATATACGAGAAGTTAGCCACAACAGGCGCTGTAACTCTCCAATCGTTTGACTTCATCCTCGAAGGCGTGCTCTTCTGTTGTCCCCCAAGACAGATGGGATGCCAGCAGTAAAATACTTAAAAAGTTCAAGCTACCATGGCCAAGCTATCTTAGTCCATAAGTGCCCTAGGAAGTGAAGCTGGAAGAAGGCACTCCCAGCTACTGATAGTTGGTTAGACTATGGTGTTGACAAAGCCAAGGTTGCAGGTTCGATTCTCCTAAGGGGCAGCTGCGTATTCCTGTTAGATTTCTGTTATGCCACTGTGCAGTTTTTGGAGTCACAAGACTCTATTGACATTCCAGACATTCCGGACTGCTGGAAGTCGCACGGGATACGGGAGACAGATGTTGATGTTACTGGTTTCCTGTTCCTTTGTTCCAGTTGTTCACTGTCTCTTACAGCTCACAGAGAGCAGATGTATATTCTTTTCTATCCTGTGTAGTTAGGAATAAACGTAGCAACGTAGCACATTTCTTTTTTTTTAAAAGATATTTATTGAAATTTCCAAAAAAGTTATATAAAATAAAAAAACACAAAAATACAAACACAGACAACAACAAGTATAATTTCAATCCCTTGTTTTCTTAATTCCTTACTTTCCCGACCTCCTCATACCTCCCCTTTCTGTATTCCAATTTCTAATTATTTAATTCAGCAAATCCCCCCCATAATTTCTATTGATTTTCAACATTTCTTTTCTTAATTACATAATCATTACAGCTAGAAACCACCTAATTTCTAAACCAACATCGTTCTAACATTCAATAATTTTACAATGTTTCTTAAGATAGTCCTTAAATTTCTTCCAATCTTCCTCTGCCGTCTCTCTTCCCTGATCTCGGATTCTGCCAGTCATTTCTGCCAGTCCCATGTAGTCTATCACCTTCATCTGCCATTCTTCCACGGTGGGTAGATCTTCTGTCTTCCAATACTTTGCAATGAGTATTCTTGCTGCTGTTGTAGCATACATAAAGAAAGTTCTATCCTTCTTTAACACCAATTGGCCGACTATGCCCAGGAGGAAGGCCTCTGGTTTCTTCAAGAAGGTATATTTAAATACCTTTTTCATTTCATTATATAGCATTTCCCAGAAAGCCTTAATCCTTGGGCACGTCCACCAAAGGTGAAAGAATGTACCTTCAGTTTCTTTACAACGTAGCACGTTTCTCGGCTCCTTCTGCTGTTTGGATACTCTGCGTAATGGGGGAGCGTGCCTGAGCCTCATCAAAGGCTTAGGTCATTAATCATCGTTGGATGAGAGCCTGGATAGATTCTGAAGATACGACGAGGAGGAGAGCTATTACAGCTCAGTCGTACGGAACCTCCGACAATTCCTGCATTGGACTAGATGATTCTCAGGGCCCCATTCTATGATTCTATGTCCCTCAAGTGACAGAGATGGATCTAGAAGTACTTGCAGACTACATGCTTCTTCCTTCTGAAGCAATTCAACCCTGTCCAAAAAAGGTAACTAACCTATCTCTGTTGTGATGCAGCCAAGGAATCAGGGACAATTGGCAGGCCCCCAGCAGGTCCCAGCCCACCGGCCAGTGTGCCAGGCGATCTCCAGTCCTTGGATCAGCATGAAACTGCAACCTGAGCTTCAGAAGCCTTCAGAAGCTGGGCACGCACACTCAGCAGAGTAAATAACGCTGCGCAACAGAAGTGGCAGGAGATGGCTGTGTGAGCATATTTGCAAGCAGTTTATTCAGCGTACAGCAGGACAAAAGGAAACATGTCTTCTCTCCTTCGTGTCCAAAAGCAAGCAGCATAAGCAAAAGCTCTACACAAACGGAAGTTCCCAGCAAGCTGTGCTGGAGTGTAAACAGGCATGTGACACACAACAGCCATGCCTGTACTGAACGGAATATCCTAACAATCTCCAGGACACAGGAGCCATTCACCCACAGAGCCAGGATTTAAAACCAGTTTGTTGAACATGTAAGGAAAGAAAAATAGATTATGGATGCAATTGTAAAGAGAAAAGATGGTGTAAGATCTGTAAAGTTTTTAAATGGCAATAAAAATCATTTAAAAAAATTAAAACCAGTTGATTGACCTCCATCCGGTCCACCACTGCACTCAGGTATCAATGCAGAACGAAACCAACTTCACTTCCACATCCAATTCAGATGGTACGAAGAAAGAGCAGTGTGTCATCAGCGTACAGATGAAACTTTGCTTCAGATCCCCCAATGACTGCTCCCCAACTGTCTCATAGAGCCTGAAACCTGATTTCAGCCCCAAAATATTTCCGGGGACTAGGAAGATGGGAGACGGCTAGTCTCACCAAGCAGGTGAGGAGCTTGTTGATACCATTGCCCATGATGGGTGGGGATGGTCTTGCTCCACTTTCTTTGACTTGGGATGCCAAAGACTGCTGCCTCACCCTGCCCCCCACCCCCAAATGCCATCACAATTCACCTTACCTTTAAGCTACAGGTGAGATTGTGAATGGTGGGAGGGGAGAGCAGGCAGCCAATCAGCAAGCAGCTGGACTCCCGGGGCTGTTGCATGCACCACATTGAGAAAACAAAGGAAGTTAGTAAGGGAAGGAGGAGGGAGTGGTGATGGGCAATGTGGATGAGAAGTATTGCAGGAATCAATTGCATCAAACTCGGAGGAAGAGCAAGTGATAGCCTTTAATGGTAACCTGGCAGGGAATCCTAAGATAAAGGAGAAGGTACAGTATGTGCCCCCCCCAATGCTGTAATCCCAGAGTATTTCACTTCAGCCTCCAGTTACTAGAGTTGAGACGGTTTCTTTCTGGCCCTTTGCAGAGAGAACAATTTCATTGGATAACTTTTTAAATTGCTAAAAGCAGCTGCTCTTTCCCAGCCTTCTGCAGCTTGAAGGTGTTTCCCTCCTAAGATCTGCCTCCCGTGAACCACCCTGAGACCCCCCAGGTATAGGGCGGTATATAAATTAAATTAATAATAATAATAATAATCCCCTTTGCATGTGCAACCGGCCGCTGCTTAGTGACCACCCAATGTTGACAGTTCCCACTGCTGATTGGGTGTTGTGCACAGTGCCAATTTCCCCGTTGTTACAGAGCAGCGTCTTTTTCCCGACCCCGTGTTAGCCGTGCTGTCAGTGGAAAACCATATCAATCCAAATGTTAAGCGTAAAGAGTTGATCTTCTTTCTTATGACAGCAGCAAGACAAATAGTTGCTTCCAACTGGGGAAGAAAAGCACCACAGACACATGGACCCAATGTAATGTGGAATATAGCACTTACGGAACGCTGAACTGAGCGTCGGAGGGCGATAACAAGAATAACAAAGAAAGATGGCTTTGTCTTCCTAGGGTCTTGATTTATATCGTTACGTAACAATGATACAGTACTCTCTCTTCTGTCTGATGGCTCATTCAAACTTCTGTTCCCCCTGCAACTTCCCCCCTGGGCAAACCGTGGTTTACCTCTGAACCAACAGCAACCAGGTTCCCCGCAGGGTGCCGTTTGTTCCGATTCAGTGTTAAATCGGAAAGCAGCAGGACAAAGGGTAAACCACTCAGACCCGTATTTAGAAATCAGGGAACAAGCGGAAGCGTGTGCCATGACTTGTAGAAGCCAACTGGCTCAGAAAATGTTAGCCTTGGGCCCACTGTTGGTTGTTGATACGACACCATCCTTTGACCAGTGCGATCAGCGGAGTATGCACTCCTCCAGAACACCAAAGTCTGTAGTCTTTTACAGAGTTCCCGGTTAAGAAAACTCCTTTCCAACTCAGTCCAGTTTAGAGTATGAAATGAAGTCTCTGGCCTTCTATCTGTCAGCCTTCCTAACAAGGCTAGGTAAAGGTAAAGGTAAAGGTAAAGGTACCCCTGCCCGTACGGGCCAGTCTTGACAGACTCTGGGTTTGTGGGCCCATCTCACTCAAGAGGCCGGGGCCCAGCGCTGTCCGGAGACACTTCCGGGTCACGTGGCCAGCGTGACGAAGCTGCATCTGGCGAGCCAGCGCAGCACACGGAAACGCCGTTTACCTTCCCGCTAGTAAGCGGTCCCTATTTATCTACTTGCACCCGGGGGTGCTTTCGAACTGCTAGGTTGGCAGGCGCTGGGACCGAGCAGCGGGAGCGCACCCTGCCGTGGGGATTCGAACCGCCGACCTTTCGATCGGCAAGTCCTAGGCGCTGAGGCTTTTACCCACAGCGCCACCCGCGTCCCTAACAAGGCTAGAGAGGCTAGCAAATAGAAGGCTGGAGAGCCTCTTTCTGTTCTTCCCTTGAGAGATTTGCATTTGGGCCGACCTGCCCATATTTCCAAACTATTGATTGTATACCGCTTTGACTTCACTGTGCAGCCCGATGATTACAAGGTTTAACATCTGTACATGCGTTTGCCGCAGAAGGCAACACTTTACATTTGCTATGGGTTTTTTTTTTAAATTCAAAAAAAGTTTGTAAATAAGTAAATAAACCCCAGATGGGCAAAAGTGAACCTGATGGTAAATCTTTCCCTCGGTGAGTCATCTTCACACTCAGTTTTTTTGGTTTAATTTCTTCTTGTCATTCAAGCTATGGCACCTAAACCGAAAGCAAAACCGAAAGCAAAAGCCCCTCCAAAGAAAAAAGCACCCGCACCAGGATCGCCATCGCCACCGCCACCGCCACGAAAACCTATCATTCTTCTCATGAATGAAACCCGTGTGAAAGTTGTGTGGACTGTCATCACTATCGCTATAATAACCTTAATCGGCGTGGCAATCGGGATGGGTGTTTCCTGTAAGTTCAGCTCTCCCTGATCATGCACCCCCCTGAACCATCCAGAATAAATTGTCCTACTTGGGTTCTCCTGCTGAAGGGGGACTAGATTCTCATTGCAGGGTTTGGGGCTCGATGACCCTTCCATAGCTGTCAACGTTTCCCTTTTTTAAAGGGAAATTCCCTTATTCTGAATAGGATTCCTCGCAAGAAAAGGGAAAAGTTGACAGCTATGGAACCTTTGGGTCCTTTCCAACTCTATAGTCACTATGAGTATATAGGCCAGACTGTTACCTAGGGCTGGGCGATATCTGGTTTCCAACATTGTGATACTGTATATCACTAGCTAAGCATTTCGATATACCAATATATCACAATGTCTGAAATAAAGATGGAGCATTGGCTGGCTTCATGGTTTCCCTGACATTGTGATTTTTGCATAGCACACACGTCATGGTTCGCGATATATGTTAGGACCGTCCTACCCTCGTGTAGAACCCTGGCAGAGACTGGCATGCCTGACTGGCATGTTCTCTCCCTCCTGGTCGATCGTTCAGAAGCTTCAAAAGCTTTCTTCAGCCTGAACATCACAGCGACTGATACACACTCAGCACACTTAGGGATCCGCAGAGTATTCACAGTTTCCGTAACAGACCTCAGTAGCACAGCATTTTGGCTAATCTACATTTATTTACATATAATACACTCGGAGCATTCTGACTTAGTTCCTTCCTCTTTCTCATCAGACAGCAAAGAGAGGAAGGACAAAGGACCACTTCACGGAACACAGTAACATTAACATCCTGTCTCCGTCACTTCCCACACTGTGGAATGAAAACATACACCGTCATGTGATAGATTACAATCCCATGACTGCAAACACGGAGCAAGAATCCTAACAAGGTCAAAAATTATGAAACCTATATCACAATATGGACTTCAAACTGGTTTTGGATAGTGTATCAATATATCTCCCAGCCCTAGTGAGCAAGGGAGCACAGGGTTGGGCCTGAAGGCCACCCCACATCTAGAATGCATCTGTTGGCTGTGCCCTTGGTGAATATGAGAAGGGACGGTTGGCAGGGTCCCTGGTCATGTGGCCAGAAGAGCTGGGCGTTCTTCATGCACAAGGGATGAGGCTTTCCCAAGTGGCCCCCTCAAGCCCTTTGCACTCTGAGGGGTTCAAACCCAAGTCCCCACTGCTGGCCTCTACAGCTGATGTTGCATGGAGAGAGTTGCCATATGTCTGGAATTTCCTGGATATAGCCGGCAAAACTAAAGGTGATTTGAGATTTTGCAAACAAAACACACCAACCTTTTGTATCCAGATTTCCACTTTTTGAAATATGGCAACCTTATGCATGGATCAACAGCAGATGAGAGCCATGGAGCCATCGCTTTGCAGACTTCAGTGCTAAACAGGTGGACATGGGGAGGGGACAGGGGCAGTGAGAGTCACAACCCCTGGAGGGGGTGAGTGGCAGACAATGTTTTCCTTCAAGCTGTAGAACTCCTTCACACATGCAATGCACCAAGAAAACTTCATTTAAGACCTCGTGCTGGTTTTAAAACCCAACCAGTAATACAAATATTCTTTGTTGGGTCTAGTGATGGGGGAGAAACTCACTCCAAGTAACATTTGACACTGAATCTATCTGCACCAACATACAGCCGCTCTCAGAAATTAGCATATCTCTGAATTTTTCGATGCCAGCGTTTATGAAAATGTATAGAACACAGGAAATGTGCATAAAAATGAATGTCGCATTTAAAAGTCAGTGTAGGAGAAATTTGTAAGATATTAGGAGAAAAAATGTGTGTGCATTACTCAAAACAGCATACACAAATGTGCTTATTAGGAGCAATTTACAGGAGAATGCTGACGAATTTTCATGAGTCTTTAAAAATAATAATAATAATTGCAAAATGTGTCAGAGAGATGGAGCGTTGCATTTAAGATTAGAAAAATGGAGAGTATTGAAATGAAGATGATGTAAATATAATAATAATAATAATAATAATAATAATAATAATAATAATAATAATAATTGTACTCCTCACATCTGACTGGGTTGCCCCAGCCACTTTGGGCAGGGCAAGGGGTCCTCAGCAGGGTATTCTCCTTTGCCTCCTAGAAGTGAAAAGTCGTTTGTAGGCTCCTAGGTATCAAATGAAGCAGACTGGGGCAGAAATTGGGCACCTGCAAATCTTAGCACTCATCCTTGTCTTTATAACTTTAGATCGCAAGCTGAAAAATGCACCTAAAGATCCTCGCACAGACCCATTGATCACGCTAAGGAGCACAATTGCTACCTCACTAAACAGTCCTAAGATCAATTCCGAAAATGGTAAGTGGAAAAGCAAGGATAGTTTGTTCCTGACTGGGTTTTAAAAGGGGATGGGGGCTGCTTCCATTCCACTGAAGCAAATATGAAGGACTGCCTTGAAGGCATCGCAGATAAGACACAGATGTAGACGTTTGGTCAGGCTTTACGGAAAATGTCACCACTTCTGTGTACCACAGGTATGCAAGTAACTTGCAACTTACACGCATTTAACTTGCAAGATTTCAAATTTATGTGCTGGGTGGCCAGGCAGTTGAAATTACATGAATTGAATGCATGTAAGGCTTAAAAAGGGATGCGGGTGGCACTGTGGGTTAAAGCCTCAGCGCCTAGGCCTTGCCGATCGAAAGGTCGGCGGTTCGAATCCCCGCGGCGGGGTGCGCTCCCGTCGCTCGGTCCCAGCGCCTGCCAACCTAGCAGTTTGAAAGCACCCTTGGGTGCAAGTAGATAAATAGGGACCGCTTACCAGCGGGAAGGTAAACGGCGTTCCGTGTGCTGCGCTGGCTCGCCAGATGCAGCTTGTCACGCTGGCCACGTGACCCGGAAGTGTCTGCGGACAGCGCTGGCTCCCAGCCTATAGAGTGAGATGAGCGCACAACCCTAGAGTCTGGCAAGACTGGCCCGTACGGGCAGGGGTACCTTTACCTTTACGGCTTAAAAACTCTTTTTGCACTGAGTTTTCCTGGCACAAGAATAGCTTTTAACCTCTTTACTTTGCTTACTGGGCTCTGGGCATCTTCTCCCATGTGCTCTAGAGTCTCTTTTGAGATCTCTCATGGCCCTGTTGGGATACTGCCAGGGAGATAACGTCCATCTGAGCCCCCAAGCCGGCTGCCGGACATTCATCTGCCTCTGTAGTCACGCAGTCACGCAGTATCATTTAGCGACACGAAGCCTTAGAATCCACATTCCTAGGCTAGTGCACACTCTTTCAGCAGAATCCACACAGCAAAAGATGCACAGCAGGAGAGCATATTTATAGTTTATTCAACGTTGGTCAGAACAAAGGAAAGACATGTCCATCTGCTTCAGCGTTCAAACACAGACAGGCAAAACCGAAAGGAATAGCAAACATAAACATCCTGTAACAGGAAATACGCAGACTCTGTGACTCATAGCCTGCTCCCTCTTAAGGTGGAACGGAAATATCCTAACATCCTCCCCCTTTCCGTGTAACCTGTAGTACCTGTGGTTCAACCCAATTGCAACCTCTGTACGTAAACCTTAAGTTGTTCTCTGTTAACAACCTTAGACAACAGATCAGCAGGAATTTCATTTCCTGCCATGTAGGACACCCAAATCAGTCCTTTTTGAATACACTCTCTTGCACGATGTAGCTTAATCTGCAAGTACTTGGTTCTCTGCTTGCAACTCTCCGAGTTCAGCAAAGCCAAACAAGATCTATTGTCTTGGTACACTTGTATAGGACATTTCACAGAAACCCCGATGTCCTTAAACAGTTGCATCAACCATTCACAATCCATGAGTGAAAATGACAGAGCATTGAGTTCTGCTTCACAGGAACTTAGGCTCACTGTCGTCTGCTTCCTGCACAACCAGTCAAACAGGCAGTGGTTGTACATGTAGCATACTCCAGAAGTGCTTGTACCATCCGTGGTGTCACTTCCAAAACTTGCATCTGCAAAGATTTCAAGACCTCCAGTCTTCTGACTGGTGAACCTCAGCCTGTAGTGCATAGTCCCTTTCAAATACCGGGCTATGCGCTTCAGAGCTTTCCAATCCTGAACAGTAGGATTGTTAGCATGTCTGCTAAGCAGGTTAGTGCTTACAGCTATATCAGGTCTTGAGCATCTAGCAATGAAATTCAACTTGCCTAGAATGCATCTGTACAGCGTAGTGTCAGAAAACGCTTCAGCAGTACTATCTACCTGGTAACCTGTTACCATCGGTGTGTCTGCTGGGTTTGCATCAACCAAATTCAACCTGGTTAATACATCAGCAATTTTCTGTGTTTGGTGTACCAGAAAATTACCTGCTTGGTCCCTCTCCACCTGCAGAGAAAGATAGTTGGATACCTCACCAAGATCCTTCATGTCAAAGTGCTCCTTCAGCTGAGCTAGGGTGCTTTGATAGAAAGCCTGATTCTTCCAAAACATCAGAAGATCATCAACAAAACATAAACAATACAGTTTGTTTTGCCCCTCCTCCTTGACAAACACACATGGATCAGCTTTGCCCTGGTGAAAACCTAGAGAAAGCAACGTTTCAGTGAGTTTTGTGTTCCAACACCTAGCTCTCTGCTTGAGACCATATAAGGATTTCCGCAGTTTACAGACCATTCCCTTCTGTATCTGCATCCCGTCAGGTGGAAGCATAAACAGCTCCTCGTTCAAAATCCCGTACAAAAAAGCTGTATTAATGTAATGATGGGAAACATGCAGTTTCTCCTCCGCAGCGATCTTGAGCATCAGCCGAATGCTCTCATATTTGACGGTGGGCGAGTAAGTCTCGTGGTAATCCTGTCCTGGTACCTGTGAAAAACCTCTGGCAACCAATCTGGCTTTGTGTCTGACAACCTTGCCATTCTGGTCTGTCTTGGCCTTGAAGACCCATTTGCTGCCAACCAGTCTCATTCCTGGGACTACCGGTACCAGTTCCCAAGTTTGGTTCCTGTTCAAGGAATCAACTTCAGCCTTCATGGCATTAAGCCAAGGCTCAGCATCTTTAGAGGTTAACTCCTGAACCTCTTTGAAGCTTGAAGGTTCCCACACCTTCTCTGAGCTACTAAGAACAGCAGTTGCCGTCTTAGCAAACTCATCAGCAAATCTCTTTGGAGGTCTGCCTTTGGTCACCCTTTCAGACCTGCGAACCAGACGCACGTCTTCTGGACTCATCTCCTCTTTCTTAGGAGAAAAATGACCAATGGTGAACAGTGGTTCTTCCAGTTCATTGTCAGACGCATCAGATGGTCTGACTGAGGCTTTTGCGCTCTTGTAGTCTGCTGTGTCATCACTGTCACTGACACCAGCAGCAGCGCCGCCCACTGAACTGGAATCCGAACTCTGATCATCATCATCATCATCATCATCATCATCATTTTCCTCAGCTTTCTCAGCATCATCTGCCTTTTTCTCATCACCTTCATCTTCCTCTGGGTAACTCTGGAAAATTCCCACATTTTCCCCCCACTTAGGATTGTACTCAACACTCCTTGTGAACTTAATGGACTTAGAGTCAGTCATCCATACCCTGTATGCACCTTTTTCGTACCCCATGAACAAACCATGTGCCCCACGCTTCCCAAGCTTGTTGCTCTGCGGGGAGTGTGCCCACATGTCAGAACCGAAGATTCTCAGGTGCTTGACGTTCGGTTGTTTACCAAACATCTTCTCATACGGAGTACAACCAATAGGTGATGACAGTCTGCGATTATAGGTATAAACTACCGTCGACAGAGCTTCCCCCCAAAACTTATCAGGGAGGTTGGCATCATGCAACAAGGTTTTCATTCCTTGCAGCAACGTTTGATTTGCTCGCTCCGCAAGCCCATTCATCCATGGCGATCTAGGCGTTGTCAAGTCATGCTGGATTCCCTTCTCAGTCAGGAAAGCTTCAAACTGCTGAGAAGTGAACTCCCCGCCGCGATCGGTAAACAGACAGCCGATACATTTACCGTGAGCATTCTCCAGCCAAGCACAGAATGCTTTGAACCTAGGAAACGCTTGCGATTTCTGCTCGAGCATAAACACATGAATGTACCTAGAAAAAGAATCAATTAGAACCATGAAGTACCTTGCTCCTCCCAAAGAGGGCGCAAGAGGACCAACCAGGTCTGCATGAACTAGCTGGTAGAGTTTGGAAGCCTGCCTGCTAGACTCCTTGCCTTTTGGAGCAACCTTCACCTTGTTCTCTGCACAAGATACACATTTCATGTGAAATTTACAGGGTTTGATGTTCAAACCTTCAACCAATCCTGGCATCTTGGCCAGCGCCTGCCAAGACATGTGACAAAATCTTCGATGTGCATCGTGAATGCATCCTGCATGAAGAACCTTGTTAGTTTGTGCAACACAACAAGAATCAGCATTAGACACAACAGCATTGTCATCATAAGTTATACAGAATAAACCATCTATAAACTTTGCATGCAAAATGTCCTCTTTGCCTTTCCTGATGACACAGACGTTCCTCTTGAAGGAAATCTCAAAACCACGCCCAGTCAGCTGTGGGACGCTAAGCAAATTGTCCGCAGCTCCAGGAACATACAGTACATTACTGATGGTTGTATGCAAACTTGCAAGTTTCACAGTCCCTTCTCCTGCAATTTGCAACGTCCTACCATCAGCCAGGTGGATCTCTCCTTCTTGAGGCTTGAAGGAAATAAAGAGATGGCGGTCCTTCGCAAGATGGCGCCTGGCGCCTGAGTCCACAACAAATCTGGCCTTTGGAGCAGTCTTTGCAGCAAGCAAAACCTTGTTTTCCACCGGCGTGGGCTTTTGCAGCTTGCCCCCTGCTCCTGGCCATGAGACTTGCCTTTAGCCTTTGGTGAAGCAATGCCAGCTAACAAAGCCTTGTTTTCCACTGGCGTGGGCTCTTCACCCCCCTTCTGCTTCGGGCCATCTGCAGGCATCTGTCTTTGTTTACCTCTGGCCTTCCGGCCTCTGCAAAGACGATGACCTTGGTTCCCACGAGAAACAGAGCTCTCAGCTGCCGACTCCTTGGCTCCCCCTGGAGGCTGGAATGCTGCCTGGGATGACATCACAGTCTGCTCCCCCTGCAGCTTGCAACCGGTG
This sequence comes from Podarcis muralis, assembly GCF_964188315.1. NCBI lineage: Eukaryota > Metazoa > Chordata > Lepidosauria > Squamata > Lacertidae > Podarcis > Podarcis muralis. The sequence continues at coordinate 2,763,438 of NC_135663.1, forward strand.
CCCTCAGCATCCCTGCATTCACTCGCATTCTGGGAAACAGCCAGGACCTCCGATGCAGTCAAACTCTGGGCATTCAAACTCTGAGCTGGGATGACTGGCATGTGGGCTATCTTCAAAGCATTCCACATCTTACGTGCAGTCACGTTGCCAGCTAACGTTTTTATTTCCTCCAGAGAGACGGATAGGACTATTATGTCCATGGCCCTCGAATTCTGGGCCTCCCATTTCCCTGTCAGAGGGACTGGAGGGGCTTCAGACACGGTATGCCACACTCCGAACTGACGCAGCAGACTCTCACACCATTTTGCCCAGGTCTCATAATTGTGCTGATTTAACTTTGGGCACTCAGTGGCCTCTGAAGCTTGGAAAAACTCCATCTCAGGTCTTTCCTTGAGCCCGAGTCTTTATGCCTTCAAAGACTCCTTATCGTGGCAGCTCATTAATCACGATGCCTTTTGGCTTGGCTCCCAGGCCAATTAAGCCTTGCCGGACATCAAAAGCTATTGCCGGGGCCCACAGAAAAGCCTCTGCTTTCGCTGCTTTCGCTTTTCCAACATACCTTAGCAGTCTGACGCAGTTGTCTTACTCTCCTGTAAGTGCCGTGAATCTGGGCCCGAAACCTTGTTGTTGGGATACTGCCAGGGAGATAACGTCCATCTGAGCCCCCAAGCCGGCTGCCGGACATTCATCTGCCTCTGTAGTCACGCAGTCACGCAGTATCATTTAGCGACACGAAGCCTTAGAATCCACATTCCTAGGCTAGTGCACACTCTTTCAGCAGAATCCACACAGCAAAAGATGCACAGCAGGAGAGCATATTTATAGTTTATTCAACGTTGGTCAGAACAAAGGAAAGACATGTCCATCTGCTTCAGCGTTCAAACACAGACAGGCAAAACCGAAAGGAATAGCAAACATAAACATCCTGTAACAGGAAATACGCAGACTCTGTGACTCATAGCCTGCTCCCTCTTAAGGTGGAACGGAAATATCCTAACAATGAGAGCCTCCAGAGACAGCAGGAGAGGCTTCTAGAGCCTGATAAGCAAAGTGAAGAGCCTAAGAGTTATCCATCTTGTGTGTGTTCACAGGGAGTAAGGTCCACAATGTGGGAATGTTCAGGGATGCAGGAGAGGATATATTGTTTGAGTATAGCCTTTCCAACTTGTGTTAACAAGTTCACAGTTTAGCAGAGTAACATTCCCCTTTTTAAACTTGCAGCGGATGCGTTTGCTCAGGCTTGCTAAAGCCTCTATAATAACTGTTCCGGTATTTCCCCCTTATTGCCTCATAAAAGATAAGACACAACACAGTCTTCTATAAAAGTATAAAAAGAGTTTACTCACATTCTGTTCACAATGGGATCCCAGAAGGCAGACTTAGCTTAGAAAAGTAAGCTAAACTATCTCACAAGGAGACAGTCCCTTTGTCCTCTCTTGGCTGGAGGCCAAGAGAGCATCTTTGGCTAAGCAGATGTTGCTTCTTCGATGCATGTAGTCAAAGAGAGAGAGATGGCTGCCCTGCCCTGTGCTTTTGTCGTTAGCTGCGCAGGTGAGGCCACGCCCACCTCTAGTCACATGCAGAGGAAGGCTGGGCTGGGTGGGTTCTGTTATATCTATATCTATATATCTATACCTATACCTATACCTATACCTATACCTATACCTATACCTATACCTATATCTATATCTATATCTATATCTATATCTATACAGTGGTGCCTTGCAAGACGAAATTAATTCGTTCCGCGAGTTTTTTCGTCTAGTGAATTTTTCGTCTTGCGAATCACGGTTTCCCATAGGAATGCATTGAAAATCAATTAATGCGTTCCTATGGTCAAAAAAAAGTCCAAACAAAGCCAAATTTGGTACAACAAGAGTTTATTAAGTGCTCTTTAAAGTCACACATACTGTAAAGAGCATTTCAAAAATTGAAGGAACAATAAATTAAGTTTCTAAACATGACAGAAAAACATTTAAAAATCAACAAAGTGTACAGTACATTTTCTAAGACTCTGGGGGACAACTCGAAGAAGGTTCCTCTTCCACTCTTTGCTTCTTGCTGAAGAACCTGTCCATGGTCTGCTGCTTCATCCGCCTTTTCAGCACCTCCCTGAAAGGCGACATGACCCTCGTATCAAAAGTGTTCACAAGGTCATGTGCCACGTACTTGTCAGGGTGGTGCCGCTGTGCAAAAGCCTGCACATCCTTCCACTTCAGGCAAATGTCCCTCAGTTCTTTGGAGGACAGTGGTTCCTCAGTTGCTTCCTCCTCTTCCAGCGAGGCCTGCTCCTGCGCAGCCTCTGCCTGCAGTTCGACCAGCTCCTGGGTGGTCAGCTCGTGGTCGTGCCCCTCCACCAGCTCGCAGACGTCCTCCTCCGTGACCTCCAGGCCCATGGTCCTCCCCAAGGCAACAATGTCCTGCACCACTGTTGACTCTGGTGCATCAGAGTCACTTGGTGCCACACAGTCCGGCCACAGGCTGCGCCAAGCACAATTCAAATTTCTCTGGCTGATCCCGTTCCAGGCCGTGGTGATCATCTTCAAGCAGGTGACGATGTCGAAGTGGTCCTTCCAGAATTCCCGCAGGGTGATGGTGGTGCAATCAGTCACCTCGAAGCATCGCCTGAAAAGCTCCCCCAGCCCCTCCCCAACTGTTGCAAACCCCTCCCCAACTGTTCCCCCAGCCCCTCCCCAACTGTTGCAAACCCCTCCCCAACTGTTCCCCCAGTCACCCAGCACACAGAAATTCAAATCCAGAATTTTTAAAAAAAAACAGCAGAGTGGCCCAATGATCACAGAAAATCATAAAAATGCAGAAAAAAACCACACAAGCCTCCAGATTCTTGCAAACCCCTCCCCAACTGTTCCCCCAGCCACCCAGCACACAGAAATTCAAATCCAGAATTTTTTTCGTCTTGCGAAGCAGCTCGAAATTCATCTTGCGAAGCAGCTCGAAAAACGGAAAACCCTTTTGTCTAGTGAGTTTTTCGTCTTGCGAGGCATTCGTCTTGCGGGGCACCACTGTATCTATATCTATATCTATATCTATATCTATATCTATATCTATATCTATATCTATATCTATAATCATCTATCTTTTTAAATATATATATATTTATTAATTTTTAAACATATAAGTTCCAACAATCATTTAAGGTAACTTCTTATACAATGTTTTAGACTTCCGTCAACAACCTCTGATGATTTTCCGTTCTTTATCACTTATTCTCCATTTCTTAATTTCTCTTTTACTTTTAATTGTCCTTAACTAATAATTCTTTTCAAAGCCTTCCTTGCAATATTTCACAAAGTCCTCCTTGCAGAACTTCTTGCAGTCCTACTAGTGTAATCTGTTTATCACAATTGCTTTTCAAATAATTCAAATATTTACTCCAGTCCTCTAAGAATCTCTGATCCCACAGGTTTCGAATCCTTCCTGTTAATTTATCTAATTCTGCATAGCCCATTAATTTCATTTGCCATTCTTCTTTCATCGGTAATTCTTCTTGCTTACATTTTAATATAATATTCTATCATCTATCTATCTATCTATCTATCTATCTATCTATCTATCTATCTATCATCTATCTATCTATCTATCATCTATCATCTATCATCTATCTCTATCTATCTATCTATCTATCTATCTATCTATCTACCTACCTATCTATCTATCATCTATCTATCTATCTATCTATCTATCTATCTATCTATCATCTATCTATCTCTATCTATCATCTATCTATCTATCTATCTATCTATCTATCTATCTATCTATCTATATCATCTATCATCTATCTATCTATCTATCAATCATCTATCTATCATCTATCTATCATCTATCTATATCTATCTATCTATCATCTATCTATCTATCTATATCTATCATCTATCTATCTATCTATCTATCTATCTATCTATCTATCTATCTATCATCTATCTAATCTATCTATCTATCTATCTATCTATCTATCTATCTATCTATCATCTATCTCTATCATCTATCTATCTATCTATCTATCTATCTATCTATCTATCTATCTATCTATCATCTATCTATCTATCATCTATCTATCTATCTATCTATCTATCTATCTATCTATCTATCATCTATCTATCTATCTATCTATCTATCTATCTATCTATCTATATCTATCTATCATCTATCTAGTTTTGTTCTCACACCAGACTTCCCTGGTTGTAAGGCTAAGATATAAATACTTAACTATAACAAGCAAATGTGTCTGTGGTGGTGAAGGTGAAGAAGAAACCTTCTAACTGTGGGAATGCTTATAGCCATGCAGGTAGCAGAAGAAGTGAAGACATTGCCAGACCTTTTAGAAGAGGCTGAAAAGGCCTACAAGAAACGGAAACAGAAGTACCGTAAGTAGCTGCATGCCTGAACTCAGCACTTTTTGAGAATGCAAGGGCGATCAAATGGCAAGAGGCGCATGCTTAAATTGCAAAAAGGACATCCCCCCCCCCCGGCTGGCAGGCACAAAGATTAGAGGCCACTTTGGTTGAATGCCAGATGTGGCACAGAGAGGAAGCTATGAAACACATCTGTTGGCTCTTGCGCAAACAGATTGCGCAAACAGGCAGAAGCGCTCCACCTCACTGTGGAGCAGAGCTCTAGATTTTAAGCATGTGCTGAAGTGATCGGTTGGTGTTCCCGGGCTCACAGAAAATGGGGAAATATGAATTCAGTTCTAATGGGACCCAGAAGTGGGTTCTGCAGCAATTCCCAATATTTCTTATATTTGGGGTCCCTCCCTTCCCATAAGGAGCTCAGAGCAGTGTGGATTGGATTATCCAATTTATCGGCACAAGAACCCTTGGAGGTAGGCTAAGCTGCAAGAATTACCCCACGTCACCCATTGTTCCTCAGGGACGAGCAGGGGGGTGGGGTTGAATTCAACTATGTACAGAAGAGAATACATTACCCTCTTCTTCCTACTTATTTCTTCTTAGAATCCTTCTTCCTTAAAGGTGGGAAGTCTTCTGGTAGGTGGGATGCTTTCGGGAGGAATCTCTACTACATTTCAAAAGGAAAAAAGAGCTGGTATGATGCTGAGAATTTCTGCGAGTCCAGAGATGCCCACTTGGCCTCCATCCTGACGGATGAAGAACAGGTTATAGACATCTGCTTCTCTTTTTTCTGTTCTCGCATGCAAATATTGTACGATTTCTTGCCTGCTTCCTATCCACACATCCCAGCTGGATAGCTCGGTTGGTTAGAGTGTGGTGCTAATAACACCAAGGTTGCAGGTTTGATTCCTGTAAGGGACAGCTGCTTATTCCTTCATTGCAGGGGGTGGGCAAGAAAATCCACATCCACATCGAGTATCTTCCAACTTGATGATTTTGCTACTATTCTGCCTTTGTAGCATCAATGCAATGGCTTGAAAATTCTGTCCCAAATAGTCCCGGGCCTCCATGAAAGCTTACAAGAGGCTCCTCAATTAAGTTAGAAATGACAGGCAGGCTTCACTGAAAGGCATTTGTCCCTCCACGTCTGACCTTTCTGGAACAGGAGAACATGGTTCTTTGGCACAATCCCATTGCACATGCAGCGATGGTGAAGCCCAGTAGGCAATGGTAGAATCTCAATGTAAATTCATTATAGAACACAGCCCAGAATATTTTGCAACCTGCAGAGGCTCCATTACAGTTGTGTAAGCAGTTTCTTGGCTCAGAACCTGGGGCAGAGAATTTTTTAAAATGAAAATTGTTTATGTGGGTTACACTGAACCTGTTGCAGATATCAATGCTGTGCAGTTTGAAGCGACTGGAAGCATAAGAACTGAGGCCTTTGGCAATGAAGCCTTGTCCAGGCCCATAAAAATATTATTCAAAGTTTTACTGGCAGAACTCTTCAAAAACAGAACACAAGCATCAAAGATACAATCAAAATATCTCTACATTGTCTTGTGCTGTCCAGCACAGGCTCAACATCTTAGAAAAGGTGACATGATCCAAGCAGACCGAGAAGCAGAGGTCTGTTTCTCCCCACAGCCTGCATTCCAGCCTCCATTGGCTTTAGGCTGCTTACTCTCCCTTCAGGAGAACTTCATTTGCAGCCTCATTCCATAGAGTTTAGGAGACAAAGGAAGCTTTCAAGATGGCGAATTTGCAACCCAACACCTCTCACATGATCTAAGGTTACAACACTCACATGTTAGCTACCAGAGAACAACGATCAGTTAATTCTCAACTCAGCAAGAGCTCAGAGTGCTCTTGTTGGCTTTAATACAGCCCCATGTTAAACATTTCAGCAATATACCTTTAGCCATTCTTCATCTCTGCGACAATTAAACCAATTATACTGCACAGAACCTAACTTTTCTTACCACACATTTAGGGCTACGTTGGCAAATCTGTGAAGGCTTACCGACATGTGCAACCCTAGGCAGGCTGTTGTCTCTTTCTTGCCTCAATGACCTGACACAATGTCGAGTGAGGTTGTTCCTTCTTTCTACAGAACTTTGTCACTTCCCTGCTCAGTGACCCCACTTGGATTGGCCTTACAGATGAAACGGAGGAAGGCAAATGGGAATGGACAGATGGCTCCCGATTTAAAAAAGAGTAAGTCTGAAATAGGCGGCGTCGAGGAATTGTTCCCAAATGCTAGAGGAGAAGTCAAGTCATCTTGCAGAATTTGCTACAGCATTTCACACAGGAGTGTTTCCTGTGTCACGGACATTCCTGGACCAGGGTGTGTGTATATGTGGAGGCAGGAGGCACATAATGGAGTAAACCCCTGAACACCTCCTTTCCATGTTCTAAGATATGCACTGTATTATGGTCTTCAGATGGTTCTTTCCCAGGTCTAGACGAGCACACTTAACTTGCCTGCAAATGTCCCACACTATTCAGAATCTTAAAAGGTAAAGGTAAAGGGACCCCTCACCATTAGGTCCAGTCGTGGCTGACTCAGGGGTTGCGGTGCTCATCTTGCTTTACTGGCCGAGGGAGCCGGCGTACAGCTTCCGGGTCATGTGGCCAGCATGACAAAGCCGCTTCTGGTGAACCAGAGCAGCGCATGGAAATGCCGTTTACCTTCCCGCCAGAGTGGTACCTATTTGTCTACTTGCACTTGGGTGTGCTTTCGAACTGCTAGGTTGGCAGGAGCTGGGACCGAGCAACGGGAGCTCACCCCATCACGGGGATTCAAACCGCCGACCTTCTGATCGGCAAGCTCTAGGCTCTGTGGTTTAACCCACAGCGCCACCCACGTCCCTATTCAGAATCTTGCAAGGGTCCAAATACAGTCTGATACAGCCTCTCCTCTTCCTGGGAAAAGGAGACACCCATCCCATAGTTATTTTGAGGTGTGGTTAAGTTTCTGTGTTACACTTCCCAACTTGCAGGGATTTCTTTTTTATAATAATAATAATAATAATAATAATGATGATGATGATGATGTTGGGGAGCATCTAAAAATGTGGCCCTCCTGCCTCCCACAATCCAAGGGGGCTGCATCCCATTCTCACCCCACAGGTCTCAGCATGCCTTGCTTCCTCCTCATTGGTAGACCCAGCCTATCTTTCCTGTTTAATGGGAAGTCTTTCCGCAGGTATTGGTCTCACAATGAGCCTCCCCACAGACAGCAAAACAGAGAAATAGAGGAGGACTGTGTCTCCATCGTGCCTGCGAGTAACAAATATAACTGGAACGATGCCTACTGTCATGAACAGCGCAGATGGGTTTGCAAGGAAAACCTGGATATCGAAGAACTGTAAAGTTGGGGGAACCAATGCTTGTGTGAAGACAGAATGCTTTGCATTTCACCATCCAACCCCATGGAAAGCCTTCAGAGCTACAGAATAAACATAAAGCACCACTCCTTTAGCTGCCTGAAACCAAGAGAGGTTAGAGTGTGCTTTGTTATTATCTGTTGGCTGTGGTGATCTGTTTCTCAGGTGATGGGTACCTGGAAACTGGTGCCTACTGGACCTTGCAGGGCTGCTAGCAAGTCACAGAGCATGACCAGTTGTTCTGGTGCTCTTCTCAGATACGATGGACACTTAGCATACCCTCCAACATTTCTCCGATGAAAATAGAGACACCCACTTCAATATATCTCTGATGAAAATAGGGATGCCCTAAGGAAAAGTGGGACGTTCTGGGGTCAAATCAGAAACTGGGACAGCTTCTGTAAATGCGGGACTGTCTTTGGAAAACAGGGGCACTTGGAGGGTCTCCGTTTAAGCACTGCAGTTGCACCAATACCTAACTAAATTAAAAAATGTCTTAGTTTTGTTGGGAAGGGATCCCTGCTGTCACAGTTGCTTCCTTGCTGCTTCTACGTGACCGCCTCTCCTGGTCTGCCCCACAGAGGACCTTAAGGTCCATGAATAACCATAGTTTAGAGGTCCCAGGCCCTAAGGAAGTCAGACTATCCTCCACCAGGGCCAGGGCCTTCTCAGTGATGGCTCTGACCTGGTGGAATGCTATGTCCCATGAGACTAGGGCCCTTCAGGATTTAACCTCCTTCCATCGGGCCTGTAAGATAGAGCTATTCCGTCTGGCCTTTAATTTGAATTCAGCCTGATCTTTTATTTCCCTTCCCTTCTCTTCCCTCCCCCTCCCCTTTTATGAAGATTACCGTATTTTCCGCCCTATAGGACGCAGCGTCCCATAAGGCGCACCTAGTTTTTTGGGGGGGGAAATAAAGGGGGGGAAAAATTATTTTCCCCCCCCAGGCACGGGGCTGGGGCAGGGGAAGCCTGAGCTTCCCCTGACCCCAGCCCCCAGAACAGGCAACTCTCCGCAAGCCGTGGGAGCCGGCGCCGGGCTCCCGCGCCTTGCGGAGAGCCGCGCGAAGTCTGGGCGCGCTGAGCTCAGCACGCCCAGCCTTTGGCATGCAGGCAACTCTCCGCAAGCCGCGGGAGCCCAGCGCACCAATCCCTCTCGCTCTCCAGGCTTCAGCGAATGCCTGCATTCGCCCCATAGGACGCACACACATTTCCCCTTCATTTTTGGAGGGGAAAAAGTGCGTCCTCTGGGGTGAAAAATACGGTACCTGCTCTGAGACCCCACAGCTAATTCTCCCCTGGCCTCCTCTCTGGCCCAAGTAGGATTAATTCAGCCAGCTAGCCCTGGGGATTATCTAATTGATTTTTTATTTTGATTGTTATTCATGTTTTTATACTGTATTTTATGCTGCTTTTATAATTAAGTGTTTTAAAGTGTTTTAAATTTGTTGTTAGCTGCCCTGAGCCCAGTTTTTGAACCGGGAAGGGCGGGGTATAAATAAAAATTTATTATTATTAATATTATTATTCTTTCCCAAAGCTTAGTTAGTGCTTTGCCAGCTTTGGGAAGGAGGTAGCAGGACTCTAGGACCCTGCCAGAGACTCGCACCTCCTTCTGAAAGTTGGGCACCTCACTTACGTGGCTTTGGGAAGGCAGCACGAGGGCTGGGTGGGCATTATAGGGTTGCCAATTTCCTCCCAGGTCATGGCTGGCAGGGGCTACTCTGTTGAAGATAGCATGGCATGGCAATATTCAGGCTACCTGCAGTGTTTGCTGCCCGCTCCACCCCTCAACTGCCAGGAAATGATGGGAGAAGCTACATACATAGAAACATACATAAATAATTTTCCTTGTATCCTTTCCATAGTTCAACCCAACTCAAAGTGGCTTACAAAATAAATCTACATAATTACAAACACAACAAAATTAGTCATAAACAATAAAAAATACATTAACAGAACACAACCAAATCAAGCAATTTCCACAGAAAAAATAATAAGGTCTAAAATGAAGATACAAAAATTAAGTGCTGCCTGTCTCAGAGGACAATGGAGGAGTGTGCCTTTGGGGGGTGAAGTCAAACCATTGGAGCGTTACAGCTGTGGCCATAGAGATCAATATAGGAGAGACATGTTTTGTTGCAGCTGGGGCAGATGAAGGCCTCTGGTTGTGCTGCTGCAGATGTACCATGGTGTTTCTTCTCTCTGTGCTCCTCCCAGTAGCCATTTGTCCTCTGGTCACTGCACAGCTGACCAGTGAGACACAATGATCTCTCCTACTGGTGGAGACAAACCATGGTGCTCAATCTTGTGCCAATCAGGTTGAGTTAATAACTTGTAACTGCTGCCTCCCATGTTGTTTTTGCTGCGTTTGCAGCTGTCTGGAGGTCCTGGGCTGCCGAGACGACGAGGTCCCCCTCTCGGCCTCACTGATGGGGTCCAAAGGAAAGCAGAGCAATTAATCTGGCTCCACCTTGACTGCAGGAATTGCTGGAAGGAGGCGTTCAAAGCGCCGTCCAATTGCCGTAGAGACTCCACTCCAGGTTTGTGTTGGGTTTACTCCTTCGTCTTTTCTTCTCATGACGATGTCCTGCAAGGTACGTATTAATATTGATATTAATATCAATAATACCAACAGCTCCTTCCACCCAACAGAACCTGCTAAATGGTTCCCTAACCAAAGACGTGCATTTGGCAGAGCTTTAAAAGTATGCGTGGCTCTCCAGCTGTTGCTGAACTGCAGCTTCCATCAACCCTGATTTTTGGCCATGATGGCTGGGGGTGATGGGATTGATATCCGTGTCCCAAAGGAAGGAAACTGGCCTGATGAGGTAACTGTTAGGTGGTTTGACTGACCGAACCAAAAGAGTACTGACCGAACCAAAAGAGTACTCAGCTGGTTGACTGACCGAACCAAAAGAGTACTCATTAATGGTTCCTTGTCATCCTGGGAAAAAGTGACAAATCCGCTCCACTTCCCCGTGGGGAGGAGTTGTGGTGGACCGCGTGACCAACCACTCCCCTCTAGGGGTGGGGAACTTAGCCCCCCATTGCCCGGGGGATCCTGGCCACGTCAGAGCCTGGCCAGCCAATCCACTGGCCAAGGGTGTGTGGCCGGGACCATTTAACCAGAGGCGTGAACTGGAGGGCTTCCTCTTTGGCTCGCTTCCTCAATCACCCGCCCTCCCTCCCTATTTTGCAGGTTTTAGGCACTGGCCTTGCTATGGACCTCGGTTGGTCTCCATTAAGGGGCCTGGTAGGAATTTTTCCACTTGGCAAATTGGCACTGGCCATTGGGTTTTCGCCTACCTCGTAGCAATCACCACAACTTTGTTAGGGTTGTGGTTAGGCATTGTTTGACCTTGTGATGGGGGAGGTGTGGCCATCACCTGCCCCTCCAAGCTTAAGGGTATTCCGTTAAAGGAATCCGGGTGTGTGGATCTTGTCTGAAGCCTGGGGTGGGGCTAGGGCCATGACACGACCCCAACAGAAACACCAGGGGGAGCTAGAGTTGGTCTGCATCGACGGGGCTCCCCCTTCCGGTGGTTTACCCTTACCGGACTTCCTGCACATCAGGCAGGAGTCAGATATAGTCGGGTCCATTCAATGCCTAAGCCAATATCGCTCACATTCTGTAATCAATAAAGTTGTGGCCAAATTTGCCCAATAACATTAACCTAACATCCGTGTCCTTGTGTGTGTTATTTCTCAACGAGGGGGTGGCTTTGGGGTCTCGACACGCAAGTGGGGTGCCACAGGGTTTTGTCCTGGGCCCATTGTTCTTCAACATCTTTATAAATGACTTGGATGAAGGAATTGAGGGGATGCTCATCAGATTGGCAGATGACACCAAACTGGGAGGGGCAGCTAATGCCACAGAAGACAGAATCAGAATTCAAGATAACCTTAACAGATTGGAGAACTGGATGCAAGCTAACAAAATAAATTTTAATAGAGACAGATGTAAGGTTCTGCACTTAGGCAGGAAGAACCTTCTTCACAACTATAAGATGGCGGACCCCTGGCTTGCCAGTAGTACGTGTGAAAAGGATCTAGGGGTCTTAGTACACTATAAGCTTAACGTAAGTCAACAGTGTGATGCTGCCGCAAAAAAAGGAGCCAGTGTTGTTCTAGGCAGCATCAACAGAAGTCTAGTATCCCAATCAAGGAGAGTAATTATTATTGAGGGGAAGTGCGTGGAACAGGTCTCAGTGTTTCGATTTCTGGGAATGGAATTGAGAGATGACCTAACCTGGGGAGAAAACAGCAAAGACCTGATGAAGAGAGCAGAGCAGAGGTGATATTTTCTGAGAATCCTCCGGAAAAACAATTTCTCAAAGGACCTGTTGATGGCATTCTACCATTGTACTGTGGAGAGTGTATTAACTTATGGTCTCTGTGTGTGGTTTGGGAGCTGCGCAGTCAGGGAAAAAACAGTGCTGTCCAGGGTTGTAAGGACTGCGGAGAGACTATTTGGGTGCACTCTTCCCACCTTGAATCAAATCTATGCTTCCAGGTGCCATAAGAAAGCTGCAGAGATAGTGCAGGATAGTGTGCACCCCAGAAATGATCTCTTTCAGCTTCTGCCTTCTGGAAGAAGGTACAGGATTATAAAGACTAGGACTAGCTGCCTGAGAAATGGTTTCTATTCAAATGCGATTTTGGTTTTAAATGCAGTGTAAGGAGTCTCTATGGGGGTACAGTGGTACCTCGCATTAAATACTTAATTCGTTCCGGAGGTCCGTACTTAACCTGAAACTGTTCTTAACCTGAAGCACCACTTTAGCTAATGGGGCTCCCTGCTGCTGCTGCGCCGCCAGAGCCCGATTTCTGTTCTTATCCTGAAGCAAAGTTCTTAACCTGAAGCACTATTTCTAGGTTAGCGGAGTGTGTAACCTGAAGCGTATGTAACCTGAAGCATATGTAACCCAAGGTACCACTGTATATTGTATTTTAAAATGGGGTATCAGAGTTTCAATTTTGTTGTTCTGTATTGGACAATGACAATAAAGATTATTGTATCATATCGTATTGTATCATAATAAAAAAGGTAAAGGTACCCCTGCCCGTACGGGCCAGTCTTGCCAGACTCTAGGGTTGTGCGCTCATCTCACTCTATAGGCCGGGAGCCAGCGCTGTCCGCAGACACTTCCGGGTCACGTGGCCAGCGTGACAAGCTGCATCTGGCGAGCCAGCGCAGCACACGGAAATGCAGTTTACCTTCCTGCTAGTAAGCGGTCCCTATTTATCTACTTGTACCCGGAGGTGCTTTCGAACTGCTAGGTTGGCAGGCGCTGGGACCGAGCAATGGGAGCGCACCCCGCCGCGGGGATTCGAACCGCCGACCTGATGATCGGCAAGTCCTAGGCGCTGAGGTTTTACCCACAGCGCCACCCGCGTCCCATTGTATCATAATAGCCCCACTCTATTTTGCCTTGGTCAGTCCACACATGGAATACTGTGTCCAGTTCTGGGTGCCACAATTTAAGAAGGACGTTGGCAAGCTGGAACATGTGCAGAAAAGGGCAACCAAAATGACCAAGGGTCTGGAAACCAAGCCTAGTGAGGAACAGTTGAAGGAGCTGGGTATGTTTAGGCTGGAAGAGACTGAGAAGAAAAACTTGCTGGTATCTACACCCACAATGGGTGAGGATCTTCTTGCCCTGCTTTGTTTGACACGGGATGCCAAGGTCTGCAACCTCACCCCCCTCAGTGACATCACAATGCATTTTACCTTTCAGCTACAGGTGTGCTTGTGATTGTGTATGGTGGAAGAGGAGAGCAGGCAGCCAATCAGCAAGCAGCTGGACTCACACAGCTGCTGCTTGCACTATGTTGGGAAGATAGGAAAGTGAGAAAGGTAGGTGGAGAAAGGTGAAATAGGCCTCGCCAAAGACTCCTGAGTATGCTTAGAAGTCATGGAATGAGAGGAGAGGTCCTCTTGTGGACCAGGAATTGGTTAAGTAGCATAAAGTAGAGAGGAGGAAGAAATGGCCAGCTCCCCGAATGGAAAGATGTAGAAAGTGGAGGCCCCAAAGGATCAGTGCTGGGATCTATGCTTTTAAACGATCTAGAGTAAGCAGTGAGGTGTATGAGGTATGCTGATGTCAACAAATTGCTCAGGGCCATTAAAACAAAAAGACATTGTGAAGTGCTCCAAATGGACCTCTCCCAATTGAGTGAATGGGTGGTAAAATGGCAAATGTAATTCAGTGAAAACAAGTTGATAGACACTGGGGTCAAAACCCCTTAGTTTCACATATGTGCTCATGGGATCTGAACAGGCAGTGGTTGACTGAGAATGAAACCTTGGGGTTGTAGTAGATAGACGGATAAAGATGTCAACTCAGTGTGCGGTAGCTGTGAAAACGACAAATTCCATGCTAGGGATCGTTAGGAAAGGAACTGAAAACAAAGCTGCCAAGACTCAGGAAGATCATCATGTCATTATACAAATCTATGGTGTGAAAGCACTTAGAGTACTGGGCACAGTTCTGGCCGCCACACCTCAAAAAAGATGTTGCGTGGCAAGTCCCCTCCCCCCTTGTGAAATGAAGACACAGGACACTTTATTAAAGGTTAATGGGCGTAAAGGGCCACAACTTTATTGATTACAGGAATTGAGAGGTATTGGCTTAGGCATTGGTTCCTATCGACTACCCGGCTTCAGCCCAATTGCATGAAGACCGGGAAGGGTTAACCACCAGTTGGGGGAGTCCTGCTGAAGTATGTGAACTAGGATCCCCTGGGTGTCACCGCTCGGGGGCGTGCCTTAGGCCCACACCTCCATAGGCTTCGGACAGGGCAACGCCCCCCAGAGTCCTTTACCAGACTACCCTTTGCCTTGGGGGAAGGTGATGGCGCTTCCTCCCCCTTCATTTGCATAACAATAACCCTACCAATGCCTAACCGCCAATACTGGGAGAGTTGTGACAATTTGCTATGAGGTAGGTGAAAAACCAAATGGCTGGTGAATTTGCCAAGTGGAAAAATTCCTACCAGGCCCCTTGCGGCGACCAGCCGGAGTCCATAGCCAGGTCAGAGAGCTAAACCTAAGGGAGGGCGGGGTGGGAAACAGAAGCAGCTGGAACGGGGAAGAGAGGAAAGTCCCCATGTGCGCCAGCCTTAAATGATCCAGGTCATGCCCCTGCGTGCGTGGGGAGGGCGTGGGCCTGCAACCCCACCTCCTCTCCAGCTTGGAAGTGGCTTTGTAGGATTGGAAAAGGCTCAGAAAAGGGCAACCCAAAATGATCAATGAAAAAGGCTGCAGCATTTGGGACTTTCTAATTTCGAGAAAAGGCGATTGAGTTGTGACGTGATAGAAGTTCATAAAATTTTGCACGGCATGGAGAAAGTGGATAGAAAAAAGTTTTCCAACTCCCTCTCTCATAATGCTAAAACTCATGGGCATTTTATTTTTTTTTAAATTATGTACTGCCCTTCATTGAAAGATCTCAGAGTGGTTCATGGAATAAAATACAAGATAAAACACAATAAAGAATTAAAGCAAAACAACAACACAACAATCGCCCCTTCTCACAGATAAATTTAAAAGACTGAAATATATTATTATTATTATTATTATTATTATTATTATTATTATTATTATTATTATTATTATTTTATTTCCAGTTCTGATACATTACAATGCAAGGAAAAAAACACACAAAAAACCTGAAAATAATTACATATTATTATATGTATTATTACATATTCTATTACATTAAAAAAAAATACAGTCGTTGTCAGACTTCCCTTCCTCTCAATACATGGTTCCTTTTAACTTCCACTTCCTCTCACGTCTTCTTAGTTTCCCCAGTCTTTCTCTGCTTTCCCCGTTAACTCTAGTTCTAACTTACACTGCTGAAAATATTACCATCCTGCTAGACTAATTGTCTGCTTATAATATTTCTTCATATAATCAGTAGATAGTCTCCAGAACTTGTGGGTATTCAATGAAGCTAAATGTTTGAAGATTAAAAGGAAGTTCTTCTTCACACAGTGCATAGTTAAACTATGGAACTCCCTGCCACTTTAATGACTTTACTTGGATGACTTTAAAAGAGATAAGAGAAATTCATGCAAGAGAGGGCTATTGATGGCCAGGGGCATCACAAGGGAGGTGCGGGGGGTGCGGTCGGCCCCGGGTGTCATGCTGGGATGTGTGTGTGACAAAATCCCCTGGGCAGATTGGTGTGGCGGTGCTCACACCCCTGGCGGGGGGATTTTCACGATCGTCACAAAAATCTGCCCACTGATTGCGCAAATACGCCTGGCGTGTGGTGCTGGCCGCCGGGGATGCACCCGGCCAGCGGGAGGCGTTTGTACCCCCCCGGGGGGTGGCGCTCGCACCCCTGGGGTGATGATCCTCCTGGGGGTGCTAGGGCCACCCACTGACCGCACAGATATGCCCAGCGTGTGGTGCTGGCTGCCAGAGATGCACCTCCGGGAGGCCGCGTGCGTGCGCTGGGATGTAGAACTTTGCTGGTGCCTGGGCGCCCATGGCCCTGCATAGACGGTGCCTATGTGTTTGAGGCTTGATGGTGAGCTTGCCTCTTGAGCTAGTCTCTTTGTGGGTGTTTCTTTCTGCTTGTCTCTCTAGCCATGGCCCCAAAGAAACCTGCAGCGCCGGAAAAGCCAGAGGAGCCACCAAAACCACCTCCCGGGAAGCTCAAATGGACATTCTATTCCACCTTTGGAACTATCTGCATTATCAGCTTCTTCACTATGCTCGTTCTCTGTAAGTCCAGCTTGTGGGAATGTTCTGGGGTGCAGGAGAGGATATATTGTGAGATTATATCCCAATCCAATTTGTGCTAACAAGTTCCCAAAATATCAGCAGAGTTTATAACATTCCCCTTTCAAGTTTGCAGCGATAACGTGTGCACAGGTTCACTAGAACCTCTATAACAATTACTCTGGTAATTTCCCCTTTGTCCCCTCTTAAAATACAAGACACGACACAGTCTTTATAAAAGAGTTTACTCACGTTCTGTTCACAATGTGATCCCAGAAGGCAGACACGCTTAAAAAGGTGAAATACACTCAGAATCTATCTTATAGGAAGATAGTCCTGTCCTCTCTTGGCTGAGAGCCAAGATGGCATCCTTAGATGTTTCCTCATCGAAGGAAGATGGCAGAGAGAGCAAGAGAGAGAATGGCTGCCTGCCCTGTGCTTTTATCATTTACCTGCACAGGTGAGGCCACACCCACCTCTGGTCACATGCGGAGGAAGTCCGTCCCCAGGAAGTTTACCTGCTGGCTGGACAGACATCCCTCCCCATGTTCTAACATGTACACTCTAGGAATGTTGTCATTGACTGCTCCTGTGTTTACATCCCACACAGCTTGAGCTGCTGCCGCGCAACCTCTGTTGCATAAGCTGCGCTGCCTGCTTTCTCTTGCCACGCACTAGAGTCACCGCAGGAGGATTAAACAAACCAGCCTGTGTTTGGCACGCACAAAAAAAGGTGGATCAGTTTACCTGAGGCATTACTTCACTCCGTACATACCGACACCAGTTTACTTCCATCTTTGGAACTTGCACGTTTCCAAATGCCACACAGTGCCCCTTCCGCACTTGTAAAAAGCCACTTGTTTAGCGTGGTGGCACCTGAACTTTGGATCTCCTCGCCTATTAATATTAGGCAGGTACCATCTTCTTTGAGGGACACGGGTGGCGCTGTGGGTTAAACCACAGAGCTTAGGGCTTGCCAATCAGAAGGTCGGTGGTTCGAATCCCCGAGATGGGATGAGCTCCTGTTGCTTGGTCCCTGCTCCTGCCAACCTATCAGTTCAAAAGCACATCAAAGTGCAAGTAAATAAATAGGTACCGCTCTGGCGGGAAGATAAACGGCGTTTCCGTGCGCTGCTCTGGTTCGCCAGAAGTGGCTTAGTCATGCTGGCCACGTGACCTGGAAGCTGTACGCTGGCTCCCTCGGCCAGTAGAGCGAGATGAGCGCTGCAACTCCAGAGTCGTCTGCGACTGGACCCAATGGTCAGGGGTCCCTTTACCTTTACCATCTTCTTTGAGACACCTGGCGAAAACACAGTGGCATAGTGTGGGGTGGAGAGAGGTGACATGGCCCCGGGTGCAGAATTCTGAGGGGGCGCAACCTGGTTCCCTCACCAAGGCTGTGTGGCTGCTGCCTTCTGGAGCCATGGGGAGGTGAGCTGCACCTAGGCCAGGTCTTTGGGGCTGTGACGGTGCCTCCTTCTCCTCGTGGCTGGTGAATGGACACCTGTCCCTGGGTGGAACTTCCACTGGCTGAAGCCCAGACTTTCCTCAGCTTGTGCCAGTCTTTCTGTAGGGCCTCCATCTCAGCATGTGTTCTTGAGGAGGCAAGTACCTTGCAGTGGGAGCATAGTGGTGAGGGAACTGTGTGTATATTGCTTTCAACAAAAAGCCAAAAAGCAATATTTAGCCACTAACTTGGTGAGCTCCTGATCATTCCTCAGTAATAGAAAATGTATGACCTCCGACTCTGGTTTCCATTTGGGGATACAGAGTTGATCTAGAAATTGCTGATGGAGATCAGCATATAGTTTACAACTGAGAACCATATTTGTAAGGGTTTCCACCAGGTGGTCTTCACCTGGGCAAGTTCTTTCTCCCTCCACCCTGCCTGAGAACCTTTCCCAAAGGAGGTTTGATGGATTTGAATTAAACCTGGCCAGCAAAAATGCCCTTCTTTCTTGAGGGTTAAGCAGAGGTTCAAGGTAATTGTGGTTAGTTTTATGTGCCCAAGAAAGTTGGAAATAAAGAGGGAAACATGTTTTCTCTGCTGCCACTGTTAGTTCTTGGCGTTCAATATCCCACAACCTAGTTTTTATTATAGCCTTGGCAGATGGTAGGGACATCGATTGCAAAAGTTCCACTGACAGCCCAAGTTGCTGTACCTTCTTGTTAAACTGTAGTAGCCCTGGGGAAAGAAAGGGGTCTGACAAGACTTTGCTGAGGAAAGGATCTTTATCTGATGTAAGGCAGATGTTTAACCAGCATAGAAGAAATCTCAACCAGGCGACAGTCTCTACCTTGTGTTGACCTCCCTCTAGACACAAGGCTGCAAAGGGTACACAGCGTGAGACAGTAAAAATCTTGAAGAGGAAAGCTGCCTGCACTTGTTCTACCAACTGGGTAAACCCTGGCAGCCAGACTGGAATACCATAAAGCTTTATTGAGATTGCTTCATTCTTATTTTTTATAAGCCAGCCTGAGAATTTTGTCATGGGAATTTTGTCCTAATAATGTACAGACATTATTAATAAGTAAGCAGATATTAGGCAGCTGGAAATCTAAGCACCCTCCCTTGTTTCAACAACTTTAGATATCAAGTTGATCACAGATTCCGAAAACCCACTTCTAATACCGATGAAAAAACTGAGGGTCAATATGGCAGACGGGCTCAGGAATCCGAAGATCGCTCACACGTCTCGTAAGTGGAACAGAAAGACTGGTTCATTTCTCATTGGTTTAAAAACAGCTGCCCATTTTTAAAATCTCAGAAGAAAGAAAAGAAAATGGAAGAGTCTTCTGAAGATGGAGAGGATGTAATCTTAAAGGCACAATCCTCCACATGTGCTGAGACTCTCCGCTGCTTAAAGGTTTCTGGATCCAAATTTTGTTGTTGTCATCCTTAAGGGGCAACATCTTGTACCCGATCCCATGTTAGCCCTGCTGTCAAAAGAAAACAATATCAAAGCAAGTGGCAAACATAAAGAGTTAGTCTTCTTTCTTATGACAGCAGGGAGACAAGTAGTTGCTTCCAGCTGGGGGCAAAAGCACCCTCTCTCACCACAGAAATTTGCAACCAGTATGTGTGAAATATAGTAACAGTTATGGAATGCCAAACTCACCATCAGAGGGTGATAAAAGGAATCATAGAATCATAGAGTTGGAAGAGACCACAAGGGCCATCGAGTCCAACCCCCTGCCAAGCAGGAAACACCATCAGAGCACTCCTGACATATGGTTGTCAAGCCTCTGCTTAAAGACCTCCAAAGAAGGAGACTCCACCACACTCCTTGGCAGCAAATTCCACTGTCGAACAGCTCTTACTGTCAGGAAGTTCTTCCTAATGTTTAGGTGGAATCTTCTTTCTTGTAGTTTGGATCCATTGCTCCGTGTCCGCTTCTCTGGAGCAGCAGAAAACAACCTTTCTCCCTCCTCTATGTGACATCCTTTTATATATTTGAACATGGCTATCATATCACCCCTTAACCTCCTCTTCTCCAGGCTAAACATGCCCAGCTCCCTTAGCCGTTCCTCATAAGGCATCGTTTCCAGGCCTCTGACCATTTTGGTTGCCCTCCTCTGGACACGTTCCAGTTTGTCAGTGTCCTTCTTGAACTGTGGTGCCCAGAACTGGACACAGTACTCCAGGTGAGGTCTGACCAGAGCAGAATACAGTGGCACTATTACTTCCCTTGATCTAGATGCTATACTCCTATTGATGCAGCCCAGAATTGCATTGGCTTTTTAGCTGCCGAGGAATAACATAGGAATAACATAGAAAGGAATAACGTAGAAATATAGGATTGGCTCCCTATAGTCTCAATTTATATCATTTAGTAACAATAATACTGTACTCTCCCATCTCACTAGGGAGAAATTATCCTAGTGCTTTAAATTGAAGTGCACGATGTGGATTTAACAGAATAGAATAGGATAGAATAGAATAGAATTTATTATGTACACCCTGCCCATCTGGCTGGGTTTCCCCAGCCACTCTGGGCGGCTTCCAACAAAGTATTAAAATACATTGGTCTAAAAAAATGTATATATATATATAAAAACAGTGGTCTGTTAAACATTAAAAGCTTCCCTAAACAGGGCTGCCTTCAGATGTTTTCTAAAAGTCTGGTAGTTGTTCTTCTCTTTGACATCTGCTGGGAGGGTGTTCCACAGGGCAGGCGCCACCACCGAGAAGGCCCTCTGCCTGGTTCCTTGTAACTTGGCTTCTCGCTGTGACGGAACCGCCAGAAGGCCCTCGGCGCTGGACCTCAGTGTCTGGGCAGAATGATGGGGGTGGAGACGCTCCTTCAGGTATAATCAGTAATATAAAAGATTTCCCATGGTGACATGTGGGTCAAGGCTTAACACCTGCATTCATCCTGGAAGGCAGCACTTTATGCTTGGTAATTGTTTAAAGATTGTTTTTTTAAAAAAAATTCTATAAAGTTTGTAATTTAAAGAAGAAAAGAACAACTTGCTTGCTCCCCTTATCTAATATTCATTCTGGCTTCTACGATAATTTTCTTGCTGTTGCAGACATTGCTTTCAGCACTTAATGGTTCAGGTAGGTAGCCGTGTTGGTCTGACGCAGTTGAAATAAATATATATATTTTTAATTGTCCAGTAGCACCTTAGAGACCAACTAAGTTTGTTCTGGGTATAAGCTTTTGTGTGCATGCACTGCAGTGTATCTGAAGAAGTGTGCATGCACACGAACGCGTATACCAGAACAAACTTAGTTGGTCTCTAAGGTGCTACTGGGCAATTTTTTAATTTTAGCACTTAATGGTTTTAGTTTTATGAGGAGGGGGGAGGGTTGTGCATTGTTGTTGTTTTTCCGGGGGCGGGGTATGGTGTTTTGTTTTATACCTGACTTGTTGACTCCCTTGGGCACCCTACATTGTGAAATAGGAAGACAGGGTATTTAAATAAACTAGAAAATGCATCTGTGTATATAGGCTGGTGATAGCAAAAAATAAACTCCTAACTCTAAGAATGTTTTCAGCCATAGCTTTAGCAGAAGAAGTGGCAAAGTTGCCAGCAAAAATAGAACAATCGGAAAAGACCTTCCAAGCACGGAAAGGAAAGTACAGTAAGTATCTAAATGTCTAAATATGAATGAATGGAAAAAGATGTTTAAGATAACTTTTGTTAAGAACCCAGAGGCCTTACTTTTGGGAATTATGGGACTAGTGTTACCTAAATAATGTAAAAATGTATTTATGTATGCGACCACGGCTGCTCGAATGATATGTGCCCAAAGATGGAAAGAAGGAAATGTTCTGACTAAAGAGGAATGGAAACAGAAACTACTGGACTATGCAGAAATGGAAAAACTTACTGGAAGAATAAGAAACCAAGATGACAAAGTTTTTTAAAATAAAGAATGGAAATAGTTTATCAAATATGTTACCAGATTATTGTAAACAGATCAAGACATTAGCAGGATTAATGTAAAAACGTGCAGTGATATAAAATATACATTGGCTATATTGGATAAATAATAAATAGGTTTAATTCGGAAATGCAGTAAAAATATCATAAACATAAGGAACCGCAGAAAGAGGGGGAGGGGTGTTGAAATAGGACGCATGTAATAAGTTGCTTTTTAAGGGATTTCACTTTTGTTTGTTGTAAAATGAAAATTATAATTTAACAAATAAATGTCTAAATCTGACACATCTTGAAAATACAAGGGCGAGCAAATATATGTGAGTTGAAGTTTGTCTGTCACACGCTCTGATTACAGCATGGGAGAATGGCAGCCCGTTAACTGTCACCACAATTGAAGAATACCTTACATGAAAGTTAAGTGATGATAATAATCAGAGTTTACGGTGGACTCGGGAACCAAACTCTATTGGGGATTAATAACTAGAAGATTTGAAAGACCCCTGTAAAGTCTTAAGTCCAGTTTGCAGTGATATTTTTCTCCCCCATGGGCCTTCTAAGATGCTCAGGAAAGGAACTGTTCCAAGGTCTCATCTGTTTGTTTTTTGTTGCAGGGTTGTGTGTGTGTGTGTGTCTATGTCAGTCTGAATTATGCCAAGTCTCTTCTGATACTTGGGGTGTTGCAGCCAGTGAGGTTAGAATATGACAAGAGGAGTTTGTTGAATGGGTCAGACAATGGCCTTACCTGGCCACATAAGTGTCCTTATCTGCATCCCAAAAGAATGGGCTATGCTGCCAGAGCTACAATTAAGTGATAGTGCCCCCCCCCATTAATGGGTTGGTTTCCCCTTCCCCAACTGTCAGGTGGAGAGAACAACAGGAGTGTATTGTGTGTGGCTGAGGAGAAAGCAGGCTAGAAGCTAGAGATGCAGAAGAGGCAAGAGATTTTGCACTAGAACAATAGAACTATAGAGCTGGAAGGGACCATCAGGGTCGTCTAGTCAATGTAGCAATCTTTTGCCCAACGTGGGGCTCAAACCCACAACCCTGAGAGTAAGTGTCTCACACTCTACAGGCTGAGCCGTGTTAGTACTAATGCTGTGAGCCCCTCAGCCTTGTGCTCAGGTTGTTGTTGTTTAGTCCTTTAGTCGTGTCCGACTCTTCGTGACCCCCTGGACCAGAGCACGCCAGGCCCTCCTGTCTTCCACTGCCTCCCGCAGTTTGGTCAAACTCATGCTGGTAGCTTCGAGAACACTGTCCAACCATCTCGTCCTCTGCCGTCCTCTTCTCCTTGTGCCCTCAATCTTTCCCAACATCAGGGTCTTTTCCAGGGAGTCTTCTCTTCTCCTGAGGTGGCCAAAGTCTTGGAGCCTCAGCTTCAGGATCTGTCCTTCCAGTGAGCAATCAGGGCTGATTTCCTTCAGAATGGATCGGTTTGATCTTCTTGCAGTCCATGGGACTCTCAAGAGTCTCCTCCAGCACCAGAATTCAAAAGCATCAATTCTTTGGCGATCAGCCTTCTTTATGGTCCGGCTCTCACTTTCATACATCACTACTGGGAAAACCATAGCTTTAACTATTCAGACCTTTGTTGTATATATGTGTAAATAAAACTATATGCCATAAAGATAGAGCAGTCTCCACTAACCTTCGTTCTAGGAGATCCAAACCCTGGGTAACCTCTCCCACTCTTTCACCCTTAAATGGTACCTTACTCCCATCGACCCCATACTGCCCGTTTGTTTCATTCTTCCTTCCTGGTCCTTTCACTTTCACTTTGTCCTCCTGTAGCAGCTTCCATCTCTTAGCTCATTTCTCTCTATTTCCCGTGGTGCCTTGGTTTACAAACAGTCTGGTTTGCATACGTTTTGGATTACAAACACGTCAAACCCGGAAGTGCGTGCTAGTTTCTGCGTGTTGCCACTGTGCAGTGCTCTTGGAGTCACAAGACTCTGTTTTGCATTCCAGAGATTCCAGGCTGTTGGAATTCTCACGGAAGACAGGAGACGGATGTGATGTTACTGGTTTCCTGTTCCTTTGTTGCTCGGTTGCTCTCTGCTCTCACAGAGAGAGGATATATTTTATTTTCTGTCTGTGTAGTTAGGAATAAAACGCTCTTTAGCCATGTAGCTCATACTATCTCGGCTCCTTCCCTGTGCTGGATACTCTGCATAAAGGGGAAACATGCTTGAAGCGTCATCAAAGGCTCAAGTCGTTAACCACGTCGGAGGAGCTCAGTCGAACGCAAGTCCGACAGTGCGTGTCCCAGTTTGCAAACTTTTTTTGGATTACAACTCATTTTTTTTTTTTTTGAGTACGAACAAATTTTTTTGGGAGGCCCCATTGGCGCGCCTTGGGTTACAACCTGCTTTGGTTTACAAACGGACCTCTGGAACGGATTATGGTTGTAAACCAAGGTACCACTGTATTAATACCACCAGCGCCTACTTTCAGCTCACTTTCTAATTTCCTTCAACACTTCCTCTGGCCTTTTCCCCACCAATGAGGTAGACCTTCTTTCCATCCTTGAACGTCTCTGTCGCCCAGCCACCTTCACAGGGATTATAGTGCTGGCTTGGTCCAGACAATGAGTGGAGCAGGTGAGTGAGGAGGCACTGGGCAGACTGTGGCAGAGAGGTCCACCTAAGAGTGGTCCAAGTTCTACTGGTGGGCCCTGGCCCACGGTTTGAGAAGCCTTGTCCTGAGAGCACCAGGGAGACATTCTTCACCAATCTCAGAATAGAATAGAAGAATAGAATTTATTATTTATACCCCGCCCATTTGGCTGGGCTTCCCCAGCCACTCTGGGCGGCTTCCAACAGAGTATTAAAATATAGTGGTCTGTTAAACATTAAAAGCTTCCCTAAACAGGGCTGCCTTCAGATGTCTTCTAAAAGTCTCGTAGTTGTTCTTCTCTTTGACATCCGGTGGGAGGGCGTTCCACAGGGCGGGCGCCACCACCGAGAAGGCCCTCTGCCTGGGTTCCCTGTAATTTGGCTTCTTGCAGTGAGGGAACCGCCAGAAGGCCCTCGGCGCTGGACCTCAGTGTCTGGGCAGAACGATGGGGGTGGAGACGCTCCTTCCGGTATACAGGACCGAGGCTGTTTAGGGCTTTAAAGGTCAGCACCAACACTTTGAATTGTGCTTGGAAACGTACTGGGAGCCAATGTAGGTCTTTGAAGATTGGTGTTATGTGGTCTCGGCTGCCACTCCCAGTCACCAGTCTGGCTGCTACATTCTGGATTAGTTGTAGTTTCTGGGTCACCTTCAAATGTAGCCCCACATACAGCGCATTGCAGTAGTCCAAGCGGGAGATAACTAGAGCATGCACCACTCTGGAGAAACAGTCTGTGGGCAGGGAGGGTCTCATCCTGCGTACCAGATGGAGCTGGGAGACAGCTGCCCTGGACACAGAATTGACCTGCGCCTCCATGGACAGCTGTGAGTCCAGAATGAGAATAACCTCAGGTAACCCAGAATGCCTAAGGCCTGAGCAGGGATGTCAACCCCTTGCTCAAATATTTTTTGTTTGTTTTTAAACCCAAACAAAAATACAATAACCACGAAAGACTTATCCAGTAGCCTATCTCATTGTGTCTGTTTTATCAATGGACTGAGAGGAGATACGATGGCCACCTTCAAATATCTGAAGGTCTGTCACATGGAAGAGGGAGCATGCTCTGGAGGGTAGGACTTGAACCCAGGGCTTCAAGTTACAAAAAAGGAGATCCTGGCTAAACATGAGGAAGAACTTTCTGACAGTAAGAGCTGTTAGAAAGTGGAACAGTCTCCCTTGGGTGGTGGTGGACCTTCCTTGGAGGTTTTAAAGCAGAGGTTGAATGGCCATCGGTCATGGATTATTTAGCTGAGATTCCTGCATTGCAGGGGGTTGGACTAGATGACCCTTGGGGTCCCTTCCAGCTCTACAATTCCATGATTCTATGAATGAATAAACCAAGATTTCAAAAGCCCTTCCAGCATATACTCAGTTCAATGCCTGCTATTTCAAAAGCCTTTCTTTTCCTCCCAGAAGACCTCTTCAAGAAAGGTAAACCGAAGACTGCTGGTGGCTGGGATTTTTTTGGGAAGAGTTTCTACTACATTTCTAATGAGGAAAAGACCTGGCATGACGCCGAGAGCTTCTGCCTGACTAGAGACTCCCACTTGGCCTCCATCCTAAGTGACGAAGAGCAGGTCTTATATGTTTCTTTCCCCCCTCCTCACCCCTTGATATTTGGAATTCAAAGTGTATTGTTCTGTCCACCCCTGTTCTTCTTACTTTCACATGCAAATTTTTCATGAACCACAAAGCGCAACTCCTTGCATTGGCTGTGCTTTATTTATGATGCTTGAATGCTAACCCATAACGTAAAGCTTACTTTATATTCCAGTTATTTTTTGCTTGATGGAAGACATGGAACTAGTGCTCCCCCCCCCTTAAAAATGTTTAGGGTTATTCTCATTTTCCTACTCATATTGAAATACTGCCCCTCAATGAGGCCAAACTTTGATTCACAAAATGTTTAGGGGTATGCCTACCCCAACAGAAAAAAAGTACTGCATGAAACTATTAAAAAAAGAAATGTATCTACATTGGTACCTCGGGTTACGGACTTAATTCGTTCCAGAGGTCCGTTCTTAACCTGAAACTGTTCTTAACCTGAAGCACCACTTTAGCTAATGGGGCCTCCTGCTGCCGCTGTGCTGCCGGAGCACAATTTCTGTTCTCATCCTGAAGCAAAGTTCTTAACCTGAAGCACTATTTTTGGTTTAGCGGAGTCTGTAACCTGAAGCGTATGTAACCTGAAGCGTATGTAACCCGAGGTACCACTGTGTATAAATACAATACACCACACACACTCCAGAAGCTCAGAAACAAAACAGAACACCCCCAGAGGTTAAAAAATAGAGCCCCAGACTCAGCGGTGTTGTGTGCCTGGTTGGCACCTTGGGTGAACAGGCACAGGGGCGGAGGAATTGGGGGCGGTTGGGGCGGGCCGCCCCAGGTGTCATCCCTGAGGGGGGGTTGACAAAATCCCCCAAGGGCAGATCGCCGCAGCACTGATCGTATCCCCCAGCGGATTGCCCAGCTCCTGGGTGCATGGCATGTGTGCCACTCCGGGTGCCCGAGCGGCTAGCTCTGCCGCTGGGCAGGCAAGCACCCTAAGGCAATACCTTCACCTTTCTGTTCTGGGTACATGTATGTTACATCCTCCTCACATAGCCCTGGAACATCGCAAAGCAAAAAGCATGCTGCCCTGCCAAGCCCGTGCTGCTTTGCGATGCTCTAGGGCTGTGTGAGGAGGATGTAACATACACGCACCCAGAACAGGAAGGTCAAGGTATTTCACATCTGGCAACAAAGGAGCCCCTTTGGTTACAGATAGTACAAGAGTAGATGAGTCTTAAAAGGCTAAAATGTATACTAGAATTTTGACCAAACTCAGCCTCCCAGAGCAAAACATACGTCAGGAGGCTTCCTTTGATCTGAATCGTTTTTACACTTCCAGAGTTGCCGATCAGAAGGTCGGCAGTTCGAATCCCCACGATGGGGTAAGCTCCCATTGCTTGGTCCCTGCTCCTGCCAACCTAGCAGTTCAAAAGCACATGAAAAGTGCAAGTAGATAAATAGGTACCACTCCGTTTCCGTGCGCTGCTCTGGTTTGCCAGAAGCGGCTTAGTCATGCTGGCCACATGACCCGGAAGCTGTACGCCGGCTCCCTTGGCCAATAAAGTGAGATGAGCGCTGCAACCCCAGAGTCGGCCACGACTGGACCTAATGGTCAGGGGTTCCTTTACCTTTTACCTTTACATTGCTTCTGGTAAATGAGTCCCCCAAGCGACCATTTCTCCAATGAAAATAGGGACGTCCCATTCCATAAAGATAATTTTCCTATTCATACGCCTCCCATCTGACTGGGTTGCCCCAGCCACTCTGGGCAGCTTCCAACATACTAAGGTAAAGGTAAAGGTACCCCTGAGCATTAGGTCCAGTTGCGGATGACTCTAGGGTTGCGGCATTCATCTCACTCTATAGGCCGAGGGAGCTGGCGTTTGTCCGCAGACAGCTTCCGGGTCATGTGGCCAGCATGACTAAGCCGCTTCTGGTGAACCAGAGCAGCGCACGGAAACGTTGTTTACCTTCCCACCAGAGCGGTACCTATTTATCTACTTGCACTTTGATGTGCTTTCGAACTTCTAGGTGGGCAGGAGCAGGGACCGAGCAACGGGAGCTCACCCTTTCACGGGGATTCGAATCGCCGACCTTCTGATCTGCAAGCCCTAGGCTCTGTGGTTTAGACCACAGCACCTCCCATGTCCCCTTCCAACATATATAAAAACATAATAAAAAATAATAAAAACTTCCCTATGCAGTGGTACCTCGAGTTACAAACACCTCAGGTTACAAACACTTCAGGTTACAAACTCCGCTAACCTGGAAGAGTTACCTCAAGTTGAGAACTTTGCCCCAGGATGAGAATAGAAATCGTGTGCAGGGGGAACAGCAGCAAGAGCCCCAGTAGCACACCTCTAATTAAGAACAGTTTCAGGTTAAGAACAGACCTCCAGAGTGAATTAAGTTTGTAACTAGAGGTACCACTGTATAGCATTGCCTTCAGACGGCTTGAGAGTCAAATAGTTCCATGCCCTCCAGCATTTCTCCCATGAAAACAGGGATAATTGGGACATTATAGGATCAAATCAGAAACCAGGATAGCTTCTCTAAATCAGGGACGTCCCTGGAAAATAGGGACACTTGGAGGGTCTGTAGCCACTAGAGGGCAGTGAAAATTTGTGTCCCGGGCTTTTAAGACTCATCTACCCATATACTAAGGATGTGGGTTAAACCACAGAGCCTAGGACTTGCCGATCAGAAGGTTGGCGGTTTGAATCCCTGCGACGGGGTGAGCTCCCGTTGCTCGATCCCTGTTCCTGCCCACCTAGCAGTTTGAAAGCACATCAAAGTGCAAGTAGATAAATAGGTACTGCTCCGGCGGGAAGGTAAACGGCGTTTCTGTGCGCTGCTCTGGTTCGCCAGAAGTGGCTTATTTATGCATTTTGTCATGTGAGGTTGTTCCTTCCTCCTGCAGAACTACCTCACCTCTCAGCTCAGTGATCCTACCTGGATTGGCCTTACAGATGAAAACGAGGAAGGCAACTGGAAATGGACAGATGGATCCAGAACTAAAGCACAGTGAGTCTTCTAAAGTTTGCTCAAGTTCAAAAGTGGTGCAGGACCCTCATTCTTCTGCTTTGGTAGACCTAGCTTCTCTCTGTCTCTCCTAGGCCTAGTACCCTCATACCTACGGGACCGCCTCTCCTGGTATGCCCCACGGAGGACCTTAAGGTCCATAAATAGCAACACACTAGAGGTCCTGGGCCCTAAGGAAGTTAGATTAGCCTCAACCAGAGGCAGGGCCTTTTCAACACTGGCCCCAGCCGGTGGAACGCTCTGTCTCATGAGACCAGGGCCCTGCAGGATATGATTTCTTTCCGCAGGGCCTGTGAGACAGAGTTGTTCCGCCTGGCCTTTGGGAATCCACTTGATCCCCTCCCCCTCTTTCCTTTTTGCTTTCTCCTTCTGTGATTGAACTCCTATTTGGGGACTTCTTTTTTTCTGGCCCACGTAGGACCAGTCTGGATAGTTAGCCTTGGTGAAGACTTGACGTTTTCATCCCCCAAAAGTTTTTGATTTGAGTTTCCATTGAAATGAGGCTGTATGTTAATGTTTTAATGTTGTATTTTAATCTTGTTTTAAAGTTGTATTTGAATCAATTGTTTTATATCTGGTGTTAGCCGCCCTGAGCCTGGTTTTGGCTGGGGAGGCCAGGGTATAAATAATAATAATAATAATAATAATAATAATAATAATAATAATAATAATAAATAGAAGTCTTTCCACCTTTTGCTCCCAGATATTGGTCTCTCGGCAACCCCAGCTACTCAGAGCATGAAGGAGCGCTGGAGAAAGACTGCACATCCATCGTACCGTCATCTGGCGGATATAACTGGAATGACGACTACTGCCACAAACTACATAAATGGGTGTGTAAGGAGAACATAGACATTGAAGAACCATAAAGTTGGGGAAAACTGGGCCAATACCTTACTGAAGGCAGAATGGTTTTCATTCCATTGTTCAACTCCAGGAGAAGTCTGCTTAGCCACAGAACGAACAGAAACATCCAATTCCACCCAAGCCTTGTTCTTTGTGCTCCGTGAAACAAAGAGAGTTTGAGAGGTTGTTTGCTATTATCAGTTGGTTAGAGAGATTTGTGTCCCAGGTGATGGGTGCCTAGGAAGAGTTGCCATTTTCCTTCAGGGCAGGGTTGATAACGGCTGCTGTCTTATCAAGGCAGATCCTTGGGATGGGAATAGCTGCCCTTGGCAGAGCTCTTAAAGGAAGGAAACTCATGTCCTGAATTAAAGATGGCAGCTCTGTTGTGGTTAGCAAACAGGCCTTTTCATTTCTTTCATCGCGCCCGCCAGTTATCTCTTCCAAGAGAGGGGAGGACGTGAAATAGCCAAATTACAGCCTTCTGACAACTGCAGGATAGCCTGCGCCCACAACCCATTCACCGTACCTCCTGCCACTGGCATCAACGGGTTTAGAAAGGAAAGTACATGTGGGAGAGTCTGTTCTGATTGTGACTTCTCTAATGCATGCATTAAAAGGAAGAAAGAAAAAAGATTTAAGACTCTCAAAAAATGCCCCAGTTAATAAAACAGCAGATAGCAGGCTTGTCTTAAGAATGGTGTTCCTTTTTTTTTAACCATTGCATGCAGGTTGGCACGCCTATTTTAAGATAGGCTTGCTGTGACACACATGTGTACCATATTTTTTGCTCTATAGGATGCACTTCCCCCCCTCCAAAAATTAAGGGGAAATGTGTGTGCATCCTATAGAGTGAATGCAGGCTCCTTGGCTTCAGTGATAGCAATGCGAAGCCTCCGAAGCGCAGAGGGAGTGCTCCCTCCGCGCTCCAGAGGCTTTGTGTTGCTTTCGCTGAAGCCTGGAGAGCGAGAGGGGGCGGTGCGTACTGACCCCTCTCGCTCTCCAGGCTTCAGGGATAGCCGCCTGAAGCCTGTGGAGCGCAGTGCGAGTTCCCGCTGCGCTCCACAGGCTTCAGGTTCCTTTCGCTGAAGCCAGGAGAGCAAGACTCTCCTGGCTTCAGCAGAGAGGGAGAGCTGCGCAGCGCCCCTTCAGCCAAGCGGGAGGAGAAATGGAAGGGGCTCTGTATCTCCTGACGCTTCGCTGAAGGGGCGCTGAGCAGATAGGGAGAGTATTTTTTTCCCTTGTTCTCCCCCTCTAAAACAAGGTGCGTCCTATGGTCCGGTGCGTCCTATGGAGTGAAAAATACGGTAATAAATAGTGGAAATCAGACATTTTTTTCTGGGGGTACTCAAGGGTTTGAAGCACCAGCAAAACCCGCCCCCCCCCCAGTTAAAAGTGTGGTCCTTACTTTAACAACTAAATGCTGAGTACAGGCAGCTTCCCCCCCTTTTCTTTTTAAACTAAATGTTATTAGAGTTTATAAAGAGAAATACAAAACTTAATCTCAAATATCTTTTTTGTCCAACATTCATCTAAGAAAGATAAAAACATGGCAAAAAAGGAAGAGAGAGAAGAAAAAAGAGACTGAAAAGAGTTTTTAAGAGGCAATAGAAAAAATACAGTTCCAGTTCTTCATCTGTCTGCTATAAATAAATACTAATCACCTCATCCACTCCGATATAACACCTAAAAAACCCCACTTTCTATAAACATTATCTTCAATCCCCAGATCCAAATGTCATTATTCATATTCTTTTTCACAAAAATAGTCTATGGGAGGTTTCCAATATTTAGTCAATGTTAACAATGACCTTTTCCTGTCAATATTGTCATCTCAGCTTGTAGCCTTATTAGACTTTACCGATTGGTGGGCTCTGCGTTGCTCCCAGACGGGAGGAAGGAAGTCAAATGACACCGAGGGTTGGTTCAAAGAAAGAGTTCTTTATTTCTGCTCTCTGGAGCAGCAGAAAGGCACTTGTGTGGTCTCAGTCCACAGCAAGTCCAAAGAAATGAGAAATTTCATGCAGTATATATATCCTCCAGGCACCCTCTCCCCCCTTCCCCAGGAATCCAACCACGTCAGCTTATACACGCAGGTTGACATCACAGATGTTCCTGCTCCGGTACTCTTAACCATAAAAGGGTGTTCCTCTTCCTGTACTCTTGACCATATAAGGGTGATCCTGTTCCTGTATTCCTTATCTTGGGGTAAGAAGGTCTCCTGGCGCTGTTCCTGGACTAGGTCTGTGCGTCAGAGTGTGGTCAGGATGTAAGATAAGACCCTGATGTGCCATCCCTGCTCCACTGGAACAGCCAAGGTCATCTATTGTCGTCACAGACTGATAAAGGAGAGCGCTTTGAACACTTGTTTATACAGCTGGGTTTTGGCTCAAGAGCTCAAGTTAAAGCATTTTAGAAATGCTCCCTTGGAGAAGGAAAAATGCAGATTTTGGGGCCCGTTCCAGACTGACTACACAGTCAGGTTTTTTAGATTTGGGAAACCCATTCCTTCAAGCTAAGTCAGTTAATTTTAGCAACCATTCTTCCATTGTTGGTGTCAGGGAACTGCCATCAGCTCAGAGGCGAGAGGTGGAACGGCAGTTCGGTTACAGGGAGCCTCCGAAGATCGTGAGAAGCAGCTCTTCTTCTGCGGAGGAAGGAAGCCCCGCCTCCAGTGGGGAAGGGGTGCAGGGCTTGGAAGATGCTAGAGAGAGCCGCAAAGCGGGGGGGGGCAGGTCCCCCTTTGCCCACGCCCTCTCTGTGCTGTTGGTTTACGCGCCGAGAGGGGAGGCGTAGGATGGGGGTCAAGAGACTGCTCTGCTGGGGAAAGTTTAAGGACCGCCCACTCCCAGATTCCGCTAGTGACTGAGCAGACATGGAATTGAGTCGTTCTGCACTGTGAATGTTTTTGCACCGATAATAAAGCCTTCAAAAGAGCAGTGGGGGTCTTGCCTGTTCGCCCTCGAGCAACCACGCCGACATACACCTAACATTTGGTAATGAGGAAGCTTTCTATCTTTGTTCATATAATCGTCTCGGTCAAAGGAATGCTCTGGTAGAAATAGTATTCTTGCTTCAGGAATAGCTCCACTCCACCCCAATATGTAAATATGGGAAAATCAAATTAATCTACAAAACCTCTGATTATCTATCTATCTATATCTATATCTATATCTATATCTATATCTATATCTATATCTATATCTATATCTATATCTATATCTATCTATCTATCTATCTATCTATCTATCTATCTATTCCATATAACCCAAATAACAAAACAGAGCTTCACATAACTAAGACATAAAAACTAAACCAAAACGAAGGCTGACGAGATGTTAGTTTCACAAGAAGAAATGCTAACGCTCATTGTCTGGATATTTGCCATGAGATACAAGACAGGTAAGTGGAGAGTACCGCTGAAATATACTCGGAGTTGAGTGTGGATTTCATGCTCTTTATTCAGCTCATAGTAGCGAGGAATGGAAGTTTCCCCAAAATATCTGCTTTATATACATTATTTACACAATGGGACGCACGTGATTGGCTAATTCCGGGATTCTCCTGTAGGCCAATCAGGTTGCGGATTCACTTCCACCTGGAGCTGGATTGGGTGGCTCCTGCAGACCAACCATACTGCTGCATTGTTCTAGGACCAATCAGACTGCTGCATTTTGGATCCTATTCAACTCAGTACATAACAACCGCCATAACAATTGAAGAGAACACAAGGTGTGGCACACATGACTTAAAAAGATATACAGAAACTGTTACCAGAAAATAAGGGCCTGCTTTTTGATGGCCCAACTCCCCAAGTTCGCTATCAGTCAGAGATTAATGAGCTGAGGCAGAAATCCTGTGAAAGCAAGGCTGATTTTTATTATCTGTTGCAACAGAGTCCCCCCCCCCCCGCTGCTGTGAAGAAGTACCCAGAGCCAAGAAAAACACACTCTTTAAAAGGTTTGCCTTTCCTCCTGGAGAAGGACATCCCCTTTTGTAAACGTCAGAAATGTGTCACACATAAGGTGGGGTTATAGTGGCTCAGGCAGGTCAAGGTGTGATATTCCTGAGGATTTGCAGAACCAGGCATCGGACTTCCCATACCCCAACCCATATAAAAAAGAGACCGATCAGACTGGGTTTTGGGTAAAAACAGGACATAACCTTATTGAATACAGATGAAAGAGGTTTGGCTTGGGCATGGGGCAATCGAAATACTTCCGGCCTGCCTGCCGGAAGTGACGTGTGGTCAATTTAAGTGGGGGTTCCTAAAACTTACATCAAATAGGGTGACCCCCGCAGGGACTGCGGTCTGGGGGAGTGCCTTTGGCCCTGGCACCTCTGGGCACGCGGACATGGCCACTCCTTCTGAATCCCTTTAATAGGATACCCCAGCATTTGGAGGGGCAGGCGGGGGCTACAACCTCCCCTCCGTCCAAAACAAGGGATTGCCCCGATACTCAACCAGTTGTGACAAACTGCTATGAGGTAGGCAAAACCCACCAGTTAGCCTGGTGGGCAAATTCCTACCCGGCCCAGTAAGAACGGCGACCACCGTAGCCACAGCAAAGTCATTGCCTATCAGTGTAAACCGTGGGTGGGTAGGATGGGGAGAAAACCCAGCGCAGGAACAAACAGGACATGCCCCAGGTGTGGGCTGCTTAAATGGGCAGGGGTGGATCCGAGGGAAGCCCACCGTTGGCTCCATTGGCTCCGCCCCTGGCTCCGCCCACATCCCAGCCTGCATCCCCCTTCACTAATGCAGGGTGCAGGCTGAGATCCAGCTCCTGATAGGCGGCGGGGGCATATACCCCTCTGCGTATCAGGAAGGGCACTGCCGTTTGAATTCCAGCATCGGGGACCCAGTGAAACCTCTTCCATCCAGCAATGCCACCGCACCAAGGGGGGTGAGCGGACTTAGCAAGTTTCACGCGGCTCCAGACAGTTTTACACAAAGCACTGGCATTTGATGAAGACAATCGGGATGCCCACCTGAGCAAACAATGGCAGATTCAGGAACTTCCCCTGATGGCTACCTGCCTACATGATCTCAGGCTAGGGGAATCATGGAGGATTTCCCACAATGCAAAGAGGCAAGAATACAATGTTCCATGGGGAAACTCAGGTCTTCCTTGTTTTAACAGGCTAGCGTGAAAGTATCTGGCATAAGTATACAGTGGTACCAAACTTAATTCGTTCCGGAAGTCTGTTCCAAAATCAAAGTGTTCCAAAACCAAGGTGCGTTTTCCCATAGAACGTAATGCAAAACAGATTAATCCATTCCAGACTTTTAGAAACAACCCCTAAAACAGCATTTTAACATGAATTTTACTATCTAACGAGGCCATTGATCCATAAAATGAAAGCAATAACCAATGTACTGTACTATAAAATAAATAAAACAGTATTGTAGAGGATAAAAAAAAATTCTTACCTGTACTGAGGATAGTCATTGTTTGGATGGGGGGCTTTTATCCATTTACGCAGTCACACAATCAATCAATCAATCAATCAATCAATCAATCAATTAGCTGAACTGGAATCCACACAGTCACAAATACAAATTAACTGAAAAAGCTTCAAAACAAAAAAATGCAAAATAAATAGCAAAAACAAAAGCACCAAATATAAGCTCCAAATATAGACTCAGAACACTGCAATTGGAAATGGAAGGCTTGAATTACAATGGGGAGAGCAAATGAGCAGGAAACACGGGGGCGGCGCAAATGAGCATATACTTCTGGGAGTGAGACCCCTTCCTCCCACCCATCCACTCGTCCCCTCCCAAGATGGGACCATGTGATGAGCAAATGGGCATCTGAGTCTCTGTGTCCCGTCCCCCCGTCTCTCCTCTGCCCTGCAGCTGTCCCTTTGGCATCTGTGCTTCTGCCCCTCTCCCCGAGTTCTCAGTCCACCTTCTAACTGATCCTCCTCTCTCCCCTCCCTCATTTTTGGTCCCTCTCCCTCAGAGCATTTCCTATCTGAAGAAGGGTGAGTTCTACCACCACCAGACCAATGGGACACAGCCCTCCACTGTTCTGAGAAAACCCTTAATTCAGATTTTATTTTATTCTTTGGTAGATTTACAAAAAGAAAAACATACACCAATAAATACATTTTAGAAAGGGGCAAGACTGGACACTGAATTTTATTTATTTATTTTTTTAAAATCAAGACTCCTTGCACTCTGTCCTTTTCCCCTGCCCCCCCGAATAATATAGGCTCTTAGTCTCCTTTTCTGCTTAGAAATCCTTTCTCCCTTCTGCTCTTCAGAAATACGCTATTCATGAGTTGCAGACGCAAGGTGTGCGCTTATCTCTGCATATTTTCTGCCTAGCCTTTCCTAACAACACCCTTAGCAAGAAGCAGAGATGTCATGCAGACCCTCATAACAGCCAACTTAGATAACGCTTATTTATTTTGCCAATTAAAAGACTGGCTGGAATCAGCTCGAGGGTGATGACACCTGGGTAAGATAGGTGATTCCCAAGGTAAAAAAACAGTTCTGTAGTTGGAACATCCAATTGAAAGTTAACTCGAAGGGCCCATAAGCTGTTCATGAATTCAGATAACCAATCATATTATTAGGAAGGCCTGTGCACAAGGTCATCATTTATAGAGAATATTATGAAGGTGCCTTGAATGTTGTATTCTAAGCCCAGCTCTTGGAGAAATCCTCTGGACTACTGAATAAAGTTTAATTATTTCCACATTCTGTCTGTCTTCTTTTGGCTTGAAGAACCGGTGAAACCAAGACCCTCCTTTGTAGGGTAACAGTGTTCCACTCCTCCTTTCTCTCTCTCTTTTTTTTATTAAATAATTTTTATTAATTTTCCAAACATGTAATAAAAACAAACAATAAAACAAAACAAAACATACAAACAAATAAACATGTATAATTTCATAAACTTATTTTCCTTCACCTTATTTCCCGGACTTCCCCATACCTCCCTTTTTCTGCATCCTTATTTTTCCCTTTTGACAGCAACCCTCCATTTAATTAATTAACTCATCTTCATTATAATTTCCTTAAATTTATGATTTACAGCTGCAATTCTCTGTTTCTTAACACCATAGCATCTCAGCACTCCTCAATGTTACAACAATTTTTAAGGTATATTTTAAATTTCTTCCAATTTTCTTCCACTGTCTCACTCCCCTGGTCACGGATTCTGCCGGTCATCTCTGCCATTCCCATGTAGTCAATCACCTTCGCTTGCCATTCTTCCAGAGTGGGTAGCTGCTGCGTCTTCCAATACTTTGCCAGAAGAATTCTTGCTGCTGTGGTAGCATACATGAAAAAAGTTCTGTCCTTCCTTGGCACCAATTGGCCCACCATGCCCAGGAGAAAAGCCTCTGGTTTTTTAGAAAATGTCCATTTAAGGACCTTTTTAATTTCATTATAGATCATTTCCCAGTAGGCTTTAATCTTCGGGCAGGTCCACCAAAGGTGATAGAAAGTACCTTCAGTCTCATTACATTTCCAACATTTATTATTGGGCAAATGGTAAATTTTTGCAAGTTTGACTGGGGTCATGTACCACCTATAGATCATTTTCATTATGTTTTCTCTCAAAGCATTACAAGCCGTAGACCTAACACCAGTATTCCATAACCTTTCCCAGTCATCAAACATAATGTCATGACCTATGTCTTGTGCCCATTTGATCATAGCTGATTTTACTGTTTCATCTTGTGTATTCCATTTCAGCAGCAAATTATACATTCTTGACAAGTTCTTAGTATTGGGTTCTAACAATTCTGTTTCTAATTTCGACCTCTCCATCTGAAAACCTATTTTCCTGTCCGGTTTGAATACCTCGTTTATCTGAAGGTAGTGCAACCAATCTCGTACTTTAGACTTTAATTTGTCATAACTCTGTAATTTAACCCTTTCACCATCTTGCTCTAAGATTTCACAATATTTTGGCCATTTGGACTCCATATTAAGTTTTTTTGTCTCTTTAGCTTCCATTGGTGATAGCCACCTGGGAGTTTTACTTTCCAGTAGATCTTTGTATCCTATCCAAACATTGTATAGTGCTTTCCTGACAATATGGTTTTTGAAACCTTTATGTATTTTTACCTTGTCATACCATATATATGCATGCCAACCAAATCTATTGTCATACCCTTCCAGATCCAAAATGTCTGTGTTCTCAAGAAGCAGCCATTGTTTCAACCAGCAGAACGCTGCCGATTCATAATAAAGTCTCAGGTCCGGCAGGGCAAACCCCCCTCTATCTTTTGCATCAGTTAAGATCTTAAAGTTTATTCTGGGTTTTTTGCCCTGCCAGACAAACTTGGATATATCTTTTTGCCACCTCTTGAAACAGTCCATCTTGTCCAAGATCTGGAGTGTCTGGAATAAAAACAACATTCTAGGCAATACATTCATCTTAATGACAGCAATTCGACCTAACAAGGAAAGTTTCAACCTTGACCATGTTTCTAGATCTTTCTTCACTTCTGTCCAGCATTTATCATAATTGTCTTTAAATAAATTCACATTTTTAGAAGTCAAGTTCACACCCAGGTACTTCACCTTTTTTGTTATTACTAAACCTGTTTCACTCTGAAACTTCTCTTTTTCTGCCATTGTTAGATTTTTCTCCAACACTTTAGTTTTTTGTTTGTTCAGTTTAAATCCTGCTACTTGACCAAATATCTCAATTAATTCTAATACTCTTTTGGTACTAGTATCTGGCTGTTGCAAAGTCAATACCAGGTCATCTGCAAATGCCCTTAGTTTGTAATTTCTGGCTCCGACCTGAACTCCTTTGACCAATTGGTCCCCTCTAATCATGTTTAACAAAACCTCCAGGGCTGTTATAAAAAGTAAAGGGGATATTGGGCATCCCTGTCGTGTACCTTTTTCTATAGGCATTTCTTCCGTAACCACATTGTTCACAATCAACTTTGCTTTTTGCTTAGAATATATAGCACCTATACCATTTTCAAAACCTTGGCCTACCCCCATCCCTTGGAGATTCTTCTTCATAAAGGTCCAACAAATATTATCAAAGGCTTTCTCCGCATCCACAAAAATTAACACCACCTTTCTGTTAATGTTCACTTCCAAGAGTTCCAAAATGTCTATAATGTTCCTCACATTGTCCGACATATGTCTCCCTGGAAGAAAGCCTGTTTGGTCCTTGTGAATCTCCCCTATCAACACTCTCTTCAATCTTTTTGCTAAAATGTCTGCAAAAATTTTATAATCCACATTAAGTAATGATATAGGGCGGTAGTTTTTCACCTGGTTCTTTTCAGTCTCTGTTTTCGGTATAAGTGAAATAAAAGCTTCTTTCCACGATTCGGGTGCCTTTTTCCCTTCCAAAATTTCATTACAGACCTCCTTCAATGGTTGTATTAACCATTCCTTCAATGCCTTGTAGTATCTAGCCGTCAAGCCATCTGGTCCTGGGGATTTTCCCAATTGCATATTCTGGATGGCGCCCTCTATTTCTTGTCCTGTTATTTTCTCATTCAGGATCATTTTACTTTGATCTGAGATCTTTGGTAATCCATACTTCTTAATAAATTCTTCTATTTCCTGCTCATTAACTGGCCCTTGTGCATATAGTTTCCTGAAGAAACTTTGAAAACAATTACTTATCTCATTTGGTTTGTGGATAATTTTTCCCTCCATTTCCAAACTTGTCACAGTATTCAATTTTTGTCTCTTTTTCAGTTGCCATGACAGAAGTTTCCCACATTTGTCTGCCGATTCAAATGTTCTTTGTCTCATTTGCTTTATTTTCCATTCTATCTCTTGATTCATCAATTCCATATATTGCGTCTGATAGTATTTTATTTCTCTCAAAATCTCATGAGACTTTGGTTTAGACCTCAATTTCTTTTCACCTTCTTTTATCTTTTCCAAAAGTTTTTTCTTTCCTCTCATTCTGCTTTTTCCTCTTTATGGAATTTTGTTGTATTAGGAAACCTCGCATCACGGCCTTGCTTGCGTCCCAAATTATTCTTTTCTCCACATCAGTTCTTAAATTTATCTCAAAATAGTCTTTCAAAGTTTTTTGGGCCTTCTTATAGATCTCTTCATCTCTAAATAGAGCGTCATTCATCCTCCATCTGAAGGTTCCAGTTATTGTTAGTTTCATCTCCATCTTCACAGCGTTATGGTCAGAGCAAGTCTTTGGGCAGATTTCTACTTTTTTTATCTTTGTCGCCATATTACTAGTTACCCAAATTTGGTCGATCCTTGTCCATGTCATTTTTGCTTCAGAGAAAAAGGTTCCCTCTCTCTCCAGAGGGTTCCTTACTCTCCAGATATCAATCAAGTCCAGTGTTTCAGTCATTTCGAAAAAAGTCTTTGGTAGTCTTCCATCCTTAGAAATTATTTGTCTCTGTGCCTTATCCATATTTGTAGAGACAACGCCATTCAA
Organism: Podarcis muralis; assembly: GCF_964188315.1. Taxonomy (NCBI): domain Eukaryota; kingdom Metazoa; phylum Chordata; class Lepidosauria; order Squamata; family Lacertidae; genus Podarcis; species Podarcis muralis. The sequence goes on from NC_135663.1 coordinate 2,803,784, forward strand.
GTCTCCCATCATTATAATTTTATAATCCAGGTAATCCATTAAAGTCTCATACAACTTCTTGAAAAATTCCGCCTTCCCTTCATTTGGTGCATATATTCCCAATATCATAATTTTTTCTCCTTGGACTTGAACTTCTATTGCCAGATATCTTCCTTGTTCATCTTTAAATATCATTTTAGGAGTCAATTTTTCTTTTGCATAGATCACGATGCCTCTTTTTTTAACCTTGTCTGATGAGATAAATTCTTGTCCAAGTCTCTTGTTTACAGGTAGTTTCCTGTGTATCCTGGTCACATGAGTTTCTTGTAGACATATTATATCTAATTGCTCTCTTTTCAAAATATGGAAAACTTGGCGTCTTTTTCTGGGAAGGTTCAGACCATTACAATTCCAGCTAAGAAGTTGCAGAGACATTTTACTACTATGTGCCTATTCCTCCAACTGCTCCAAGTTTTTGTTCCTCCTCCGATGGTGGTAAAAGTCCAAATGAAAGATTTGCAATATCTGTCGATTCTTTATCTGCTGTTGTTTCTACTACTCCTTTCTGCAAGTCCTCCTGGTATCTTTCCAAAAACTGTTCTTTATCTTGGACTGTTTTTATTTTGATCTTCCTTCCTGTGTAGTTAAAAGATAATCCTTGTGGGAACTCCCACCTGAAGAGTATGTTGTTTTTCTTCAGCAGGTAAACCAAATCTTTGTAAAAGGCTCTCACCTCCAAAATGTATTTAGGGATGTCTTTGAAGATCTGGACTTGACTATTCTGAATTTCAAGAGCCTTATGGTAATGTAGATTTAGTATTTTGTCTCTTTCTTCTTTGGATCTCAATGTAATCAAGCAATCCCTAGGCTTCTTGCCTTGCTTTCTGCCCAGCCGGAAGGCTGTTGTTATTTCAAGTTCTTCCTCCTGTAGCTCGTCCTGCCAAAACTCCAAAATGTTATCTGTGAGGAATTCCGCAAGATTGTCTTTCTCGCTCTCTGGAACCAATCTTAATTTCAAATTTTTCTCCTTTCTCTGGAGTTCCCATAAAGATAAGGTTGCATCATGTTCATTCACCTTTTTTGTGATTGGTGCAAGCTCCTTTTTTGTCTCATCTGCAATGTCTTTTGCACTTTGAGCAATCTTTCTTGTTTCAGAATTTTCTTGGATCAATTTATTTATAGATTCTGTATTAGAAGCTACACTTGCCGTGTTCAAGTCCAGTCTTGTTGTCAAATCATTCAGTTTTTTTGAGTTCTCCGCTGACTGCTTTGTCAATGCTTCCAGAGACTGATTTATTTTAAGCAATGCATGTGTCATTGACTCCATAGATGCGGTTGCCACTTTTTCCTGTCCAGCTGGTATTATGCCTTGCATCGAGCCCCTTTTCTTCTGAGCTTGCTGGGTTTGTTTTGCTTTTGATCTAGTTGTTATCTCTTCTGGTTGGCCACTCATATCCTCAAGGTCAGTTCTCACAGGAAAGACTTGTAAGTGGAGAATTCCACTCTTTTCCTTTCACTGTAGCAAATTCTTTTTAAAACCTCTAGAGGGAGCATTAATTGTATCCAATTGATAAAAATCAGAAAAGCATGAGGCAGAGAACAAAGAGATCAGAAACAAAGAGTCCAAAAGTCCACAGTTAAAGTTCTTTTTACACTTTCAGTATACTCAAACGTTCAACAAAATAACTCCATTAAAGTCTTATAACTTTGTTTCAGTCAAAACCCCAACTTTGTATCCAATTTAAATTGACAGTTCGCTTTCCCGGTGCCTTACTTCGGCAGCCCGTCCCAGGGTTTTGACAGTGAAAGATCTTTTTCTTCACTTTACTTCAAGCAGGTTTACAATGTCCAATTTTCCTTCCCCCCTTCTCCTGCTTACTGGGGGGAAGTTTAAGTCAGATGTCAGGTTTTGACAGACTAAAAGTTAGCCTTCATTTAAATGCAGCTTTGCTCTCTCGTTGCTTTGATTGCCATGCAGTCCGGGGAGGCAGACTTCCTTGCTTTATGCCTTTCCCGTTTTCAGCCAAATTTTCAAAATTTAATTTAAATGTCCCATTTTATCCGTCAGTCTTACTCACGGGTTTTGAGGTCAAATTCCAGTTTCAGGAAGGAATCGGCGCTCTCCGTTCAATGGCAACGCGGCTTCACTCTGCGAGCCGGGTTGCGACTCTCAGCACCGCGCTCACACCCGATGCCGCTCTGGAGCCTTTAAAAAGGCTCTTTCGCAGTACCAGGGGGCGCAAAAGGTGCCCGCCGAGTCTCCTTGTTCACAGGCTTCAGCGCCTGTGATTTTAGGGGTCCCCCGCTCGCCGTAGCGGGTCAGACCCGAACTCGCGGAGCAGTCCTGCCTCGGAGCTCGAGGCAAGGACCGCCATTAAACGCTGGCGCCGACCGGAAGTCTCTCCACTCCTCCTTTCTCTGTTCCACCTTAAAAGGAACAGGCATGACTGTTGTGTGTCACATGCCTGTTTACTTCCAGCACAGTTCTGCTGGGATCTTCCATTTTGTATATTGCTTTTGCATTGCTGTTTTGCTGGACACGAAGGGAAGCAGACATGTTTTTCCTTTGTTCCTGAACTATGCTGAATAAATGCTGTAAATATGCTTACACATGACTCCGTCCGCCACTTCCGTTGTGGAGATTTATTCACTCTGCTAATTAACGTGCTCGGTAGCTTTAGAAGGCTACTGAGGCTTGAGTTGCTGATTGATTGATGCTGTTCCATGACCTGGAGATCGCCCGGCTGCCAGCCGGTGGCTGGAGCCAGCTGGGGGCCTGCCTGATGCCCCCGTCTCCCTGGCAGCATCCCAACAGGGCGGCCCTGCCCTCTGCCTGCCCTTCAGAACCAGCATGTCATGCAGTGCTGGGCCTCATTGGTGGCAGCCCCTCTCCTTCCCCGCCTGCTCTTCAGCCGCCGCTACGAGCTGCCCAAAGAGGAGGCTGGCTGCGGCAGCCTTGGAGAGGTCATGGAGAGGCAATGGGATGTTGCCTTGCCTCCACCGCTTGGGACAAGTGCCGGCTCATCCTCCTTTCTGAGCTTTTTCATATTCTTTTTTACACCATTACAGCTAGAAACCACTTAATTTCAATCCAACATCATTCTAACATTCATTAATTTTACAATGTCTCTGTAGATAGTCTTTAAATTTCTTCCAGTCTTCTTCCACTGACTCTTCTCCCTGGTCTTGGATCCTACCAGTCATTTCCGCCAATTTCATGTAGTCCATCACCTTCATCTGCCATTCTTCCAGAGTGGGTAAATCTTGTGTCTTCCAATACTTTGCAATAAGTATTCTTGCTGCTGTTGTAGCGTACATAAAGAAAGTTCTATCCTTCTTTAACACCAATTGGTCAACTATGCCCAGGAGAAAGGCCTCTGGTTTCTTCAAGAAGGTATATTTAAATACCTTTTTCAATTCATTATATATCGTCTCCCAGAAAGCCTTAATCCTTGCTGCCCTGGTTTGTCTTAGTCCTCACCCAAAGTGTAGGAGGTGGTTCTTCAGTGGTAAGAGAAACATGCCATGTCAATATTAATCTCAGTAGTGGCCTTCTTGGTAGTGGCACCCGCCCTGTGGAAAACTCTCCCATCATATGTCAAGGAAATAAACAACTATCTGACTTTTAGAAGATGCCTGAAGGCAGCCCTGTTTAAAGAAGTTTTTAATGTTTGATGCTTTATTGTATTTTTAATATTTTGTTGGAAGCCGCACAGAGTGGCTGGAGAAACCCAGCCGGATGGGCGGGGTATAAATAATAACTTGGCTCAGAGCTGTCCAGCAAAAGCCAGCGGCAGACAGGACAGATTGGATAGTGCCCTTGTAGTCACCAAGAAGCCTTCCCATTATTCCTAAAAGTTTTGAAAGTATTCCTCTTTCAACACACACATGTACATAGTTTAATGTATTAAAATAAAAGCACACAGTGGCTGATAGTAATAGTGGCATTCTAGGAAAAGTGCTGGGTCAAATTTCATCTGAGTCGCACACTCCCTCTAGGAGATTCTGAAGGTGGGAGACAGCTAGGCTCACAGAGCCAGTGAAGGACCTTTCTTTAGCCGCAAGGGTCTTGCCCCACTTGAATTGACCTGGGATGTCAAAGACTGCTGCCTCACAGCCCCAGCGCCATCACAATCTGCCTTACCTTTCAGCCACAGGTGTGCTTGTGATGGTGAATGGTGGCAGGGCAGGGCAGGCAGCCAATCAGCAAGCGGCTTGTGTCACAGGGCTGCTGCTTGCACCATCCTGGGAGGACAAAGGAAGCGAGTAAAAGGCCGTGGGAGGGAGGCATAAGAATCCATGGGAAATATAGAGCAGAAATAGCGTAGGGTTCAAGAGAATCAGACTCGGAAGAAGAGCAAGCAAATCCTTGACAGATAATCTGGAAGGGAATCCTAAAGTGAACCAGAATCAGGAGGTACAGTAGTTGCCTCGACACTACAGCAGATTATCCAATGTTGGGAAGATCTACTTAGGTAATCCTTGAATTTTTAACCTCAACCTCCCCTTCATGGAGCTTAAACTGTTCCCTTTTCACAGTGAATGCTTTTATTTGAGAATTTAAAAGATAGTTTAAATCTGTTAGGCGACTGCTCCTTCTTTCCCACCTCCTCCAGATATTTCTGAGTTTCCTCCTAACCTTTGCCTCCTTTGCATCACGGCAGACTTGCCTTAAATTGATGCAGCACCAGCCACGAATCGCAGGTGCAACTGCCTGTTGCTTGGTGGCCGCCAAATGCTGGTGTTTCCCGCTGCTTATTGGGCCTGAACGCAGGACCAGAATCCCTGAAGAGGCAAAGCTCTTCACACAGTGTGTAGTTAAGGTACGGAACTCATTCCTAAAGGGGCCAGTGATAGCCAGCAACCTTGATGGTCTCAAAAGAGAATTAGCAAAATTCACGGAGGAGGAGGGCTATTGATGGCTGCTAGCCAGGATGACTATGCTAGTCAGAGACAGCAATGCTTCTGAATGACAGTGGCTGGAAGCCGCAGGAGGGGAGTGCTGCTCTTGAGTTCGAATCCTGCTTGCAGGTTTCCCAGGGCATCTGGTTGGCCCCTGTGAGAACAGGATGCTGTGCTAGATGGGTCATTGGTCTGATCCAGCAGCCTCTTCTTAGGTCCTTGTGCTGCAGGAGGGTTTTCAGTGTTGGGTAGATACACACGGGCAATTCCTGAATAGTTAATAATAATAATAATAATAACAATAATAATAATTTATTATTTATACCCCACCCATCTGGCTAAGTCTCCCCAGCCACTCTGGGCGGCTTCCACTCAAGTGTTAAAAACAATACAGCATTAAATATTAAAAACTTCCCTAAACAGGGCTGCCTGTAGATGTCTTTTAAAGAGAAGATAGCTGCTTATTTCCTTCACATCTGAAGGGAGGGCATTCCACAGGGTGGGCGCCACTACCAAGAAGGCCCTCTGTCTGGTTCCCTGTAACCTCACTTCTCGCAATGAGGGAACCGCCAGAAGGCCCTCGGTAACCTTAGCCACCAATTCAAAGTGTTGGTGCTGACCTTTAAAGCCCTAAACCGCCTTGGTCCAGGATACCTGAAGGAGCATCTCCACCCCCATCATTCTGCCCGGACACTGAGGTCCAGCGCTGAGGTCCTTCTGGCGGTTCCCTCACTACAAGAAGCCAAGTTACAGGGAACCAGGCAGAGGGCCTTCTTGGTGGTGGCACCCACCCTGTGGAATGCCCTCCCACCAGATGTCAAAGAGAACAACAACTACCAGTCTGAAGGCAGCCCTGTTTTGTTGTTGTTTAGTCGTTTAGTCGTATCTGACTCTTCGTGACCCCCTGGACCAGAGCACACCAGGCACTCCTGTCTTCCACTGCCTCCCACAGTTTGGTCAAACTCATGCTTCAAGAACACTATCCAACCATCTCGTCCTCTGTCGTCGCCTTCTCCTTGTGCCCTCCATCTTTCCCAACATCAGGGTCTTTCCCAGGGAGTCTACTCTTCTCATGAGGTGGCCAAAGTCTTGGAGCCTCAGCTTCAGGATCTGTCCTTCCAGTGAGCACTCAGGGCTGAATTCCTTCAGAATGGATCGGTTTGATCTTCTTGCAGTCCATGGGACTCTCAAGAGTCTCCTCCAGCACCAGAATTCAAAAGCATAAATTCTTTGGTGATCAGCCTTCTTTATGGTCCACCTCTCACTTCCATACACCACTACTGGGAAAACCATAGCTTTAAGTATAAGGACCTTTGTTGGCAAGGTGATGTCTCTGCCCTGTTTAGGAAAGATTTAATGTTTAATAGGTTTTTGTATTTTAAGATTCTGTTGGAAGCCACCCAGTGTGGCTGGAGAAACCCAGCCAGATGGGCGGGATATAAATAAATTATTATTATTATTATTATTATTATTATTATTATTATTATTATTATTAGCCTCCTGTTGATGGAGCTTAAATTACTTCCTTCTTAAAGACTATTATTTCTGATCACCTGAATGTAATAGAACCATAGAATTGTAGAGCTGGAAGGGACCCCGAGGGTCATCTAGTCCAACCCCCTGCACTGCAGGAATCTCATATAAAGCATCTGTGACGGACACCCAACCTCTGCTTAAAAACCTCCAAGGAAGGAGAGTCCACCACCTTCTGAGGGTGTCTGCTGATCAGACCATAAGAAGAGCCTGCTGGATCAGGCCAAGGGTCCATCCAGCCCAGCGTCCTGTTCTCACAGGGGCCAGCCAGGTGCCCTGGCAAACCAAGGAGCATGACATGAGCGCAAAAGCCCTCTCCCCTCCTGTGGATTCCAGCAGCTGGTATTCAGAAACACTGCTGCCTCAAAGTGTGGAGGTGGAGCGTAGCCATTGTGGCCAGTAGCTGTCGGTAGCCCTCTCCTCCCTTCTTTTAAAGCCATCCAAGTTGGTGCCCATATCTGCCTCCTGTGGCAGGGAGTTCCACAGTCCTGCATGAAGGAGGACTTCCTTTCGTTTCTCCCGAATCTTCAGCTTCATTGGATGCCCATGGGTTCTAGTACTAGGGGAGAGGAAGAACTTTTCTCTGCCTACTATCTACATGCCATGTGTAATTTTTACAAACTTCTGAGTTTCCTCCTAAGATTCCCACACCCCTCTGAATCTCCCTCTTTGCTGGCCGAATCCCCAGAATTAGACGCTGCCTCAGCCACGAATAACAGTGCAATGGGCGGATGCTTAGCAATCACAGTGTGCTAGTGCTTCCTGCTACCTGTTGGGTCTTTGGTACCATGACAAAATTGGCAAATGGGGAGATGTTAGAGGCCTTGGAACGAGTCTGCCCCTGCGGCTTATTGGAGGTAGAAACTGTCTCTCACGCCTTGTTACGCTGCCGTTTCTACGGGGATATACGCTCGGTATTTATTACCCCTGCTATGCAAAAATCTCCAGATGAATCCGAACTTCAATGTCTAAAATCCCGGGTAGAGGACAAGGATCCTGAGATCACAATAAAAGGTAAAGGGACCCCTGACCATTAGGTCCAGTCGTGGCCGACTTTGGGGTTGTGGTGCTCTTCTTGCTTTACAGGCCGAGGAAGCCGGCGTACAGCTTCCGGGTCATGTGGCCAGCATGACGAAGCCGCTACTGGCGAGCCAGAGCAGCGCACGGAAACGCCGTTTACCTTCCCGCCGGAGCAGTACCTATTTATCTACTTGCAGTTTGACGTGCTTTCGAACTGCTAGGTTGGCAGGAGCAGGGACCGAGCAACGGGAGCTCACCCCGTCAAGGGGATTCAAACTGCCGACCTTCTGATCGGCAAGTCCTAGGCTCTGTGGCTTAACCCACAGTGCCACCCGCATCATCACGTTAAGATCACGTTAAGGGTAGCCAAATTCTGTGTGTTTGCCATAAAACGTAGGGGACAAGCTGTGCTATCATAATGATTAAGGCCTCAAATGATAATTTTAAGTGATATGTTAGTGACTAAGTTTTAATTTATATATTTTTAAACTGTTGCTATATCTGTAGTGTCCCTGTTATAACCAATTGCAAATTCAAATGTATCCCTATTGTGTTTTATGACTTCCTTGATATTGTATGTGGCCTGGAACTGGTCTGTGACCGAAATAATAAATTCAGTTCAATGTTAGAGGCCTGATGGTGAACTTGTCCTCTGAGCCCTTGTCTTCATGGGTGTTTCTTCTTGTCATTTGAGCCATGGCCCCCAAGCCGGCGGCGGCGGCGGCACCAACACCACCAGCAGCAGCAGGAGCAGCGCCACCAGCAGGAGCAGCGGCTGCAGCGGCAGCAAAAGGTAAACCGGGTGCTGCTCCTCCGACCAAACCGAAACCACGCTGGCGAATTCCTCTCAAGGTTGGATGGATATTTCTCGGGATTTTCGCCTTCATCTGCTTTTGTGTCTTGGTCACCACGGCTTTCCTCTGTAAGTTCACTCAAATCACCTCTTGACCAATCTGCACTGCCTGCGTTCTTGTTGACTTTACCTTGTGCTGTATATTGGTGTGTGTGCTTGTCCCGGGGGGGGGGGGTGTTACCGTGTGGCGTGGTCTGAGTCCGGTCCTAGGTCGAGGGTAAGGAGGCTGTCCGTCAGGGGCGAAGCAAGGTCCAAAGCGAGGAGTTGGGCGTGGTCAGGAGCTCAGGACAGCAGGTCAGGGTGCCAGCAGGAACAGGTTACCAGCGATGTTGCTCCCGCAACCTGGGACTGGGCTGACTGGCTTATATCTCCTCTGAGGCCTAGGGTGGTCCCGGCCCACAGGTGACTCACCTCTCCTGGCCTTAAGGCGAGCACTCCTCCTGAGACAACTTAGTTCCCTCCGCCTCTCTGTCCTGAGCCTCTGCAGCTCAGGAGAGGCTGGAGGGTGACCGGACCCAGAGGCAGCCTCACCTTCCCCTGACAGGGCTGAGAGTGGAGCATCTGCAGGCAATGGGTCCTCCATCACCTCAGGAGCCAGAGCAGATTCAGCTGGTGTCTGCTCCTGAGGATCCGGCACAGGTGAGGGCCCTTCAGGTTCAAGCCCCTGCCCTGGCTCAGCTGGTCCTGGAGGCGGGGACTCCTGTGCAGGCTGGGATTCCTCAGGTTCAGCCTCTGAATCTGATTCCCAGGCCGTAACAGTGTGCTAGCAAGCGGGCGCCGCACTTTCTTCCTGGCTGACGTTGCGCACGTCAGCGATGCCCTCCGTAAACCGTGCGGCTGATCAAGCACATATTGATCCCTCCTTGTGCGGAGGAGCTCTGCGTGACCACCAGAGTCTGAGCACAACAGTTCAGGCATTGGTGACCAAGGCTGGATTGCTACAATGCAATCCACCTGGGGCTTCCCTTGGGCCTGATCCGGAAACTGCAGTGAGTTCGGAACACTGTAGCTACACTTGCCAATAGGAGTGAGTCCTGTTCGCATGTAACACCTCTGTTCAGAGATTTGCACTGTTTGCTGTGTTGTTACCATGCCAGGTGCAGAGATGTAGCTTTGGGGGCGAGGAGCTAGCCAGGTTTTTTTTGCCCTGGGTGAAGCCTTCAGATGGGTGCCATTGAGGCTCCCAGACTCTCACTCTCTCTGTGTACTAAACTGGGTCTTTGATCCAGGTGAAAGAAGCCTAGTTTTGCCCGCCAAGTGCAAAGTTTTACTTATGGTATGAAAAGCCCTTAACAGCTTGGGACGGGTTTGCTGGTGGGATATGCGGCCTAGGACCCACGTACCTATGGGACCGCCTCTCCTGGTATGCCCCGCGGAGGACCTTAAGGTCCACAAAAGACAACACTTTGGAGGTCCCAAGTCGCAAGGTGGTTAGATTGGTTTCAACTAGGGCCAGGGCCTTTTCAGCACTGGCCCTGACGTGGTGGAGCGCTCTGTCCCAAGAGACCAGGGCCCTGCAGGAATTGACATCTTTCCACAGGGCCTGCAAGACGGAGTTGTTCCGCCTGGCCTTTGGTTTGGACTCGGTCTGACCCTTATGTTTCCCTCCCCTTATGGTTTTGAACTATGGGCTAGCTACTATTAAAATGAGGCTGCATTTTAATTGTATTTTAACCTGTATTTTAAATTGTTTCTTTCCCCCTCCCCTATTATGTTTTTATTGTGATTTCACTGGTGTTAGCCGCCCTGAGCCCGGCTCTGGCCGGGGAGGGTGGGGTATAAATAAAATTTATTATTATTATTATTATTATTATTATTATTATTATTATTATTATTATCTTACGCAATATATGCCAATTCTGCTGCTTTGAATGGAAGAACATACACTTTACAGGTGCTAAACTAGGGTTACCAGACATCCCCCTTTCCCGGGGACAGTCCCCGGATTTGCGAATAAGTCTCCAGACAAATTCCATCCCCGGAATGTCCCCGGATTTCATCTAATGTCCCCGGGAAACGCAGCAGCGGCAGTCTCAGCATCCCGGAGCAGTTGGCTCTGGCTGGCTTAAGGAGCTGTTCGGAAGTCCCCATATGATGGTGGTGCAGGGGCTCAAAGGTGCAGCTTCTGGGCTGCCTCCACCTTCCCTGACCCCAGCAGCTAAGCTGCGAAGGGAGGCTTCATGCTGCCTATCGGAGCAGCGTCCCAACTCCTACTTGCGTGCAAGCAGGAGGGGGCAGGGATCTCTCAGTTAGGCAAAGGGAAGCCTCCCTTCCCAGCTGAGGGATCCCCGCCCCCTCCTGCTTGCACGCAAGTAATAATGGGATTGGGGATGCTCCGATGGGAAGGGAGGCATTGCACTGCCTGAAAGCTGCCCCCTCCTGCTTGCACCCGAGTAGGAGTTGGGATGGGGCTGCTCCGACAGGCAGTATGAAGCCTCCCTTCCCTCTGCCACCGCCATCGCTGCAGCATCAACATCCTGAACGTTAGTATGCATGCATGCATTTATTTATTTATTTATTTATTTATTTATTTATTTATTTATTTATTTAAAGTGTCCCCGGATTCATTGAAAAAAATCTGGTAACCTTATGCTAAACAATACTCTTAAGAAATCATTATTTTAGTGTGGCAGCACCTTCACTTTGGAATTCCCTGCCCATTGATATCAGGCAAGCTCCTTCGCTGTATTCTTTTTGCTGCCCACTTACAACATTTTTGTTTAGGCAAACGTAGATGCTGATGTTTCTTGATTTCTTTTTGGCTTACTGCTGATTTTAATTATTATTATTTAAATGTCTTAATTTACTTGTTTTGAACTGTTTTCATTGATATTCTTGACATTTCTTGCAAACCACTAAAGTGTTTTGTTACAATCACGTCGTATATAAATTCTGTCTATTTATTTATTTAATTGAAAAGGTCTGTTTAAAAGGATATTGGGTAAAGATCCCTGTTTGAGACCTTTCTCTAATAATAATAATAATAATAATAATAATAATAATAATAATAATAATAATAATGTATTATTTATTTCCCGCCCATCTGGCTGGGTTTCCCCAGCCACTCTGGGCAGCTCCCAGCAGAATATTAAAAACACAATAAAACATCAAACATAAAAAACTTCCCTAAACAGGGCTGCCTTCAGATGCCTTCTAAAAGTCAGTTGTTTATTTCCTTGACATCTGATGGGAGGGCTTTGCACAGGGCAGGTGCCACCACCGAGAAGGCCCTCTGCCTGGTTCCCTGTAACCTCACTTAGGCAGTCCTGGGCATAGTGAAGCAAACTCTGAAGAAGGTATCTTCACTTTTTTTGGGGGACGTGTGCATGCAGGGAGATGGGGAAAGGTTATTTAGGTGTAAGCTTTTAACAGCTTCACATTAAAATTACCTGCATTTGTTTCAATGCCTTTAGTTTATAAGATGAATAAAGAAAAGGAGAGCCCACTTGATCAGCCAATGGACAAACTGAGGACCGCAATGGCAACTGGGCTAAGAAATAACGAACTCATGACTGAAAATCGTAAGTGGAAAGACAATAGCCATCTGTTTCTGGTTGTTTTAGAACACCCCCTGCCCCCCCAAAGCCTCAACAGAAGGTAGAGAACAAGAGAGAACCTAGAAAGAACTTGACCTGGCTGTGTGGGAACTATGCCACAAGACATCCAGTTCAAACTTAAAAGAAACTTAGGATCTCACTTTCCATCAATAGGAAATATGGAAGCCACCTTTGGAATGAGTACTGAAGAAATGAACGTATGCTGCCAATTCTTGTAGTAGACCAGTGTGAAGTAAGCAGCACATAAGCGGCACACAAAACACTACCGAGCCATTCTACGTTCTAAATCTTATATCAATAATCCAAAAATTGAGAGAGCTATGTACAAGACCTACTACAGAAGCCACAAACAGAAAACTCATTCAAATTGTGTCCAAAAGGAAGATTCAGTCTTTAAAGTTCCTTAAGCCAGGCTCCTGTAGATATCAACAAAGGTAAGTTTGATCAAACGAAGTGTTGGTGATGTTACGCATGAGAGTTAGACAGGGTGCTGGCGTTGGTCACCTGTTTCGCCCTTGAAGAGTCTTGGGCTTCTTCAGTAAATTCGGTTTTGATATGTTTATAGACATTCAAGACCATATGTTCTTGGCTTCCATTCCTTCTTGGCTTAAGCTACAAAATTTAGTTTCTTCAGGAAATTCTCCCTCGAGATTTTGGTGTATTTACATACATTCAACTTCATATGCTAAGTTCTTTCTTGACTTAAACATTTATTCATTTGCTAAGCCAATGTATGTAAATACACCAAAAGGGAGAATTTCCTGAAGAAAGAAACTAAAATTTGTAGCTTAAGCCAAGAAGGAATGTAACATATGGACTTGAATGTTTATAAATACAGTGGTACCTCGGGTTACATACGCTTCAGGTTATATACGCTTCAGGTTGCAGACTCTGCTAACCCAGAAATAGTACCTTGGGTTGAGAACTTTGCTTCAGGATGAGAACAAAAATCGTGCTCCGGCGTTGCGGCAGCAGCAGGAGGCCCCATTAGCTAAAGTGGTGCTTCAGGTTAAGAACAGTTTCAGGTTAAGTACGGACCTCCGGAACGAATTAAGTACTTAACCCAAGGTACCACTGTATATCAAAACTGAGAGAGAGAATTTACTGAAGAAGCCCAAGACTCTGAATCTGAATCTTCGTTTTGGACACAAGTTGAATGAGTTTTCTGTTTGTGGCTTCTGTAGTAGATCTTGTACCTTGTTCTCTCAAATTTTGGATTATTAATATAAGATTTAGAACGTAGAATGGCTCGGTAGTGTTTTGTGTGCTGCTTATGTGCTGCTTACTTCATACTGATCTTTTGAATGAGGGCTCACCCACACTTCCACTTGCTTCGCCATTTTCCCCCAAGGGAAACTGGCTGTTTGCCACTGAATCAGAGCAAACGTCAATCTGGTTTTCTCCAGATTGATGTTTGCACCGATTTAGCACTAGAGTGGGTTTCCTGGGGGAAAGTGGTGGGCCAAAGGCAAAATTGCTTGGACCCAAGCGGAAAAAACATTCAGAGCAGTGTTTTCTAGGCGCGACTCACATGGATGTGTGGATGAGCTCTACATCTGTATACCGGCTCCTTCCTTCTTGTGCTTTGGCTCTGCTTCAGGATTCTAGTCCTTAGTGCTGATTATTGGTGGATGCAGTGAACTATCTTCTTTAGGATATCCATCTTTTCCTTCAGCTTTCTGCATGTTGCGGATGGAAACAGGGCAGATGCAGATTTAGTCCAGGTAGAGAAATTGTATCTGTAATATTTAGACAGCAAGGTGAAATCAGTGCAAACTCTGTTCATATTTGGGGGTAGGAATCACACTCTCATATTTTCTAGTCTTTGTCTAATGATCTTAATAAGGAATAAGGTGAATATCTAAAGTGTCATCCTCTGACACATGATTCTGATTGGTCTATGACTTCAGAACTGCTGAAGAACTTATTTGTTCACCTTAAAAACCACCACCACTGCCAATTTTATTATTTGTACCTCACCCATCTGGCTAGGTTGACCCATCCACTCTGGGGGTCCTTATTTTGATTTTGGAGGCTATTTTGGGTTTTTGCTAATGTTCTTTAAGCTATCAACTGTTTTAGCTTTGGTTTTTTTTTACACTTGATTTGTTTGTTTCCTTGGGTGAGATAGGAAGGTGGGAGACAGTTATTTAAATAAATGGAAGTGTTGGGTGGGAGAAAAGAAACCTTCATCTAAGTTTGGGGATGCTTTCAGCCATGAAGGTAGCTGAAGAAGTCACGAACCTGCCACAGCACATAGCAGATGCCGAAAACCTCTACAATGAGCGGAAAGTAAAGTACCGTAAGTGCCTTCAACCCTCAATATGGTGCCATGGCACATTTTGGGAATATAAAGGCGAGCAAACTTAGATGAGCTTAAATGTGATACTGTGGGTTATATTGCAGATATTAACATTGTGCAGTTTGAAGTGACCGGATGCATAAAAACTGACTCTTTTTGCCCAGACCTATTAGATATTATTCAAAAACTTTACTTGCAGAACTGTCTTCAAAACAGATAAAAAGCATCAAAGATACGCCCACATAATTCCATTAATATCTTGTGCTGTGCAGCACAGACCAAGCATCATAGAAATAAAATATAACTCCAAACATAACTATTTTTTAAAAGGTCTCTCTCCTTATGGCCTCCATTTTGCCTGGAGTTGATTTCCTGCAGAGACATTTAAACACCCTTACTTCCTCAGAGATCTAGAAATGAAGACTAAAGGCAACTCCCTTTCAAAATGGAGATTTTCAGCCAAATACCTTTGTCACCTGATCTAAGGTTAAACACTCATGTGTTAGCTAGCAGAAAACAACAGTGCTTAACATCTTGAGGTTGTTGGGCGAGGTCTTTAGGGGATTAGGGTCATGGTGTTACCGGTGTGCTGATGATACCCAGCTCTATTTATCCTTGTCATCTGAGTCAGGTGGAGAAGCGCATGTGCTTGATTAGTGTTTGAAGACAGTGATGGGCTAGATGGATAGCGACCAGTAAATGGAGGCTGAATTTTGGCAAGATGAAGGTGCTGTGGAATGATAGTTCCTCAATCTGGGAATTGAGTAGGCAGCCTGTTCTGAATGTATGCCCCTCCACCCCTCGGAAGGATTAGGTCTGTAGTCTTGGGATACTATTAGAATCCAGCTTGTTACCAGAAGCTCAGATGTCTTCAGTTATGTGGAGTCTGGTTGTTCCAGGATGGGGATGGTTCACCCTCTAATAACCTCCAGGGCAGACTTTTTCAACGTGTTCAATGTGGGGCTGTCCCATAGCTGTCAACCGTCCCTTATTTGGCGGGAAACTCCCTTATCTCAGAGCTGTGTCCCGCTGCTGTCCTGGATTGATGATGTCCCTTAAATTTCCTGGGTTTCAAAGGAAGCAGCTCCTCTCCCTCCCTCCCTGCTGGCCAGGTAGGAGGGAGGCTCCAACTGTGTTGCTTGGCTGCGTTGCTCACCCAATAAGGAGTCTAAGAATGACTGGGGGGGTGGAGCTTGCATGCCTTGTGCCGATCAAGTCGGCCGTGTTGCCTGGGGACTCGCCTTTGCTCAGCGCTTCCCAGCGGAGAAGTGACGGTGGTTTTCCTTGCTGCATCCCCTTTGCTGGGTTGCTGCGCTGTGTGAACAACCGCTTGAGGCTTCGTTTGGCTGCTGGCTGGGCTTTCTGCCTTTGGCTCGGAGGGGCTCAGAAGTTGAACGTACCTTTGCCCGGAAAATCCCTTATTTTGGCTGCTGATCCCTTATTTTCAAGGCTGCTGGTCCCTTATTTTCAAATCTGTAAGTTGACAGCTATGGGCTGTCCTTCAAGGTGGTTCAAAGGTTACAGCTAGTCTCACATGCAGCCACCAAAGATCATATAGCTCAAGCAGCCAGGGTAACTCTTTTAGAGTCTATTTAATATTCAAGGTTTTGGTTTGACATAAATTCTCTAAACCAGTAACGGGGAACCTCTGACCCACAGGCCTGTTTATTTCAACAATATATATATATTGCTTAGAATCATAGAACTGTAGAGTTGGAAGGGATCTTGAGGAATCTCAACTAAAGCATCCACTGTAGTTTCTAAGCAGGCTACAAAAAGGTTATAATATTGATACGATAGAGGTACACATAGTTAAAATTAGCTTTAAAATCAGTAAGATGCCTGCTGAAATAAAAAAGGTCTTCATTGATAAGGGCTGATATGGGTCCCAATGAGGTCATTTTCCACAAACAACTTCCACCTGCCTCACAGCTGATGTCATACACAACACCAGAAACTTAAAGTGAGCTCCTGGTTGTTCCTTGAAAGGCCGGGCTCCTGGTCAGTGCCAAGCAGCTGAAATTGGGAGTGTGCCTTCTCTGAAAACAGTGTGATGATAGACATGGGATTCTAGAAGCTTCCAGTGAGCAGGCCGTGGTGTTCAGTAATCTGAACTGGGTCAGGTTGTTGCAATCAAAGCTTGCCCTGTCTTGTTGATATACCAAAAATCACATGAGTCAGTGGGTGGTGAAGGAGTCGTATTTGTATTTTATTTCTGTGCAGAAAGGACCACCAGGTATGTTTCCCCAAATTAACTGGCCCCGGACAAAGCGTTCCAAACAGTTTTATACATTTGGCACAAATTCCACACATTCCATTAAGTTTACATTTCCTATCCAATAGTTTCCCTCCCCACAGCTGTCTCCCTATGAGCAGTCCAAATTGCAAACAGTGTGAGCATGCGTGCTGACTACCATTTTAAACAAAGGAGCTTCCCCATGGACTTTTATTGCAGGATTAGATTTCACCTCAGTACAGTGGATGCTCGGGTTGCGAACGTTATCCGTGCGGGATGCACATTTGCAACTTGCAGCATTTGCAACCTGCAGCGCCACGTTTGCACACGCATGGGTTGTGATTCGGTGATTCTGCGCATGTGCAAAGCAAAATTTAGTGCTTCTGCGCATGCACAACAACCGAAACCCGGAAATAACCTGTTCCAGTACTTCCGGGTTTCGGCAGGTCTGTAACCCGAAAAAACGCAACCTGAAGCGTCTGTAACCCGAGGTATGACTGTATAGTATTTCATTCCAATTACTGAGCATAGTTTGACTACAGTCCAAGCATGCTCAGTAGGTTAAAACCTTATATGGCATGGTTCTCTTTATTTCATTACTACAAGGTGATGAAGGAACCATGGGGCCCGTGTTCTTATCACTGCTGCCGCAGGAGAGGGTTTTTCAGCAATTCCCCAACACAAGAGCTCTAGGGAATGTGTTTAAACTCTTTCTGGGATAGTGTCTTCTAATGCTGAGGATTCTGAATCAATATCCTGGGTCATGACCATCACCAGCCTCATAGACAATGATTATAAGTGCCTCTCAAGTTTGATCAAAATCTTCCCACCTGAACCTTTCCAATGAGAACACTTTGAGACAATGTTTATTGTCTTGGGGGGTCATTTCCTTCCTCCTAAAAGCTCAAAGCATGTGTTGGGTCAACCGACTGAGTCCATTCCCCAAGCAAAATGTTTTGAGGTAAGCCAGGCTGAGAGGGTGACTCTTCCCCAAATCCCAGAACTGTCCTTAGTCTACATGCAACACAGTGCCAGGTATGTTAAAGTCTTTGCATTAATTCCTCCTAGAAAACCTCTTCAAGAAAGGTGCAAAGTCTTCTGGTGGCTGGAAGCTTTTTGGGAAGAATCTCTACTACGTTTCAAAAGGGAAAAAGACCTGGTATGACGCCGAGAACTTCTGCATGTCCAGAGATGCCCATTTGGCCTCCATCCTGACTGATGAAGAACAGGTATAATAATAATAATAATAATAATAATAATAATAATAATAATAATAATAATTTATTCCCCTGCCACTCTGGGCAGCTCCCAACAGAATATTAAAAACAATAAAATACCAAACATTAAAAACTTTTCGTAACAGGGCTGCTTTCAGATGTCTTCTATAAGTCAGATAGTTGTTTATTTCCTTGACATCTGATGGGAGGGCATTCCACAGGGCAGGCACCACTACCAAGAAGGCTCTCTGCCTGGTTCCCTGTAGCTTCACTCCTCACAGGGAGGGAACCACCAGAAGATTATCAGAAGAGGACCTCAGTGCCCAGACTGAATGATGGGGGTGGAGATGCTCCTTTAGGGATACTGTTATGCCTCATGTATACTGAACAATATATATATTGTTCTTCTTTCTCTCTTGCTATTTGGGGTTTATTAGCATCTTCTCCAATGCCTGTATTTTTCTGACTGTCTTTTAACTGTCACATGCAAATACTTCAGGACCTCTTGCACATACTGCTGTACCTTCTTCCTATCCACACACCACAAACCCTGGTCTGCCAGAGATCCTGTCCTGAAATGTGTCACCACAAAAGAATGTGGTTTTGAGCACGATCCCATTTGCACATGCAGTGGCGTAGCGTGGGTTGTCAGCACCCGGAGCAAGGCAAGTAATTTGCGCCCCCTAACCTGTGGATTTTAGCACTTGAGT
Organism: Podarcis muralis; assembly: GCF_964188315.1. Taxonomy (NCBI): domain Eukaryota; kingdom Metazoa; phylum Chordata; class Lepidosauria; order Squamata; family Lacertidae; genus Podarcis; species Podarcis muralis. Next base: position 2,822,093 of record NC_135663.1, read on the forward strand.
GCGAGCGCGCCCCCCAGATGTTGCGCCCGGTGCTGCCGGCCCCCCCTGCACTCCCCACGCTACGCCACTGTGCACATGAAGTGATGGTGAATCCCAGCAGGTGATGGTGGGCCTCATTGCTTGGGCACCCTAGAGCAGGGGTCAGCAAACTTTTTCAGCAGGGGGCTGACCCACTGTCCCTCAGACCTTGTGGGGGGCCGGACTCTATTTTGGAAAAAAATAATGAACAAATTCCTATGCCCCACAAATAACCCAGAGATGCATTTTAAATAAAAGGACACATTCCACTCATGTAAAAACAGGCTGATTCCCGGACCGTCCGTGGGCCGGATTGGCAGAAGGTGATTGGGCCGGATCCGTCCCCTGGGCCTTAGTTTGCCTACCCTACATTCTCCCTAATTTTTTTGGCAATTCTGAGATTTGGTGATGGATGTGCAAGTGGTGTGAATTGTTCATGAAGGTCAAGAAGCCCATTTAATTGCTTAGCACATAATGTGGGTTTACTTGTCAAGGATTATGAAAAAGACATCATGGAGCAAAGGACATATGGAAGCCCAGGAATGCTTGTATCTCTTTATTGCCATGATGCTGAATTCCACTTCCCTCTTCCTGCAGACCTACATCACTTCTCAACTCACCACTCCTGCCTGGATTGGCCTTACAGATGAAAGCGAGGAAGGCAACTGGGAGTGGACAGATGGGTCCAGATTAATAACACAGTGAGTCTACAAAACCATACCCCAGGAGGTGATGTTCTGCATGTCTGAGACGACTGCACCATTTCTTGCAAACTCTGTAGCAGAACTTAGGGTCCCCTTCATTTGGGGTGCCGGTCCTAAGTGCTCAGGCCCCAGCAAGAGAGAAGTTACCTTTAGAATTTGTAGGACCTCATTGGCACAAAGGAGAGTGTTCTTTGCTGGGGAGGGTTGTGGATGGGAGATCTGAGCATTACCTCCCTAGGACCACCATTTTACTGTCTCCTTCAAAGTCTACATGGCTCCTCCACAGCGAGTGGACATAACACAAAGCATGGGCATAGACAGGATTTATGTTGGGGGGCGGTACCCACCTGTCCTGTTCCAGATCTGAGCTACCTACAATGTGATTGGTCAGTTCGTGGAAGCCACGCCTAGCGCTCAGTTGGGTTGCCAGTTGCAATGCTTTGGCTGAACTTTTTTTGGGGGGATGAAAACCAAAAACATGGATTTGCAAAATTTTAAAAATCCACCTGGACAAAAAAATTAACCATGAAAAAGAGGAAGTGTCCAGGAAAACCTGGACATATAGCAACCCTAGCTTTGTTAGGCTCAGCCTCTTTTTTCCAATTTTATAATACAAGCCCTCCTGCACCCCCAGGTACTGGTCTGCTGGCAATCCCAACAGCTGGGAGAACTATGGAGACTCAGAGGAAGATTGTGCTTCCATTATTCCTTCATCTAGAGAAAAAAATTGGAGCGAGTGTAACTGCCACGAACTTCACAGTTGGGTTTGTAAGGAGAGCCTAGATACGGGAGAATTGTAAAATTTGACAAACCCGTTGCCTGGAGCCACACTAGAGTGAAGATGGAACGTGTTTCATTTCACTTCATGGGAAGTCTGCTCAGCCACAGAATGAACAAGAGCGAACAAGAAAATTCTATCTCATTCAAGGACCATTCCTTCAGTTGCCTGACGCCAAGAGAGATGGGAGTATGTGTGCTATTATCAGCTGATTGTGGATGTCTGTGCCCTGAGTGATGGGTGTCGAGGAAGGGTTGCAATTTTCCTCCCTGGGAAGGCTGGCTGGGTCTACTCTGTTGGCAAGGCAGAGCTCTGGAGCAGGGCAACAGTCAGCAGATGTGTTGTGTTTCCTCCCTCCAGATGTAGCCTGGGTCAGGGGCATAGTGTGATGGGGGCAGGGGGACCACAGCCCTGGGCGCATAATTTTAGGGGCTATGACCAGGCGCCCCCACGCAGGGATCCCCCGTCCTGCTCTGCCCGCCGCATCCCCAGCCCTCTTGCTGAATGTCTGCCTGGCCATCATCGGAGGGCATGAGATTTGCCTGCCAAGGGCTGCGTTGGCCCGCCAGGTTCCTCCCTGCATGGGTGACCAGGGCTAAGCTGGTATGCGGGCTCCAGGAATCCTCCAAGCCTTGTGCGTGGGCACCTGGCAGCATTGGAGGCAAGGTTCAGTGGGTTCTGTTGACCCTCTGTGCCCCTTCCTTCTGGGCACATGTGCCAGAAATTGATGCACATTCCAGCCAATGAAAAACTGGGGATACAAAGTAGGAGAATAAAGGATTCCAAGGGCCAGGTAGAGAAGGCTTGAGGGCCACATGTGGTACCTGGGCCTAAGGTCTCCCACCGCTTCAAGAAGCAGAAATCTGCTCCCAAGCTTTCAGATTTGATTGCTTTTGCAACATCACGTGCTTCACCCTTCCCCTTCTTTTTCAAACAATCCCTGCAAGACTGTAGGAAAGGAATTGGAAGCAAAAACTTTCACGCACTGGACAAGCGGAAGTGCAGAGGAGCCCTCTGCCTTTGGCAGAGCTCTAATACATGGGTGGGAACTTGTGGCTTTCCAGATGTTGCTGCACTGCATAGAATCGCAGAATCATAGAATTGCAGAGTTGCAAGGGACCCTAAGAGTCATTTAGTCCAAATCCTTGCAACAAAGGAATCACAGGTAAATAATCCGTGACTGATGGCCTTCCAACCTCTGCAAAACCTTCACGGAAGCTGCCACCGTCTCTGACCGTTGCCCATGCTGGCTGGGGCTGATGTGAGCAGTAGCCCTCCAACATCTGGAGGGTCACAGGTCACTCATAATTGTCCTAAAGGAGGGAAAGCCACATCCTGGACAGAGCATGTAGGAGCTCTGTTTTAGAGGATTTTATGTGGTCAGAAAATGGGAATTTTAATTTGCTCCATCACATCTGCCAGTCATTTTCCCAGGGGGGAAAGGGACCAAGTTACAGAATCCTAGCAACTGTAGCATGAAGTTCACAAGCACTGCCGTGGGAACATTTTTTAACAGCTGCTGTTGTTCATGCAGAGATGTTCCAGGGAAAGAAGTGTTTGCCCTTCAGGTAAAGTAAAGGTAAAGGGGCCCTGACCATTAGGTCCAGTTACAGATGACTCTGGGGTTGCGGCATTCATCTCGCTTTACAGGCTGAGGAAGCCGGCATACAGCTTCCGGGTCATGTGGCCAGCATGACTAAGCTGCTTCTGGCGAACCAGAGCAGCACACGGAAACGCCGTCTACCTTCCCGTCGGAGCAGTACTTATTTATCTACTTGCACTTTGATGTGCTTTCAAACTGCTAGGTTGGCAGGAGCAGGGACCGAGCAACGGGAGCTCACCCCGTCGCGGGGATTCGAACCACCGACCTTCTGACCGGCAAGCCCTAGGGCCAGTGGTTTAGACCACAGCGTCACCCGCATCCCTTGCCCTTCAGGTACAGAATGGTGAAAAGTGGATAGTCTCTTCCAATGGTGGCTTCTCTAACTCAGGCATACGTGGTAAGAAAGGGTCAGGCATGGATATTTGGGCTGCAAGCCACTTTGAACGCAACCGTCAGATTAGACGAGAAGGTTGTCTGAGATAATTGAGCAGAGGATTTAAAACAATGCCAGTCCTATTCAGAGTAGATGCGTTGAAGTTAATGGACATGACTGGCAGTTTCATTCATTTCAATGTATCTACTCTGAGTAGGACTTAGTGGACTACAACCCAATATATGATTTGTAAGTGCTTATATTCAGGTAGCAAAGCCCCTTCTTAAGAGAGGCCTCCCCTTTCCCAAATCTTGTCTTGGATGGAATGTCTTTTCTAAAGCATCCGTGTGACATCTAAAAACAGAGGGAGGGACCATAAAGCGATGGGGCCAGTTTAAAACAGTTTGAACAGCTGGCCACGAGAGCAAATGAAAACGTCCTTGGAAAATGCATCTATCTAAACCTGGCCCGTTTCTCTACTCAAGCCAACACTGGGCAATAAATTGGTTTCAGTAATCAGAATCAGAGTTGCAGAGTTGACCCCTAAGGGTCATCTAGTCCAGCCCCTGCAATGTAGTAATATGCAGCCATCCCATATGGGGATTGAACCTGCAACCTTGGTGTTATTCCGCTTTTCAGAGTGTAAGGGCCCCTCCAGGTCAGCGTTTTCAGGCAAGTGCATTATGCAACATGTTATTGACACAAAGAAAGTGAAATAGTGGTGGTTTTAGTCTGCCTCATTAGCAGTGCAGGGATCCTTCCTCAAAAATATTATATTATTGCTGTCTGGAGGGACTACAGATGCACGTTTTTACCCTGGTCTTTGACTGTGGGTTAAACCACAGAGCCTAGGACTTGCTGATCAGAAGGTTGGCGGTTCAGATCCCCGTGATGGGGTTAGCTCCTGTTGCTCGGTCCCTGTTCCTGCCAACCTAGCAGTTCGAAAGCACACCCAAGTGCAAGTAGATAAGTAGGTACCACTCCGGCGGGAAGGTAAACGGCGTTTCCGTGCGCTGCTCTGGTTCGCCAGAAGCGGCTTAGTCATGCTGGCCACATGACCTGGAAGCTGTACGCCGGCTCCATCGGCCAATAAAGCGAGATGAGCGCCGCAACCCCAGAGTCGGTCACGACTGGACCTAATGGCCAGGGGTCCCTTTACCTTTACCTTTTTGACTCATGAGATGTGTGCTTTCAGGCCTCATCCTATTCTTGTGACTGCAATCTGTTTTAACTGTTTTTAATTCTCAGTTTTAAGTTTTTCGTAACCCACCCTGGGACCTGCTGTGGCGAAGGGCAGTTGTTGTTGTTGTTGTTGTTGTTTGCTATTTCAACAGCAAACACAGGGCAACACACACACACACACACTGGAATGTTTGTAGTATGAAAAGTTGTAGGATATGCACTGATTGGACATGAAGCAGAGTCTGCAGGCACTGGCTGGAGATGCCACACAAAGATGGAAGGAATGGGTGCTGGAATCACTTGGGTCCATATGCACTCACTTGACAGCTCCAATGAATGGGACTGGGGCATGGGGCAGTTGTGTGGGGTGCAGGATGGAAGCACAGAATATATAACAACTATACACAGACACGCACAATAAAACAGGGGTCAGCAAAAATTTTCAGCAGGGGGCCGGTCCACTGTCCCTCAGAACTTGTGGGGGGCTGGACTATATTTTGAAAATAAAAATAAAAATGAATTCCTATGCCCCACAAATAACCCAGAGATGCATTTGAAATAAAAGCACACATTCTACTCATGTAAAAACACCAGGCAGGCCCCACAAATAACCCAGAGATGCATTTTAAATAAAAGGACACATTCTACTCCTGCAAAAACACACTGGTTCCCGGACCATCTGTGGGCCGGATTTAGAAGGCAATTGGGCTGGATCTGGCTCCTTAGTTTGCCTACCCATGCTCTAAAACTAGCTTCTCATTTTCAGCCATGGCAGCAGGTATGGAGCGTGGCCTCTCCTGCCTGTCATGGACTGGTAGGATGCAGAAAAGTGGTAGGAGGCATCAGTTAAGAAACCCCATCAGGGGAAGAAGGCTCAGAGACAGGGGATTGGTGTTGTGCTGACGATGAGTGGTCAGAGGTAGAAGACTGGGGAGAGGGGTGTGGAAGCTGGAAGGGCAACAGAGTTTAGTGAGCAGGAAGAGGCGGTGGCAGACTGCAGTCCAGACTCTGAGGCTGAAGCAGAGGCTGGAGAGGAGGGCAGCCAAGAGGCTGCTGAAGAATCCAGGGAGTCTCCGCCTCCTGCTGCGACCAGCTACCCTCCCTCCTGGCCTATGAGAATGTGCAGAGAAATATGAAAAGAGCGGAACGGAGATTAGTTGTGCGCAGATGCAGTTTGAAAACCCAGGAGAGGAGGAGGCCTAGAGGTGTGGGAAGTTGGGGACCTTCAGTTGCTGAAACCACTGGGTCTGAGCTGTGGTTTGTTTCTTTGAATAAAGATTTAACTTCATCGGCCTCGGGTGATTTATTGCTTTTTGTTGTTGACCAAGCCAGGCTCAAGCCCTGACACTGCCTGTCCCAAACACACCCGAATGAACAAGGACAAGCGACTGGTTCTTTAATTCATTGTTGGGGAAGCACTCTGTTACATCAGATCCTAATGTGCAAGAAATACACAAGATAACTCCCTGCTAACTAGCTGTCTAGGCAACCTATGGTCTCAGACCTATGCCCCATCTCGGATATTTAGGACAGCAGCCTAGCTCTGCCCCCATTCCTTCTTAAACCTCATTGGCTGACGTGGTTCCCTTCACTTCAGTACTTGGCCCCACAATCAGGACCAATAGCAACTGTGGGATACAGTGGTACCTCGGGTTAAGTACTTAATTCGTTCCCGAGGTCCGTTCTTAACCTGAAACTGTTCTTAACCTGAAGCACCACTTTAGCTAATGGGGCCTCCTGCTGCCGCCGCACGATTTCTGTTCTCATCCTGAAGCAAATTTCTTAACCCAAGGTACTATTTCTGGGTTAGCGGAGTCTGTAACCTGAAGTGTATGTAACCTGAAGCGTACCCGAGGTACCACTGTATTTTGTTCAGCCCCTGGTAGGGCTGCCATAATCGATGCCAACAACAAAGCATTGCTTTTTCACAACTTTTAATGCATTTTTCACAACTTTTAATGCCAGAGCTGAAGGAAAAGTCAAAATCCAGGGAAGGGGAATGTTCATGAATACTCACTCTGATTTGTTGTCATGGAGAGTGGGATATGACTGAAGTAATTCATGCATTATTTTTTGGTGTCCATCTTTGTGGGGTTCAAAATAAGTTCTATTTTTCCAGCCTTGAGGAAGCAGGATTAACTAGAAGTGGAGTTTTTTCGCGCACCGTTTTCATAAGGTGGTAAGCTGACTTGCAGCGAAATGGCGCCCTGTCCATTTCCCCCCCCTTTTGCCTGTAGATCAGGGAGAGCAGCACTTACGACTTACGTCATCCACCTTTCATCTGGACTCACCCTACAAACTGCAGCTTTTCTCTCATCGCAGCTAACATTGTTCCAACAGTTTCCTGGGGTTGCACAATTCATTCGAATTTCAACACAATCTTCCCTTAAGGGACTCCACGAGTCTGGCTGACCCGGCTCCCAAAAGCTGAAAAGAAGAGGCAATACAAATCAATCCAGAATGGGGCTCTACTTTTGCTATGGGGAAAAAAAAAAGCTCTGTGCAGTGTGCAGACTCTTAGCACTAAAGAAGAAGCAGACTTCTCACACTAAGTAGATGGTTTGAGAATTTGAATTTGAACCAATGGATTCAAGTTACAAGAGATTGCAGCTCAACATCAAGAAGAACTTTCTGGAAGAGCGGTTCAACAGTGGAACGGTCTCCCTTGGGAGATTGTCAACTTCCTTGGAGGTGTTAAGCAGAGGCTGGATGGCCATCTGTCAGGGATGTTAGGGGGTTGGACTAGATGACCCTCAGGGTCCCTTCCAACTCTACAATTCTATGATTCTATGTTACCGCAAGCAAGCATTATCAAACACTTTCCTTATCACAGAAGTCCATTTCGAGGAGAAACAGGTTGAATTGCACAACCTGAATTTGTCAATTGAATGCCACCCGAAAATAGTGACAGCCTGGAAGAGCTCTTATTAACATTATTTTTGAGAAAGTCTATACAATAAAAGGCTGCAGAGAAGCTTTCTCATGGACCCACCTGGTTTTGAATGGCGTCTTACCATCAATCCACTTCCAGCTTTTGTCATCTTTTAAGAGTCCAATCCATACACTTTGTTTGGATGCCTTGGACAGTGATTCCACAAAAGTCTGCAAGACAGAAATAGAGTGTCTTCACCTGGAATAAGGGGTAAGGGGGAAATTCAACTGAGTTCACATTTAAAGGCAAATCAATCTGATTCGCAGTTTCTGATACAACACATCAACCAAAACACACCCATTCAACGGTGACCAACCTAGGTCCATAGCAAGGCCATTGAAGAAAAACCTGTAAAAAAAGGGAGGGAGGGAGTTTGAAGAAACGAGCCAAGAGGAAGCCCTCTGGCTCGCGCCTGATTTAAAATGTTCCTGGCAATGCCCCCACCAGCCGCCGGATTAGCTGGCTGGTTGATGACATGACTGGGATCCCCTGGGCAATGCGGGACTTCATCCCCCGCCCCCGGAGGAGAGTGGGCAAGCCGCGTGGTGTACTGCAACTCCTCCCCACAGGGAAGTGGAATGGATTTGCTGGGGCAGAAGCGCCAAATTGGTTTTTCTACTTCAGCATCTTTCTGAGAAACCAGCCATCCATGTTGACTTGTGACAGGGAGCATTTCCCAGACTGTACCACTTCAGGTTGCAGGGAAGGGGCTGTGTGGCTTGAGTGGTGCATCTTCACATGCAAGGTGGCTTTCAAGTAAGGCAGGGCTGGCCAGCTCCCAAGAGACTGCAATCTACTCACAGAGTTAAGAACTGGCAGTGATCTACCCCCTTTTTTGGGGTTCAGGTCAAAGTTGTTGAGTTTTTTCAAGGAGGAGGTTGAGGTTTTTTTAGGGGAGCCACAGTTGTTCAGCTTCTTTGGGGGGGAGCCAATGATCTACCAGTGATCTACCGCAGACATCCAGTGATCTACCGGTACATCATGATCTACCTGTTGGACATGCCTGAAGTAAGGCAATAAAGGCTTTCTGGGAAATGATGTACAATGAACTGGAAAAAAAAGTTTAAAATAACTTTTGTAAAAAACAACAACCCAGAAGCCTTCTTATTAGGAATTGTAGGTACCAACATCCCAAAGGAACAGAAAAGGCTCTTCATGTATGCGACAACAGCAGCATGGATGCTACTAGCCCAGAGATGGAAAGAAGAAAGAGTCTCTCTCAGAGAAGAATAGCAAACCAAGACTACGCTGAAATGGCAAAACTGACCAGAAAGCTCAGGAACTAAGAAGAGAAAAACTTCAAGAAAGAATGGGGGAAAATTATTTAGGAATTTATTTAGGGGACCATGCAAGCAGATGAAAACATTAGCAGGATTTTAATCTTGCTTGTAGTGTAACAAATATTATGGACAATATGGATAGATATAAAATATAAACTAGGAAATAATATGCAGTAGAAACTGTTGACAATAGGACCCATGGAGGGGGTGGGGGAAGTCTTGAGATTCAGAGAAATCTCTATATGGATATGTATTTGGTTTTGTTATAAATTTATATCTGTAAAATCAAATATGAAAGATTAAAACAAAACAAAACAAAACAAGGTGGCTTCAAAGTAAAGCACCACCATGCTAAGGCATCATAAAAGCACTCAGAAGCACAAAACATAAGTGCGAATATAACCCAGCAGAGGAGCTACTCTGCTTGGCTTCTGTCAAATAGTACCATCCAGTTGGTCCCCTCTCTATGGTCCTCCTCAGCGACATGGAAGGGTGTTTTGGGGCCCCCACTTCACTCAAGGGTCAGGTTGTAAAATCATTGTGATGTGAATGCATTTGCCTTCTAGCATCCCATTGTTAGGCTTACCTCCTCGCTAGCAGTGGTGATGGGAGTCAAAGTGGCATTTCTGTTATTACATGCCCTTCGGGCATAAATAAATGCCGTTTCATAAGCGTCGAGGTAATAGAGGTGGCCATCATGTTGCTTCCACCCAGTGGATATCCTTTCAATGAAAGCGTCTTTGAGCCAATGTGGCCAGATCATAAAAGGAACCCACCGAGAACAAGAAGGGCAGACATTAGGAACCAGCTTTTAGATCTCTGCAGATTTTAATATGCACCTCAGAAGTACATGTATTTCATTAAGTGCCAATATGATACAAGACAGAGTTTTGACGTAATCCAACCCTGCAGCATTCCAGGACATCCCCAAGAACATTTGTGATGTCTCAAAACAGGGAATCAAACCTGGGCAAAACATTATAGATTTATTGTTTACATCTAATTAGGAAACGCTGTCACAGACACAGTTGGGAGGGGGCAAAGGGACCTTAGCCCCCGGAAGTTGGCTCCTATCCTGCACCAGTTGTTAGAGCTGGTGAGGAAGAGGAGCAACATTATTGTCTTTGAATCTCACAACCAGCTTGAGGTTCTAGGGCTCTCCCAGTTTGTTTTGGGCCCCACACATCAAGCAGGACTCACGCTGGATTTGATCTTTGGTGCAGGCGTAGATATGATCATGTCCCCCTCGATGGAGGTGCCATGGTCTGATCACTTCGCCCTGAAAGCCAGGAATGACTTATCGCCCCCACCCTGCTTAGGTGGCAAGCCTATTTGGGCTCGCCCGCAGAGGCTGATGGACCCTGATGGATTCCGTCAGGCCTTGCGGGACCCTGCTCCCCCTGGCGACTCATTGACTGAGCTTGGCGGCCATTGATGAGATAGCACCTATACATCCTCTGAGCGTTCCTTCTGGTGGAACGCTCTGTCACAAGAGACTAGGGCCCTGTGAGATTTGACATCTTTTCGCAGGGCCTGCAAGACGGAGCTGTTCTGCCAGACCTTTGGCCAGGGTTCAGTCTGACTCATTTTCTCCTTGTATAAGAACAAGCACGAAGGAGGTTCCCAGCCCGCTCACAGGTCCTTATAATATCAGTGGAAACAGTTGGTAACCACCTTCAATTTTAAACTGAAGATTGCCACTTGTCCAGTTTGTTTGAATTAATTGTGGGATGTATCTCAATTTATTGATTGCTTGTTTTTATGCATTGTCTTACTTGTATGATGTTAGCTGCTCTGAGCCCGGCTTTGGCTGGGGAGGGCGGGATATAAATAAGATTTATTTATTTATTTAATAGGGCACCCTTCCCCAGCCTGGTAAGCTCCTGTGCTGGCTGAGGCTGATGGGAGTTTTGCTCCACGTGTTTTGGACTACATGGGAAGGGACATGGTTGAGGTCCAAGAGTGGCCAGATGCAAAGAGGGACCACCACCATGTTCAGAGGCTGTGGGACTTTCAGGAGGTACAGATTCAGCTGGGCGAGGTTCTCCTTGTGCTCTGATTTGTTTGCATCACAGTCGCATAGAGTAACTTACCAATTGATAGCTGTAATTCAAAAATTTTAGAATCTATCTTGACCACTTCCTGCAGTAACTTCTGAGCTTCATTGAGTATTGCCGAATCTAAAGAGTTGTAGCAGATCAAGTCAGGGAGATCTCAAACACACACACACACACACACACACACACACACACACACACACACACACACCTGTATTTTTCCGTGTATAACACGTCCCCATGTATAAGACGACCCCTATTTTTGGGGACGAAAAAATAAAATTTTGGAGGGGGAGACTGCCCAGAGTTGCTGAGTTTTTTGGGGGGTGGGATGCCCACCTGCACACTCAACGAAACCACAGCAGATGGCACGCACGCCACAAATCAAACGCCCAATTGCCGCAGACACAGCCAATCATCAGCAGGCCTTGCCGCAGCAACCAAATACATGCCAAATCGCCCATCACCCATCAGCTTTCCATGTATAAGAAGACACACAGTTTTAGCCAATTATTTCTACGGAAATAATATCACCTTAGGATCAGAAAATTACGGTAATTGCATTACATTCTGTTGCGCTCTGGCATAAGACAAGAAGCAGATCCCAGGGTTATGCTGATGGGAGCAGTCCTGATTCTCTGCAGCAGGGATCACCAAGAGGGAGGGATCCTGGTTAGTCTATGCCATTATATCAGTGTCCCTTTGTCTCAACCCCCATGATTGTGTACGGGAAATGGCTCTTATGGACATGATCCTGCAAAGGGCGCAATGATTCTGTGTGCAGATTGCCCAGTGTATGAAGGGCACATACACATTAATTACATCTATTCTTGGTCCCCCACCCGCAACTCAACTTGGTGAAGCTCTCATCCCTCCAACTCTGCCCCCAAACCCTAGAGATCACCTTGCAGTGACTACAGCTATGATCCTATAGATCAGGGGTAGTCAACCTTTTTATATCTACCACCCACTAATGCATCTTTCTTGATGGTAAAATTTCCTTACTGCCCACCTAGAATCCTGAAATGCCCACTAGTGGGCGGTAGGGACCAGGTTGATGACCCCTGCTATAGATCTTCCAGATGCAATGGGATTTCCTCCCAAGTAAGAGAGAAAAAGTATAAATGCATCACTGAATTGAAGTTTAAACTGTTTATTAGCAATTCTAGCCCTTCCTTACACAAACACACACTTCCCTCCATGTCACTTTTTAAAAAGCCAGCAATAATTAAAAATGGACTATCTAAGATCTAAGAGGAACCCTGCCCAGTAACTGGCCACTACATTTTGGACCAGTTGAAGTTTCTTCCAAGGGCAGCCTCACATAGAGCACATTGCAATGCTCTGTGTGAGAAGTTTTGATGAGTTCAAACAAAATGGACCAAAGAAAGGGGAATCAGCTAGCGAACTTCTGCTGCAATTCCTCAGGACTAAACTTTATCAGATTCTTTGGCAAAAAGGTATGTTGGACTTACTGCGAACTTCCTTTCTCTTCAATAGATGGAAGTTACCCAGGAATGGCTTGCTCCTCCCACTTGCCTCAGAAGCAGGGCTATGCAAATGACTTTGGGCTTGGTCCGAGCCAGTAGGAGAACTCTCCCCTGGTTTCAGGACACAATTGCAGCTGAATGAAAAAAGGAATTATGGAATATTTCTTGCAGTTCAAGAAACCATTACCTTCTGTTCCCGTAAACACAAATAAGTGGGCATATAACTAACCCCTGCCTGAAGAAGATTAGACAGAAGGTCACCCCCCCCGACCTTAATCTATCCTAATAGTTGGCTCCTGAAGTCAACCCTAACCCTAACCTCTTATACTGTGGCAAGGAGACAATTCTTGGGTGATTCATCTACTGAAGAGAATTATCATCCATGGGAAACCCAGTCTTCCAGGCTTGGAGTAATCTAGGAATGTCATGTTTTAAAAAATGGCAAAGCAGTACACTGTACAATGGACGCTCGGGTTGCGAACGTGATCCGTGCAGGAGGCACATTCGCAACCTGCAGCATTCGCAACCTGCAGCGCCGTGTCTGCATACGCGGGGGTTGTGATTCAGCACTTCTGCACGTGTGCAAAGTGTGATTTAGCGCTTCTGCACGTGCACAAGTGCTGAAACCTGGAAGTAACCCGTTCCGGTACTTCTGGGTTTGGCGCGATGCGCAACCCGAAACACCTGTAACCCAAGGTATGACTGTACACCCTCCCTGGAGAGCTGTCCAATTCAGACAACAGACAGAGCCTCACAAGTTACATTATGTCTTGGTCTGGGTGGAGTTGTAGGATCTTGGGCAGCTCCAATAACAAGAGAAAGAAAGTCTGCCGTTAACCTGTGCCGTCTCTGGCTGGCAATGCAGAGTTTGGCTGCCATTTACATTTCTGTTGTTCGTTTGTATATCTAGGTTAATGGGAGGGTTTTGCAGAGGAAATGGAACGAATTGGCCTCTAACTATAGACTGGCATTTAAAGGTACTGAGCCCAAAGTCATTTGATAGCCCTGCCTCTGGAGCAAGTGAGGAAAATGACCTGCTCCTAACTGCCCTCCAAAACTGAAAGGGGAATCTTGGGTTCCATATGGGGTTACACAACTGCTGAATATTGTTAATGGAATAGAAGGATATTCTCAGAGGAGAGGCATTGGAAGACAGGTGGGCAATAAAACACTCCCTCTTTACATGACTGTAAGCCCTCCTTCAGGTATGGGATGAGGACCGAGTGTGGGAGAGAGGGAAAGGACTTGAGCATCAACACTGCAACTCATTACTTACCATTCATGTGTTCAAAGGACTGATTTCGACTGACCATGAATTCCCGAATCCTATGCATAGCATTGATCTTTGCTGCTACTTCTTGTGATTCCAAATAATCTATTACCAAGGAAGGTAGAAAAGGAGTGCTGTTTAGACACAGCATGCTTATACCTAGTGAGATGGTCATTCTGAGCATAGCACACACCTGTCTCCCTCTGCCATAGTCACAAGGACACAATTTCTAATGCCATTGCTCAGCCCTGGAACAGGCGATGCCATACGAAAGGAGACAGTGCACTGGAGCGCATGTGGAATGTGGCAATCTGTACAGTGGTACCTCGCAAGACGAAATTAATTCGTTCCGTGAGTTTTTTCTTCTTGCGAGTTTTTTTGTCTTGCGAAGCACGGTTTCCCATAGGAATGCATTGAAAATCAATCAATGCGTTCCTATGGAAACCGCTTTCAGACCAGGTCTGGGGACAGTCTGTCCCCCGACCTCTTCTGAAGGCTGGGGGGGGGGGGACAAGGGCTTTTCTTCCCACCGCCAGCCTTCAGAAGGCTGTTCTGAAGGCTGGCGGTGGGAAGAAAAGCCCTTCTCCCCACCTCCCGCCCCGCAACCTCCGGGGACAGGAGGGCTATGCTGCCGACCGCCAGCATTTTAAAAGCCCCCGGGACAGCGGAGACCTCTTCTGAAGGCCGGCGGGGGGCAAAAGTCTTTGCTCCCGACCGCCAGCATTTTAAAAGAGGTCCCCGGAGATTTCCCTATGGGCTTTCTTCTTGCGAAGCAAGCCCATAGGGAAATTCGTCTGGCGAAGCACCTCGAAAAACGGAAAACTCTTTCTTCTTGCGAGTTTTCCGTCTTGCAAGGCATTTGTCTTGTGAGGTACCACTGAACTTGGGGCATCAGCTACCTCTTGGTGCAGAGCTTAGCTGGTGGGGTTTTTCCCCCACTTAGATTGAATCAAATCAATGGGGAGTACAAGGACTTAATGGAGGTCAGGTTGTGCCTCCCCTCTTTTTGAAAGGGTTCTTCATATTGAAGGAAGGCTATCCTTATCACATCTGATGGGCTTTCTTTGCTAGAAGAGTAGGAACTTACACAGGACAAGCAGCACAGTTGAGATAGAAAGCATGAGGACACACAGGAACCCAACAGCCCATTCACCATAGTAAGATTCCTCCTCATCAGGCAGTGTCTCTGGAAGAAAAAAAAAGGAATGAAAATTGTCCTTGGACCACCCACAGAAAGCATCCTGGCATCATCCCAGTGGATAAGCTTGTTCATATATTCTGGCTTTAGCCAGCAGCACCTAAAGCACAAAAGCTTTGAAAGCTGCTGCTCAATAAACCTACACTGGACTGAAAGCTTGATAACTTGATAACTATGGGCTTGTCACAAATTTTCCCTCTGTCTTCCAAGGAGCACCCTGTTGGGATTTTTGCCTATGTGCTATCTGATGCAGCTTCCCACAAAAGCAATTAAGGAGTTGGCCGAAGACCAAGAAGACTGAGCAGAGGGAGTTATTCTGCCTAGAGATATGGGACCTTGGATACAACTCTGCTATTGGACGAGGCCACTCACATAGGCATGATGACTCATGACCTTCCTGTTGGTTAGTGGTTGATCAGTCAACGTTGTTCTGAGAGTTAGTTGGAGTTTGTTCAGAGAGAGTTAAGATCCGTGTCTGTATCCTGTATATAGTAACTTGTGAGTCTGCTGTAAATAATAAACCTATAAGTAACCAGTCTGCGTATGCTCTGCAATATTCAACAGGTTATGGTTGAGATCCTTCAACAGGTTATGGTTGAGATCCTTCAATACACCCTGCCACCATTGCTGCGACTACAGCACCAGCAGTTGTAGTGAATGGTATAGTTTGCATGGGCCGAAAAGATGGCTGAAGAACATCACAAAATGGATGCAATGCCTTTGAACTGATCACGAACTGTGTTGCATAAGTGCTAATGGAATGTGGAAAACATCATAATGTTTTGGCAAAAACAGTGTGTGCCGGGAACGGTACGTGCAAGGAGGCTTGGAGGTGGGCTGTAGAACTTTACACAATGTTTAGATAAGATAAGAGTTGTAAGATGATGCTGAGGACAAGGATGTGAGATGCCAAAAACATGCCAAGAACAAGGAGTAAGGAGTTGTGTAATGGAAGACCAAGGTGTATAAATGGTAAAGCCTTACAGCCTCAGTTGTGTGCCAGACATTGACAGCTGTCGTCCGGTCACTTTTGTTTCTTACTGGGTCTGATCAATCCAGTGTAGAGTGGTGAGTATGGGAGATGTATGTGTCAGGGAGAGGCAAACGGGAAAAGATGAAAGAACAGAAACCAGCAATTATAGAGAGCCGAAAGAGATCATTAGCAGCCTGTCGTCTGACAGTGAGTCTGACGTAGAGAGGGAGGAGGATGAACAAGTCATTCTGTACACAGAGGAAGTCAGGGGAGGGGTTTCCGCAGACTTGCATGCTGGGTACGGAGAAGGGGAAAAAAAGAGTAGACGCGGCAACTGTGCAACAAGGGGACGGACGCTAATTGAAACGCTGGAGATGTACTTTTGAACTTTGTCAAATAAATCAAATAGTTTGGAACTGGCTGGGAGCCCGGAGTCTTATCTATGCCAGCTGGACAGCATTAAGCCTCTGACAGTATGGATGTTTGTGTGATTGAGTGCATGTTCCCTGTCTTGTCATGCTTATTAATCAATAAAGCAATGTTACAGAGAAAATCCAGCGTTGGTTGTCTGAGGTTTACTTGCGCTTTCCTAGAGTGTACTACTGATCTCATTTATGCTAAACACCTAAACAGATGAAAAGGACCTATTGGTCATAACATAGGCTGGATCCTTAGAGGCTGGATCTGCTGCCTTCATGGATTCCGCCACCTGAGGCAGTCACCTCAGCTTGTGAGTTGGGTGGGCCAGCGTTGGCTTCTTGTTTCCCCTAGCCTTTCCCCCTGTACATCAACAATGCCAGTATAAAATAAACATCATGATCAATAGAAGGCAATAGTCAATAACACCTAACTTACTCCATGTAGGGTACACACAGACACAACAACAACAACAAAACCTTGCTAAGCATTGCAAAATATAAAGGCTTATATTCAGAAAGATAGGCAGAGTCCCACTGATTTTAACTAGACATTTTCATCTGAATTCTACAGATGTATAAATTACTGAATTTCTTAAACACTTGGAGGAGTTCTTCTTTCTCTTCATGTTCCTGCCTGGAAGTTAAGATCTATATATTTGGCAGTGATTCGCTAATGGAACTTTTCTGCCATGATGCCCCATTTTTGGAATTTTCTACCCACTGAAATTTTTCTGGCACTTTTCTTGTTGACATTTATACACCAAGTCAATACGTGGCTACTTCTCTGAGCTTTTAGAGAGAAAGAACTAAGCCATGGGTTGGAAAACTTAGGCCCAGGGGCCGTATCCAGCCCAATCACCTTCAAAATCCTGCCCGCGGACGGTCTGGGAATCTGTGTGTTTTTACATGAGTAGAATGTGTGCTATTATTAAAAATGCATCTCTGGGTTATTTGTGGGGCATAGGAATTCGTTCACCCCCCCCCCAAAATATAGTCCTGCCCCCCACAAGGTCTGAGGGACAGTGGACCGTGGTGCCCCCTGCTGAAAAAGTCTGCTGACCCCTGTAGTAAGCCATAGTAAGCAGCGTGTGACAGGGCAGGGATGAAAAAGAAAGAGGAAGCAGAGGGCTTGCAGAAGACCAGGTAAGATTTTTTGCTCATTGGGGATGGGCAAAGATGTCAATTTCTCATTTTTTCCAATCCTTAATTCAGTTCTCCACATTTCCAGACTAGATTGTGATTTTTTTAAAAAAAAACACATTCTAATGAAAATTTGCCAGTGTTTTAGTGCGAATTTCTCTTAATATGCACATATTTTATTGCAATTTGCCTAATCTACAAATTTGCAAAGGAATTTCCTTACGCTAAAGTTTTTTTGTATGTTATTTTTATCAATGCATGCATTTTTATGCACACCTACTTCTAATACATGTGTGTGTGTTTTTAAATAAACATTGCTTGGCTGGACAAACACTTGCAAAATTTGGAGAAGTGTGAGTTTCAGAGTATGGCTCTGTTTCAGTTTGCATGTTGTTCTGGACAGTGAGAATCAGATAAGTACACCTTTAAATGTGAACTGAGCTGAGTTTCCCCCCATCCCTAATTCTTAAATGGAGAAAGAAGCCCAAACTGGGAGTAGCTGTGTCTCTCACATCCTCTCTCCGGTTAAAGAGAAGCAAGCAAGGAAAACAGACAGAATGGAGGCCCCTGGGCCTTGCTCCAAATATAAAAATATGGTTTGTATTCCTGTGAACTGAAAATAAAATTAGAAACAACTTACCTCCTGATGGGAGACTACTGCTCTTCTTCATTTTGTCTATTCATTTTCACTGGCTTCTCCACCTGGATTGTTCTCTACGGAAATATATAATGGACTTTGTTTTTTTAAAATATTTTTATTATTATTATCATCACTTTTAGCAAATCAATTTATAAATCAATATATCCAATTAATGCTGTTAAGGTGCTACACTCAATATGCCAGCAAATTTGGAAAACTCAGCAGTGGCCAGAGGATTGGAGAAGATCAGTCTACATCCCAATCCCAAAGAAGGGAAGTGCCAAAGAATGCTGCAACTACCGCACAATTGCGCTCATTTCACACGCTAGCAAGGTTATGCTTAAAATTCTACAAGGCAGGCTTAAGCAGTATGTGGACCGAGAACTCCCAGAAGTGCAAGCTGGATTTAGAAGAGGCAGAGGAACCAGAGACCAAATTGCAAACATGCGCTGGATTATGGAGAAAGCTAGAGAGTTCCAGAAAGACATCTACTTCTGCTTTATTGACTATGCAAAAGCCTTTGACTGTGTCGACCACAGCAAACTATGGCAAGTTCTTAAAGAAATGGGAGTGCCTTATCACCTCATCTGTCTCCTGAGAAATCTCTATGTGGGACAAGAAGCTACAGTTAGAACTGGATATGGAACAACTGATTAGTTCAAAATTGGGAAAGGAGTACGACAAGGCTGTATATTGTCCCCCTGCTTATTTAACTTATATGCAGAATTCATCATGCGAAAGGCTGGGCTGGATGAATCCCAAGCCGGAATTAAGATCGCCGGAAGAAATATCAACAACCTCAGATATGCAGATGACACAACCTTGATGGCAGAAAGTGAGGAGGAATTAAAGAACCTTTTAATGAGGGTGAAAGAGGAGAGCGCAAAATATGGTCTGAAGCTCAACATAAAAAAACCCGAAGATCATGGCCACTGGTCCCATCATCTCCTGGCAAATAGAAGGGGAAGAAATGGAGGCAGTGAGAGATTTTATTTTCTTGGGCTCCATGATCACTGCAGATGGTGACAGCAGTCACGAAATTAAAAGACGCCTGCTCCTTGGGAGAAAGGCGATGGCAAATCTAGACAACATCTTAAAAAGTAGAGACATTACCTTACCAACAAAGGTCCATATAGTTAAAGCCATGGTTTTCCCAGTAGTGATGTATGGAAGTGAGAGCTGGACCATAAAGAAGGCTGATCGCCGAAGAATTGATGCTTTTGAATTATGGTGCTGGAGGAGACTCTTGAGAGTCCCATGGACTGCAAGAAGATCAAACGCATCCATTCTTAAGGAAATCAGACCTGAGTGCTCACTGGAAGGACAGATCGTGAAGTTGAGGCTCCAATACTTTGGCCACCTCATGAGAAGAGAAGACTCCCTGGAAAAGACCCTGATGTTGGGAAAGATGGAGGGCACAAGGAGAAGGGGACGACAGAGGATGAGATGGTTGGATAGTGTTCTTGAAGCTACAAACATGAGCCTGACCAAACTGCGGGAGGCGGTGGAAGACAGGAGTGCCTGGCGTGCTCTGGTCCATGGGGTCACGAAGAGTCGGACACGACTAAACGACTAAACAACAACAACAATATCCAATTACATTTTCCCATTTCCCCCTTCCCTCCCACTCCCACCCTCCAAAGACTTCCCTCGGCTCCTCTCTCTGATTTGTTTATACATATTATTCTCTGCATGTTATAAAATTGTACATATCATTGCCTTATCTGTCATATGTTCTACTAATGAATTTGTGGATGTTTATTCAAAACCTGCCAAAGGAGTCCAAATCCTTTTGTGGTCTTTTTAAATAGTTTGTAAATAGTTCCTATTCTTCCTTGAAATCACGATTGTCCTTCTCACACAGTTTCTATGTCAACTTTGCCAACTTTGCATAGCTCATCAGTTTTTCTTGCCATTGTTTTTTCGTCGGGACCTCCTCATTCTTCCATCCTTGTGCTAACAAGACTCTTGCTGCTGTTGTAGCATACATAAATAGGTTTGCAGACTGCTTAAACTGTAACTCAAAGACATCCTTCACAAACCTGGCATCCTCCTAATGGTATTTGGCTGGGGCTGATGGGAATTGTAATCCAAAACGACCTGCAACAGACCTGGTTGATGAAGGCTACATTAAGACGAATGGAGTACTTAAGGAGCACTCATAGCGTTCATTATTATGCTCCTCCTGCTTTGTATGATAGGCTGGCTGGAGTTTTGTGGAGCATAGTTAACACAGCATTTGCACCCAGAAAGCCTCTGGGATCTCCAGCAGCAGCAAAGCAATGCCTGAGATTTTGAAGTGTGGGTGACTGTGTCAGATGACGCAGCACTGGGCAAGGCAGGGAATTCTCTGACTCAGTGAAAAGAGGGACAAAGAATTTTGTTCTGTCTGCCTTCTTAAGCAGACCGACCTAATTTGCACCTCCTGAACAAATAAGCAGCTCAAAATGTAATTATCATTTGGGTTTTTCGCATTTCCAAATTTTGTGATATGGTCCTTGGCTCAAATTAAATACAAATGCATTTTTTAAACAACAACAACACACACTTGTGTACTTTGTGATAAATACATTCAGAAACATGTGTGCCGAAATAAGATATATATCTAAACACTTAGTTGGTGTTTAAAACTCATATTTGAATACAATTTTTCATACTGAATTTTCTTTCTTGTCAAAATTCACACCTCAGCATAGAAATGGGATGGAATGGACTTATGAATAAACACATATGAAACACATGTGAAAGTGACATGGATGAGAAACCGACTAATCTACCCATCCTTAAGTACAAGGCAGTTTCATACGAATAACATCCCCCACCCAATTCTGCCCCTATTTGGATACCGTGGTGCTCCCATCAGCTGATTGTCTCTTGGCCTCAGCTTCTTCCTGCAGACAGATGTTCCTTCCTTCAACAGCTCCAACCACCTCCTACTTTGATACAGAACATTCTAGAACTCTTCCCATTCAGCTTCTGCTGCTCCCTAACTGGGACTGGCAACCAGCCAATCAGCATTCCACATAGAGCAGAAAGTCCGGGAGCCAGCGTGGTGTAGTGGTTAAGAGCAGTGGACTCGTAATCTGGTGAACCAGGTTCGATTCCCCGCTCCTCCACATGCAGCTGCTGGGTGACCTTGGGCCAGTCACACTTCTCTGAAGTCTCTCAGCCCCACTCACCTCACAGAGTGTTTGTTGTGGGGGAGGAAGGGAAAGGAGAATGTCAGCCGCTTTGAGACTCCTTAGGGTAGTGATAAAGCGGGATATCAAATCCAAACTCTTCTTCTTCTTCTGGGAAAATACTTAGTTTACATATTTGCTAGAAGCCTTATAGCTGGGCTGGAAGATTGGGAAAATATTGCCTAACAGAAAAAGATCATTTGGATGTCCTTCTGGAGTGAATATTTTGAATATCGAATAGACCCCTTATTTCCTCTGTTAAGGACCAACTGGTTTGATGGTTCTGTTTTCCAATAGATGATGCAGTAAAATATTATAAAAGCAAGGAACTGCAGAAAGAGTGGGGAGGGGAGCCGAAATAAAATATATATGATACATTGTTTGCTTTCCAAGTTTTTCTTTTAAAAATTTTGGTATGTTGTAAAATTAATTATATAAAGAATATATATGTGTGTGTGTGTGTGTGTGTGTATTTGTTGTTGTTTAGTCTTGTCCAACTCTCCGTGACCCCATGGACCAGAGCACACCAGGCACTCCTGTCTTCCACTGCCTCCCGCAGTTTGGTCAAACTCATGCTGGTAGCTTCCAGAACACTGTCCCACCATCTCGTCCTCTGTCGTCCCCTTCTCCTTGTGCCCTCCATCTTTCCCAACATCAGGGTCTTTTCCAGGGAGTCTTCTCTTCTCATGAGGTGGCCAAAGTCTTGGAGCCTCAGCTTCAGGATCTGTCCTTCCAGTGAGCACTCAGGGCTGATTTCCTTCAGAATGGAGAGGTTTGATCTTCTTGCAGTCCATGGGACTCTCAAGAGTATCCTCCAGCACCATAATTCATTCTTCGGTGATCAGCCTTCTTTATTGGTCCAGCTCTCACTACACACACACACACACACACACACACACACACACACACACACACTTCCAGGAGATGATTTATAGCCACCAAAAATTCTGGTGCTTCTCCAGAACCTGGGAAGAAGGTGTTGGGACAAAAATGCCTCAAGGATGAGATGCAAACTCTAGAGCATATCCCTGTGTTACTGTCTCCATCACCTACCTGTCTGAGCTGACATCCTTCCAACGGTGTGTGAAAGCCAACAGCCTCACCCCCACTGGACGTGAAAGCAGACTTGATTCCGAGTCAGGAGGAGGAAGCCTCCTACCTACCTTCTGAAACTTTTTTGTATAGAAAACAAAGTGTCCCTGCTCTGTGTGAGAGAAGCGGGAAGTCCCTGGCCTGATCACACTTAAGTGAGCCTCTCTGGAACTCCACAGCCCTGCTGGGCTCACACTAATACCCTCATACTCCCTCCTCAGTCATATTCAAGATGATGGAGAGAAATACACATGAGGATTTTTTTTTACATTTTTCAAAGCACAAAATGGTGGAAACCACAGAAGGGAAGAGGAGAAGACACAGGAGATGGACCAAAACAACTCTTAAGGACAGGAGAACACTATGGGACTAATCCAGATGTTCAAAGAAGTTAAGCAAACAAGGTGTAATTGGAAAAAGGAGTGAAATTGCTTGTTTGGATCTCAATATCTTGTTTAGAGATAGGATGCCAGGTGCACAGGGTTGCCTAGCAACAGTACAACACTGAAAGTCAGGCTTGCTGATTTATCCAACCTCACTTTTTCTCAGGAATGTGCATATGAGCAGAAACTGGTATAGAAGTCAAGTCTGCATTGCATTCTGTAATCTGGGGGCAACAAGGCGAGAGTCTGTGAGCAACTGTGTTTGGTGGGTTTTACACAGCGTAGTGTGAGCTAGCATGGTAAAGAGCTGGTGGATATCTCTGTATATTTGTTTCTTTACTTCTAAGACCAGAAGAACTGTATTACAGTAGTTAGTACATTTATCTTTGTCTTGTGAGACAATAAACACTTTATACTTAAACTTAGAACTGAACTGAGTGGGACAGAGGTTTTTCTTAACCAGGAACTCTGGAAAAAGATGACTACTGGAAAGCAGGAAAACTCTGAAGTTCAGCTGGAAGACCGCTGGAGCTGTGGATTCACTGTTAACCCCACTGGTCGAAATGTGGTGAATTACTAACTGATAGCGGGCCCATGCCTGGCAGGTTATAAGCCAACAGACGTCTGGAAGTCGTAATATAGAACAAGACAATGGAAACTGTCACACTCACAGGAAGACCAATTCTCTCAGAAATAAAGAGGAGAGAGACACCACTGCTCTGACTGCAGGCAGAGTTGGTCTGGGGGAAGTGGGGCGACTCCTCCCCTAGAGAGGCCACGAAGACCCTTCCTGTTGCCAATAGGGGGAGTCATCCCTAAGAAGAGTGTTATGTTCCCCTCCCCCCCCCCCAATCTGGTAAAATGTTCCCCTCCTGCAGGTATACTAAATCAATCTTCCTCCACTTGGTGCCCTCCAATGCAACCTGTTGGTTAGGGCTGATGGCACCTAGAAGGCACTGAGTTGGGAAAGGATGTATTGGATTAATTATTGCAACAGAACGTGGGCTACGACTGAGTCCTCCTTGCTTTATTTTCCAGGAGTTTCCATTATCTGAGGTTGCAAAATCAGGTCACCTGAGGATGCAGGATTGACAAAAGGCTTTTGAGTGCTGGTGTCAAAGACCTGATCTCTTCCATGCCCTTAATTCCATAATTTGGATCATTGACCATGGCTTCTATTAAAGGTGGGTCGATTCATTGTCCACGAAGAGTTTTAATTGAACCATCGTTTATCAGGCTTCTTCTTACATATGCTTCTTTTTTGATCAAGACGGGGAAAGTTCTCCCAACATCGCAGTGGTGTTGCACACTTTGCTTTTATTGCACCGACTGGTTTATAAAGGTGGTTGTCTGGCTTACCGACTGCCCAGTAACTGAAAAGAAAAGGAAGCACAAATCAATGAGTCAGTGAGAAGCAAATTATTATTGTTGTTGTTGTTGTTGTTGTTATTAATTTATTTATACCCCGTACATCTGGCTTGGTGTCCCTATCCATCAACATGGGGTGTGTACTTTATTTCAGCATTAAGAGATCTCCCCCTCTCAGAATCCTCAGATTCCAGGGCATTAAATGAAGCTGGTCTGAAAAAAGAAAAGGCTTCTTCACACAGCATGAAGTTAACCTGTGGAACTCACTTCAACAGGAGGTGGTGATGGCCACCAACATGGAAGGCTTTAAAGCAGAGGCTCCCAAACCTATGTGGCCTACCACCTCCTTTCAGAAAAAAAATAAAAATACTCAGCACCCCCCCCCCCCAGGAACCAACCTTTTTAAAGCAAACAAATAAAAGATGCAGTGAAAAATTTGCATTCTTTTATGTGTCTGTATTTCTACCCAGTGCTATTTTTCTAGAAAAAAAGATGCCGGAACTCACCATGAATGCCTCCCTCTTTCTCTTTGAACTGCACCCACCTGGGAGGTTCCATAACTCACCTGAGAGGTTCTGGAACCCACCTGAGAAGTCCCAGAACTGAGTTCCTGTGAGTTCCCCCTGAAAAAGCCCTGTTTCTACCTATATCCTACAACCTAATAAAGAAATATTAAAATTCCATGGAGCGGACCAGAGTTAAGACTGCCGGCTCAGTCCGATCTATCCCAGGGGCGGAGCCGGTGCCGCATCCTGCCTGTCATGGGCCAAATAGGCAGGCAGTCTGCGATCCACTTCCTGGGTCTGGGTGAAGCCCAAAAGTTCACCTTAGCCTGTGAAAACCTCTCCCCTCCAGTGCACTTGCCAGATCCAGGGGAACTTTTGCTGCCAACCCACAACGGAGCCCTACCTGGCAGTAAGCGTCATTACATAACAGATGAATCTTCTCTTCCACCCCACTTATTTTTATTCAACGCCCCCTTGGATTGTTCCAGTGCCCCCCAGGGGGGCAGTATCGCACACTTTGGGAAACATGGATTTTAAGGAAGATGACTTCTAGTGTTATGAGAGTAGGAGAAAACCTTTTCTCTATCCTCTTTCTCCACACTCATTAGTTCTGAGTGGACATAAGACCTTGCAGTTCCAGTAGATTCTTCATTCTGTAGTGCCAGAGCTAATTAACTGGGACAATGGTGGTAGAAAGCAACAATAACCACTGAATGATACTATGGAACAAAGCAAGCCTTGTGTACCTGCATTCCTACACTTTAGCAAGCATTTAAGAAGCAGTAGAATTCCTCACACTTATGTTTTCGTCTCTGTTCAAAGAGGCAAACTATCATATTTTAACAAGGTGAGGTCAAAAAGCATTGCTTGGTCTTCCCAAAAATGGAGAGGATCAAAACTGAGGGGGAGGCAAAGGGGACATGCTGTCGCCACCCTGCTCTAGTCATGGACTGGTCATGCTGTTCGGATGCCTGATTATCGTCTTCCAACGTAACTACTTTATTCTGAATTTAAAAATGGAAAGTGTAATGCCGGTGGCCAACAACAGAGGTTTAAAGACTCTCTCAAGGCAAATATTAAAGAATGTAGTATAAACACCGACAATTGGGAATCGCTGGCTTGTGAGCACTCCAGTTGAACAGCCTTTACTAAAGGTGTCATGGACTTTGAAGACACTGAAACTCAGGACAAAAGGGAGAAACATGCTAAGAGGAAGGCACATTTGGCGAATCCTCACCGTGATCAACCTATGTCCTCACTGAGGAAGGACGTGTGGATCCACTTACGGACTCACTGTTAAGACTGTGTCCATGGAAGACAATCTTACACAGCTACAAGAGATCGCAGAAGAAGAAGAAGAAGAACTGGGGTGATTTGAAGGACTACAGTGTCCATCTACATGGTGAGGGTGGAGAGAGACTGTGAGAAGGCAAGGGTGAGGGGGGCATTTGGCTATGTGGAGTCCTAGGTGGCTGGTGCCCATAAGTAGTGGCAGAGTGGAAGGCAAGGAGACAAACCATATGTGGAAGCAACGACTGGAAGAACCACCTCCACTCCACCCAAGATTGGTTGTAGGTATAAGAAGGCTGAGGACAGACTGAGGTTGGTGAGGCACATTTGCCCTACTGGACCAGCCCCCGCCATGTGGGGCGATTTCTTGTCTCAATGTAGAAGCCCTTCATTGTTGAGCATGAAACTACCATCAGGCCCCGTCAAACTACGCAGCATTATCATTTCTGATGAAGCTGGACAATATAATATTGCTTCCACCCTACAAAACTGCCTTTCTGACATGGAACATAAAATGCAATGGAAATAAAATACTGTGCTGGGTTCTAGATGCAGACAAAGGACAGGAAGAGCTTTCAATGAAGAGCAAAAAACTAATTCATAGCAAAGTTTCTACAATACAATAAACAGAGAAACGTTGCTTCCAGACTCACTATCGTGGTGGGAAAGTGTTATCTATCCATTTCCATCCAACGAAATGACGGAGCCCAATCCAGAAGTCATGCTGTTCGTCTTTAATTGCATTTTCCAGGAACTCCTGCTAAAAGCACAATCAGAAAGTCTTTCCTAGGAATGAGAGGCCAGAATCCACTCTCAGGTCATCCCCAGACTGGCCCCATCTGCACTGTGAAGTATCATACCACTTTAAACAGTCAATGCTTCCTCCAAAGCATCCTGGGAACTGTAGGGTTTTTTTTGGGGGGGGGGGCAAATATTTTTTTTATTGATTTTCATTTTTTCTTTACAAATTAAAAGGTAAAGGTACCCCTGCTCGTACGGGCCAGTCTTGACAGACTCTAGGCTTGTGCGCCCATCTCACTCTATAGGCCGGGGGCCAGCGCTGTCCGGAGACACTTCCGGGTCACGTGGCCAGTGTGACGAAGCTGCATCTGGCGAGCCAGCGCAGCACACGGAAACGTCGTTTACCTTCCCGCCAGTAAGCGGTCCCTTTTTATCTACTTGCACCTGGTGTGGCTTTCGAACTGCTAGGTTGGCAGGCGCTGGGACCGAACAACGGGAGCGCACCCTGCAGCGGGGATTCGAACCGCCGACCATGCGATCGGCAAGTCCTAGGCGCTGAGGTTTTACCCACAGCGCCACCCGCGTCCCATTCTTTACAAATTAGTCACTAATTAAAACAAATTTAACATTTTCCCAAATCTGACTTCCCATAAGCCTTCCTAGACGTTTTAATGATTCTCCTTCATGCTGCATCATATTTCTCGATTACTTCTAGTTTATCTTCAGACTTTACAAATAACCTTACAAAATGCAATATTTTTACTTTACAAACAGCTCTCCATCAATCAATTCCTGCACATACATTATTTAACATTTCCAGTTTTGACAAGTGAGGTCACTTATCAGATTCTCAATCCTTACTAAATCATTAATTAATGTTAATTAAAATATGACTTCCTCTCCTTCCATCTGCATATATAGAAACACAGCAATCCAGTCCAATAATTAGTCTTCTTGCTGCTCAGCTCCTCTGTCCCACATCACATGTAATCTGAAGTCTTTTTCTTTAAGATAGAAACTCCAAGGTCAACCATCTTGCTTTGTGTAATTTCCCACCAGTAAGATCATAGCAACCAGCCCACATTATTTTTTTTTTTTGGGGGGGGGGAGTGGGAGGACGACGACACTAACCACATTCTCCTAGATATTTCACAGTTCAAATCCATATTATAGCCTCTCCCCCAATCTGAGATTCTCAAATGGATATATCCCACCAATAGAAATACCAGTTCTTCTAGAAATCTGCTCCTTTCTAGCCCAGAATCCCAGAATTGTAGAGTTGGAAGGGACCCCAAAGGTCTAACCCCCTGCATTGCAGGAATGTCCTGTCCAAACTCACCGGTGGGGTTTGCTGTTAGCATGTGCAACAAGGCTTCCTCTATCAAGTTGGATCACTTGGGGTTCACTAAGTTCTTATTGTCTGCTCTGTGGGATGTAACCCACTGGTGCAATCAAATGCAATATTCTTATTTCCATAGCGTGAGCACAGGCAGGGGGACATCCAGTCAGTGTAGCTTCCTGTTCTGCTGGTCTGGAGCATCCTCCCCCTGGATGTGACCTGGGAGATGGGCATGGCCCTGGCTGACTCCATAAAAGAGCAGTCATGCAGCCATCCTATCTCTCTTGCCGATCTCTTGCTTGCTGCTCTCATGCAGCCATGTTGTAAATTTTGTAAATTTTGCTGTCTGCTGGCTTTCAGCCAGCAGCACATGAGCTCAATCTCCATGCGAGATGAACTCACAGATTGTTATGTAACTACTAAAGTAAAGCTTGCCTTTCAGGGATCAAATCGTGAACTGAAATGTGAGTAAACCTCTTGTTATTTCAAAAGGAAAGACTTGTTTCTTTATTCTTCTAAGAGGGATAAAAGGATACACCAGGAATAACCCATCTGGGCAAGCTAGATTGGATTACTTAACTAAAGTATGTACTGAGTTGAATAGGATCCAAAATGCAGCAGTCTGATTGGTTGTAGAACAATAGGATCCAAAATGCAGCAGTCTGATTGGTCCTAGAACAATGCAGGAGTATGATTGGTCTGCAGGAGCCACCCAATCGAGCTCCAGATAGAAGTGAATCCACAACCTGATTGGCCTACAGGAGAATTCCGGAATTAGCCAATCACGTGGGGCCTATTGTGTAAATAATGCATATAAAGCAGATACTTTGGGGAAACTTTCATTCCTCCTCACCACTACGAGCTGAATAAAGAGCATGAAATCCACTCTCGACTCTGAGTATATTTCAGATTCAAACAAATCTGCAAACTAGCTTCCTGCTATATTGAAGGGAATCTGTTCTGCTACATCACTCACTACGCAGGATAACACCAACACAATCCAAGAGTCCAAATTTTAATCTGCGTCACATCTTCATCTTCTTTGAATCCCTTCAGTTTAGGAGGGGAAAAGGCACAGTGGACTTAGAGACTGCTTCAATTGCAGAGGGCTTAGCACCCAGCACCTTACACACCTTTGCTTCCATGGAGGCAGGAACGGGTTCAGGAGATGACCGTGGGTATCTTTTCTCCTTTATATCCCTCAAGGAAGTACGGGAGGCAATTCAGCCTCAGGTTACCCCCCTCCCCTGTGCCAGAGTCTTTCTCACGAATGGGAGAGACGCCACTATTGGCACAGACTAGAACAGGAAGTTAGGAGCTGTAATTTCTTGTTTGGTGCTGAGAGTTGTTAGTTGTTAGGAGAGCTCTTTTCCCCTCAGATTCCAAAGTGGGTTATCTATCCATCCCACTTCCCACAGAACTCTGGGAATTGTAACACTGTGAGGGGAATAGGAGGTCTGCTAAAAAGCTCTCAGTATCTTTAACAAACTTCCCAGGATCCTTTGGGGGATGCCATGACTGTCATGTTTTAAATGTATACTGCAGCTATGGCCAAAGTATCTTGCCCAGGAAGGCTTAAAACCATCAAATTGCAAAGGTTTATTCATGCCATTTCTATATACAGTGTTCAGCTAGCTTACCTCCTCTTTTTCATTTTCAATAATAACCAGTTTGGATTTTTGACTCTCACAAAAGCTGTCTGCCTGACTCCAGTCTACTAGTCCTTCATCAAATAAATAGAGAGCCTCTTTATATACCTGCCACTTTTGAGGATGATTTGAAGTGAGGTCATCTTTGAATCCAGCCAGAAATTGGGAAGGGGGGGAGGGCGGAGAGAGAGAGGAAAAAACGACAACAGTTTTAGATGGACTGAAGGTCTTACAGATTTTATTATTATTATTACAGTGGTACCTCAGTTTAAGAACAGTCTGGTTTAAGAACGATTTGGTTTACAAACTCCACAAAAACGGAAGTAGTGTCCTGGTTTGAGAACTTTAACTTGGTCAAAGAACGGAATCCAAACGGTAGAAGGGCACTGGTGGTGGGAGGCTTCATTAGGGAAAGCGCACCTCGGTTTAAGAATGGTTTTTGGACTTCCAGAACCGATTAAGTTTGTAAACCGAGGTACCACTGTATTTTAAATAAAGTCATTATGAATTACATACTGATATTTCATTTCAATCCAGCAAAAGACATGGTAGCTAACATTCTGAAAGGTTTGTTCTAATAAAGATCATCTGAAGGCATCCCTGTTTAGGGAAGCTTTTAATGTTTGATGTATTACAATATTTTAATATTTTTTTTGGAAGCCGCCCAGAGTGGCTGGGGAAGCCCAGCCAGATGGGCGGGGTATAAATAATAAATTATTATTATTATTATTATTATTATTATTATTATTATTATTATTATTAAAGGACACATTTAAAGCCAGGTCATTTGTCCTCCTTTTCCTTCCCATTCCAATGTTTGCATTCATCAACAGATTGGTAATGCTATGAAGATTGTGTGGCACGCCCAATCTCTGCCGAGTAGTAGCAAGATTCAGGGAGGTTGCATATGCTTGCCCAGGGTTGTGTTTCCATTGAGAAAATTGAGGAATAGTGGAGGTGAGTACTTAAGAAGTATGGTTTATTTGACACGTATTTAGATGAGATGCTTTAGATGAGATTCTTGCATAGCAGCGGGTTGGACTAGATTACGCTTGGGATTTCCTTCCAACTCTACAATTCTATGATTTTGCTTGCAGATAAATTCTTCAATGGAGGAGGTACAGAACATTATACCCTCAACATCATCATCTTAAGAATAGCTTACTGATTGCAGACTCGACTTCATTTGCTCTGTCAGCCCATATAAGCAATTCACCTGCTAACTTCTCAGCTTCAGCAAGTATTTCAGAATCTGAAAGGTTTGGATAATTTAGGTCAGTGAGATCTCAAACAGCTGTTCAACTCTATAAAAAGGCTGTTTCCCTATAACTTGTGACGGGCCACATTCTAGCATTCAGGGTGGTCTGTAATCTGCTGAGCATTGATCTGATAAACTGTGCTCTGGAGATCTTAAGAGAGGTGTTGTGATTCTATTGCTTGTGTGCTAAGAATTCACCTCTGCACCACTTCTGTTTGTTACCCAGGTGTGGGACCACCTTTTAAATAAACCACAGAACCAAGGAAATTATTTCAAGTCCACCATCCAGATTTAGAGACCCAGTGTTTTTATTTAGTTGTACCTTGGATCTCAAACGCCTTGGCTCCCAAACAAATCAGCTCCCAAAGGATCAAAACCCGAAAATGAGTGTTCTGGTTTTCAAAAGTGCTTTTCGAAGCTGAACATCCGATGGGGCTTCCATGGCTTCAGGAATTTCCTGCAGCCAATCAGAAGCCGCACTTTGGTTTCTGAATGATTTGGAAGTCGAACAGACTTCCGGAACAGATTCCAATCGACTTCCAAGGTACGTTTGTATTTTATTTATCTATTGCAATAGGACAGAGCTCAACCCAAGGCGCTAGTTGAGAAGGTCTGTCCCGAGGCGCTTCAGAACAAAAGCTTATATTGTAGTTCAAACACAGCAAACAAAGAGTCACCAAACATCTTCTCATATGCCAGGAAAGGTTACAAGCCATGGGATAGAAAACATGTATAGTGTCTTCCTACTCTCCACTTCCCCTACTATCACCTTGGGGTTGACCAGAAGTGCCTAGGCCTTTTGCTGTTTTTAGGTATTGAATGTCCCACTTTGCTCTGGCCACCTAGTCTATGATCAGTCTTTAATAACACTCCTCCATCAATCTTTCAGGAAACTGCCAAGGATTTCTGCTTAACACCCTGGTACTAACTCATAGGAAAACATCCTGACATTTCTGCTGCTTCCAGGGTCAGATAAAGAGAGACTCACAAATGCAGAACTTACAGAAATCAAGCCTCATACATTTTAAAAGGTTAAATGCAATTAATATGAAACACTGAAACATTATTTAAATAAAATATATACACATTGCCTGACTGTGAGGCTGGTGAGTGTGGGCCTCACCCCATAGGCCAGGTGGAAAGGGCCTTGCAGGGAGCGGCCTCTATGCCTCACAGTCAGGCAATGTCACTCCGGTCTCATGAGGAGCCTCTTCAGTGGGGCTGGTGAGTGTGGGCTCGCCCCATGGCCAGATGCAAGGGCCTTGCAGGGAGCGGCCTTCACACCCCACAGCCGGGCAATGTTCCTCCGGCCTCATGAGGAGCCTCTTCAGTGGGGCTGGTGAGTGTGGGCTCTGCCCCCTGGGCCAGGTGAAAAGGGCCTTAGAGAGGTCTTGTGAATTATCCAACACTCATAGCTGTCAACTTTTCCCTTTTTTAAAGGGAAATTCCCTTATTCCAAATAGGATTCCTCGCAAGAAAAAGGAAAAGTTGACAGCTATGTCCAACACTGCATCCTGCCCTGTACTTTGTGGTTAATTTTGGATGAAGACACGAGCAAAGTGCTTGCACTAATGCACTCAGCAATATGCTCTCTTTACTGCTCTCCTTTCTGCCTAGTTAAAGCTGGGGGCGGGGGGCAGTGGCATATGACTCCAGGGTGTGCACATTGTGGT
The DNA here is from genome assembly GCF_964188315.1 of Podarcis muralis. Lineage (NCBI taxonomy): Eukaryota > Metazoa > Chordata > Lepidosauria > Squamata > Lacertidae > Podarcis > Podarcis muralis. Next base: position 2,854,628 of record NC_135663.1, read on the forward strand.
CTTCTTGTTGGGCTAAGTGCAGTTCAGGTTGGTTGTTGGGTGCCATGGCACTTGGATCATTTTGCAGGTCTTAGAATGGAGTCTTGCTGATGTTCTGGTTTGGGGCTGAACCATTGTCTTTTGGGTACAAGAACTCCAGCACAGCTGAGAATTGGCAAGTGGGCCAAAGTTCAACTCGTAAACAGTACCTAGGTGCAAGAGAACCTTGCCCTGTGGTTTTCAGTAACTGGTATTCGAAGATATACTTCCATTAAGAGTGGAAGAACCTAGTCATTGTGGCTGGTGTCAAAATGATTAGCTGTGCTGTTGAACTAGTGTGGACAGGAACATCTGGGATAGATTTCGGAGGCATAAAATTGTAAAATAGCTTGTGTGTGGCTGAAGATGCAGAAACAGTGTCTCCACACACACATGAACACTCTAGTGTGGACACAGCCTATATGTCTCTTCAGCAAAAATGGGCTCCCAGTTTTGCTCCTGTTGAATGCTATGAATGGGGATATGAGCTGGGGGACCAGCATTTCCAGAGGGCAAATGGTAAGTGAGAGGATGGAACGTAATTCTTCTTCCACCTACTACTATCCTACTGTAGTCCAGCCACTTCACAGTGACTTTTCTTCCTGCTGAGTCAAGAGGCTGGGAAGAAGCTCTGCTATGGGGCAATACCCCCTGCTGGAGCAGGGGCAAGAAGTGGCCCTAAGTGTATGGACTATAACACCTTACTTACCACTCCTTCCTTGGAGGGATGGTTTCTGTTTGATCATGAAGTCCCTGATAGTTTTCATTGCTATATCCATATCAGGTGATTTGTCATCCCGTTTATGAATATCTATGGAAGAGTTAGAAGGGGAAGAAATGGTGAGTCAGCTGATGTGACAGTACCTCCACCCCAGAATTGCTGCGGCTGATTTGTTAGCAATTTTTTAAGGCTCTTCGCATCTCAAAGGAAAAGTGTTTAATGAAGCATCAGGCAGCAGAGTGAGTAACATTCCAGTAATAAAACTGCATTAAAATGAAACATGTAAATCACCCTGTGAAGGGTGGTTGATAAACTGAAGACCTCTTTTGTTTGAATTCAGCTGTTTCGACCACCCAGTGAAACAGACCATACACTTGTTTTTCTAGGAGGAAAGTGGAACAGGGAGTTGCAAGGTAGGACAGGTGACTGCACAGGTTGCTTCATAATGTTGGCCTAAGAAGTCTGAAAGCAGTTATTGAGGGGCAAGAAACAGGCATTCATTTCAATGGGTGAAATTTAGCCACTTCCTTACCTTACACACTGGAATCAATGTGAGGTGAAAGGGCTTAGCTGTTGTTGGATTATGGTGACACTTTTGAAAGTATTCTTCATACTGATGTAAAGCCAACCAGGATAATGCTAAAGGCTTACACAGCCTAGACTTACACAGACTAACTGCTCCAAATGCAGCAAAAAACAGGACCAGGCACAGCATCACTACAATAAATGTACCAATGGAAGAGAGAAAGAACTCTTTTATCTCATGCAAAACAGCAGCGAGTTTTCCTTGATGGACAAAAAGAAAGAAAATCTGCTTAAGTACCATGGCTAACTTTTTTGCTTTTTCATTTCAAGTGACAGTAATGGATCCAGAAGTACTCCTTCAGAGGGAGTCTAACCCCATCCAGAGCAGGCCATATCCCACCCATCTTGTCTAGGGAACCACCCACTGACTGCACCTCAGTCTTGTCTGGATTAAACTTAAATTTAAAGGTTTGTTCCCTCACCTGGGCAAGGAGCAGTGGTAGAGACGTAAATTCTTACCACATTGTGGATCAGCGGAGAACACAGTCTGAAGCTGGCATAGCACTAGTTTGCTTAGCTAAATGAGCCTGTTGGAGTGACAGAGCACGGGTGGCTTTTCTCCAGCCCTTCCCACTACGACTGGCCACACATGCCTCCTGTTGCTCTCCCACTTTTCCTTTCCAGTGTGTTCCTCGACTAGGCTATGAACCAGTTCTATGTGTGTTGCATACATACCTTTTCTGGGAGGTGGTTTTCGTCTGCGTTTTAGTATTGACCTGGATGCCACATTAGATCTGGAAGAGACATTGGATCTGGAAGCCACATTAGATCTGGAAGCCACATTGGATCTGGAAGCCACATTGGATTTGGAAACTGCATTGGATCTGGAAGCCACACTGGTTCTTGAAGCTGCATTGTGGTGTTGGGTCACATAGTATGTAATTTACTTGAACATCAGCAAAAACTTGCAAAAAAGCCTTTGTGTGATAGCAGCTAAATCCCAGTAGGGTAGATCCCTGAAAAACTTGTAGCTCAGGAGCAAAATCGTAGGCAGTGATGATCCTGCAGGAATTCAGTTTTCAACTCTACTCTGCCAGATAAATCTCATTTCTTTTTTTTTAATGGAGTAACAAGCTTGGTGGAACAGGGGAACGATGTGAACATAGTGTATCTTGATTTCAGTAAGGCTTTTGACAAAGTTCCCCATGTTACTCTTGTGAGAAAACTGGTAAAGTGTGGGTTGAATGAGATAACTGTTAGGTGGATTTGTTGACTGACTGAACCGAAATAGTGCTCACTTATGGTTCCCTGATTCAGGTAGGAAGCCGTGTTGGTCTGACACAACTTGGCACAAATGTTCCCAGGGTGGGGGAGGTGGTCCTCATCACCATTTAGATACCAGGTTCCATTTTTCTGCCACTTGAGATATCATACCCAAACTCTGCAGAAAGGAAGGAACAAGGTCTCCCTCTCAAGATGTAGATATGGCTACAGGAACTCTGCCTTCCTGTATGGCACTGAAGAGGAAATAGTAAAAACAACTTACGTTCTGTGAATGTCAGGCCTCCCGCCATTTTAACTGCTTATTTGGATTGGTGCCTTATGTCATCCTGCGTTCAGAACCATATAAAGGAGTAGACAGTTAGCACAACTTCCATGAAAGAATTTAGTGGTCAAAAACCAAATCAGAGTAGCAGTCTGAAGAAGCTCACCTCTTTTTGTTGACAGGACCTTATTCTTAGCTGCCATCTTATCTCCTCATTTTGAGTGGTGTCTCATCCTGGAGTTCTTCTAAGTGACCATTTAATGGATTAGGCTGTTAAAATGATATCTTAAGACAAACCTACTGTTTAAAGATTGGATGCGGGTGGCGCTGTGGGTTAAACCACAGAGCCTAGGGCTTGCCGATCAGAGGGTCGGCGGTTCGAATCCCCGCGATGGGATGAGCCCTGTTGTTTGGTCCCTGCTTCTGACAACCTAGCAGTTTGAAAGCACGTCAAAGTGCAAGTAGATAAATAGGTACCGCTCTGGCGGGAAGGTAAACGGCATTTCCATGTGCTGCTCTGGTTCGCCAGAAGCGGCTTAGTCATGCTGGCCACATGACCCAGAAGCTGTACGCCGGCTCCCACGGCCAATAAAGCGTGATGAGCACTGCAACCCCAGAGTCATCCGCGACTGGACCTAATGATCAGGGGTCCCTTTACCTTTACCTTTACTGTTTAAAGAGCAGTCATATCAAGCTCTTCATTATACAAGGAAGTAGACATGAAAAGCTCTCTGGCATCCTGTCCCCACTTCATTTATAGACATGGAATCTCCTATTCCCTGAAAATACAGTGGGAGAGAAGCAGACTGCTTTTGTCCCACTGTAATAGGGCAGTTTCTTGGGAGAAGGGCAATGACAGGCCTAGACAGCATCTTGAGAAGTAGAGACGTCACCTTGCCAACAAAGGTCCGTATAGTTAAAGCCATGGTTTTCCCAGTAGTGATGTATGGAAGTGAGAGCTGGACCATAAAGAAGGCTGATCGCCGAAGAATTGATGCTTTTGAATTATGGTGCTGGAGAAGACTCTTGAGAGTCCCATGGACTGCAAGAAGATCCAACGCATCCATTCTTAAGGAAATAAGCCCTGAGTGCTCACTGGAAGGACAGATCGTGAAGCTGAGGCTCCAGTACTTTGGCCACCTCATGAAAAGAGAAGACTCCCTGGAGAAGACACTGGTGCTGGGAAAGATGGAGGGCACAAGGAGAAGGGGGCGACAGAGGACGAGATGGTTGGATAGTGTTTTCAAGGTTACCAGCATGAGTTTGACCAAACTGTGGGAGGTAGTGGAGGACAGAGGTGCCTGGCGTGCTCTGGTCCATGGGGTCACGAAGAGTCGGACACGACTAAACGACTAAACAACAACAACAATAGGGCAGTTGGGGCCTTCTGAATTCTAGCTTAGTGACATACTTCATGCAAACGGATCCTGTTCAATCCACAGCATTTCCCACCAGAAGGATCTCCAGCAGGAAGCCTTAGAAAGACCTCCATTTTCCAGAGATCCTGGGCTAAACAGCACATTGGGCAGGACAACCAATGGCCTTAGAAAAAGGCAGCTGACTACGAGTGAATTATCTCCTTTCCCCTTTTGGATACCGTGGTGCCTCCCGGAGTCTTCTCTCCGTCTCAGCTTCTTCCTGCAGATGTTCCTTCCTTCAACGGCTCCAACCACCTTCCGCTTTGATGCAGAACATTCCAGAGTTCCCATTCAGCTTCTGCTCCTTCCTGATTGGGACTGGAAGGCAGCCAATCAGCATTCCACATATAGCAGAAGTCCAGGAAAATATCTACTTTAGTTATTGCTTACTCCACTTCCCTAGTACTCTCATGCAAAAAAGTGACTTTCACGAGTATCTTTGGAATGCTGCAAAGGACAGGTGTTATGTACTGAAGTTCTCACCCTGGGCCAGCAGGGGGATACTGTAGATAGTTTTCGCTCAGGTCCACATATGCAAATAAGGGATTGAAAGTGACGTTCAGTGATTGGATAGTTACAGAAAGTGGTTACTGTTCTAGTGGAGCTCTATATAAGCAGGCTGGCTGAACCCTTCAGCTCAGTTCTGTTCTGGCCTGTGAATAAACAAGAGCTGTTTGAAGAATCACTGTGTCGTCTGATATGTTCACCCACAACTTAACAACAGGCATGTTGTGTCCCCTTTAACCCCAGGGCTAAATGACTTCTGGAGAACTTCTTCAATTAAGTGGATGAGCGCCCCCACCCCTCAAATTGTTGGATTTTTCTTCTTCTGAGACTAAATTTGGAACATGGACTGTTATCCCACTTAACCCTAGGCATTAAATATTTATTCAGGTCCAGCAGAGTTCCACCCACCATGTCAACTACAGGCAAGCAATTGAAATTTAAAAGTATAATTTAATGGACCAAAATAACTCTTAAGGGCAGGAGAACACTATGGGACAAATCCAAGCTTTCAAAGAAATTAAGCATAGAAAGTGTAATTGGAAAAAGGAGTGAAATTGCTTGGCCTATGTTTGGATCTCGTTTATCTTGTATGGGGTTAGGATGCCAGGTGCACTGGGTTGCGTAGCAACAGTACAACACCAAAAGTCAGGCTTGCTGACTTATCCACCCTCACTTTAGAACTGAACTGAGTGGGGCAGAGGTTTTTCATAACCAGGAACTCTGGAAAAGGATGGAGCTGGAGCTGTGGATTCTCTGTTGACCCCACTGGTCGAAGTGTTGTGAATTGCTAACTGATAGTGGGCCCATGCCTGGCAGGTTATGAGCCAACTGTTGTCTGCAAGTCGTAATAAGAAACAAGACAAAGGGGACTGAAACACTCACAGGAAGACAAATTCTCTCAGAAATAAAGAGAGACACGCCACTGCTCTCACTGCAGGCAGGGTTGGTCTGGGGGAAGTGAAATGGCTCCTCCGCCTAGAGAGGCCACGAAGTCCCTTCCTGTTGCCAATAGGGGGAGTCATCCCTAAAGACAGGAGTGTTGTGTCCCCCCCCCCCAATCTGGTAAAATGTTCCCCTCTAGCAGGTATACTAAATCAATCTTCCTCCACTTGGTGCCCTCCAATGCAACCTGTTGGTTAGGGCTGATGGTACCTAGAAGGCACTGGGTTGGGAAAGGATGTATTGGATTAATTATTGCAACAGAACGTGGGCTACGACTGAGTCCTCCTTGCTTTATTTTCCAGGAGTTTCCATTATCTGAGGTTGCAAAATCAGGTCACCTGAGGATGCAGGATTGACAAGGGGCTTTTGAGTGCTGGTGTCAGACACCTGATCTCTTCCATGCCCTTAATTCCATAATCTGGATAATTGACCATGGCTTCTATTAAAGGTGGGTCGATTCATTGTCCACGAAGAGTTTTAATTGAACCATCGTTTATCAGGCTTCTTCTTACATATGCTTCTTTTTTGATCAAGACGGGGAAAGTTCTCCCAACATCGCAGTGGTGTTGTACACTTTGCTTTTATTCCACAAGCCCTTTTATTATTCAGGTCATCTGGCTTTCCGACTACCCAGTAACTGAAAAGAAAAGGAAGCACAAATCAATGAGTCAGTCAAAACCAAATTATCCACATGGGATGTGTACTTTATTTCAGCATTAAGAGATCTCCCTCTCTCAGAACCTCAGATTCCAGGACATTCAATGAAGCTGGCCTGACAAAAGAAAAGGCTTCTTCACACAGCATGAAGTTAACCTGTGGAACTCACTTCCACAGGAGGTGGTGATGGCCTCGAACTTGGAAGGCTTTAAAGCAGAGGCTCCCAAACCTATGTGGCCTACCACCTCCTTTCAGAAAAAAAAGACAAGAAATACACAGCACCCGCCCTGGAAACCAAGATTTTTTAAGTGAACAAATAAAAGAAGCAGTGACAAATTTGCATTCTTTTATGTATCTATATTTCTACCCAGTGCTATTTTTCTAGAAAAAAGATGCCGGAACTCACCATGAACTCCTCCCTCTTTCTCTTTGAATGGCAATTGCACCCACCTGAGAGATCCCAGAACTGAGTTCCTGTGAGTTCCCCCTGAAAAAAGCCCTGTTTCTACCTATGTCCTACAACCTAGTAAAGAAAGATTAAAATTCCATGGAGTGGACCAGAGTTAAGACTGCCGGCTCAGTCCGATCCATCCTAGGGGTGGAGCCGGTTCCGCATCCTGCCTGCCATGGGCCAAATAGGAAGGCAGTCTGCAATCCACTTCCAGGGTCTGGGTGAAGCCAAAAAGGGTTCTAGCCTGGGAAAACCTCTCCCCTCCAGTGCACTTGCCAGATCCAGGGGAACTTTTGCTGCCAACCCACAACGGAGCCCTACCTGGCAGTAAGCGTCATTACATAACAGATGAATCTTCTCTTCTCTTCTACCCCACTTATTTTTATTCAACACCCCCTTGGATTGTTCCAGTGCCCCCCAGGGGGGCAGTATCGCACACTTTGGGAAACATGGATTTTAAGGAAGATGACTTCTAGTGTTATGAGAGTAGGAGAAAACCTTTTCTCTATCCTCTTTCTCCACACTCATTAGTTCTGAGTGGACATAGGACCTTGCGGTTCCAGTAGATTCTTCATTCTGTAGTGCCAGAGCTAATTAACTGGGACGATGGTGGTAGAAAGCAACAATAACCACTGAATGATACTATGGAACAAAGCAAGCCTTGTGTACCTGCATTCCTACACTTTAGCAAACATTTAAGAAGCAGTAGAATTCCTCAAACTATCATAGTTTAACAAGATGAGGTCAAAAAGCATTGCTTGGTCTTCTAAAGCAGTGTTTCCCAAACTTTTTTGGGCAACGGCACACCTGTTTACTGAAAAAAAATCTCACGGCACACCACCATTAAAGCCCCGCCCCGTGACGTCAGCGCGCAGCGTCACGCCGGGAGGGACGCACGAAAGTGAAAGTTTTTTCCCTCCCCCTTGCCGGGGAACCTCCAAGCTTTTGGGGGTGGGAGGAGGCAGCAGAGCGAGGGACTGAGGGACGGCGGCAACTGAGGCGGCGGCGGCTGTTGTGGTGGTGGCGGCGATAGCGGGCGGAGGAGGGGGCGGCGGCGGGGCTTGAGGAGCCGTCGCCGGGAGTTGCTGCTGCTGTTGTTGCTGCTGCTGCCCGGACATGCCGGCCTCCTCCTCCTCCGCTGTCTCGCGCTCCTCCCTTTTGCACGCGCTGCCCCGCCGCTCGGCACCACCACCGCGGAGCCGCCCCCGGCTCGACGCGGATCCTCGCCGCCGCCGCCTCTCACCGCCCGACTCGCCCGCCTCCCTCCCACGGCACACCAGCCAATGTCTGACGGCACAGTAGTGTGCCGTGGAACACCGGTTGGGAAACACTGTTCTAAAGAATGGTGGGGAGCAGAGCTGAGGGGGAGACAAATGGGACATGCTGTCGCCACCCTGCTCTAGTCATGGACTGGTCATGTTGTTTGGATGCCTGATTATTGTCTTCCAAAGTAACTATTCTGAACTGAAAAATGGAAAGTGTAAAGCCGGTGGTCAACAAAAGAGGTTTAGAAACTCTCTCAAGGCAAATCTAAAAAAAATATAGTATAAACACCGACAATTGGGGATCACTGGCCCATGAGCACTCCAGTTGGAGAATTTGTTGTTGTTTAGTCGTTTAGTCGTGTCCAACTCTTCGTGACCCCATGGACCAGAGCACGCCAGGCACTCCTATCTTCCACTGCCTCCCACAGTTTGGTCAGACTCATGTTTGTGGCTTTGAGAACAGTTGGAGAATAGCCTTTACCAAAGGTGTCACGGACTTTGAAAACACTCAAACTCAGGATGAAAGGGAGAATTGTGCTAAGAGGAAGGCATGTTTGGCAAACCCTCACCGTGATCAACTCCTTCCTGGAAACCAATGTCCCCACTGTGGAAGGATGTGTGTATCCAGAATTGGCCTCCATAGTGACTTACGGACTCAGTGTTAAGACAATCTTACTCAGCTACAAGTGATTGCTAAAGAAGAAGAAGAAGAGGAAGAAGAAGAAGAAGAAGAAGAAGAAGAAGAAGAAGAAGAAGAAGAAGAAGAAGAAAAAGAAGAAGAAGAAGAGGAAGAGGAAGAAGAAGAAGAAGAAGAAGAAGAAGAAGAAGAACGTTTTGAAGGACTACAGTGTCCATCTACATGGTGAGGGTGGAGAGAGACTGTGAGAAGGCAAGGGTGAGGGGGGCATTTGGCTATGTGGAGTCCTACGTAGCTGGTGCCCATAAGTAGTGACAGAGTGGAAGGCAAGGAGACTAACCATATGTGGAGCCAACAACTGGAAGAACCACCTCCACTCCACCCAAGATTGGTTGTAGGTATAAGGAGGCTGAGGACAGACTGAGGTTGGTGAGGCACATTTGCCCTACTGGACCAGCCCCCGCCATGTGGGGCGATTTCTTGTCTCAATGTAGAAGCCCTTCATTGTTGAGCATGAAACTACTATCAAGCCCCGTCAAACTACGCAGCATTACCATTTCTGACGAAGCTGGACAATATAATATTGCTTCCTTTCTACAAAACCGCCTTTCTGACATGGAACATAAAATGCAATGGAAATAAAATACTGTGCTGGGTTCTAGATGCAGGCAAAGGACAGGAAGAGCTTTCAATGAAGAGCAAAAAACAAATTCTTAGCAAAGTTTCTACAATACAATAAACAAAGTTTAGCAAAGTTTCTACAATACAAGAAATGTTGCTTCCAGACTCACCCTCGGAGAAGGGCAGTTTCATCTATCCATTTCCATCTGCCTATATAATATAGCCCAATCCAGAAGTCATGTTGTTCGTTTTTAATTGCATTTTCCAGGAACTCCTGCTAAAAGCACAATCAGAAAGTCTTTCCTAGGAATAAGAGACCAGAATCCCCTCTCAGGTCATCCCCAGACTGTGGCCCCATCTGCACTGTGAAGTATCATACCACTTTAAACACTCAATGCTTCCTCCAAAGTTTAAGAGACTTTAGAGAGGCCTCTGGGACACTGCTGCTGCTGCAAATGCCAAAAATGGTTTCTTCTCGCAAAGAATGGAATTTATGATAACAACGAGAAGAGAAAGGAAGTAATAAAGGACTATCCGGATCAAACTGGACAGAACTGTCTAATGAAAGCAGTAAGATAAGTGATGCTGTTTTGGACTCAAGCCGAGCTTGATGTATGGGCACCCCCAACAAAATTTAAAATTTGGCTGTATAATTTGGAACTAATGTGATATGACAATGTGATGTGATTGGCCTGTTAATAAAAATTATTTTTAAAAAATGGTTTTAAACACTTAAATGTTTTAAAAGCGTTTTTAATTTGTTGCACTTTGATTGGTGTTTTTTTCTGTTATTCATTCATTCATTCATTCATTCATTCATTCATTCATTCCCCTTTCTCTTTGTTGGGGTGGGACAAATGCTTAGCTAGGGTGGGGATTAGTTTAATTTTAGCATAATTGTTTTTGGCTTTGTTTTTACTTTTACTATCTTTTTAGGCTATTGTATTGTTTGTATTTTCCTTTTGAAGGGGAGAGGGTCAGGGCTGCCTGGTAGTGGGCCTGAGCCAACAGAATGGCTGAGGCAGGTTCCACAGGGGCAGAAGCACAGAGACATCTGATCTCAGTGATCATGGGCCGGAGGAGGAGTTACGCTAAGACCAGACCTTGTCATTACTGAGGAAGCAGGCTTTGTCGTTGTTTGAGGACTATCCCTGCCTCCGGGTCTGGTCCTGACCGGAAGAATACTGGAATCAGCAAGGGAAACCCACATGACCTGAAGGTGCTGCTGTGTAATTTCAGGTCAATGATGAATAAGACCACTGCCATCCACGACCTGATTGTGGATGGAGGACTTGAACTGGCATGAGTGACAGAGATTTGGTTGAATGAAGCAGATGGGCCTGTTCATGCCGCTGCTTGTCCACCAGGTTTCTCTTACGCACAGCAAACCAGGTCATGTCAGCGGGGGGGGGGGGGGTTGCAGTGATTTGCACCAGGCATCCTATTGGGTAGGCCCATTTTTCTGAGTGCATGTTCTGGAAGTTGGGCAACAGGATTTCTTTTGGTGTACCGACGTCCCTGCTGCACCAAGGATTCCCTGTCTGAGCTGCTTCAGGTCGTGGCGGATGTGCTCCTGGAGATGCCTAGTTTGGTTGTCCTAGGGCATGGGTGTCAAACACAAGGCCCGCAGGCCGAATCCGGCCCGCCAGACCTCGTCATGTGGCCCGTGTAGCCGCCGCCGGCCGCCAGCCTTCACCTTTTATTCTCGCTTTTTTTTTTTTGACACAAGAAAGCCGCCCCTTCAGCACATGCGCGGCAACCTACAAGCCAGAGAATGTCTGCCCTCTAGCGGTGCCGGCCGTTCTACACAGGAAACCTCCACTTTACATGCATTCAGGAAACCTCCACTTGTTTTTATATTGAGTGCATGCCATCCTGTGATGTGATAGATCCAACGGCTGCCTGAACCCTTCTCTCCTGTACTGTAAGTACATATGATGTATGTGTGTGGGGGGGTCTGCTTATTAGGGGGGGTCTGCTTATTATTCTGCTTAAAAGTCTGAGCGGTAAACTTTGGATATACTGATCACTTCCGTGTCACTTTACAGTGGTATAGGGACCATAAACTACATAAACTATGTTTAAAAATAAATAAATTACTGTCTGTTACCAAAAATCATTTTTCAATAAATTGTACAATAATTGTACATTTGAATATCTACTTGCCATTATTCTGACTATGTTTCTGCTTTCAGAGCTAGTTATTACTTACATTATTACAAAAAACAGTAATAATTGAATGCAGTGACAATAATTTATGATAATAAAGAGTGGACACATAGTCCTACAGATACAACCGGCCCTTTGAGGGTGACCAAACTGCTGATGCGGCCCCCGATGAATTTGAGTTTGACACCCCTGTCCTAGGGGATTTTAACATCCATGCTGACACGAACTTACTAGGGGCCGCTCGGGACTTCGTGAAATGCATGGCCTCCATGGGTCTGTCCCTAAATAAGTCTGGCCCAACTCATAGCCGTGGATATGCCTTAGACCTGGTGTTCACCTCTATGGATGATGGTGATCTGACATTAAGTAAAAGTGAAACAAAAGAAGTGCCATGGTCAGATCACTTCCTGGTGCAACTGGACTTTTCCACTACCCTTCCCCTCTGCAGGTGGGATTGATTCGGATGGTCTGCCCCTGCCACTTAATGGATCCATATGGTTTCCAGAGAGTGGTAGGGGATGTTTTATCCCATGCTGATGGCTTTCAGCTGATTCCCTGGTGACCTGTTGGAATGCGGAGTTAACCAGGGCTATTGACTGTCTGGCTCCAAATTGCCCTCCACCTGGTACGCAGGCTAAGACCCTACCTGCCCGCGGACTGTCTCGCCAGAGTGGTGTATGCTCTAGTTATCTCCTGCTTGGACTACTGCAATGCGCTCTACTTGGGGCTACCTTTGAAGGTGACTTGGAGACTGCAATTAATCCAGAATGCGGCAGCTGGACTGGAGACTGGGAGTGGCTGCCAAGACCATATAACACCGCTCCTGAGAGATCTGCGTTGGCTCCCAGTACGTTTCTGAGCACAATTCAGAGTGTTGGTGCTGACCTTTAAAGCCCTAAATGGCCTTGGTCCTGTATACCTAAAGGAGCATTTCCACCCCCATCGTTCACCCCGGACACTGAGGTCCAGCGGCGAGGGCCTTCTGGCGGATTCCTCACTTGGAGAAGCTAAGCTACAGGGAACCAGGTAGAGGGCCTTCTTGGTAGTGGCACCTGCCCTGTGGAACGCCCTCCCATCAGATGTCAAGGCAATAAGCAATTCACTGGGAAACAAAATTTTTGTTGCATTGACACCTGCAGTTGTTCTAACCTAATTTCGACGTGCTGATTTCATATCTGAAGTTGGTTTTGTTCTGTAAGCTCTAGTTTTTTTTGCAATTCATGTTTTTCACTTTTTACCGTAATCTTTGTTTTTCACAATGCAAGAATTCAATATTTTATTAAACACATAGCCAAAGTAGTACAATATGAGTATAAATGTAAGTGACTTATATAGCATTGAAGATGGCACGTATAGCATTGAAAATGACATGTATATCTATGTACAGTTAGAGGTATTCAAAAAAATGTATTCCCTTGGAATACACAGTATGCTGGGGAACAATTTTTTTCATTTTCTGTTGCATGAGATTTTTCACGTGTTCTTATATGTTCTTTCAATGCTGATTTCAAATCTGAAATCGATTTTTGTCTACGTGCTATAGTTATATTTCAATTTCCGACTTTTGCCGATAAGTGGAGATAAGTGGACACTGACACGTTGATCTACCCTAACCACATGGTAATTATTGTTTTGCAAACTTAATTTTTCTTTATTTTTATAGTTTTGTAACCTAAATATTTGTATTTTTCCGATCGGACCATGGCTGCTTCTTTAAGTAGACAAAAATATGTAAACAAGCCTGTTTGAGTGTTCACATATCTTCGGATATCTGCTGCTGCTGTGCACCGGGGCAGAAGAGTTACAGAACGTCCTGTGCTGTGCTCCAGAGGGAAGATGCCCAGAGAAGTTTCAAGGGTGGGGGCTTTGCATCATTGCCCCCCTGGTGTTTCCCAAAATCCCTTCCCCCTTCAGATTTCAAAGTGGGTTATCTATCCATCCCACTTCCCACAGAACTCTGGGAATTGTAACACTGTGTGGGGAACAGGAGGTCTGCTAAAAAGCTCTCAGTCTCTTTAACAAACATCCCAGGATCCTTTGAGGGATGCCATGACCGTAAAGTGGTACAATCATGCTTTAAATGTATGGTGCAGCTATGGCCAAAGTTCCTTGCCCAGGAAGGCTTAAAACCATCAAATTGCAAAGGATTATTCATGCCATTTCTATATACAGTGTTCAGCTAGCTTACCTCCTCTTTGTCGTTTTGAATAATAATCAATTTGGATTTTTTATTCTCACAAAGCCTTTCTGCATCATGCCAGTATACTAGTCCTTCATCAAATAAATAGAGAGCCTCTTTGTATGGCTGCCACTTTTGACGATGATTTGATGTGAGGTCATCTTTGAACAAAGCCAGAAAGTGGGAAGGTGGGGGCAGAAAAGCAAATTTAGCAGGAGCTGGGCTGAAGGTCTAACAGACCCCCCCCATAAAGTCATTATGAATTACATACTGATATTTCATTACAATCCAGCAAAGACTCTCCTCCCTGGAAGAGAGGGGAGTGGTTGTGGGTGGGAGCCCGAGCACCGCCCCTAGCAGGGGGCGTTTGCCCCCTGCCTCCACCTCACCTGGCTGGCGCCCACGCCCCTCGGCAGGCATCCAACCAGGTGCCTCAGAGGGGGCGTGTTCAGCAGCCTTTTGCTGCGGCGCCAGCCTCTCCCCGGCCTCATTCTTTGCCGTCGTCTCGTCGTGAGTCACCCACCCTCCACTCCCTTTGAGCTCAGGGTCTTAGTTCTTTGGCCTTGCTATGGACCTTAGGTTGGTCGCCCTGGTTGTCCAGGGGGCCTGGTAGGAGTTTTCCCATTTGGCATTAGGCTTTTTGGTTTTTTCGCCTACCTCGTAGCAATCGTCACAACTTTTGTGGTATTGGTGGGTAGGTTAGGCATTGGAATAATGTGTTGTGGTGTGTCGAAGGGCTAGGTGTGGCCATCGCCTATGCCTTCAACTTTTGGGTATTCCGTTAAAGGAATCTGGCGGTCGTGTACTGTGTCCGATGCCTGCTTGGCGGGAGGCCATGGCACGACCCTCGGTGACATCAGGGGAGAGCCTATAGTTGGATTAGCATCAACAGGCTCCACCTACTAGTGAATAAACCCACTTGTTTTAGAGATCCAATGCCTAAGCCAATACCTTTTCACTGCTGTAATCAATAAAGTTGTGGCCTTTTCCTTGCCCATTAACCTTATATCACGTGTCCTTGTGTATTCATTTCACATTGCGGGGTCGGGTCCTCGAACCACAAAAGACATGGTAGCTAACACTCTGAAAGGTTTCTTCTAATAAAGGACACATTTAGCCAGGTCATTTGTACTCCATTTCCTTCCCTGTTCTACTGTTTCCATTCATCAACAGATTGGTAATGCTATGAAGATTGTGTGGCACCCCCAATCTCTGCTGAGCAATAGCAAGATTCAGGGAGGTTCCGGTTGCTTGCCCAGGGTTGTGTTTCCATTGAGAAAATTGAGGAATAGTGGAGGTGAGTGTCATTAAGAAGTACAGTTTATTTGACACGTATTTAGACAAGATACAGTGGTACCTCGGGTTAAGTACTTAATTCATTCTGGAGGTCCGTACTTAACCTGAAACTGTTCTTAACCTGAAGCATCACTTTAGCTAATGGGGCCTCCTGCTGCTACCGCACCGCAGGAGCACAATTTCTGTTCTCATCCTGAAGCAAAGTTCGTAACCTGAAGCACTATTTCTGGGGTAGCGGAGTCTGTAACCTGAAGCGTATGTAACCTGAGGTACCACTGTACTTCAAATGAGATTCTTGCATGTCAGTGCAGCCTCCTCCAGCTACATTGAATTCTACCAGTGTGGTGTAGTGGTTAAGAGCGGTGGACTTGTAATCTGGTGAACCGGGTTCAATTCCCCGCTCCTCCACATGCAGCTGCTGGGTGACCTTGGGCCAGTCACACTTCTCTGAAGTCTCTCAGCCCCACTCACCTCACAGAGTGTTTGTTGTGGGGGAGGAAGGGAAAGGAGAATGTTAGCCGCTTTGAGACTCCTTAGGGTAGTGATAAAGTGGGATATCAAATCCAAACTCTACCTCTTTCCCCTTTCTTGTTCCCAGAACACCTTGCTCTAAGCAACTCTCCTCCCCCCACTCCAAGCCTCGTTTTTAAAGGTGGCATTTTTCTTGTAACCTATGTAATCATTCTGCATAACCTTGGCAACCTCCCCTCCCCAGAAATAGCCTGCCAGAAGTGCTTCACTATAGGGCATTCAGGACCAGGTATATTCCAGGTGAGAAAAACCACATTGAGAGAGAGCTCAAATTCAATGGGATGCAGCGATCTTCTCAGTGTTTCCCAAACTTGGGTCTCCAGCTGTTTTTGAACTACAATCCCCATCATCCCTGACCACTGGTCCTGCTAGCTAGGGATGATGGGAGTTGTAGTCCAACAACAGCTGGGGACCCAAGTTTGCGAAACACTCTTCTAACTCCTAAACTTATTCTCTGATACCTCTTTGAATTCTCCCAGTCTTAACAAACAGTGGAAATAACAGAAAGGTATCCTGTTTCTTTCACAGAGACCTTACTGTGTGTGTCTGCTATAGGAGAGATATAGTAGTCATGGGAGATTTCGGCTACATTGATATCTGTGGAACTCACTCTGTCAAGAGTGCAAGTGAAGGAATGGGTTTCTGTGCAGTCAGTTTGAAACGGGACACCCCCCTTTTCTTCTTTCTCCAAGAGAGCATTTCTAAAATGCATTAACTTGAGCTGTTGAGCAAATGCATAACAAGAACACAGCTGTATAAACAAAGCTCTCTCCTTTATTAGTCATGGCAATGGATGACCTTGGCTGTTCCAGTGGAGTAGGGATGACATGTCTGGGTCTTATCTTACCACACTCTGACACACAGACCTAGCCCGGGAATAGCGCCAGAGTGTGTTCTTGGAGTTGGTGACCTCTTGCTCCAAGATAAGAGTATGGGAACAGGAATACCCTTTTATGGTCAGAAGTACAGGAAGGAAAACCCTTTTATGGTTAAGAGTACCGGAGCAGGAACATCTGCGATGTCAACCTGCGTGTACAAGCTGACGTGGATGGATTCCTGGGGAAGGGGGGAGAGGGTGCCTGGAGGATATATATACTGCATGAAATTTCTCATTTCTTTGGACTTGCTGTGGACTGACCACACAAGTGCCTTTCTGCTGCTCCAGAGAGCAGAAATAAAGAACTCTTTCGCTGAACCAACCCTTGGTGTCATTTGACTTCCTTCCTCCCGTCTGGGAGCAACGCAGAGCCCACCAATCGGTAAAGTCTAATAAGGCTACATAAGGTCCAACAAATTCCTCATTTGCCTTGCTGACAATGGTTGGCAGGGGAGAGTCACAGTGGTGGGGTGATAATGAGCAAATCCCAATTTGAGGCACAATGACCCGAGGTCTAAGCATTGGAGGGGTCCCTGTTCACCTCTTATGGAGGGTGAGGCACTTCAGTCTTCATATCCCAAACTACCAGAATTCAGCCAACTTCCACCACCAATTAGGAATCCATTCAAGCAGGAGTTTATCAATTCACACAGCCACAAAAATCCAAAGTCACAAAACTCTCACCCAAATTTCTCCCTGAATTTTGGAGGCTCGAGTTGCTTCGTCTTTTTCTCAAAGTGGAATGGATAGATTCTAGAGGATGGTGGGACCTTTATACCTTCAACAGCTGTTCAGATGAGGGGCTTTCAGGACATGGGTTCCCCTTATCCTCTGATTTCTCAGCATCACCATCTAAAGAATAACTTACTGATTGCAGACTGGACTTCATTTGCTCTCTCAGCCCATATAAGCAATTCACTTGCTAACTTCCCAGCTTCATCAAGTATTTCAGTATCTGAAAGGTTTGGATAATTCAGGTCAGTGAGATATCAAACAGCTGTTCAACTCTATAAAAAGGCTGTTTCCCTATAACTTGTGACTGGCCACATTCTAGCATTCAGGGTGGTCTGTAATCTGCTGAGTATTGATCTGACCCCCCCCCCCAATAATGCTTTGTATTTTTAAGAAAAATCTCAAGCGGTTTACAGCATATTAAATTAATTAAAACATAAATAAAACAATCTGAAGAAAGTCAAATATAGAGTATACAGTCAAAGCAACATAGCAGAAAACTAAAATATTATCTTAAAGATTTCAAAATAAAACATTACAAAGGAGGTCAACTACAGACTACATATTTAACATAGTAGGGCTGGTGAGTGTGGGCCCAGCCCCCTAGGCCAGGTGGAAAGGGTCTTGCAGGGAGTGGCCTTCATGCCCCACAGCCGGGCAATGTTCCTCCGGCCTCTTCAGTGGGGCTGGTGAGTCTGGCCAGGTGGAAAGCAAAGAAGCTCTTCTATGGGGCAAAACCCTCTGCTGGAGCAGGGGCAAGGAGTGGCCCTAAGTGTATGGACTACGACACCTTCCTTACCATTCCTTCCTTGGAGGGATGGTTTCTCTTTGATCATGAAGTCCCTGATCATTTTCATTGCTAAATCTATTTCAGGTGTTTTGTGATCCCGTTTATGAATATCTATGGAAGAGTTAGAAGGGAAAGAAATGGTGAGTCAGCTGATGCGACAGTACCTCCACCCCAGAATTGCTGCGGCTGATTTGGAATCAAGGCTCCCCGTGTGTTAGCAATTTTTTAAGGCTATTCCCATCTCAAAGCAAAAGTGTTTAATGAAGCATCAGGCAGCAGAGTGGGTAACATTCCAGTAATAAAACTGCATTAAAATGAAACCTGTAGATCACCCTGTGAAGGGTGGTCTATAAATTGAATAAAATCAATGTGGATAAATAAAGGCCAGGTTACAACATCTCGTAACAACATTAAATAAATGAGATAAAGTAAAAGCTCAGAGTTAGGGCCATATCCAGTGCTGCAGTGCCACTGGTGAAATGGACTTCTGTATGGACAAGGAAGCTTTCTCTCCTGTCCCCTCCAGCCCAGCCCACCACGTGCCCTCAAAATTCCCACTGGAAGCAGAAAACCAAATATTCCCCACCAATACCCAGAAAACGCCTAATATTCCCACCAGTATATCTGGAAAACAAACAGATATTAACCAGGTGCCAAAATGGCAAGTGTTGATGCATTATATAATTCCAGAGCTAGGACATTTCACAATCAGGGTGCTACCACACAGAAGGCTCTTTTCTGTCATGCCACCTAATGGACAGTGGGACAATGAGACAATCCACTCCTATGTCCAAGATCTAGGGACCAGAGCAGGTTGTACAAGACAATGTGGCCTTCAGACCCTTGGGATCCAAGTCAGTGAAGACTTCCTAGGTCAATACCAGAACCTTAAATTCATCCCACAAATGAATAAGTAACACATGAAGGGCTTAGACTTTTAAAAGGAGACACACACAAACATCTGATTGCGCTCAGAAATCAATATGATTTCCCTGTCCTTTGACAACTTTCTTCTACTCATCTAGGGCTAGGGAGAAGGTCAGAGAGGGAGGATGGCTTCCTAGATGACTTGAAGACCTCTTTTGTTTGCCCGTGAGATATCCTGCAGAACCTGTGACAGTCTCTTTAAGAGAAGCAAGCTCTTACCCAGCATGCAAAGATAAGAAGAAAGATGAACAGGGAGTTGCAAGTAGGACAAGTGACTGCACAGGTTGCTTCATAATGTTGGCCTAAGAAGTCTCAAAGCAGTTACTGAGGGGCAAGAAAAAGGCATTTATTTGAATGGGTGAGATTTAGCCACATCCTTACCTTATGCACTGGAATCAATGGGAGATAAAAGGGCTTAGCTGTGGTTGGATTATGATGACACTTTTGAAAGTATTCTTCATACTGATGTAAAGCCAACCAGGATAATGCTAAAGACTTACACAGCCTAGACTTACACAGACTAACTGCTCCAAATGCAGCAAAAAACAGGACCAGGCACAGCATCACTACAATAAATGTACCAATGGAAGAGAGAAAGAACTCTTTTATCTCATGCAAAACAGCAGCGAGTTTTCCTTGATGGACAAAAAGAAAGAAAATCTGCTTAAGTACCATGGCTAACTTTTTTGCTTTTTCATTTCAAGTGACAGTAATGGATCCAGAAGTACTCCTTCAGAGGGAGTCTAACCCCATCCAGAACAGGCCATATCCCACCCATCTTGTCTAGGGAACCACCCACTGACTGCACCTCAGTCTTGTCTGGATTAAGCTTCCGTTTATTGGCTCTCATCTAGTCCATTACTGAGGCCAGGCATCGGTCTAGTATGTCAACTGCCATACCTGCAAATGTAAAGGGGAGATAGAGCTATGTGTCATCAGCATTTCTCACAACACACTCCAAAATCTGGATGACCATACGCTGCATGGATAATAAAACCGAACTTTGAGGAACCCCGCGTTGAAGGCTCCATGGCGCTGAACAGAACTCCCCAAGCACAGTCACCTAAGCAGGACTACAACCATTGCATAGCAGTGTCGCCCAATCCCAGCTCAGTCAGTCTGGAGGAATACCATAGATGATGGTAGTGAAAAGCAGTGCGAGATCAATGAGGATCAACAGAGCACACTTCTCCTGCCTCTCTCCCAGTAGAGCGAAGACTGTCCTGTTGTGAAATAGCTTTAATAAACGAGGTCCCTACAGGATGCTTGCTTTGATATTGTCTTTGTTGCATGTTTATTTAAAGGTTTGTTCCCTCACCTGGGCGAGGAGCAGTGGTAGAGAGGTAAATCCTTAGCACATTGTGGATCAGGGGAGAACACAGCCTGAGGCTGGCATAGAACTAGTTTGCTTGGCTAAAGGAGCCTGTTGGAGTGACAGAGCACAGCTGGCTTTTCTCCAGGCCTGCCCACTACGACTGGCCACACATGCCTCCTGTTGCTCTCTCACCTTTCCTTTCCCGTGTGTTCCTTGTCTAGGCTATGAACCAGTTCTATGTGTGCTGCATACATACCCTTTCTAGGAGGTGGTTTTCGTCTGCGTTTTAGTATTGACCTGGATGCCACATTAGATCTGGAAGAGACATTGGATCTGGAAGCCACATTAGATCTGGAAGCCACATTGGATCTGGAAGCCACATTGGATCTGGAAGCCACATTGGATCTGGAAGCGGCATTGGATCTGGAAGCCACACTGGTTCTTGAAGCTGCATTGTGGTGTTGGGTCACATAGTATATAATTTACTAGAACATTAGCTAAAACTTGCTACAATGGGACAAAATATCCATTGTGTGCTCGCAGCTAAATCCCAGTAGGGTAAGTTCCTGAAATCTGGAAGCCACACTCGTTCTTGAAGCTGCATTGTGGTGTTGGGTCACATAGTATTTAATTTACTTGAACATCAGCGAAAACTTGCAAAAAAGCCTTTGTGTGATAGCAGCTAAATCCCAGTAGGGTAGATCCCTATAAAAACTTGTAGCTCAGGAGCAAAATCGTAGGGAGTGATGATCCTGCAGGAATTCAGTTTTCAGCTCTACTCTGCAAGAGAAATCTCATTTCTGTTTTTTTAATGGAGTAACAAGCTTGGTGGAACAGGGGAATGCTGTGAACATAGTGTATCTTGATTTCAGTAAGGCTTTTGACAAAGTTCCCCATGATATTCTTGTGAGGAAACTGGTAAAGTGTGGGTTGAACTGTTAGGTGGATTTGTAGCTGGTTGACTGACCGAACCCAAAGAGTACTCACTAATGGTTCCCTGATTCAGGTAGGAAGCCATGTTGGTCTGACACAGTCAAAATTAAAATTAAAAAATAGTCCAGTAGCACCTTAGAGACCAACTAAGTTTGTTCTGGCTATAAGCTTTCGTGTGCATGCACACTTCTTCAGATACACTGAAGGAGAAGTCACCAGACCCTTATATATAGTGGGAGGGTGGCCTGGGTTTTTCTCAGAAGGGTATTGGGAGATGGGTGATTGACTCAATGGGTATGGTAAACCTGTTGACGACTGTTAACGACTGCAATTAGTTCTACAGGAAAAAGCAAGGGATAGCTCAACAACTTTCTAAACAATCTGGCAGAAGGAATTGAGGAGATGCTCATCAAATAGGCAGATGACACCAAACTGGGATGGGTAGCTAATGCCATGGAATACAGAATTGGGATTTACATAGGTTTTGCCATTTCCTGAAACATTGTTGCCAAACTTGGCATAAATGTTCCCAGGGTGGGGGTGGGGAATAGTCTTCACCACCATTTAGATACCAGGTTCCATTTTTCTGCCACTTGAGATATCATCCCCAAACTCTGCAGAAAGGAAGGCTCAGGGTCTCCCTTCTAAGAGGTACAGAAACTCTGCCTTCCTGCTTTTCACTGAAGAGTAAAAAGTAGGAACAACTTACGTTCTGTGAATGTCAGGCCTCGCACCATTTTAACTGCTCATTTGGATTGGCATCTTATGTCATCCTGCGTTCAGAAGCATATAAAGGAGTAGACAGTTAGCACAACTTCTATGAGAGAATTTAGTGGTCAAAAACCAAATCAGAGTAGCAGTCTGCAGAAGCTCACCTCTTTTTGTTGACAGGACCTTATTCTTAGCTGCCATCTTATCTCCTCATTTTGAGTGGTGTCTCATCCTGGAGTTCTTCTAAGTGACCATTTAATGGATTAGGCTGTTAAAATAATGTCTTGAGACAAACCTACCATTTACAGAGCAGTCATATCAAGCTCTTCATTATACAAGGGAGTAGACATGAAAAGCTCTCTGGCATCCTGTCCCCACTTCATTTATAGACATGGAATCTCCTATTCCCTGGAAATACAGTGGGGGAGAAGCAGACTGCTTTTCTCCCACTGTAATAGGGCAGCTGGGGCCTTCTGAATTCTAGCTTAGTGACATACTTCATGCAAAAGGCTCCAGTTCAATCCACAGCATTTCCCATTAGAAGGATCTCCAGCAGGAAGCCTTAGAAAGACCTCTCTTTCCAGAGATCGTGGGCAGCTGTTGCCAGTTGGGCTAACAGCACATGGGTAAGACAACCAATGGCCTTAGAAAAAGGCAGCTGACTATGAATGACTTATCCCCCTTCCCCTTTTGGATACCGTGGTGCCTCCCGGAGTCTTCTCTCCGCCTCAGCTTCTTCCTGCAGATGTTCCTTCCTTCAACGGCTCCAACCACCTTCCGCTTTGATGCAGAACATTCCAGAGTTCCCATTCAGCTTCTGCTCTTCCCTGATTGGGACTGGCAGGCAGCCAATCAGCATTCCACATATAGCAGAAGTCCAGGAAAATATCTAGTTTAGTTATTGCTTACTCCACTTCCCTAGTACTCTCATTCAAAAAAGTGACCTTCACGAGTATCTTTGGAATGCTGCAAAGGACAGGCATGTTCTGTCCCCTTCAAGCCCAGGGCTAAATGACTTCTGGGGAACTTCTTCAATTAAGTGAATGAGAGCCCCACCCCTCAAATTGTTGGATTTTTCTTCTTCTAAGACTAAATTTGGAACATGGATTGTTATCTCGCAGCTATTCAAATCCAGCAGTTCCACCCAGAATAATAATAATAATAATAATAATAATAATAATAATAATAATAATAATAATAATAATAATAATAATTTATTATTTATACCCTGCCCATCTGGCTGAGTTTCCCCAGCCACTCTGGGCGGCTTCCAATGGAGTGTTAAAAACAATACAGCATTAAATATAAAAAACTTCCCTAAACAGGGTTGCCTTCAGATGTCTTTTAAAGAGAAGATAGCTGCTTATTTCCTTCACATCTGAAGGGAGGGCGTTCCACAGGGCGGGCGCCACTACCGAGACCATGTCAACTGCAGGCAAGCAATTGAAATTTAAAAGCACAATTTAGTTCTGAATATTTTTTAGCCTTCTACAGTGGTACCTCAGGTTACAGACGCTTTAGGTTACAGACGCTTCAGGTTATAGACTCTGCTAACCCAGAAATAGTACCTCAGGTTAAGAACTTTGCTTCAGGATGAGAACATAAATCATGTGGTGGCGGCAGCGGCAGCGGCAGCGGCAGTGGGAGGCCCCATTAGCTAAAGTGGTACATCAGGTTAATAACAGTTTCAGGTTAAGAACAGACCTCCAGAACGAATTAAGTTCTTAACCTGAGGTACCACTGTACAGTGGTGCCCCGCAAGAAAATTCCTCGCAAGACGAAAAACTCACTAGACGAAAGGGTTTTCCATTTTTCGAACTGCTTCGCAAGACGAATTTCCCTATGGGCTTGCTTCGCAAGACGAAAAAAATTCTGGGTTTGAATTTCTGTGTGCTGGGTGGCTGGGGGAACAGTTGGGGAGGGGTTTGCAAGAATCTGGAAGCTTGTGTGGTTTTTTTCTGAATTTTTATGATTTTCTGTGACCATTGGGCCACTCTGCTGTTTTTTTTTAAAAAAAAAATTCTGGATTTGAATTTTTGTGTGCTGGGTGACTGGGGGAACAGTTGGGGAGGGGTTTGCAACAGTTGGGGAGGGGCTGGGGGAGCTTTTCAGGCGATGCTTCGAGGTGACTGATTGCACCACCATCACCATGCGGGAATTCTGGAAGGACCACTTCGACATCGTCACCTGCTTGAAGATGATCACCACAGCCTGGAACGGGATCAGCCAGAGAAATTTGAATTGCGCTTGGCGCAGCCTGTGGCCGGACTGTGTGGCACCAAGTGACTCTGATGCACCAGAGTCAACAGTGGTGCAGGACATTGTTGCCTTGGGGAGGACCATGGGCCTGGAGGTCACAGAGTAGGACATCAGCGAGCTGGTAGAGGAGCACGACCACGAGCTGACCACCCAGGAGCTGGTCGAACTGCAGGCAGAGGCTGCGCAGGAGCAGGCCTCGCTGGAAGAGGAGGAAGCAACTGAGGAACGGCTGTCCTCCAAAGAACTGAGGGACATTTGCCTGAAGTGGAAGGATGTGCAGGCTTTTGCACAGCGGCACCACCCTGACAAGCACGTGGCACATGACCTTGTGAACACTATTGATACGAGGGTCATGTCGCCTTACAGGGAGGTGCTGAAAAGGCGGATGAAGCAGCAGACCATGGACAGGTTCTTCAGCAAGAAGCAAAGAGTGGAAGAGGAACTTTCTTCGAGTTGTCCCCCAGAGTCTTAGAAAATGTACTGTACACTTTGTTGATTTTTAAATGTTTTTCTGTCATGTTTAGAAACTTAATTTATTGTTCCTTCAATTTTTGAAATGCTCTTTACAGTATGTGTGACTTTAAAGAGCACTTAACAAACTCTTGCTGTACCAAATTTGGCTTTGTTTGGACTTTTTTTGACCATAGGAACGCATTAATTGATTTTCAATGCATTCCTATGGGAAACCGTGATTCACAAGACGAAAAATTCGCTAGACGAAAAAACTCACGGAACGAATTAATTTCGTCTTGCGAGGCACCACTGTATTTGGAATGCTGAGGTACACAATATAATGGATCCAAAATACAAAAGTTATGTATTATTTGCATAGCACATTTCTGCTAGCAGCACGTCATCATCCACCCACTGGGCATGTGGTCTTTTTGTACTCAGGATCAAGGAGTGACCCCCTGTTACAAATTAAGCGTTTTTCATTTTGATTTAGTTTTTGTAAGAAAAGTGTGAGGTTTAATCTTGAGCTGGGATTGGTCTTTATCCTATTGATACCTGGATTTTATGTCAGCAGCTTGGAGACCCCATGCATTGTGGTATGTTATACCAAGGATGCTTCCTTCACCACATCTCTATGCCACCCACTGTTTTCCCTAACGAGCACAGGTGTTACATCTTGTTCTTCAGGCCTATGCTATACATTCCCAGTTTTAAAACTATACAGTGGTACCTTGGTTCTCAAACGTAATCCATTCCTGAAGACCGTTTGAGTTCCGAAGCATTTGAAAACTGAGGTGCAAAGGGCTGTCTGTAAATTTAACTGAGAAAATTGAAAAAACACCCAGCGGAATCCGTTCAACCTCCAAGGTGCTTTCAAAAATAGAAGCATTTACTTCTGGGTTTTCAGTGTTCGGGTTCCGAAACGTTCATCAACAGAGACGTTCCAGAATCGAGGTACCACTGTATTTGCTTTTGTTGCCTACACGCATTTGCTTCTATTCATCATATGTTGTTCATCTATTAATTGATGATTGGACATATATTGTCCAACACCAGGTACAATCCCTGGCAGAACATGTGTTGGGGCATCCTTCAGGAACGATGAGCGGGACACCACTGCTTGAAGTCACTTGAGAGACCTTCCAGTGGTGACACCAACCTGACACACTCCTGTCTTGACTAACCCTCCCTGGAGAGAGGCAAGTGTAGTTACGACTCTGTGAAAGTTCTAAGGGTTTATCCAAGTAGTGGCAGCTATTGTGGAAACTTTACGATGGCAACTTCCTCCCAAAAAGTCTGTGGTTTTGGACAACACCATCTGAAGTGATGGTTGGACTCCACCAAACCAGCAACCCTCTCCACATTCTGTTCTCCAG
The DNA here is from genome assembly GCF_964188315.1 of Podarcis muralis. Taxonomy (NCBI): domain Eukaryota; kingdom Metazoa; phylum Chordata; class Lepidosauria; order Squamata; family Lacertidae; genus Podarcis; species Podarcis muralis. The sequence continues at coordinate 2,880,484 of NC_135663.1, forward strand.
GAAAAGATAATGGCAGATCATGAGAGGCTGGATAAGGACTGTGGGACAAAATAGGGACAAATGTAAGGTTCTGCACTTGGGCAGGAAGAACCAGCTACATAAATATAAGGTGGGGGACACCTGGCTAACCAGTGGTATATGGGAATAAGATCCAGGGGGTTTGGTGGACCACAAGCTGAACATGGGTCAATAGGGTGATCCAGCAGCAAAAAAAGGTGAATGGTATTTAGGCTGCATCAACAGAAGTATAGTATCCAGATCAAGGGAAGTTATAGTCCTGCTCTGTTCTGCCTTGGTCAGATTCCACCTGGAGGACTGTGCCAATTTAAGAAAGATATTGACAAGCTGGAAGGTGTGCAGAGGAGAGTGACCAAGATGACCAAGGGTCTGGAAACCAAGCCTTTCTTATGAGGAGTGGTTGAAGAAGTTGGGTATGTTTAGCCTGGAAAAGATGAGACTGAGAGCAGATATGATAGTCATCTTCAAATATCTCAAGGTGGAGCAAGCTTGTTTTCTCCTGCTCTGGAGGGCAGGACTCAAATCAATGACTTCAAGTTACAAGAAAGGAGATTCTAACTAAACATGAGGAAGAACTTTCTGACAGTAAGAGCTGTTCAACAGTGGAACGGTCTCCCTTGCGAGGTAGTGGATACTCTGTTTTTGATGCTTTAGTTGAGATTCTTGCATAGCAGGGGATTGGAATAGATGACCTTTGGGAGTACCTTTGAACCCTACAATCCTGCGATTCCATGATTCTGTGAAACTCTGGTGACTACAATGTTTGGCTTTCCTAGTAAGGCCAACCAAATATCATAGACTCCTAAACAGACATAATAATGAACACTACATAATAAATAGATAAACCCAAACAACACAACAAGAGAGAAGGAAAAAGTATGGCATGCAAGAGAGTTACCTTAATTTTAGGAAAGGGCTGGTCTGGAATAAGGAAGGAAAGAACAGAAAGATAGAACATATGAACTTCAGAAAGCAAAAAACACAGCCAATGTTCTTCTCCAAGAACTCTGACAGACAGGCAGCTGTTGGTAGAGAAATCACTGAGGCTGCTACACTTTACTCATTTTCCTGGGAATTAGTGCCACTGAGCAGAACTGACTATCCCAGCCAACCCACTTCACCACAGATTTGAGGATGGTCTGAATATCTTCAGAGCAGAGATCCTTGACTTGAAGTGGTGCCTTGTGCAAGGAGAATACAAAGCAACGATTATACCAAATTAATTTATTGGAAGTACAGAAGCTGGTTTTGACGCTTCATTTTCTTGGAGGTTCAAATCTTTGAGGTTGCAAATTAAGGTCTCTTTTTCCAGTCTTGAGGAAACAGGACTGCTAAGGTGCTTTCAGCTCTTGATGGCAGAGAGTTGAGCTCTTCCATGCCCCAATTCCATAATCTGGATTGCTGATTTTTTTAAGGGGGAGACTGATCCATTGCTTTTAGCATAGAGACTACAGAATCCAGTTTTATCAAGGTTTTACCGTATACCATCTTTGATCAGGCATCTTCTTACATATCCACCGTTTTTCTACATTGCAGGGAATGTTTTCCCAACATTTAGTTGTTCTGGAACAATGCGATTTTAATATGACACAGGGTTCTTCTTTTATTTTGTCAGGCTGACCATGCATCCAATAACTGAAAGCAAAAGGCAGCAGTCAGAAACCCATCAACTGAAACTAATGCATGCATGCTGGGTGTCTACTTTTTTCCTAGCATTAATGAGATATTCAGCTCAGTTCTGTCTCACTCTTGCTTTCTACCTCAAGACTGCCAGCTACTCATAATTGTAGTGCATTGTTTGTATTTTTCAGATTTTGTCCATCAGCAGAAAATGGGGGGTAGTTTCCCTCTCTATAGTTTCCTCCTGCAAGTTATTTCTCACACAAAATGGCAAAGAATGAGTGCATCGCTTGGAATACACAATGCTATGCTCAGGAAACTGCAATCAAGTCCATCTGCTTATTTAAGAATTTTACAATCCTATATTTCAACCCCAACATTTTCAAAACAGCTTATTACTCCTGGCTCCATCTGAAAAAAGTGGGTTTTTTTGGAAAGAGAAACTGAGGTCCACTGACTCTGAAGATAGTGAACTTGCTTCTCCATCATACCTATTATTAATCTGTCACCCGTGAATTCCCGACAAAGTTTCTACAATATGAAAAGTAAAGAATTTTTGTTCACACTTACGTGTTTACTACATTTGGGCCATGATGCCATTTCCATTGTCCATTCTCATGATGGAGTCCAATCCAGGAATCTTCATGTGCAAATTCTGTTTCTTTTTCTAGAAACTCCTGCAGAAAGCACAACCAAAGTCTTTCCTAGAAATGAGGAACCAGAACCCCTTTTCAAATTATTTCCAGACAATGTATCTTCTCTGGAAGACAAGAGGCTCCTCCAGATGTTCAACAGGAGTGACATGTGAATTGACAGCGGGAAGTTGCACCACAGAGATGGGCTCTGCCTCCTACACCTTGCAACTAAATCAAGGATGGGCAAACCCCAACCCAAGGGCAAAACTCAGCCTGACATGGGTTTCAGTTTAGGAACTATTGCTTCACAGCCCAGAAGGACAGCCCTCGAGTTCTAGAATACTAAAGCTCAGTTTAAAACCCCCACACAACTTGCTAAAAACATGGTAACAGTAAAAACTCAGCTAGAGAAGGAACAGAAGGATAATCAGTCAGCCTAGAATCTGAACCCTTAAGCTGAGTGCACACAGGAGAGTACTCTCTCAAGATGCCAAGGATCTTCAGAGTCCTTTACTCTGTGAGGTTGGGTACTCCTTTCATCATTAGATCCTGTCTCTTAACGACAGAGCTTGCAATATAACCCCCTTCCGGCAAGCCCTTTCTCCCTCCTTTCTTGACTCACCACTGGGCCTGCAAATCCCAGATCCTCTGCTGTGCCTTTTGCTGGCCTAAAACCTCCTCATTTGTGGGGACTGATACAATTTAAAGACTGCCTCTCTAGCTCCATGCCTGATGGTTTCCACCTGCTTTACTTGTACATTTCTTAATAGATACTACCTCCCCTGCTAGGAAAAAAGCAAAACAAGCATCCAGTACTCTCCCTTCACTAGATCACAATTCATTCAAGAGTGCCCCATGACATCTTTCTGCTCGTGGAGAAAGAGGGGGAAGTAAGATGTTCATGCACTAGTATGCGGAGGCTGCCAGAGAACTTTTATAGGCACCCAAAGGACTTAAAATCAGTTAATTTCAAGAGAGTGTCAGGAATGTGGCCCCCCAAAGCACAGTGGAAGAGTCAGCCTCACAAATTGAGCTGAGTGAGCAAAGGGCTGACTCTGCAGATGGGAGCTGTCTGTCTGATTTTAGACAGAACAGCCCGGGTTCCCTCCTTTCCTGGGAAGAAGCAGTTAGCTCCCAAGGAGAGGAAGAGTGAGAAGTTGACCAAAGCATTGCCATGCAACCACCAGATAAGCCAGTGTTGAAGGCTGAGTCTTCTGGGGAAGAGCCAGCCCTGCAGTCCTCAAACAAGGACATTGGAGAAGATCGGAGAGCAACAGAAGGAAAGGAGACGAAAGGCGGGATTTTGGCGTTCTTCCTGTTGGGCAAGGGACAATGAGTCAGACTGAGCAACTAAGGTTAATGAGAGCAGGCAGAACACCATTCTTTGGATGTGTGTGTGTGTTTGTATATAAACTTATATAAAACTGACAGAGAGTCCTTGTTGCTTATCAGGCTGCTTGCCTGCTAGAGATCATTATAGCGAGTTTCCTGGTGTTGTACTCACCTCCACACGAACATCTTCAACAAATGTCAGCCAGGACTTTTCCTCCTCACAAAACTCTTTTGCACCGAACCATGACTTTCTTCGAACTTCAAACAAATAGAGAAGCCCAGCATGTGGCATCCACTTTAGACGAAATTTTCTAATAAGGTCCTCTTTCAACCCAGCAAGGAATTCACAGGGAAAAGAGAGGGGGCAGAATTTGAGAGATGCCAAGTTGAAGGCCTGTGGATCACTTTAAAATACACACACAAACTCGAAGTGAATGACATAATAATATTTCATTACCATCCAGCACAATTTACTAATGTAACAGGATAGCCAGCCTTCTGCCCTCTGAAACGTTTGTTCCTGTAATGAACATATTTAGAAGCTGGTTTCAATGAGAAGGTGTCATTGATTTTCCTCCCTATTACCATATTTGCATTCACCAATTGATTTGCAAATAATTTTCTCATACATTTATCTAGACAGCCTATTAGAAAGCTATATACTAGGTCTGCACTAAAATGGGTACCATCCTTACTAATTTTTACTGATAATGTTTGGAATTTCAGTGAAAATATGCAAAAAAAGGAGGCCACCCCATTGGTGTAGAACTTTCCTCATCCCTCCCCCACTGTCAAATGTGCATCACCGAGGTACTCAGGTGTGTCTCATGACATAAAACCCACAACAATTAGAGTCCACTTATAGTCTCAATTTAGTGGGATTTTCTGACTCCTAAACTAACAATGAAATCCCTTCCCTGATAGACCTCTGTCTTCTCCCAAACTTACATGACAGTGGAACAGCAGCATAAAGGTCTCTCATTCCCACTCACACCTGAAGTACTGCAACAGCAGCATCCCAGGTGCAAGGGGACCTGGTAAAGGTAAAGGGACCGCTGACCATTAGGTCCAGTCATGGACGACTCTGGGGTTGCAGTGCTCATCTCACTTTATTGGCCGAGGGAGCCGGCGTACAGCTTCCGGGTCATGTGGCCAGCATGACTAAGCCGCTTCTGGTGAACCAGAGCAGCGCATGGAAATGCCGTTTACCTTCCCGCCGGAGCGGTACCTATTTATCTACTTGCACTTTGACGTGCTTTCGAACAGCTAGGTTGGCAGGAGCAGGGACTGAGCAACGGGAGCTCACGCTATTGTGGGGATTCAAACCGCCGACCTTCTGATTGGCAGGCCCTAGGCTCTGTGATTAAAAACATAAACACCTTCTGGATCAGGAAAGAACCCATGTATTCCAGCATCCTGTTCTCACAGTGGCCCATTGGAACTCTTGCAAGTAGGATCTGAGTACAACAGCACTCTCAGTTGATTTGCAGTGGTAGTGGCGATGAAGAAATATGATCTCAAGACTAAATCTGGATGGGTCCTGGCTCACCTCATATTGGGGGTGAGACATTCTTGTATCCCAAACTCCCACAATTCCAAACAATTTCAACCATTAATTAGGAAGTCATTCAAGAAGGAGTTCATCAACTTGCAGAGCCACAAAAATCCAAAGGCACAAGGTTCTTCACATCTGAATTTCTTCTGGGATTGTGAAGGTCTGAATCGCTCAATCTGTTTTATCAAAGTAGTGTGTGAGAGGCTGAGGGCAGCTGGGCCCCTGAACCTTCAAGAGCTGTGCAGACAAACAAATTTCAATACTTCAGTATCATTGTCTCAAAAGAACTTACCAATTGCAAGTTGTACTTCATACACTTTGAAGTTCCATGCAACCAATTCATCTGCCAACTTCTGAGCTCCACGAAATATTTCAGAATCTAAAAGGTTTGAGCAATTCAAGTCAGTGGTAATGCAAACATCCATCTATGTATATAAAAAAGTCATTTTCCAAAATCTGATGTACAATCACATTCTAGCGTGAAAAAAAGAAGCAGAGCCCTGCTATGGAGCCTAGATAGGAGGAGTCCTGGTTCTCAGTGTCTGGGATGACCAAGGTTTACTCCACCCTTGCCCCAATTGGGTCAGCTGTTAACACCCATTTCCTTTCTACTTAGGGATATTGGTATACTGATGGTAAAACTTGTCCTATCTCCTGGAGAAGGCCATTTTGTGGCTTGACCTTCATGGGTTCTTGAAAGGGAATGGGTTGTGTGTCTTCTTTGTGAAGAGCGCACAAGGACACACTGGATAGAGATTGCCCTATTCAAGTGGGTTTTGTTTCTTCTGGGATTTGCAAATTCACTATTATTATAGGTATATTTATTTGTATCTCACTTTCCCCCCAGACTGGGACTCAAGGAAGTTTACAGATAAAAAAAATGCAAAATGCAGATAAAATAGAAAAGCTAAAATTATAGCAAAGTCAATCATTAAAAAGTTATTAGGTAAAGGTAAAGGTACCCCTGCCCGTACGGGCCAGTCTTGCCAGACTCTAGGGTTGTGCGCTCATCTCACTCTATAAGTCGGGAGCCAGCGCTGTCCGCAGACACTTCCGGGTCACGTGGCCAGCGTGACAAAGCTGCATCTGGCGAGCCAGCGCAGCACACGGAACGCCGTTTACCTTCCCGCTAGAAAGCGGTCCCTATTTATCTACTTGCACCCGGGGGTGCTTTCGAACTGCTAGGTTGGCAGGCGCTGGGACCGAACGACGGGAGCGCACCCCGCCGCGGGGATTCGAACCGCCGACCTTTCGATCGGCAAGTCCTAGGCGCTGAGGCTTTTACCTACAGCGCCACCCGCATCCCTAAAAAGTTATTAAACATTAATAAAAACAAAACAACGTAAAAAACAAATCTTTAAAAAATACAAATAACAACAATAAAAAACATCACAGTGCCAGCCCTTTCCTTAAAAAACAGCCAGTTCCTAGAGGCCTGTTGGAATAAAAACTGTTGCCACTTACTGAAGGAAGGGCAACAAGGAGGCAATCCAGCTTTCCTAGCCAGTCCCGTAGCAAAGTCAACCGATTCAGGGAAATCATAACAAAATGGACAGATATACAAAACAACTGGGTGATGATTGGTTCTGATTTAACAGGTCCAGGCTTCAGCAGACACAGGCTCCCAGCTCTGCATATTTTGAAAGTGGTTGTTTGTGGGAAGAGGAGCGTTTTCAGAGGACAAGTGTTGGAGGAAAGGTGGACTCTTCATTCTTCCTCTTCCAATCACCCTCCACTGCCCAGCTACTTTCACCTCTCTACATAAGAGACTTGAAACAAGTTCTACTGTGGGGCAATACCCCTTGAAGGGGTGTAGGGCTGGGGAGCAGTGTTCATCCTTATCATAAATTTTTATTTATGCCCCGCCCTCCCCAACCAGAGCAGGGCTCAGGGCGGCTAACACCAATAAAATTACAATAAAACATAATAGGGGGAAACAAACAAAAAACCAAAAAAACCTAGTTTATTAAAATACGGGTTAAAATACAATTTAAAATGCAGCCTCATTTTAATAGTAGCCCATAAATCAAAACCATAAGGGGAGGGAAACATAAGGGTCAGACTGAGTCCAAACCAAAGGCCAGGCGGAACAGTTCCGTCTTGCAGGCCCTGCGGAAAGATGTCAAGTCCCACAGGGCCCTGGTCTCTTGTGACAGAGCGTTCCACCACGTCGGGACCAGTGCTGAAAAGGCCCTGGCCCTAGTTGAAACCAATCTAACCTCCTTGAGGCTAGGGACCAAGGATCTCATGGCAAGGGCCCTGTAAGGAGCCTCGCCGTGGCATTCTGCACCCGCTGGAGTTTCTGGGTCAGCTTCAAGGGCAGCCCCGCATAGAGCGAGTTACAGTAATCAAGTCTGGAGGCGACCTTCGCATGGATCACTGTGGTCAGATTAGGGCGCGAAAGGTAAGGGTTCATGAATATACTGATGGAAACTTATTGCTTACCATTCTTGTTCTGAAGGGACGGTTCCCTTTTTATCATAAAGTCTCTGATAGTTTTCATTGCTCTCTTTTCTAGCTGCATTTTGTTCTGCTCGTAGATATCTAGAAGGGATTAAAGAGAAAAAGAAATGGTATTCCAACACACTAGTCTGGGCATGAGTGTGCTACACCCCTCCCCCCCAAAAAATAATAATTGCTTAGAATGATTTTTGAATCAATGATCCCTGTGCCTTCGCTGTGAAACCTGCTTTTTGTATGACAGTCATAGTTTCTAGCAGGTGATATGCAGTCTTGTATACCTGGTGAATTGGTTCTCCCAGCCCTGCTGAATCCATTGTGATTTGATGTCTTCCTTGGGATATAGTCATGCAAAGATCATGGGCACATTGGGTGATGACATCATAACGGACTAGGGATGCAACACCTTCCTCCCATTTTATCTTGCCAGTGCAAAAGGCTTTCTGCCACCACATGAGCAGGAAGGAACAAGGCGGACAGACTGCAGACCCGTATTCCTAGGAGGAGGCACAGCCAGCAAATGTGTTAAGCAGAGATCCCCTGTACAACTTAGGAGAGTCACTTTAAGAGAAGGAATCTCTCATTCAGCAGACAAAGATTAGAAGAAATAGGAGCAGAGAATTGCACGCTAGGAGAGAGATCTCTGCAGGATGCTCCAAAATGTTGTCCTTCCAATGGCAGGTGAAGACTTTCTTAGCTCAACAGACTTTTAGGAACTGACTGTTTCGAACGAAAGGGCTGGTGCTGTGATGTTTTTCTTGTAGTTGTTATTTTAAATAGTTCTTTATATATATTATTTTAATTCCATTAGTGTTTAATTGCTGTTTGGTGATGATTGTATCTATGTTTTTAGCTTTCTCTGTTTTATCATCATCATCATCATCATCATCATCATCATCATCAACAACAACAACAACAACATTTATACCCCACCCATCTGTCTGGGTTTCCCCAGCAAATCTGGGCAGCTTCCAGCACATACAAAACACAATAAAACATCAAACATTAAAAACGTCCTGATACAGGGCTGCCTTCAGGTGTCTTCTAAAAGTCAGGTAGTTGTTTATCGCTTTGACATCTGATGGGAGGGCGTTCCACAGGGCAGGTGCCACTACTGAGAAGGCCCTCTGCCTGGTTCCCTGTAACCTCACTTCTCACAGGGAAGGAACCACCAGAAGGCCCTCAGAACTGGACCTCAGTGTCCGGACTGAACGATGGGGGTGGAGATGCTCCTTCAGGTATACTGGGCCAAGGTCATTTAGGGTTTTAAAGATCAGCGTCAACACTTTGAATTGTGCTCGGAAATGTACTGGGAGCCAGTGAAGATCCTTTAGGACCCGTGTTATATGGTCCTGGTGGTTACTGTTGGCTGTGTTGAGTCCCAGTCTGGGGGGAAGGCGGGATATAAATAAATAAACAAACAAACAAACAAATAAATAAATAAATAATAAAGTTGGCCTATGAAGTCTCTGGAGTATTCAGGAACAAGAAACAGAAGCATTTGTTTCAATGGGTGAGATTCAACCACTTCCTTACCTCACACACTGGGAGGTAAAAGGGCTTAGCTAAGGCTGGATGATGCCCCCACTTTTGAAAGTGTTCTTCAAAATGATGTAAAGCCAACCAGGAAAACTCTATAGCCCCCTCCCCCCCAGTTGAACTTACACAGATTAATTACTCCAACTGCAGCACAAAACAGGACCAGGCACAGCACCACCGCAGTAGTTGCAGCAAGGGAAGGTACAGAGCACTCTGTCATGTACTGCAAAACCATAGCATATTTTCCTTGAAGTGCAAAAAGAAAGAAAATTATGCTTTAACAATCACGTATGAACACCCCGCCATTATCCCATTAAGGTAGGGTTCATTTTGCTGTGTTTTTGGAATTCTTGCTGACGTATAAAGCTATTAACATATATACAAGAAAATAAGGTGAGACGGAGCATATAGTTGAACTATGGAATTTACTCCCACAAGGAGTAGTGATGCCCATCAACCTGGGTGGCTTTTAAAGAAGACTCATGGAGGTGAGGTTGACCAATGGCTACCAGCTACAGCGGCTATGTTCTGCATTCGCTGTTAGAGGCAGTATGCCTCTCAAAACCCATTGCTGGGTATTGCAAATAAGGACTACGCTGTTGTATTCAGGTCCAGCTTGGCCACTGTGAGAACAGGGTGTTGGACTACATGAGCCTTTTGCCTGACCCAGTGGAGCTTTAAAACACAATCTATATCAAACAAATCTATAAATTGTTAGGGGTGTTTTCTAAATATGTAAGTTGTCTCTTAAGGAGTCTGCACTAAACAAACAACTAAGGCATTCCAAACATCAAAACACACACACTATCCTTTCTTATATCAATCTGAAACAAGGATGCAGACTTGGGAACAAAAGATTATATGAACAGCACCTCAATAAGTAGTCCCCAGTGGAAGCCACCAGAGCATGGCCTTGGCACCAGTTGGGCTCACCATAAAGAGATGCAAGAAGTCCCTCATCATACATAGCTTTAGTTTCTCCCCAGGAGTGGTCCATTCTGCTTTGCCACCTGAGGCAAAATGGGATGGTGGCACCATGTTTGCATGCCATTGACCCCACCTTGCTGCACCTGCTGAAGTCTGGCTTACCAGACTTCTGGGTTCTGGCAAGATCTCACAAGAGCCCCATGAGATCGGACAGAGGCCTTGCGTGATCTACCCAAGATCCTGGTTTGGCCACACAAGACATGAAGTCTTCAGGCAATTTCACTGAGTTCTCACCCCGAAACCACTTCTACCACTTCTCCAGTGATGGAGGAGCATGTGACCATTAGATTCTACAGCCTGAGGCAGTTTCCTCAGTCTGCCACATGGATGGGTCGCCCCTGCTTCTCCCACTCCACTCTGTGATGGAGCATTCAGGCCACACTTGAATGACCATAAGGATTTCAAGATGAGCAAGCCAAAGCTGGCTTTCTAAGCCTGTCTCCCATGTTGACTGTCAGGCTAAGTGAATGGAGAAGTCTTTCTTGCCTGCCATTTCTTTCTGTCTGAGGTTCCCTGTTTAAATAAGTAGAGAGGAGAGAACATATGCTGAAGCTTGGTGCTTCACACCACCGCTGCCATAGCCAGCAGAGGACGTTGGACTCAAACCCTGCTTGGTTGGTTTGACTAAGTGAGCCTGCTGGGTTGACAGAGCACTGCTAGCTTTTCTCCAGCCCTTCCCATCACGACTGGTCACATATGCCTCCTGTTGCTCTCCCACCTTTCCTTTCCAGTGTGTTCCTCGTCTATGCTATGAACCACTTCTGTGTGTGCTGCATACATACCCTTTCTAGGTGGTGGTTTTCGTCTGCGTTTTAGTCTTGTTCTGGATGCCACACTGGATCTAGAAGAGACATTGGATCTAGAAGCCACATTGGATCTGGAAGCCACATTGGATCTGGAAGCCACATTGGATCTGGAAGCCGCATTCGATCTAGAAGCCACACTGGTTTTTGACGCTGCATTGTGGGGTTGGGTCACATAATACGTAATTTATTGGAACATCAGCTCGTAAAAAAGTGAAGAGAAAAGGCGCTGTGTACTAGGAGCTAAACCCCAGTAGGAGAAGCCCCTCCAAAACTTGAGGTGTCTTCGCCAAACTCTGCATGAGGTTTCCTGTGGTGAGGTTGGGTGTCTGTCAGGGATTGGCTGGTTGAGGAAGACTGGGGGGCAGCCAGTAGTCCAGGAGGCACCTGAGTGGGGAGGGGACTTTGACCCAGGCTCAGGCTGGTGGGACAGGGAGGAATCAGCAACAGAGAGTGAGGGTGAAGGGGAGATGCTTGAGGTAGCCACAGAAAGAAGGGTCGAGAAAAGGCTAGAACAATCAAGAGAAGCCGAGTCACAGCAAAACAACTCACGGAGGGAGGTATAAATAAGGGAGAGAGAGGTTGGAACTGTAGCTTCTGCAACTGACTTGCTTAGCTGATGTATGTGCAGTGCGCTGTCTCCTTGGTTACTGAGCAATAAAGTTAATTATGGCCAAGCCCTTCCGGTTTCTGCTTACAGCATTGGACCCTAGACGGAAGGGCTTTTCTGGCAGCCTGACAGGGTCTCGCCACAAGTGCCATTTTGAATCAAATATGTCTTTGGCATGACTTCACCCAGTTGATGGCACAATGGGTCCAAACTCATATATTACAGTGTCCATTTAAAGAACACAACATTCTGAGGTCCCAGGCAGCATCAAGCACTACCTGCTAGTAAATCCAGGGGATTGATTAGGTGAAATATATAGCAATGCTATTTAAATGAATCATTAATCAAGCTGAATAAAGGTACGACTATATGAATCTAGGACTAAATGTCAGTTCATATGTGCTGACGACGGAGTAACAAAGTAAAAGATAAATCATCAAATGATTGTTTCAATTAATAAACAGTATGGTTCATTTCTTTTATTAAATTTAATAAAATGTCAGAAGGTGGAAAAAAGGCAGGCGCTCAATCTGAGAATAGTGTTGCCCAGAGATAAATCTCTGCCCTGTCCCTCAATTTCACACTCTCATGGCAGAAGGAAGGAAAGGAAGCAGGAATCAGAAGGACAGACGGAAGGCTCAGAGGTGAGTAGAGTAACTCTGCCTTCCTGTATTGCTCTGAAGAGGAAATAACAGTGGGAAAAACCTACCTCCTGTGAATGTCAGGCCTCCCACCATTTTAACTGCTCATTCGGATTGGCACCTTATGTCATCCTGTGTTCGGAACCATATGACAGAGTAGACAGTTAGCACAACTTCTATCAAAGAATTTAGCAGGCAAAGACAAATCAGAATAACAACCTACAAAAACTTGCCTCTTTCTGTTGACAAGAACTTTTTCTTGGCTTCCATCTTATCTCCTCATGTTGAGTGTTGTCTCATCTTGGAGTTCTTCTATGTGACCATTTAATGGAGTAAAGTATTAAAATAATGTCTTGAGACAAAGCTACCATTTACAGAGCAGTCACACCATGCTATTCATACAAGGGAGCTGGCATGAAAAACTTGCGTGCATCCAACCCTCACTTTGTTTTCAAACATGGAGTTGTCTATTCCCTGGAGAACTACAGGAATCTTCTCATCTCCCACTATAATAGGACAATTGGGTCCTTCTGAGTTCTAGTTCAGTGACAGAGCACATACTTCATTCAAAAGGCCCTGATACAATCTGCAGCATCTCCCATCATAAGGAGCTCCAGCAGTAGGTCTGAGAAAGACCTATCTTTGCCAGAGATCCTGGGCAGCTGTTGCCAGTTGGCTAGATAGCACAGGGGGCAAGACAACCAATGGCTGGACTTAGAAAAAGGCAGCTGATTATGAATGATTTGTTCCCCCCACTTTGGATACCGTGGTGCCTCACTGAATCCTTTATCTTCTCTCTGCCTCAGCGTCTTCCTGCAGATGTTCCTTCCTTTAACGGCTTCAACCACCTTCCACTTTGATGCAGAACATTCCAGAACTCTTCCCATTCTGCTCCTTCCTGATTGGGACTGACAGGCAGCCAATCAGCACTCCACAAATAGCAGAAGTCACTTACTCTACTTTCAAGGCACTCTCACACATGAAAGGGCTGCTCATGAATATCTTTGGGACACTATAAAATGCAAAAATGTTCACTTGCCGCAACCTGCTGGGGAATCTCTTCATTGTGTTCCATCATGCTGCTCTTGGGAATCTGCAGTCTTTCGAATGCTACTGGACTACAATTCCCATCATTCATTTCCATTGTCCATGCTAATTTTGTTTGATGGGTGTTCATAGAATTGTAGAGTTGGAAGGGAAACCAAAGTCCATCTAGTTCAACCCTGTGCAATGAAGGAATCTCAACTCAAGCATCCATGACAGATGGCCATCCAACCTCTGCTTAAAAACCTCCAATGAAGGTGAGTCCACAACCTTCCAAGGCACCACTCCAAGTGGAGATTCCCCGTTCTGGACTTATTTGGACCAATCTGGAATCTGTGGTGACGTGGGCTGGCTCTGATACTTTGAAACCACCTCAGAGCCTTGGGAGGGCTTATGACATCTGTCAGGGGCTCAGGAGCAGAGGGACAGGAAAGGGAGGAATTAGAGACCGAGGGGGAGGAATCCGAGGGGGAAGTGAGCGATGAGAGCCGCCCGAGGTCTCTAAGTCTCTCCAGCGAATCGGAGGATTCACAGAAAGGGGCTCCCATGGTCAGAGCTAGGGGGTTGCCAGAGGGAACACCTCAGGAAGGAGGGGCCAGAGGGGACTCAGAGAGCAGCAGCTGGAAATCGGGACCAGCTTCCCCACCGGAGAGCAGTAGGGGGGAGGAGTCCCAGGCATCGGCATCAGGCAGCTTTCCGTCAGCGGAAGGACATGAGTCAGGGTTAGCCACGCCTGCATCAGAGAGCGAGGAAACGGTCAAAAGGAAGGTCGGAGGCAGCGCGAGCGCGCCAAGTTCAAATGTACAAGAGGGTGGCGCAATGAGCAGCCCGGATAGGGAGCCAGGTCCTAAAGCCCGCCGAAGGGAGGGGGAAGAGTCCGAGGGGTCCGCCTCCGAAGCGTCCAGGAAGGAAGGGACCCCGGGGGGTGGTAGGACCCAGAGGCGGAAGGAGAGACGGAAAAGGTGGAGTAAGGCTAGAGTCTTAAGCTGGTGTACAGGGGGCGGAGACTCAGACGGAGCTTCGCCGGTCTAGTGTCTAGACGTAGAGACGCACGCTAGGGTTTGAAAATGGATAATGTACTTTAATAAAGACTTTTGTATATTACCGCTGGCTAGCGTTGGTCCTCTGTGAGCTGGGACCTGGAGGCAGTCTCTGACAACATCTTTTGATACATTTTTGTAAATTGCTCCATCTCCAGGTTTTGCCCCACATTAAAGCCTCCTTAGGGAACAGGGTGTGGAGAGAGTTGCTGGTTTGGTATTATCCAAAACCACAGACCTAGACCAGGAGGAGGGTCAAGTGGGTTCTGACCAAACAATGGTGACTCTTCCTGGTAATGGTGCGAGCACCGTCCTCTCCTTTGAGGACAAACACGGTGGTGTAGAGGTGAATTCTTACCACACTGGTTTTTTGTTTTTGTTTTTTAAATCACATAAGGCTCCAGCCATTGTGTGAAATAATCCATGGCAACCCAAATATAATGGTTGCCAGTCCCTGTTTCAGACAAGTTCCCTAGTACACCCACCATCGCCTGCTCCATTGGAGCGCCCACCAGGAATTGCTGCATCAGGGTCCTCCTTTGCTGTGCACACATCACATCTTCAGCATCTGGGCTAAGCCACTGAGAGGTTGTATGCCACCCTGAATTGCTACCAGGTGGTAGCAAGATTCCAGAGAGTTTTAGGCAGTTACTCAGGGATGTGTTTCCAACAGCCTGCAGACTGTCTCGCTAGAGTGGTGCATGCTCTGGTTATCTCCCTCTTGGACTACTGCAATGCGCTCTACGTGGGGCTACCTTTGAAGGTGACCTGGAAACTACAACTAATCCAGAATGCGGCAGCTAGACTGGTGACTGGGAGCGGCCGCCGAGACCATATAACACCGGTCTTGAAAGACCTACATTGGCTCCCAGTACGTTTCCGAGCACAATTCAAAGTGTTGGTGCTGACCTTTAAAGCCCTAAACGGCCTCGGTCCAGTATATCTGAAGGAGCGTCTCCTCCCCCATCGTTCTGCCCGGACACTGAGGTCCAGTTCCGAGGGCCTTCTGGCGGTTCCCTCACTGCGAGAGGCCAAGTTACAGGAAACCAGGCAGAGGGTCTTCTCGGTAGTGGCGCCCGCCCTGTGGAACGCCCTCCCATCAGATGTCAAAGCGATAAACAACTACCTGACATTCAGAAGACATCTGAAGGCAGCCCTGTTCAGGGAAGTTTTTAATATGTGACATTTTTGTGTATTTTTCATCTTTTTTGGAAGCCGCCCAGAGTGGCTGGGGAAACCCAGCCAGATGGGCGGGGTACAAATAATAAATTATTATTATTATTATTATTATTATTATTATTAGGAGACAAGACTCAGGGAAGACTGTCATGTCTTTAAGAAATATGGTTTATTTTACACATATTTACACCAGGGTGTTGAAAGAAAACTGTATAAAAATGATTTATACAAAAATGAGCAAAAATGCAAAAATATATACCAGGTATTTGCTGGAAAGGCCAAGAGGAGGAAGGGTCATTTTATCACATGTGGTGGTATTGTAAAAAGTTGAAGGACTTTTGGAAAATTATAACGAATTGAAAAGGAAGTTTAAATTAATAATCCCTAAAAAACAACAACAACCCCAAAGCCTTTTTACTAGGAATAATGGGGACATAGGTCCCAAGAAAGCTGAGTAGTTTATTTATGTATGTGGCAACAGCAGCTAGAAGTTTATATGCACAAAAGTGGAAAGAGAAAAAATTACTAACTAAGGAAGAATGGCTTATGAAATGGATGGAATATGCTGAAATTGTGAAATTAACTGCCAAATTAAGAGGACATAATGACAAAGTAAGGAGGAATGGAGACCCCGGATTGGTTACCTTTCAAAATATCACCAATAGATGAAGTTGCGGGCAAGATTTAAAAATATAAGCACTGGATTAATGAAAGATTTAATGGTAGCGGGGTTTAGATAATAAAAATACATGTGTTGTAAAGCAGCCAATGAAAAGGAGTAAAAAACCGAACATAAGGAAAGGACGGGAGGGAAGTCAGGAAGCAAATTTGTACGTTAAAAAATTGTATATGATGATCAATGCTTTGGAATATTGTTGGAGACTTAATAAAAATGATATAAAAAAGACGCAGCAGAGACTGTCATGTATTTGAGAAATATGATTTATTTTACACATATTTACACCAGGGTGTAGATGGAGGGAGTGCAGAGGTTATAACATTCGCATCTCAAGAGTGGCTTGTTCCCCACAGCAGTGCAGCATGAGATTGCAAGACAGCTCCTTGCCTCTGTCCCAGTCTGCCTTCAGCCAGCCTGCCAAGATACTTCCACCCTCCAGTCCCCATATGAAGTTCTGGCCCCTCTCTTCTTCCCAAGAACCTTTGCTAAGCAGCCCCTCCCCTTCTCCAAATCTCTCAGTTTTAAAAGGGATACATTTTTCCTATGTAGCATCATGCTCTCACCATGCTCTTGGCAACCTCTGTTGTGCACAGACCCAAGGGTGTTTCTTTGACATTTTGATGACTGCCGCTGTTTCATAATAGCTTGCACTCAACTAGCCTGGCCAGAACTTCAGCCCAGGCTAGTTAGCATAGGCTAAACCCAGGAATTTCTGTGTTTGGCACAGTTCAGGAGACCTGCTGCAGCCTGTATTTCCCCCTCAATGTCCCAAATATTACCAGAATTCCACCATTTTATTAATTTCTAACATTCACTAACTCTAGACCTGTAACATTATACTAAATTAATTTATTGGAAGTACAGAAGCTAGTTAGGACTGAATTCTTCCATGCGGTCCAAGTCTTTGAGGTTGCAAAATAAGATCTCTTCTTCCAGTCCTGAGGAAGGAATACTGACAAGGTGCTTTTGACTGTTGACAGCAGAGGGTTGAGCTCTCCCATGCCCTGATTCCATAACCCGGACAGCTGACTTTTAAAAGCGGGGTTCGATCCACTGTCTGTTTTTAGCATAGACCTCATGCAATCCGGTTTCATCAAGGGCTTAACGTGTACCACCTTTTATCAGGCATCTTCTTACATATCCATCTTTTTTGTCTATCACAGGGAATGTTTTCCCAGCATTTTTGGGGGGTAGAGCAATGTGCTTTTAGGATGGCACAGCGTTTGTTATCTAAATCATGCGGCATACCTGCCTTCCAGTAACTGAAAACAAAAGGTAGCACCAGAAATAAGTGAATCAAAAGTAATGAATCCACATTGGATATTTGCTTTATTTCGGAATGTTAAGGAAATGTTCAGCTCAGTTCTTTCACACTCCTGTTTTCTGTCTCAGGGTTGCCACATACTCAAAACTGCAATGCATAGATTTATTTATTTTTAAAAAAGTTTCTGTCCATCAGCAGAAAATATATTATGGGGGAAGTTCCTTTTTGTCACTGTGAGCTGTCTCTCACTTTATACATCCCACGGTACATTATCTGATGCCTTTTTCACACTATATAATTTTATTGTATTTTATTTCTCACAGTTATATTGCAATTAGTGCAGAAGGCATCCCCCTACTAAAGAGCAGGTAATAAATTGTAGAATAAAACAAAGCACCACCTATTTGATACATGAGAATTGGGTGGCAGATTGGGGGAGGGACACTCATTTTGTTAAGCCTTGTGGAAATTTAACTCTAGAGATGAGTAGGGTGTCTCATTAAAGGAAAGCCACAGAACCACACCACAACAAAACCCATTTTTTTCTTTTTTTTCTTTTAAAAAATCATGATAACAAACATTTTCATTTTTTTGGGGGGGGGGGGAATAGTTGGAGCAGAAAAATTAAACCAGGCCTGAAAAGCAGATGAGAGGGAAGTTTGGAAAAACTGCTGCTTAAAATACTACTCTAGCAATGAAGCTCAGCAGCGGAGCGTCCCTCTGCTGCACCCAGGGTGCACTGGCATGTGCTCTGGCCCTGTAAGCACAGTGCTGCTTTTGCGAGCAGTGCTGGGCTTGCAGGAAGGGTGCTGTGAACTGTTGCATCCTTCTCATGGTGCCCTCCAATTGGAGGGTGGCTGAGAAGGATGCAACAGGCCTGCTCCCTGGTCCCTGTGAGCCCAGTGCTATGGACTTACTCGCAGGGTCCAGGGTGCATGCCTGTTGCCTCCTTCTCAGTTGCCAACAGAAGGACGCAACAGGCCACAATGCCCTCCCTGCACAATGCCCTTCAGGAAAGCGTCACTGAGCTTGCAGGGCCAGGGCTCATCCTGTTGTGTCCTTCTCAACTGCCCTCCAGCTGGAGGGCACTGAGAAGGACGCAACTGCTCATGCTGAGGCAGGATGCCATGATGTGCCCCCCAAAAAACTGTGTCTGGGGTGACAGTCCCTCATCCTCCCCACACCCTACACCACTGATGAACCTCATTTGGTGGGGTCAGAAAAAATGGATAGCAGAGCAACAACCAGTGATAGGCAGAGCCAACTAATACTGCTTTTGTTCCCGTTCACCTTTCTGTTGAGCTCTATGATGGCAACATTGAGTCCAAGTAGGCACGGGGCTGACAGCCATTGCAACCCTCTGGACTGTTTGTAAATAAGGTGGCAATGACGGGGCCCCCATGGCTGGCTTGCTAGAGATGAGACAACAAAACTATCAAGACTTTTTAAATACTCAAGATCACTGCATGTCAACTTTTGATAAAAATGGACTGGAGATGGTTGTTTGCCTTCTACTAAACTCCTATGGAGCTCAAAAAGAAACATAAAACCACAGCCTGTGTGAATTCCTGATGGAGGTAAAGCAGAACAAGTGTGCTCAGAGATGAATGCCTAACAAAGTTTCTACAATACAATAAGCAGAGAAATTTTGTTTACACTCACGTGGTTCCAACATTAATACCGTTATACCATTGCCATTTCCCATCCTTATAAGGAAGACCAATCCACGAGTCTTGATGTGCAGTATTGGTTTCTCTTTCTAGAAACTCCTGCAAAGAGCACAATCAGAAGGTCTTTCCTAGGAATGAGGAACCAGAATCCTCTTTCAAATCAATTCCAGATTACATATCTTTCTTAGGAGAAAAACAGTCTCTTCCAGTAGTGAAAGAAACATGAAATGTGCATGGGCAGGAGAATGTTTCATCACAGAAACAAGCTTGGTCTCTTTTCCCACCTACATGTACTCATTTGAATGTCTGATGAAAGGAATATTGGGGGGGGGGGACTAAAAAAAATGGTATCAATTATATAATATAATTATTATAATTATCAGAGGTGAATTAATTCAGGTTGGGCACCTATGCACTTATTGACATTCATCTTTCTCTTTCTCTTTCTCTTTCTCATACCAGGAGGTGTAAGGAAATTGACATTTTACTATGTCCAGTCTGCAACTCAAAACACATTCTAGCAAAGTGCCCAATAATCTGATACTTTTAGCTTAGTTCATAAACTCTGCAGTAGAATTTTGATTATTTGGAGTATTGAAGGGAAGATTGCAGTGGAAAAACACAGGCTAAAGTTGCCTTCCAAGCCAAGGCCTCACCTGGAATAGAGGTATTAACATGACAAAAGGTGTTGATGGCCCATCTAAGAGGAATCTTGGGCCTGGGCAGACAGAAGATGACCAAGGTAACTGGGTGTGAAGGGATGGGAAAAGAAAGTCTTTAGCAAGGTGTGCTGGGAAGAATAAAGAAGAGAAGAAAAACTGGAATCCATCTTGGGTAGAAGGGACATGGGTGGCGCTGTGGGTTAAAGCCTCAGTGCCTAGGACTTGCCGATCGAAAGGTCGACGGTTCGAATCCCCGTGGCGGGGTGCGCTCCCGCTGCTCGGTCCCAGCGCCTGCCAACCTAGCAGTTTGAAAGCACCCCCGGGTGCAAGTAGATAAATAGGGACCGCTTACTAGCGGGAAGGTAAACGGCGTTCCGTGTGTGCTGTGCTGGCTCGCCAGATGCAGCTTGTCACGCTGGCCACGTGACCCGGAAGTGTCTCCGGACAGCGCTGGCCCCCGGCCTATAGAGTGAGATGGGCGCACAACCCCAGAGTCTGTCAAGACTGGCCCGTATTGGCAGGGGTACCTTTACCTTTATCTTGGGTAGGCTGCCTGCAGTCTGGCTGGGAGATGCCTTTGACTCCAGGGCTGCACCCTTTTGAAATGACTGTGCTGTAGGATCTGGACTCCATGCAGACTGAAGGTGTAAACAGGCAAATAAACCATATTTCTTAAAACTACAGCAGTCTCTACAGTGTCTCAGTTCTCTAAAGGAACACAGACCCTGGGTGAGTGCTAAGAACCTCCTGGGATCTTGCTGTTGAGGTTCGTGAGAAACTGCAGCTTTGAAGCGGACAATTAATGAGTTGGCAAGAAGCCAAGTTAAGCAAAAGTACGTGAGAAAGTCTGCTTGGAGACAGGGAAGCCTAGCAGCAGGTAATGATTGGGTTAAGGTTTTCCCTTATATGCAGCATGACACAGTAGTTTGGTGTTGGAGTTCAGAGGTTGGGGTGTAGAGTTTGAATCTGTGCATATAGTAACTTGTACAAAGCTGTGCTATACTCTGTATATAATAAAAGCAAATACAAATCAAGTTACTGTTCAGCACATTATGTTCCTGAGTTGTCATCCTGGACTACACGGACTAAGCAGCCAGTAGCAGAGAGTTTTGGTTGAGATCCATCAACACTTGCCACCTATCGGCAGAGAGTGGGGGTGGCACCCAACTTTTGTAACACTATTTTAAAAAATAAACAACCCCCCCAATCTCCAGAACTTTTTGATCATTGGAGCACAGTTTATATAATTTGGGCCCTTGATTTTTTTTCTGCTTGTGGAGGAAAGGAGAAGGAAGTAGTTGAGATGCTGCAGAAGTTTCATAAGCACCCAAAGGGCATAAAATAATCAAATTGTGAAGGAATAGTCTTGGTGTTCATGTATTCCAGTGTTCTGCTCACCTCCTCTTCAAGACTTCCAATAGTAATCAGCATGGATTTTTCATCCTCACAAGCTGTTATTGCTTTGTGCCACGGCTTCGTTCTGTCTTCAAATAAATATAAGACTTCCTTGTACGGCACCCATTGCTGACGAAGCTTTTTACTAATATCCTCTTTGAAAGAAGCCAGGAATTTGCAGTGAAAAGAGAAGGGAGGGAAATAGGGAAATAAGAGAAGCCAAACTGAAGGTATCTGTCTCTCTCTGTGTTTACACACACACACACACACACACACACACACACACACACACACACAGCATTACATACTCCTATTATAAGGTAAAGGTAAAGGGACCCCTGACCGTTAGGTCCAGTCGTGGCCGACTCTGGGGTTGCGGCGCTCATCTTGCTTTATTGGCCGAGGGAGCCGGCGTACAGCTTCCAGGTCATGTGGCCAGCATGATTGAGCCGCTTCTGGTGAACCAGAGCAGCGCACGGAAACGCCATTTACCTTCCCGCCGGAGCGGTACCTATTTATCTACTTGCACTTTGACGTGCTTTCGAACTGCTAGGTTGGCAGAAGCAGGGACTTAGCAACGGGAGCTCACCCTGTCGCGGGTATTCGAACCGCTGATTGGCAAGTCCTAGGCTCTGTGGTTTAACCCACAGTGCCACCCATGTCCCACTCCTATTATAATCCATCATAATTTATTGAAACGACTGGAAACCCAACCCTCTAAAACGTTTGTCTGAATAATGAAAACATTTAGGCTCGTTTCATGGAGAAGTGTCTGTGAAGGGATTCCAACAGACTAGCACTGCCCTCTTGATCCAGCAGTTGAGCCACCATGGTGCTGAGAAATGGAAGGTGGAAGCCGATAACCATGATTCTCCAGCATCACCGTCTCAAAGAAACTTACCAATTTCATCTTCTATTTCAGTCACATTGATGATCAAGTCAACCAGTTTGTCTGCTAACTTCTGAGTTTCACGAAATATTTCAGCATCTAAAAGGTTTGAATAATTCAAGCCAGTGGGATCTCAAACATCCATCAATGTATATTAAAAGCCACTTTCCAAAAATCCAGTGAACGGTCACATTCTAGCATGAAAAGAAGAAGAAGAAGAAGCAGAACCCAAATATAGGACCCAGAAAGAACAGTCCTGATTTTCAGAGTCTGGCATCATTGAGGGGAAAGAGCAGGCTTACCCCAAATCACATCCTCATGTGAATAAAATAAAAGCCTAAGCTTGTAGGTTCCATTTCTTATGGGACTTGCAGGTTTACTCCCTTGTTTTTCTTGGGTTTCACAGCAAAACCAATCACAAGTGATTTCATACCAAAACAGACAAGCATATAAAGAGTATGTGTTATGTTTGAGTCTGATTTATCAGGTCTAAACTATATCTTTTCAGCAAACGAAAGGTTCTCTGTTCTGGCTGAATACTATGAATGAAGGGATAGTATTTCCAGAAAGCAAGTAGTAGATGATAAAAGGGTGCTTTGTTTTTCTTCAACCTACTGCAGTGCAGCCACTTCCCTGCATTTCCCCCTTTCCTGCTGAGAATAAGTTCTTATGGGAGAACCAGCCTCATATAACCAACATGCTGAAGTATAATTAATGCATGAAGAGGTTAACACCATAGAATAAGCTGTCCTGCCAGGCTTAGCTAGATCACTTTCCCTCACCTTGGGATGAAGCTAATCAAGGCCTTTGTTCACTCTCAGTCTACCCAAGAAACTCAGAATGTGAAGAGGTTTTGAGCCGGTTGCTGCAGCTCAGACCGCAGGGCTCTTACAAGTCATTCTTGTGTTCTTATACCAAGAATTTAGGAACTTCCACTACTGTAACTTAAGCCAAGTTTACTGCCTGTGTTTTCTGGCTGATGTATGGAAAAGCACATGAACCCAGAGGTGAAGCAATCTGCTCTGGTACCCGGAGCAGCGCTTGTCCCAGGGGGTGTGGCGCGTGTCCCAGGGGGCATGGTGCGCCACCCACGGAGGCGTGGCATGCATCCCGGGGGCACGGCACATGTACCGGGGGTGACCAGCGAGTCATGGGGGCTGCCGCTGATCGGGGGTCAGCATTTTGTCATCCCCTTTTGGAATGGCACCCAGGGCGATCCGCCCCCCCCCACCTCGGAATGCCTCTGCATGAACCTGACCTTTGAGGAGTTTGTAAGTAAATCAATTTTTAACTTACCAAATGTTGGGTCTTTTTCTATACTAGGAGAAGACATGAAGTTTGGAAGGGCATATTTTAAAAACCTCAGAGCCTATATTTCCATGCTTTACTCTGCTGCATATTTTGTGGTTTTAAATCTCTGCTAGTGTTCTCTCACCAAAGTCTCGTTGCCCCAAACCTGGATCTTTGCATCCAGGGAATTCTCCTTTTTAAACCTATTTTTCCTTGTCACAAACAGTTTTGCTGTGAGGTGATATCCCTGGGTTGGGCAGGGGGGAAGCGTGGTCTTGAATGCACAGACTGAAACCCATTGCTTACCATTCTTGCCTTTGAGAGAGGGTTCCCTTTTTATCATAAAATCCTTAATGTTCTTAAATGCTTTTACTACAGCAGATGACCTTCCTGATCCCTGAATATCTAGAAATGATTTAAGAATAAAAGAAATTGTATTCTAACACACTTGTCTGGGCATGGCTGAACCCCCACTCTGGAATTTCTGAGACTGGTTTTGAATCAAGGCTCCCCAGGCCTTAGCTATGGAACCTGCTTTGCTTGGAGGGAAGTCATATTTTCTAGCATGAAATCTATGCTTTTGTATACTGTATGAACTGCTTTCCCCAACCCTGCCTACTAAATCCATTGTTTCCTACCTAGAATGTGGTTCTGCAAGCATCGTGGGCACATTGGGGAATGACATAATAACTGTCAAGGGATGTGATGTAGCTGCATTTTTAGGAGATGCTACCAGCACAGGCAAAGCTACTTTATCCCCTCCATATATAGCAGTGTGTGTGTGTGTGTGTGTGTGTGTGTGTGTGTGTGTAATGGGATCTGACCTCGTAATAGATTCTTATTTCCCACACCCACTGTGGGCTAACTTTGACAGGTGGATGGGATCACTCACCTGTCACTCACCTTACATCATTATGACATCAGGTGGCAACATCTAAAGGGCTTGTTCTTAGCACCAATCAACTGATTGGTGTTTAGAGCAAATCCATTTGATTGTGTTTTGTTAACACCAATCAGCTGATAAGATATGGATTCCCATGGGGCATGCAAATAGACATTTTCCCTCTGTAGACTGGTAGAGGAAAGAGGTCTGATGGTGAGTTTATTAGTACTCACAACACACCTTCTAAAGCATGGGTTGGCAAACTAAGGCCCGTGATCCAGATTAGGCCCAATTGCCCTCTGGATCCGGCCCGTGGACGGTCCTGGAATCGCCGCTTGGATCAGCATGATCGTTTAGGCTGCACCATTTTTTTGCAAAAAAAATTGGGCCACATCCCCTCCCACCGCGGTGGCACCCCCTTTCTCCCCCTTCCTCCTCCTGGCTTCTCCCCACCCTGCGGAGGAAGGGAGCTGGGCTTTGACTGGTGCCAGCCAATCCGAAGGTTCACCGCCCGTGTGCTGAGGCACGGCCCAGACTTGCCACCCACCCCCTGGCATCTCCGTCCATGGTCGTGCTGTGGGCATTGTGACGGGCGCGTCGCGGGGCTTCGGCTGGAGCTTGGCGCACCTGCTGGTGCCTGGGAAAGCTGGCCTGGAAAGGAGAGGTGACGCCATTGCCGCCGGCTCCCAACCCCAGGCAGAACAGTGGAGGAGGTCGGAAAGCAGGGGAGGGGAGGGGCTGGGGGAGAGGGGGGAGAGAGAAGCTCCCCTCTACCGCGTGGGTGTGCATGCGCACGCAGTCTGGCCCACCACAAGGTCTGAGGGGCGGTGAACTAGCCCCCTCCTAAAAAAGTTTGCTGAGCTCTGTTCTAAAGGCTGTGTCTTCAAAGAGGCTCTGCTGATTTGCTCTGTCAGTGAGCCTTGCTCAGCATGGAAGAATTCACAGCACACTTTAAGCTCCCAGCGTTGCTAGGTAGCCATGTCTTTACCTGCCCAACTGATTGATTGGATGAACATATTTATAGGGTGCTTTCCCACAAAGCCACTTCTGAGCTGGAGAGGAGGTGGGGTTGCTGGCTTCACGCCCTCCCCACGTGCTCGCAGCCCCCGCAAGACTGAGGGAATCCTCGGCCGCGTCATCTCCCTTGCCAGCCAATCGACTGGCCCGGGAGGCGTGGCCCACACTATTTAGGGCCAGCGCGGCCAAGGATTTTCCTCTTTCTTCGCTCCAGCTGCTGCGGTTTCCCATCCCTCCCACCCTATAGGTTTGGCTCTCTGACATTGCTATGGACTTCAGTTGGTCACAGCCAAGGGGCCTGGTAGGAATTTTTTTCCACTTGGCAAATTGGCACCAGCCATTTGGTTTTTCACCTACCTTGTAACAAATCGTCACAACTTCCTCGGCATTGGCGGTTAGACATTGGTAGTTATTGTTATGCAAATGAGAGGGGGTGGGAGGAAGCGCCATCACCTTCCCCCATATCGAAGGGTAGTCCGGTAAAGGATTCCGGGGGGCGTTGCCCTGTCCGAAGCCTATGGAGGTGTGGGGCTAAGGCACGCCCCCGAGCAGTGACCCCTGGGGGAGCTCCTAGTTGATGTACATCAGCAGGGCTCCCCCTACTGGTGGTTAACCCTTCCCGGTCTTCAAGCAATCAGGCTGAAGCCGGATAGTTGATAGGACCAATGCCTAAGCCAATACCACTCAATTACTGTAACCAATAAAGTTGTGGCCAATTTTCGCCCATTAACCTAAAATGCTGGTGTCATGTGTCTTTATTTCTGAGGGGGAGGCGGGAACTTGCCATGCAATGAGCTGTGCCCACAGCAGGTGCTGGGTAGGTCAGCATTATTTCGGGGAAATGGCTTAACTGAGGCGCACTCTGTTTGAAAGTCTACGTCACACTGAAGTGAAACCAGCCCAAAGGATTTAATGGGTTTTCTTTGCTACTTACACAAAATAGTTGTCCCTAGTGCGGCAAAAAATAGGATCAGGCACAGCGTTACTGCAGTAAATATACCAATGGAAGATGGAAACAAGTCTCGTATATTATGCAAAAAAGCAGCTAGCTTCCCTTGAAGGACAAAAAGAAAGAAAAATCTGCATTAACCATCATGAGCCAACATCCTACTATTATCCCAGTAAGGGGGGCTGGGATAGAGTTGTTTTTACAATAGAAGAAGAGTTTGGATTTGATATCCCGCTTTATCACTACCCTAAGGAGTCTCAAAGTGGCTAACATTCTCCTTTCCCTTCTTCCCCCACAACAAACACTCTGTGAGGTGAGTGGGGCTGAGAGACTTCAGAGAAGTGTGACTGGCCCAAGGTCACTCAGCAGCTGCATGTGGAGGAGCGGAGATGCAAACCCGGTTCCCCAGATTACGAGACTACCGCTCTTAACCACTACACCACACTGGCTTATACACAATACTGGCTTATACACACAGAGATATTTGCATATATACAATAAACGTGTTTAAAAGCATAACTCACATTGAATAAATCTATAAATCATTAGCGGTGTTTTCAAAACATATAATAGGGCTGCCATAAGTCCAGAATCTCCTGAACATATTTGGGATTTGTCCGTTGAAAACCTGGGCGTATGGCAGGTAAGAAATGTTATTTTTTTGGTGAATTTCCTAAAACTTTGGCAAAAATAAAAATAAAATGGCAGCCCTGACATATAAGATACTTATCCTAAAGATTTGTCAAGACCCATTGTTTTCTGGTTTCACCCCTCACAAGGTCCTCAGGATGAGCAAGCCATGGATAGTTTTCTGATTTTTTTCTCCCCTGTCAACTGCCAGGGCCAGTGAATGGTGGAATCTTTCTTGCCTGCCATTGAGATTCCCTGTTTAAATGGTTAGATATGCTGTTGAAATGCTTCTGGGAGCTGATATATAATGAGATGAAAAAAATGTTGAAATATACATTCATAAAGAAACCAGAAGCATTTTTACTGGGCATTGTGGGAAGTGATATAAATAGAAAGAATGTAAACTCTTCTTATATGCAATAACAGCAGCAAGAATATTACTGGCCCAAAAATGGAACCAAGAAGAATTACCGACGATTGAAGAATGGAGAATGAAGTTAAAGGACTATGCAGACCTAGAAAAAATAACAGGAAGGATTTGGCGGGACAATAAATTCACGGAAGACTGGAGTAAATTTAAGGACTACTTGAAAAGTATTTGTGAAGATCAGACAACGTTTGTAGGTTTGCAAGAAGTTTTGTGAGGAGTATTATTGGAAGTATTGCATAAATGGAGAAAGGAGAAGGATGATTTGTTAAGAGATTTAAAGGCAATAGAAAGTTAAGAAATGCATAAGAAGTGGTTAAAACAGTGGATCATCAGAGGTGCTGATGGAAGTCTAAAAAGATTGTATAAGTGATAAGTTTTGTGGTACATTTTATAACTTATATGTTAAAATCAATATATATATATGGCTAGATATGCTGAATCTTGTGAAGCCTTTCCCACGAATGTTAGCACAGTGTGGATCAGGAGAGATCACAGGCTGAAACTTGAGACTTCTCACCATCACTGTCATAGCCAGAAGCTGACGACTGACTCAAACCCTCAACCTCTGCTGTTTGTTGAGCTAAGTGGGCTGGCAAAGCATTGCAGGCTTTTCTCCAGCCCACCCCACCACGACTGGTCACAGATGCCTCCTGTTTCTGTTCCTCCTCTATGCTATGAACAACTTCTCTGTGTGCTGCATACATACCCCTTGCAGGGGCCTGTTTTCTTCTTCTTTTTAGTCTTGTTCTGGAAGCCACACTGGATCTGGATGACACATTCGATCTGGAAGCCACACTGGATCTGGATGACACATTCGATCTGGAAGCCACATTGGATCTGGATGACACATTCGATCTGGAAGCCGCATTCGATCTAGAAGCCACACTGGTTCTTGAAGCTGCATTGTGGGGTTGGGTCACATAATATGTAATTTATTAGAACATCAGCTAAAACTTGCAACAATGGCACAGAAAAGCCATTGTGTGCCAGCAGCTAAATCCCAGTAGGGTAAATTCTTGAAAAACTTGTAGCTCAGGAGCGATGGTCCTGCAGAAATTCAATTTTCAGCTCAGCAGTAGCAGGGGGGTCTTTAGGGACACAGTAAACTGCAGCCAGAAACCTAGAATAAATCCTATACTTGGAGAGAGGTTAAAAAACCAAAACAACCTAGCCTAGCCCCACAGATTACTGACCTAATTACTGGAAAAAGCAGCTCATGATGGAAAAAATGTAGGCTTCATTCTCTGCCCAGCCTCAATGCTGGCTTCAATTTCAGGTTCAAAAGTACTACATATAAGCTAGGAGTTACTAATTTCAGCATTCATTTCAGTTTAAAGCAAGCTCAACTCAAAATAGTTCAGGCAATGAAAATCCCCTCAGGTCCAAATTATAACCCCACCATGTTTACAGCAATAAATGAGACTGGTCATTTATTATTGTGACACAAGGGGTGGAATGAATGAATTGTGGTTCCCATATTTAGGAAGGTGACAAGACTGACCCAGCAAATTATAGACCAATTTTCCCATTGTTACCAGCGAGCAAACTGTATTCACGGTACCTATTGTCAAGAAAGAAGCATTGAATTAAAGGAAGCAAATATATTGCCCCAGGAGTAAATAGAATTTCAAGAAGGAAATTCAGTAGTTGATCATTCTTTTTTAATTACTCAGTTGATTCCCCAGTATGTCAGAGTAAAGAAATGCTCCTTGTATTCTGCATTTGTTTATTCGAAGACTGCTTTTGGTCTAGTTAATAGGGTGAATTTGTGGGATGAATTGTCTCAAGCAAGTATTAATGTCAGATTACGGTATTGTACCCAAAAAGATTCAAGTAGAACATTCTGGAGAATAGGGCAGCATAGCATATACAGTTAAATTATTAAATTATAGCAGCATTAGCGAAGGATGACAATTGGAAACTAAATTTGTGGAAAGATGGAGTTTATTCGTTATGCATGGAAATAAACTACTGTATACAGTAATACCTTGGTTCTTGGACTTAATCCTTTCCGGAGGTCCATTCGACTCCCGAAACCATTCGAAAACCAAGGCGCGGCTTCCGTTTGGCTGCAGGAGCTTCCTGCACTCAAGCACAAGCCATATTGGACGTTCAGTTTCCGAAAATTGTTCACAAACTGGAACATCCAGGTTTGCGGTGTTCGGGAGTCGATTTGTTTGGCAACTAAGGTATTACTGTATTCTGGAAAGTGGTTTGTCTGTCTGTTCATTTTTTAAACGTCCTCTTGAGACATCAGCTGCCCAGAATGGCTGGCTGGGGCAACTCAGTCAGATGGGCAGGGTACAAATAATTAAATTAAAATAATCACAACCACCAAACTCAGCAGGAGGGTTGCCGAGGTGGCGGCACATTTTGTTGATGTTTGGATGCCTGGCACCATCTTGAAATATTGTTGCCACACTTGGCACAAGAGTTCCTAAGGCGGGGGCAGTGGTCTTCATCACCATTTAGATACCAGGCACTATTCTGAATCAAGAGTGCAGACTGAAACATAACTTTGGCCTGACCTCCTCACCCAATTTTCCGCATGATGGAAATCTGTCTTTCTGAATTGCACTGAAGAGGAAATAACAGAAACAACTTACGTTCCGCGAATGTCAAGCCTCCCGCCATTTTATCTGCTCATTTGAGTTGGCACCTTATGTCATCCTGTGTTCAGAACCATATAATGAAGTTGACAGTTAGCACAATTTTCAGCAAATAATTTAGTAGTCAAAAACCGATCAAAATAGCAGGCTGCAGAAACTTACCTTCTTTTGTTGACAGGACCATCTTATCTCATTTTGAGTGGTTTTTCATCCTGGAGTCCTTCTATATAACCATGAAATGAAGTGGACAATTAAAATAATATCTCAAGGCCTACCTATTTCAGTTGTTAATTTAGAAGATCTCTTATCTGTCCTTTACCCACATGGTTCCAGGGCAGAACAACAGAATATATAAAATTATAAATTGCAGATAAAACTATTCAAATATAAAATAAATAAAACCATTCAGACCAAAACAGAACAAAAGAGGTGGGTCTCTCAAGACACATCAATTGTCAAAGGGCAGGTAATGAAGTGTGCCAGGAGAGGCTGGTGCAGCAACTGTCCTCTCATTCTGTCAATTTGATGGTCAACTGCAGATGCAAGTCAGATAGACCCAAGAGATGCTTCAACAGCCAGAGGATAAAAACACAATGGGCAACTGCAAGCAGAGAGGGATCAAGGGTGAAGAAGAAGTAAGAACTAAAGAGCTAGGCTATTGGCAAGTCTTGCCACAGTGGATTAGGATACAGTTATGGGAGGAAAGAGAAGGGACGTGGGTGGCGCTGTGGGTTAAACCACAGAACCTAGGACTTGCCAATCAGAAGGTCGGTGGTTCGAATCCCCGTGACAGGGTGAGCTCCTGTTGCTTGGTCCCTGCTCCTGCCAACCTAGAAGTTTGAAAGCATGTCAAAGTGCAAGTAGATAAATAGGCACCGCTCCAACGGGAAGGTAAATGGCATTTCCGTGCGCTGCTCTGGTTCGCCAGAAGCGGCTTAGTCCTGCTGGCCACATGACCCGGAAGCTGTACGCCAGCTCCCTCGGCCAGTAAAGTGAGATGAGCACCGCAACCCCAGAGTCGGTCACGACTGGACCTAATGGTCAGGGGTCCCTTTACCTATGGGAGGAAAGGAAAAGGCAGAAATTCTGGGGCTGGCTGCTCAAATGATGAGTCAGGGAAGGAAAGCATTTGCAGAAGGATGAGAGAGGATGTTTCACATTAGATGATGCAGGGATTGATGGGGAAGCAAAATGGTTTAAATACACAGAAGGGCTCTGTGGAGAAGGGCTCCAGACTCAGCTAAGTGGAGACCTCACCAGGAATCAATTTGCAGTTGGGGTGGGTGGGTCAAAGCTACAGAATGAAGATGTTAGGTGTGTGGAGAGGGAATTGAGCAGAAGGGGTGGTGTCCACGGCACCACCAGAAATCCAAGTGTGTCTTCAGGGCTTAAGAAGCTTGGTGACCTCTAACCTCGAAGGAAGCCAGAGAGCAGATAATAAAGGGAGGTTCACAGAGGGTGCTGGAATAAGTTGCTTCCTCTTGCTGTAGACCTTATCAAGCATAAATCAATCTACCTCTGCCTTTCTGAAGAAAGATAAGGCGTGGCAGCAGCCCAAGGAGGACACTGAGAGGCCTCGCCACCTCCTCCACTTCTCCCTCTGTCTGCAGGCTGTGCTTCCCAGTGCCTGAGGGCAATTCTTCTGTCTCCTTGCCCTGTAAAGCCAGGAACTTGGGCTTAAAAGCATCAAGCCAGATATAATTAAGCAGACTCTTTCCTTGCTTCTCCTGTGTGACTTATTTGGCCTGTGCTACTTACTGCAAGGGACGCGGGTGGCACTGTGGGTTAATCCACAGAGCCTAGGACTTGCCGATCAGAAGGTCGGTGGTTCGAATCCCCGCGACAGGGTGAGCTCCCATTGGTCAGTCCCTGCTCCTGCCCATCTAGCAGTTCAAAAGCACATCAAAGTGCAAGTAGATAAATAGGTACTGCTCCGGCGGGAAGGTAAACGGCATTTCCGTGCGCTGCTCTGGTTAGCCAGAAGCGGCTTAGTCATGCTGGCTACATGACTCAGAAGCTGTATGCCAGCTACCTTGGCCAATAAAGCGAGATGAGCACCACAACCCTAGAGTCGTATTTACTTACTGTAAATTAGCGCTTGTATCCAGCCAACTTTTACTCGGAGCAGATCCAGTGGAACTACTGATCACAAGAAACTTAAGCCCATTAACTTTAGTGGGACTACTCTCAGCAAATGTTAGTGGACTACAAGTTTTTTATACTGGGCATCTCTTTTAAAGTGGCATTGATAGAAAGCGGAGGGGAGCCTTGGCACAGAAGCTCTTGAACCTCGTCTGATACTTTCAATTCAAGAACAGCCATAAAGGATCCGGGCAAACATTAAGCGCCAATACATTTGAGTAATGTTCCCCACCCAGCAGTGCCCCGTCTGGATACCGTGGTGCCTCAGCCAGTTTTTCTTCTCTTTTCCTCTGTTTGTTCCTGCAGTTGTTCCTTCCTTCAGTAGCTCAACCACCTACCCCTTTGATGCAGAACATTCCAGAACTCTTCCCATTCAGGTTCTACTGTTGCCTGATTGGCTGACTGCCATGCCAAATCAGCATTCAACATAGTGCATAAGCCCAGGAAAACATTTCACAGCATTTTTTAATGGACTCATTCATTATGTAGATATAGATATACTGGATTTAGAGAGCAGTAGCTGTGTGAGGCAGACACAACAGTAAGGAGGACTGAATAGCACCTGCAGTCTCAGATATATCGCTTCCTGCACCAGGAAGAGCAGGGGTAATTGCCAAGCAATGGCATTTACAGTTAGTGAGAGGAGACTGTCAAGGAACTGTCAGGTGAGCACAGGTCATCCACAGGGCAGGAAAGAACACGAGGCAAGAAATGCAATCAGCTTTTATTCACAGAAAGTAACATCATAGCAGAGTTCTTCTGGCTCGTCTTAATCCAGCTGGAGATGTTGCTGAAACTGACCCCGCTGTGATGGCCTGGGACTCGGACAGACTTGGAACCAGAGGAGACCCAGTCTGCACCGGATCCTTTGCCTCAGGCATCATCTGAACCAAGTCTAGGGCCTGATTCTGAAGAGTCCCAGTCTGCACAGGTTCCCCTGCAACAAACACCAGCTGGCCCGAGTCAGGGGCCTGAGCCTGCCCTGGCTCCAGATGCAGGGATGACCTCCTTGCCTTCAGCTGGGCCATCACTTACAGCTGCTCCACTTACAGCTGGGGAAACCCAGCCAGATGGGCGGGGTATAAATAATAAATTATTATTATTATTATTACTACTGGTTGGGTCAGGGGAGGCTGAGGCGGCTCCTGGGTCTAGGAACCCACCGACGTCTCCCGAGCTGCAGAGACTAAGGTCTGAGGGAAGGAGAGACCTGAGTTCTCGCAGGAGGAGTGCTCACCTTTGGGCGAAACAGGGAGGTGAGTCCTTGGGGGATCAAGACTGGCCTCTACCCCGACAAAGATAAAAAGCTGTCGGACCCCGCCCCAGGTTGCGGGAGCAACATTACTGTATGCTAGATCCTGCCTGAGATCCTGCACCTGTCCTTGCCTGGTTTCCTGCCTTGTGTCCTGCCTTGGCCCTCTTGGACTGACTCCCAGCAGAACCTTTGTATTCTGGTCCGGTCCTGGACCGCATTTCACGGGTTACCCTGAGGCACAGCACACCCGCCTTTTCACTCTAGCCTCTCACTCTGGATCCCCCCCCCCAAGCAGACAAAGACTGTGTCGAGGGGGTGGGCTCCTCCTCTGGGCCTATCTGGCCCATTGCTCAGCAGTGTGCAGACTCTCCTTGAGTGGGGTGTCAGAAAGAGAGGAGAACCAGTAGGACTGGGACTATCCTGCTGCTGGGTAGCAAAGGCAACCTCCGATTCCTTTCTGTCTGAATCAGTGCTCACACTGCGACTCTCAGCCTCTAGCCCTGTCCTGGAAGGGCCTCCTTCTCCTGACAACCCCCACCCCCAAAAAATCACTCAACCCCTCTGCTTCTAGCACCTCCCAGCGCCTTCCTTCCCCAGACTGCTCCTCAGTGTTCCACCACCACGATCTGGGGTCGAAATCTTCTTCTCCTTGGGCAGTCCCTGACAGGCTGCCTTGAGGAAAGGATAATCTTCAGCATTATTCGGCTTCCAGCAGTGGTGGGTAAGAAATGTCAACAGGCAAGTTGATCCCAAAGTGGTCACCCACTGGACCAGTGTCAAGGATCAGACAACTGTTGAGAGCTCCCTCACCCAGTGGAGGCAGGCACTGGGTGCTCCTTATCTTCACTGTTGAAACCTGCATGCTTGTTCACCTGCCTCTCACTCTGGCTCAGACAACAGAGCTGTTGAGAAGGAAGAGCAATAATTGCCACTGCCAGCTCGCTCTTTGGATCTCTGCATGGCAAGCAAGCGGGTGGTAGCAATGAGGAAGAATAAGAGCAGGGGTTGGTGCTAATGGGAGTCGGGAGGTAGACTCAATGTGGGAGGGAGCAGAGGGTTCATGGAAAGTGCCTGGCTCAGGACTCCATGGCGCTGATAGCGGTCACCCCTTTGGGGCTTAAGAGCATAGGAAGAGCCCTGCTGGATGAGACCAAAGGCCCATCTGGTCCAGCATCCTGTGCCCAAAATGGCTAACCAGATGCTTATTAGCAGCCCAGAAGCAGACTCGGAATGTGACACCGCTCTCTCCACTTGTGATTCCCAGCAATGACTGTTCAGAGGTATACTGCCTTCAGAATACCAAAGACATGGCTACTATTCTGCCTGGCTGCTCTGTCATAAGGGAAAATAGAAATCAAATGCAAGACATTTTCTGAACTCTTCCTGGCAACGTGGAAGGGAGGCAAAAAATGCCTGTAATGATCACCCAACCCAGAAAACGACCAATGTAAACAGCCAATTGTCTTATGTCAGAGGTGGGAAAACCTTTTGGCCCCAAAGAACAGGTCCTTATCAGGCTCAGCCTTGTGGGCCAAATTTGTGGGCAGGACCACCCACCTGTCAATCACATGCCATTATGAGACAACCATTCTCTTTGCTAAGATAATGGCACTGGCCATGTTAATGGGTTGGCCATGTTGCCATGGGAACAACTAGCTAATGGTGCTCCCCAAAGGAGGTGTAGTTTCCCCATCTCATTACTTGTCTGGAGACCACATCCTCTTGTAGGGAGGAGAACGGGAGAAAAATTAGCTTTTGTTTAGTCAGGGAGAAAGCTGGAAAAAGAGACAGAGAAGCTTGACTTTGGTCTATGCTTTGGAGATCCCCTTGGAAACCTAATGGGGAAGCAAGATGTCTTGGGGTACTGATGCTAAATATTCCTCGGTTTAGAGGAAACTCTAGTATAAATTTGGACCATATCTTGGTCCAGGGTTATCAAATTTCAATTTTCCAGTGCTGAAGTCTGTACTGGAAACAAAAGGGCATAATTTTATTACTGGCTTTCATCATAAACTACCAGGATATTTCATATCAGTATGTGGTAAATGGATACAGAGCTCCATAATTTAAATACTTTCAGTTAAGGCACATTATAAATCATATATATATATATATATATATATATATATATATATATATATATATGTGTGTGTCAGGGAACTGCCATCGGAAGGACAGGAGGTGGAAGGGCTCACTGAGGTTGAGAGAGACTTAGCAGCTGACGAGGGAACCAGCAGGGGGAGAGAAGGAACTCCAAGGGAAAGTGAGTCGGAGGGATGGCTCAGAGACACTTCCAGCGAAAACAGTGGGGAGGT
Organism: Podarcis muralis; assembly: GCF_964188315.1. Lineage (NCBI taxonomy): Eukaryota > Metazoa > Chordata > Lepidosauria > Squamata > Lacertidae > Podarcis > Podarcis muralis. The sequence continues at coordinate 2,916,026 of NC_135663.1, forward strand.
TTCAAGACCTCCTATAGGGACACCCACTCCTCGCCGGAAACTGTCGCGCCGAGAGTCCAGAAGACGTGTTTCCGTTAAGGAGCTTTTATGCTGGAAGAGATTCCGTAAGCGCCCACTTTCGGATTCTGCTAGCGACTGACGGAGCCATGCTTGAGGGGCTCCGTCGTAGGCAGAGGTTTGCGGATTTGATCAAACTCTGAGGGACTAGGATTTTACGCACAAGCAGCTCATCATCCCATCACAGCAATCCGAAAGTCTCTGAAAGCAGCTTGTGCAGGGAGAGGCATCATGAGCAACCCAGCAGAAACCGGAGAAGCAGGAGGAGCTGGAGCGGGTCCAAGCCTGGAAGAAAGGTACAGGGTGTTGGAGGTCCAGCTAGCGCTGCAGACGGCGAGGCTCGAGGAGAGGAGGGATCCCAGGAACTATCACGCCTTTAGGACAGAGATGCAATATGCTCTCAATCTGCAGTTTGATGACTTTCCCGATGAGGAGTCGCGAGTGGCTTTTGTGATTGGCCATCTCGAAGCGGGGGCGAAAGACTGGGTTAGGCCCCTGATGGCAGTGAATAATGAGATCCTAAAGGATACGAGGAAGTTTTTTCGCGCCATGGACCTGATGTTTTCCAGCGACATTGAGCAGGGAGTGGTGCGCAGACAGTTAATGGCTTGCAAACAGGGGAGCCGATCTGTCCGTGAGTACTGGACTGAGTTTACCATGTTGATCCATAAATTGGGGTGGGATCTATCGGCGGAGCCCATACAAATGCTTTTCAAAGAAGGGCTTTCTTCGGCAGTGAAAGACGAACTTTCCCGGGCGCCCAGGGCGGAGTCTATGGACCAGCTGACCAAATCCGCGCTGACCATAGGAGCACGCCAGGAGGCGAGAGCTTTGGAAAAGCGGGAAGGGAAAGGGGAACGTTGGAGGGATTTCCGCATTCCAGAGATTCCAGAGCCACCTTTCCCGCCGGCAGAGCCGATGGAAATTGGAACAGCGCGGGCACGCGCAGTTTCAAATCCCAGTGAAGGGCGGAAGAAGGAGGGGAAGAGCGCCAAGAAATGTTATCTCTGCCAACAGCCAGGTCACTTTGCCAGAGTCTGCCCACAAAGAAAGGAATGGCAAGGGATGGCGGGAGCTGTTGGGGAAAAGGAGGAGGAAGTCAAGGAGCAAGTAAAAGCCAACGCCTGGCTGTCACCGTCGGGGCACAGCAGCCAGGCCAAAGAGCAGTAAAAGTGCCCACCCCGGAACCTCCAAGACCTGCTTTAGTGATAGAGGTGTTACTAGAGCTGCCAAACGGACACCCACTAAAGATAAAGGCGCTATTGGACTCAGGCAGCTCCTGTAATTTCATGAGTAAGGAGTTTGCAGCTGAGCACCAGATACAGACTATCACTTTAAGTAACCCCTTGCAGGTGACCACGATCGATGGGAGGGAGCTGTTGGGAGGAGAAGTTAGCCAACAGACTGTCCCGATGATAATGAGGGTGGCAAGGCACACCGAACGGATAGCGTTTAATGTGGCCACCTTGGGAGGAGCTCCCATTATTTTGGGGATGAGCTGGCTGGCGCTACATGATCCGCTAGTGGGCTGGCATCAGAGAGTGGTCTCCTTTGGGTCAGCGCATTGCCTAGAACACTGCAAAGAGGGGAAGGCGCCGGAAGGGGCCAGAGTCACCCTAGCAGGGATGGAAGTAACGGACAAAGGGAAGGTGCCCCCACAATACGCAGATCTGAGCAACGTATTCAGCGAAAGGGAAGCAGACAAATTGCCGCCGCATAGACCCTTTGACTGTCAAATCAATCTACTCCCTGGGGCCCAGCTCCCAGTGGGCAAGCTGTACGCTATGTCAGACAGGGAGATGCAGGAGTTAAGGGAGTTTATTGACAAAGACCTGAAGCGAGGTTTCATCAGAGAGTCCCGAGCGGTGGGGGGCAGCCCAGTGTTTTTTGTGGACAAAAAAAACCCACAGATAAACCGAGGCTTGTAGTGGACTTTCGGGCCCTAAATGCAGTGTCGGAACCTCTGGCTTTCCCTATGCCCCGAATTGATGACATTTTGACTAGGGTGAGGAAGGGAAAGATTTTTACAAAACTGGACCTGAGAGGGGCGTACAACCTGATACGAATAAGGAAAGGGGATGAATGGAAAACCACCATGTTCACCCCTTTGGGAGCCTTTGAATATCTTGTTATGCCCTTCGGTCTACAAGCAGGCTCGGCGTGTTTTCAAGCATTTATGAACTACGTCCTGGGACCTTTGCTCTACAAGAATTGTGTAGCCTTCTTAGACGACATGTTGGTATATTCAGAGAATGAGGAGCAGCATGTGAGGGACGTCAGAGAAGTGTTGGGCAAGCTGCAAGCTAACCAGCTGTGGGTGAAACTGGAGAAGTGTCAGTTTCATACCAAGGAGGTGGAATTCCTGGGGTACCGCTTGTCAGACAAGGGATTGGCCATGGATCCAGGCAAGGTCCAAGCGGTACTGGAATGGAAAACACCGAAAACCAAGAAGGATGTGCAAAGATTCCTAGGGTTTGGAAACTTTTATCGGAAGTTCATCAAGAACTTTGCCCACTTGACGGCTCCCATCACTGACTGTCTCAGCAGCAAGAAGAAATTTGTTTGGACGGCGGAGGCGGAGCGAGCATTTGAAGAACTGAAAAGGGCGTTCGCTTCGGAAGAACAACTCCTGCATGTGGATTTACAAAAACCTATGAGAGTTGAAACCGATGCATCAGACCGGGTGGTAGGGGCGGTGCTTCTACAACCGGGGAAGAGTAAGTCGGAGTGGAGACCGTGTGCCTTCTTCTCGTGGAAGCTGAATAAATCCGAGAGGAACTACACGGTGTATGACCGAGAACTACTCGCCATTCACGAAGCGTTCCGGAGATGGAGACATTTATTAATTGGTGCACAACATAAGGTGCAAGTGTGCACAGACCTCAAGAATTTAGAGTATTGGAGAATGGCACGAGTGCTCAACCAACGACAAGTGAGATGGGCCCAGGAGTTCTCCAAATTCCACTTTGAAATTTGTTATGTGCCAGGCCCAGAAAACGTCAGGGCGGACGCTCTCTCACGTAAACCTGAGTATTTGGAGGGGGAGGGAGCAACCGAAGAGAGACATGTCATCCCAGAGGACCGCTGGGTGTGTGGGGCGGCACTGGTGGGGCAAAGAGAACTGGTAGAGGAAACGGAAAATGATGAATACGCCCAGGATAAGCTTAGAGGTCTCAGGGGGGAGGGAGAGAGCCCCGGAGGCTTTGAGGAAAGAAATGGGGCATTGTATTACAAAGGGGCACTGTATATACCCGAAGGAGAATTGAGGGGGAGAGTACTCAAGCAGTTGCACGATAGCCCCACAGCGGGGCATTTTGGGCAACACAAGACCATGTGGTTGGTTACCAGGGAATTTTGGTGGCCCAAGGTGAGGGAAGATGTAAGGGAGTATGTAAGAGGGTGTGACCAATGCCAGCGAGCCAAAGGGGAAAGGCGGGCGCCGGCAGGGTTATTAGAACCATTACCCACACCAGAACGACCATGGGAGGCGGTATCGATAGATTTTATGACGGATCTGCCGAAGTCCAAGGGGAAAACAGCCATCATGGTAGTAGTAGACCTGTTAACAAAGATGTGCCACTTTGTAGCATGCTCACATGCAGTCACAGCGGAAGAGACAGCGAAATTGTTTGTAGAACACATTTTTCGGTTGCATGGCGCCCCCTTGAGGGTGGTCTCAGACAGAGGCAAACAATTTACGTCCAGGTTCTGGAGGAAGCTCATGAGCTTACTGCACGTGGAGGTCAATTTTTCGACTGCCCGGCACCCTGAAACCAACGGGCAGGCGGAAAGAGCAAACGGTATCCTCCAACAATACCCGAGGTGTTATGTCAATGACAGAGAGAACGATTGGGTCGAAAAGTTGGCGCTGGCAGAATTTGCCTACAATAATGCGGAGAATGTGTCCACAGGGATGAGCCCCTTTTTGGCTAATTACGGGTGTCACCCCAGGGCATTTCCAGGGGAAGGAGGGGAGAAATGGAGTGTCCCGGCGGCCGAACATTTTGTAGAAGAGATGGAAGCAATCCATCGTCAGCTCCAGCTCAACTTAGAAAGGGCCAAAGAAGAATATAAAAGGCAGGCAGACAAGAACAGAAGGGAAGGTGAAACCATAAGGGTGGGGGATCAGGTGTGGCTGTCAACCCAAGGGTTGCCGTTCAAAGGGGGTTGTAAGAAATTGAGACCCAAAAGATTGGGACCCTTTGAGGTCATTCAGCAGATCAACCCAGTGGCTTTCAAACTCCGGTTACCCAACCACATGAAATTGCACCCAGTATTCCATAGGTCTTTACTGTCACCGTACAGGGGGGGACGTGAAGGGGAGTACACCAGGGGACCAGCCTTAGAAGAAAGGGAACGCAGCAGCCATGTAGCGGAAATCATCGATTCCAGGGGGAAGGGAAATCAGGTGGAGTATTTGGTGGCGTGGGAAGGGGAACCGGAGTCCGAAAACACTTGGGTGACTGCAGAGGATGTCAATGACGAGGTCTTAATAGAAACGTTCCACCAAAGGTTTCCGAGGAAACCTCAGCCTGTAGCAAGGTTCAGGAGGGAGTACTTTGGCACCACCGACGAGGAGGAGGAACTGGAAGGATTCACAGAATCGGAGTTGGAAGAAGGAATTGACTCCGATGACGAGGAGTACCGGGAGACCAGGAACAGCAACAGGTGGAGGGAAGTGTTCGAGACTTCGGAAGATGAGGGAGGTTCTTTCAGGGGTTTTGCTTCCTCACCGCCCATAGAGGAGGGGACGGGAGGGGGTGAAGGGGGCCCTGGAGGGGAGGTGGATGTCAGGGAACTGCCATCGGAAGGACAGGAGGTGGAAGGGCTCACTGAGGTTGAGAGAGACTTAGCAGCTGAAGAGGGAACCAGCAGGGGGAGAGAAGGAACTCCAAGGGAAAGTGAGTCGGAGGGATGGCTCAGAGACACTTCCAGCGAAAACAGTGGGGAGGTTTCAAGACCTCCTATAGGGACACCCACTCCTCGCCGGAAACTGTCGCGCCGAGAGTCCAGAAGACGTGTTTCCGTTAAGGAGCTTTTATGCTGGAAGAGATTCCGTAAGCGCCCACTTTCAGATTCTGCTAGCGACTGACGGAGCCATGCTTGAGGGGCTCCGTCGTAGGCAGAGGTTTGCGGATTTGATCAAACTCTGAGGGACTAGGATTTTACGCACAAGCAGCTCATCATCCCAACACACACACACACACACACACACACACACACACACACATGTGCATCTCTGCAAAAAGTCTCAATCGGAATGATTAATCCCTTCACCTTCTCCAAAGAATCTCATAAGTAATGTTTATATGTGTAACATTCAATTAGAACACAATAATATCTTATTTTTAAAGGGTGTGGGACAACCAGTATTCGCTACCTTGTTTTGTTTTGATTTATAAATGACCTTAGAATCCTTCACAAGGCTCTGGAGCCATAGAGCCAGTCAACTTCACCTCAGATACCAAAGTAGTTTGAGTACCTCCAAGATAGGGATCTTTGACCCGTGCCTTGTCTAAGGATGATGCAAAGCCATGGTAGATTTACCAAATTAATTTATTGCAACTCGAAGCAGGCTATGACTGAACTCTTCCACACTTTATTTTATTGGAGGTCCAAGTCTTTGTGGTTGCAAAATAAAGTGTCTTTTTTCCAGCATGGAGGAACCAGGTTTGATAAAGTGCTTTTGACTGTTGATGTCAAAGACTTGAGCTCATAAATGTCCTAATTCCACAACCTGGATAGCTGACTCTTTAAAGGAGGGATTGATGCATTGTCTTTGTTTTAGTGGAGAGATTGTGGAGTCCAGTTTCAAGGGCTTCATGTGTACCATCTTTTATCAGGCTTCTTCTTACATATGCTCCGTTTTCGGACCCTGCAGTTGGTGTCTTCCCAACAGCCTCTTGAATCCCGGCAGAAACCTATTATATAGACACAGGGATTTGGCACGGTCAGGCTTGGCATACCAGTCCTCCAGAATCTAAAAACAAATGGCAGCACTAATCAGTAGTCAATTCGGACTGGATGTCTGCTCTCTCCTAGCCTAAAATCACCTTCCGTACCTGCAGACTGGAAAGGAGCCAACGCAGCAACAATTTCTTAAATGGGATCAACAGGGGAACTTTGAAACATGGAATTTTTACATACTGCAAATCCCTATCTGATGAAACGAACAGAGGACTTTCCTGGTGCCGATGACGATTCCTCCTGGCCGTGACAGACAGGGTCTTGAGTTCTTCAGCTCCTCTGTGGTAGGCAAGGAGAATCATGCTGCCATCCCTCTCAACTGGCAAAGCAAAGGCCTCGACCCCAAAAAATCACAACTTGAAAAATGGAATCTGTCCATTCAGAGGTGTAACTTCAAAGAAAGAGCGCTGAGAGACACAGAGGAAAGAGGAAACAGCCCTGAAAACATTTGAGGAGGGAAGGCAAACAAGGCAAGATAAGACACTAATATTCTAAACAAAGTTTGAAAGCTATAAGGCACTGACAGAAGCCCTAAGCCATGAAAACCTGCTGGGGGGGGGGGGCACAGAGGAAGGAGAGGTAGGCAGAATGTCCTCATCCTTATCATCAAATAGAAATTAATGATAAGTAAAATTTCCATTTTTGCCTCTTAAGGACGGAAGACACTTCTGGTAGGCAAACACCAGGGTTGCGTTCCTCAGTCCAAGGAGGGCTTCCTTGGCATCCACCTATTGTGGCAAGGCTCTCTGGAGGGCCTTCTCCTCAAATACTGCATCAGCAGATGAAAGTGAGCCTATTTTATAAAAGTTAAAGATAAAGGACTCCTGATAGTTAAGTCCAGTCACAGACGACTCTGGGATTGCGGGGCTCATCTCGCTTTACAGGCTGAGGGAGCCGGTGCTTGTCCACAGACAGTTTTTCTGAGTCATGTGGCCAGCATGACTAAGCCACTTCTGGCGAAACCAGAGCAGTGCACAGAAATGCCATTTACCTTCCCGCCGGAGCGTTACCTATTTATCTACTTGCACTTAAGGGTGCTTTCAAACTACTAGGTTGGCAGGAGCTGGGACCGAGCAACGGGAGCTCAACCTGTCGCGGGGATTCAAACCACCGACCTTCTGATCGGGAAGCCCAAGAGGCTCAGTGGTTTAGACCACAGCGCCACCCGCGTCTCTGAGCCTATTTTATAGTGCGTTACAAAGCTTCAAGGAGAAGCCCGTGTTGTCACCCTACAAATATCCACAATGGGAAAATTACCATTACAGGTAGCTGAGGTGACTACCTTGATGAAAAATGCAGTCTTGGAGGTCTGAAGACTAGGCCTCCTACTCTGAAACTCTTTCTGCTAAAGTGATTACCACCAGCAACACAGCCCTAAACATCAAAATGTTCAAAGGGCAGGTAAACTAGGGCTCAAAGCGGAGACATGTCAAAGGGGAGACTAGTCATAAAAACGCTCAAATTAGCAGCTGCATGCTAAGAGACTTGAGGTATACCAAAGTCCAATCTCAGAAAAAGCCACTAACAAACCTCCCATGCCCAGCCAGGTGAAAGCAAAGCCAAAACATTCCTGTCTCTGTGGTGGAGATGGGACGGAGGAGGGAGAAGATGAAGACCCCAGGGAGCAGAGAGAACAGCAAAGGGAAATCAAAGTGGGAGACAGCGCTGAAATTAAGGCAGGGGAAAAAAACCTGTGCCATGAAAGATAACAGTAATAGAACAGAACTAGGCAGTGAACAAAGCAAAATTCAGAAGAAGGAAGGTGAAAAAACTTCACAAATTCAAGGAAGATGAATTTTTCAAAAAAGGCCCTAACTGTTGTAGACCACAGGCAGGGATGTTCTGGAGAATGGATGACTCTTCCCCCAGTAGAGTAGCTGAAGAGTTCAAGACTTAGTCTGTCACGGCCAGCAGGGGGAACTCATTCCTACCAGGACTGTTCTCCATCCCTATCAAGCAAATTACAGGTGAGTTAGTTTAACACCTATTCTAGGAAAATGGGGGGAGCAGGATAGATAGATAGATAGATAGATAGATAGATAGATAGATAGATAGATGAATGATAAAGGCTATTTTGATATAAATTTTGTAACAGTCAGGTGGCCATGCTGTGTTTCATTCTGTAGCAACAAAACTATTTGCTAACCAAGATAGGAGGCACGAATAAGCACTGAATAGGTAAAGGTAAAGGGACCCCTGACCATTAGGTCCAGTCGGGACGACTCTAGGGTTGCGGTGCTCATCTCGCTTTATTGGCCGAGGGAGCCGGCGTACAGCTTCCGGGTCATGTGGCCAGCAGGATTAAGCCACTTCTGGCGAACCATAGCAGCGCATGGAAACACCGTTTACCTTCCCGCCGGAGTGGTACCTATTTATCTACTTGCACTTTGACGTGCTTTCGAACTGCTAGGTGGGCAGGAGCAGGGACCGAGCAACGGGAGCTCACCCGTTGAGGGGATTCGAATCGCCGACCTTCTGATTGGCAAGTCCTAGGCTCTGTGGTTTAACCCACAGCATCACCTGTGTCCAAGCACTGAATAATACTACAGTAAAAAGCCAACCACATGTATTTCATAAAGTGAAGCCAAAGACATTGCTTGGCATTCCTCCCCAAAAACCCCTGGGAAGCAGAGGTCAGGAGAGGAAGGGGATCAAGGCGACACCACCCACACTGGGCTCATTTGGAAGACTGCAGAATGTGAGTGCAGAGAAGGAAAGGGTGCTACAATATAATTTGGTTCAGAGACTCACGTGCTTTTAGGTGCCTGGTCATCAATACATTTCCATCCCCCAGTATTATAGACTCCAACCCAATGGTCTTTGTATGTAGGAAAGACTTGTTTCTCTATGAATTCCTACAAAGAGATCAGAAAGTATTTCCTAGGAATGAGGGGTCAGAATCTTTTTGCAAATCCTTTCATACTACATATTTTACCTAGGAACACAGTAGCACCTTCCAGACATTCTGCAGGAGTGAAAATTGCATGGAAAGGGAGAACGTTGCATCAGAAACAGGCTCTCCCCTCGTATATTCATGTAAATGTCTGAACAGGCTATACATACCACTTGTGCAACGACCTAAAAAAATAAAAATACGCAAGGCCAATTTCATAGAATCATAGAATCATAGAGTTGGAATAGACCACAAGGGCCATCGAGTCCAACCCCCTGCCAAGCAGGAAACACCATCAGAGCACTCCTGACATATGGTTGTCAAGCCTCTGCTTAAAGACCTCCAAAGAAGGAGACTCCACCACACTCCTTGGCAGCAAATTCCACTGTCGAACAGCTCTTACTGTCAGGAAGTTCTTCCTAATGTTTAGGTGGAATCTTCTTTCTTGTAGTTTGGATCCATTTGTTTCATTTATTAGTTAACAGAACCATCAGAAACAAATTTATTCAGAATAGGTATCTCTGCAATCACTGCCATTCATTTCCTTCTGCCTCTTTCAACTCTCCTCACAGCAGTTTCTAAATCGGCTTGAGTTTGCAAAGAGGCAGGGAGTGAATACTGAATTGAAAGGGCATTCTGTGTCTGTCTGCTCTTGGGGTCTATAAACAGGGAATACTGGTGCTGACTGACAGCTGTATAACATCCCTTTTCAGTACAGTCAGGCACTCCAACTATGAAAGTATGTAAAATAGATCATTGTAATCAATAACCTGTTTGGCTAACACAACCCTCTGACTCAGAATGGCGCTTCACCAAGTACCCAGGTGGACACAGCTGGGGCAGCATAGGGCCACCGAGCTCATCCATCCAGGTCTCAGGTATACATGCTAAGTTCTTGACCCCTCTGCTTTGCCTGTATTTCAGAATTTGGAGATGCGAGTCAACCAACCCAATGGCCTGGTGGTGGTGTTTTGAATTCAAGGTCAGATTTGAAATTGTATTACGAGGCTTTGTGCCTTTGTTGGTTGAGGGATTGGATGTTATTAGAGAATACAGATCTCTTAGATCTGAAAGGATTCGATTACAGATTCGGATGGCACTGTACCACTGTACTTCATACCATTTCCAATCCACTATGAAATCCACTAGTATTAGCAACATACAGTGGTACCTCGGGTTAAGTACTTAATTCGTTCCGGAGGTCCGTTCTTAACCTGAAACTGTTCTTAACCTGAAGCACCACTTTAGCTAATGGGGCCTCCCACTGCCGCCGTGCCACCGGAGCATGATTTCTGTTCTCATCCTGAAGCAAAGTTCTTAACCCGAGGTACTATTTCTGGGTTAGCGGAGTCTGTAACCTGAAGCGTATGTAACCCGAGGTACCACTGTAATAGAAAATGCCATCACCCTCAAGGCTTTGCCCATCACCTTGCTGCAGATGATGTAGTTTGGATCAGAGAGTCAGTCTTCAGACACCCATGGGCTTCACCTCATCTCTTATCTGGGGTAGTGTAGACTCCTATGAAGGAGACTTTATGTCCCATGTTGTGAGCTCTCACCTCACACAGCAGCTAATAATCTCCTCCCACACTCTTCAACCAATCAACATACATTTATCCAGGCTTGAGACTGTACCATCTCAGAAGATTGTGCCCTTGGTTTTACTGCATTTCAGTGTTCTACTCACCTCCTCAGCTTGAGTTTCAATACAAATCAACATGGCTTTTTTATCTTCACAAAAGTCTCTTGCACCTTCCCACGTCCTTTCATTGTTTTCAAGGAAATAGAGGGCCCCTTTGTGGTGGATCCACTTTAACTGCATTTTTGCATGAATCTCATCTTTAAATCAAGGCAGGAATAGGGAAGGAAAATAGGGTTGGGGGAGGTTATACTTCATTATACTCCAGCATAATTTATGCAAATCTCAGGAGATCTGACTTTCTGAAATGTTTGTTCTGATAACGAATACACTTATTTAAATGCAGTGTCACTTATTTATTTCCATTTCCATCTTTGCCTTCATCAGTAGATTTGCAACCATTTTTCTCATTTATTTATTTAACAAGATTAATACATTGCTCAATCAAAAAATGTCTCTAAGTGTTTTACATACAAATAGTACACAATATTCATTAAAATAGCACATAAAACAGATTTTATAAATAGCAGGCATATTCAAATTATCAAAATATAGATAAAACCACAATTTTTTAAATAAAAAACCCCCCATACATAATAAAATTGCACAACTTGCCTAAACAAAACTGTTTTTCATAGGCATAGAAAACAACACAGGAGAGGTACCTGTCTAGTATCAATGGGCAGAGAGTTCAACTTGTACAGGCTGCCAGATTGAAGGATCAGTTCTTGCAAGTGAAGAACAAACATTATGTGACACTTGTCAGTTCCAAGGACTTAAGCAGGCAAGAGAGAACATATGGGGTGAAGTGATACCTGGTCCCAAAGTGTTGAGGGCTTTGAGGGCTTTGTATACTAATAGTAACACCTTGAATTTTCCCCAGTAACAGAGTGGCAGCCAGTGCAGATGTCTGAGTGGGGGTACAATGGGCTCCCCCTCCATACACCTTTTCTAGGAGGTGGGTATTTGAGACTGATTGACAGTTTAGTCGAAACTGTACCTCCAAGAAATATGCAGATGACGGAATCTCAATAAGTGTAGTCTCAAGGTGGGTTGTATGGAAGTGAGAGCTGGACCATAAAGAAGGCTGATCGCCAAAGAATTGATGCTTTTGAATTATGGTGCTGGAGGAGACTCTTGAGAGTCCCATGGACTGCAAGAAGATCAAACGCATCCATTCTTAAGGAAATCAGCCATGAGTGCTCACTGGAAGGACAGATCGTGAAGCTGAGGCTCCAATACTTTGGCCACCTCATGAGAAGAGAAGACTCCCTGGAAAAGACCCTGATGTTGGGAAAGATGGAGGGCACAAGGAGAAGGGGACGACAGAGGACGAGATGGTGGGACAGTGTTCTCGAAGCTACCAGCATGAGTCTGACCAAACTGCGGGAGGCAGTGGAAGACAGGAGTGCCTGGCGTGCTCTGGTCCATGGGGACACGAAGAGTCGGACACGACTAAACGACTAAACAACAACAACAACAAGGTGGGTTCTCTCCATAGTATGAAATTTAAGCACCGCTGTTTCAGAATAACTTACCAATTCCAGCTTGTACTTCACGTGCTTTGGCATCCCATACAAGCAATTCTTCTGCCAACTTCTGAGCTGCTTTAAGTATTACAGAATCTAAAGGATGCAAACAATTCAAGGCAGTTGTATCTCAACAGCTATACAGATACATTAGAAAGCCATTTCCCAGATTCTGGTGGCTTGTCATATTCTACCTCATGTAAGTAGATGAGAATTCTAATACAGTACCCATATAAGAGCAATCCTGGCTCACATCACCAAGGACAGAAAGCAGCTCAAACTTCCACCCAAATGGAATCCCCAAGTGTATACTTTTGCTTTTTACTGAGCCCATGCCAAAATACTTATGTCATAAGGTGGGAAAGATTTGGCTATCTAAACTACTGACCAAAGTTGTGGTATCTGCAAAAGTTCTAGTCCTATGAGCAACTGCTGGGGGAACAGCTGCCCCTCTTTCTGGGGAAAGGGGTTATGGGTACCATTGTGGGCATCATGTTGCACATGGATGCTGCACCTAACCCAGTCCCACCACAACCCATCCACTATGCTCCTTGCCTCCTTGAGACAAGACTGGAAATAAGTTCTGTTGCAGAAGAATAACCCTAGGTGTGGTGGGGTAGGAATGGTTCTGAATTTACTAAATCTAATCCATTGCTTCCTTGGATACCCAAAGATGTACTTTACGGGGAGCTGGCTTCAGGCACCAGGCCCATTGGCATACCAACTCTGCACTACAAAGATGTGACATGAAGACTGGCACCATGAACCCCATCGTGTGGGAATCCCTTGCAGACGACTGCAGTGGCTGGAGACAGGTTGTGCATCCATAGCAATGACCAGGGGAGGAATGAGTGCTGGGAGGGGTGCAGAGAGAAGCAGCGCCATGGTGCCTCTACAGTAGTACAACCAGACACCTTCATCTGCCCCAGCTACAGCAAAACACATCTCTCCTGTATCGGTCTCTACAGCCACAGCACGTGCTGTAACCTTCCAACAATTTGACTTCACTCTTCCATTGTCTCCCAAGACAGATGGACACCAAGCAACTCATTGCTTACCATTCTTGCGTTTGAGGGATGGTTGCTTTTTGATCATAAACTCCCTAATCTTCGCAACTGCTGTTCGTAGGGAGACTATTTTTTTTGATCGCTCATGATCTAGAAAAGAGGAAAAGAAATGGTGTTCCTACACACTAGTGCATGTATGGCTGCACTCCTACCTTGGGATTACCAGGGCTGATACTGAATCAACATTCCCTGTGCCTTATCCCTGAGCCTCTTTTCAACACCAGAGAAAGCAGTCACTTCACAATCAGATCTTCAGACTAGAAGAGCGGGCAGCATTCCAGCAAAAACTGCATTAAATTTACACGGTCTGGACAAGTAAAAAGGTCTTCACTACACAATTTGTATTAATCAAAACTGCCTCTCTTTTGCTTGGAGCCTAAAAAACAAGGCGAGCTCTCTCTGGTTCCAACAATGCTGAGCTCAATGGACCCACATTTTCACTCTGTAGAGGTGAGTTTCCGAAGCCCAAAAGCTAGGTTGGCTTATGAAGTATCTAAAGCAGTGGTTTTCAACCAGTGTGCCGTGGCACTCTGGAGTGCCTTGAATGATGGTCAGGGCTGCCATGGGCAGCACTGGCCTCTGTCCCTCTTTCCTTCCCTCCCCCCTCTGATGCCATCTTTTGTCTTCCAAAGCAACTACTCTATTCCAAACTTAAAAATGGAAAGCATAATGCTGGTGGACAGTGAAAGAGGTTTAAAGACTTTCTCAAAGACAAATCTAAAAAAAGATTATATAAACACTGACAATTGGGCAATACTGGCCTGTGAGGGCTTCAATTGGAGAACAGTCTTTACCAAAGGTGTCATGGACTTGGTAGATGCTTGAACTCAGGAAGAAAGGGAGAAACGGGCTAAGAGGAAGGCACATTTGCCAAACCCTCACCATGATCAACTCCTGCCCGGAAACCTATGTCCCCACTGTGGAAGGATGTGTGGATCCAGAATTGGCCTCCACAGTCACTTATGGACTCACTGTTAAGACTGTGTTCATGGAAGACAATCTTACTCGACTATGAGTGAGCGCCAAAGAAGAAGAAGAAGAAGCTTCCCAGGCCCCTGTGGGGCATTTAGAGGAGGCACCTCTCTTTGGGGCAAGGGGGGGGGGCAGCTCAGAGACCAAGGGCAGCAGCAGCGGCTGCCCAGAGGACTCCCAAGAAGAAAAGAAGACAAAGAGTTTGGACTTGATATAGAAGAAGAGTTTGCACTTGATATCTTGCCTTTCACTCCCCTTAAGGAGTCTCAAAGCGGCTCACAATCTCCTTTCCCTTCCTCCCCCACAACAAACATGCTGTGAGCTGAGTGGGGCTGAGAGACTTCAGAGAAGTGTGACTAGCCCAAGGTCGCCCAGTACCTGCAGGTGGAGGAGCGGGGAAGAGAACCTGGTTCACCAGATTACGAGTCCACTGCTCTTAACCACTACACCATGCTGACTGGGGAGAAGGGGAGGAGGGAATACTCCTTAAGGGAGGGTGTTTGAAAAGGGGTGAGGGGCAGCCAGCTGTGCAGGCAAGGGGTGACCTAACTGGGCTCCTGAGCCCCACAGAGGAGCTGCAGAAAGAGTGTAGTTGGTCAAGGGAGCTGTGGTTGAAAACCTCTGATCTAAAGTGTCTAGGGACAAGATTTCAGCGGTGTTTATTTCAACAGGCAAGATTTAACCACACCCTTAGCTCACTCTTTGAAATTAAGAGGATGTAAAAGGTCTTAGAAGAGGCTAGATTGATAGTCTTATCAATCAATATTCACAACGAAATAAACCAAGTCAGGATAATACTAAAGGCTTTTCTCTGCAAAAGGAATTGAACTTACAAAAAGCAACAGCTCCAATGGTGGCGAAAAAAAGGATCAGGCACATCATTATTGTAATATATGTACCAACAGGAGATTGAAAAGCAGCTAGCTTCCCTTGAAAGACAAAAAAAGAAAGAAAATTTGGCTTTAACTACAGTGAGCCAACGTAAGACTTTTGCTACAGTTAGTAATATAGCTTGGTCCTTTGGTGTGTGTGTGTGTGTGTGTGTGTGTGTGTGTGTGTGTGTGTTGCAATACTTGCTTATATATACTATCATTTGCATATATACAACTATATAATGCTTATAACTATATAATGGTTGGACAGTGTTCTTGAAGCTACCAGCATGAGTTTGACCAAACTGCGGGAGGCAGTGGAAGACAGGAGGGCCTGGCGTGCTCTGGTCCAGGGGGTCACGAAGAGGCGAACACGACTAAACGACTAAACAACAACAAAAACAAATGCTTTAAGAAACAAAACATTTGAATGAATCCATACATCATCAGGGGCATTTTCGAAACGTATCTGTCTTAAATAATCAATATTTTCCCCAAAGCATGCCTGCATTCTCCACACCTGACATCATATGTGGCTGCTTCCCTGCAGCAGAAGTCTGGGAACAACCAGTTAATTTGTATTAGCAGTAGTATCAACTGAGTCAAGAAAATGCAAATAAACAGATGAAGTTAATTAAAGTTCTTGAAGCCAGGTAACAAAACTAATTTAAAATGAGAAACATTTGGGTCGACAGTAGTTCCTAAGCAGAAGAGTATATTTCTATAAAAGAATTTATCACCCCCACTATTTATTTATTTAATTTTATCTGTAGATCTCAGGATGGTTCATAACATAAAAATAAAAATAAAAGTCCAAAATACATAATTAAAACAAGAACAAGAGCAAATCGAAGCCATAGCCTCCCCCCTCCCCCAAGCACATTTAAAAGTACAAAGAAAATTAATCAGACAAAGGTCTGGTTGAAGAGGAACATTTTCACCTGGCTCCTAAATATATATAATGAAGGTGCCAGACGAGACTCCCTGGGGAAAGGGTTCTACTACAGCGACCTTTGCCAACCTGAGGTTCTCTATATGTTTCGGACTAACGCTTAAAAAAAATTGTGGTTTTTTGGTATACTGTCCTTTATCTCCGGATAGTTCACAACATAGAAAATGTAATATAAAAAAGACAAAATACATAATCAAAACAAGAACCTAACCAATAACCACATCTCCCACAACACATTTCAGCGGCGCTGACCTGGGCCCGCCCACATTGTGATGTCATGACACACACTGTCAGGGACTGGAGGTGCCTTTAATTTTAGTCCAATGTTCCAAATTTCGAAGGCGCTCTGCCTCTTGCCATTGTGTTCTATGGAGGCAGCCTCTGTGACGGAGAGTTCAAGACCCAGCTTCTTTGGTGGCAGGAGAGGGTACACAGATGGCCACGGGTACCCTGTTTCCTGGAATCACCTCAGGGATTTTCAGGAGGTTTTACAGCCTCACATAACCCATCTTCCCTCTGTCTGAGTCTCTCCCAAGAATGGGAAAGCTGCCATCATGGCCCCAGACAGGAACAGAAAACCTCCCCTTTCTGTGCTTCTCATTACAGGATGAATAATAATAATAGTTTTTTATTTATACCCCCCTCCCAATCTGGCTGAGCCTCCCCAGCCACTCTGGGCGGCTCCCAATTGAGTGTTAAAAACAATACAGCATTAAATATTAAAAACTTCCCTAAACAGGGCTGCTTTCAGATGTCTTCTGAATGTCAGGTACTCGTTTATCTCTTTGACATCTGGTGGGAGGGCGTTCCACAGGGCGGGTGCCACCACCGAGAAGGCCCTCTGCCTGGTTCCCTGTAACTTCACTTCTCGCAATGAGGGAACCGCCAGAAGGCCCTCAGCGCTGGACCTCAGTGTCCGGGCTGAACGATGGGGGTGGAGATGAACCACTGCTAGGTGTGCAATGTACATACCTGCCATATATTGTTGTCGCTTTCTCATTCCTATTTTTGATCTGGAACCCACATTGGATCTAGACCCCACGTTGGATCGGGACCCTATGTTACTTTTTGATTCCATATTAGTTCGGGAACTAAACTGGGACTTGGAAGCTCTTCCTTTAGCTGCATCCTGTGGCACTGTAAAATAACAACTTCTCTTTAAAATCTGCATTAAAATAAATATAGAGCAATTACACAACACTAAGTAATGTACATACAGAGCAGACTACTTCCTAAATATTGCAAGGGGTGGGGGAGAGACTTCTGATAGTGAGTGATCTGATCAATATGACCAGAAATACAATGGGTCGGATACAAGTGTATAGACTGCATGGTGACCTCTTTTTGTTGAATGGATTTCCTGTTTCCTAAAGTGGTCTATTTTATTTTAACCCCACTTTTTTCCTCCAATGAGCTCAAGGTGGCATACATGGTTCTCCCCCCTCCTCATTTGATCCCCAAAACAACCCTGTGAGGTAGGTCAGGCTGAGAAGCAGTGACTAGTCCCGTGTCACCCAATGAGTTTAATGGCCAAGTGAGTATCTGAACCCTGGTCTCCCAGGTCCTAGTTCCTTAGCTTTTTCTTGGTTAGGATCTTGACTACTGAACTACCGTAATAAAGCTTCTGCTCTAGATATGTATAGTCTTATGCTTTTTCCCTTAAGCCACTTGGTTTTCACCTACCTCGTAGCAAATTGTCACAACTTCCCTGGCATTGGCGGTTAGGCACTGGTATGGGTATTGTTATGTGGATGAAGAACCATCACCTGCCCCACATATTGAAGGGTAGTCCGGTAAAGGATTCCGGGAGGCATGGCCCTATCCGAAGCCTATGGAGGTGAGGGCCTAAGGCACGCCCCTGAGCGGTGACCCCAGGGGAGTTCCTAGTTGATGTGCATCAGCAGGACTCCCGGTCTTCAAGCAAACAGGCTGAAGCCGGATAGTCAATTCGGACCAATGCCTAACCCAATACCAATACGACTCATCACCTGTAACCAATAAAGTTGTGGCCATTTTTAGCCCATTAACCTAAATAATTGTGTCATGTGTCATTATTTACACTGGGGGGGGGGGCAGGAACTCACCACGCAAAATGTTCAATCCTACTGGTTTGGTGGAAGAGCAACCAAATCCAAATTTCTGCTGGCGTCATGATGGCAGGGCAGAAAATGGGACCTGTCTGCTCTTCTCCTCCTCTCCTCCCATAGGCATTTTTTAAAACAACAACAACAACAGCAAACCTCCCATTGATATAGTTGGAGAGCGGGGGCGTTGGAAGAAGGGGAAATTTTTTGGATCAAGAAAATCCAAAGTCTCAGTGATATTTTTATTTTTTTTATTTTTTAAAAAACTTGTTCTATTCCACCATCCCCTGAGCTAACCCTTTTTATCCCTTTTACTGCAAAGGAAGGACAGCGGCTAAAGTTCCTGCAGATGCAACGAGGAGTTCATGGAAAGGAATGTCCACAAAATCCTATGGCTGTGGGATAACCTGACAAGGACCATAAAATTAGGCACTTGGCTGGGCACTGTGAGAACAGAATGCTGAACTAGATAGGCCTTTGGTTTGATCCAGCAGGGTTCTAATGACCTTCAAAATACTCTGCCAGGTGGTTTGCATCCTGAAAG
Source organism: Podarcis muralis (assembly GCF_964188315.1). Lineage (NCBI taxonomy): Eukaryota > Metazoa > Chordata > Lepidosauria > Squamata > Lacertidae > Podarcis > Podarcis muralis. The sequence continues at coordinate 2,934,602 of NC_135663.1, forward strand.
CAGAAAGGTGGGGCAGGAGTGGTTTCCCCAGCCACTCTGGGCAGCTTCCAACAGAACACTAAAATACAATAGTCTATTAAACATTAAAAGCTTCCCTAAACAGGGCTGCCTTCAGATGTCTTCTAAAAGTCTGGTAGTTGTTTTTCTCTTTGACATCTGGTGGGAGGGCGTTCCACAGGGTGGGTGCCACTATCGAGAAGGCCCTCTGCCTGGATCCCTGTAACCTGGCTTCTCGGAGTGAGGGAACCGCCAGAAGGCCCTCGGCACTGGACCTCGGTGTCCGGGCAGAATGATGGGGGTGGAGATGCTCCTTCAGGTATACTGGACCGAGGCCATTTAGGGCTTTAAAGATCAGCACCAAGACTTTGAATCGTGCTCAGAAACGTACAGTAACCAAGACATAACCTTCTGCCCCCCTCCTTGATATCACACTCCCAAGACAAAAGGAAGGAAGGAGGATAGAAGGAAGGAGGAGTCAGAGGGGCAGAAGGGACATATTTGGGCCTCACTCCCAAGAGGAGAGTGTGGGTCCTGTTGTCCTGGGTTCCTCTGAAGAGAAAATACAAACAGAAACAACTTGCCTTCTGCGAATGTCAGACCTCCTGCCATTTTAACTGCTCATTCGGATTGGCTCCTCACGTCATCCTATGTTCAGAACCATATAATGGAGTAGACCGTTAACACAGCTTTTAATTAAAAATGTAGTAGTTAATGAGCAGTTGGAAAAGAAGTGAGCATAAATAAAAGTGGAAAGTGCTTACATTGCTTCATTGATGGGGACTTTTCCTTGGCTGCCATTTTACATCCTCATTTTAAGTGGTATTTCATCTTGGGTTCCTTCACGTGACAATGTAGTGGAGCGAACTCTTAAAATAGTAAGGAAAAAATAGAATTTAAAGATAATATCACCTTGCCAACAAAGGTCCGTATAGTTAAAGCTATGGTTTTCCCAGTAGAGATGTATGGAAGTGAGAGCTGGACCATAAAGAAGGCTGATTGCTGAAGAACTGATTCTTTTGAATTATGGTGCTGGGGGAGACTCTTGAGAGTCCCATGGACTGCAAGAAGATCAAACCTCTCCATTCTGAAGGAAATCAGCCCTGAGTGCTCACTGGAAGGACAGATCCTGAAGCTGAGACTCCAAGACTTTGGCCACCTCGTGAGAAGAGAAGACTCCCTGGAAAAGACCCTGGTGTTGGGAAAGATGGAGGGCACAAGGAGAAGGGGACGACAGAGGACGAGATGGTGGGACAATGTTCTCGAAGCTACCAGCATGAGTTTGACCAAACTGCAGGAGGAAGTGGAAGACAGGAGTGCCTGGCGTGCTCTGGTCCATGGGGTCACGAAGAGTCGGACACGACTAAACGACTCAACAACAACAACATCCTGCCCCCCACCCTCAGTATTTAAGCAAAATTTTTACTGCCACCAGGGTACCTCTATGAGATTACATCTCTCCCAGCAGAACAGGAGAACTGGAACTTTGTGAGTGACACCTAAATGACAGACCAGATGCTCTGCAGGACAAGACCCAACAGAGCTGGTAAAGGACTTCTTCTTGCTTGAGATCTAAGGAAGCTGCTGAAATCGTACTAGCTGGCCAAGATACCCAACGAACTGATGCAGTGGGCATAAAGTAGTTTCATATGAATAACATTTATAACATTCACTGTGATACCGTGGGATACCGCTGGGATATTGTTGTGCCTCAGTCAGTTCTTCTTCTCTTTGCCTCTCTGTTTGTTCCCGCAGCTGTTTGTTCCTTCAGCGGCTCAACCACCTAGCCCTTTGATGCAGAACATTCCAGAACTCTTCTTGTTCAGGTTCTGCTTCTCCCTGATTGGGCACGACAAGCAGCCAATCAAGATTCCACACAGAGCATATACCTAGGAAAGCTATCTTATGGAATTATTATTATTATTATTATTATTATTATTATTATTATTATAAAAATTCCTTATGAATTGAGGCAGCAGTAGCTGTGTGAGGCAGACACAAAAGCAAGGAGGACTGAATAGCAGTTGCAGTCACAGGTTCCTCACTGGCTGCACCAGGGAGAGCAGAGGGGAAATGCCAAGCAATGGCATCTACAGTTGCAGAGAGGAGAGAGGCTGCCTCGGGGAAAGGACTATATCTAGGCTTATTCTAGTTCCAACTGTGATGAGCAAGAACTGCCACAGGCAAGTGGATCCCAAAGTGATCACTCACTGGACCAGCATCAAGGACCAGCATGGCTGGGCAACTGCTGAGGGCTCCATCACCCAGTGGAGGAGGCCACTGACAAAAGCCTCCTTGCCTTGCTCTGGTGACAGAGGGGGCCTGGGGCTGCACGACATCACTGTGACGTTTGCACGTGACGTTGGCTTACTGACATGTAATGCAGACTCCCTGCAGCGTGGGTGCACGGCAGTGTAGAACCTTTTTGGGGGGTGGCCCCTTCTTTGAAAATTTATGGGTGCCTGGGCCCCCATGGCCCCATATAGAGGACTCCGATGCCTCCTTATCATCACTGTTGAAACCTGCATGCTTGTTCATCTGCTTCTCACTCTGTCTCAGACAACAGTGGTAGTGAGAAGGAATCACAGCAACGAAAAGGGAAAGCCTACAAAAAGGGAAGCAAAAAAGTTGTGGAAATAATGTAATCCCCCATGAGTATCCAGAGAAGGAGGACATATTCTAGTTAAAAGATTGAGCGTGCTATATTGTCAACTGCCCTGTGTGTTGTGGTCTTGCTCCAAATGATCCAGTGGAAGCCTCAATGAAGTGATAGCTGAGTAAAAATGCTTAAACACTGAAGGCAATATAAGCATCTAGTTTGAAATCCATACGTCTGGATTTTTCAGGACATTACAGGGATGTCAACGGTGGAAGTGATGTCCAGGGGGTAAAGCAGCGGTTCCACATACAAATCACCACTCAAATGAGAGAAAAAGCACACAAAAACAAAGTACAGTGATATCTATGGTTGCGGATGGGATCCATTCCGGAGGCCCGTTCGCAACCTGAAAAGAATGAAACCCGCGTCTGCACATGCGTGGGTCGCGATCCACCGCTTCTGCGCACACACGTGATGTCATTTTGCATGTCTGCGCATGCGTGAGTTGTGAAACCCGGAAATAACCCTTCCTGGTACTTCCGGGTTGCCGCGGGATGCAACCTGAAAACGCTCAACCTGAAGCAAACGTAACATGAGGTATGACTGAAGAGAGAAAACAAAGAAAGAAAAAGAGAGAATGAAACCAGGCTCCTTCTGTCCTGTTATCAAAAGACACCATGACCTTGGGAAAAAAATTATAGGATCAGTTCATTCTTCTTTTCTAATATAATTTTTATTGGTTTTTACACATATTTTCCAAACATAACATCCCATCTTATACAACATAACAAACCTTTGGCTATCACAGCACAGCCTGAGAATTCCTTCAACCTCGACTAATGGTTTTCAAACTTTCTTTTGGCTTCCATCCCCAACAACATCCTGAAAGTGTACAGGAAGTCCCAGGAGTCATACTCCTTCGCATTCTTTGTTCTTGAATGTGTAGGGACCTACGAGCCCTTGGAGAAGGAGGATCTCCCAAACTTTCCAGGGAGGTCTCTGCAGTCTGCTCTCTCTCTCCCCCCTCCTCCTCCAATATCTAAAAACTAGGCATTTCTTCCTTCAGTTATAATTCAGCTCTGTTTTCTTCTCCTCTTGAAACTGTTGGAGACAAGGGGGAAAACCTTCCCACTCTCCCTCCTCTTCTGAGAGGAGCCAAACAGACTGAGTGGACACTTCTGAGTCTTCCTGATCAGTTCATTCCCTGACAATGAAGAATTAAAATATCAGTTCTCCTTGGCTGGGTATACAGGACAGATTGAAGCAACCACAACCATTTCCAGCCTTCAATCATGCAAGATGTGGCAGGAGAGGTCCCCGGCTAGATTCCTGGGGTGCTAGTCCTCAACACAGACCAAGCTATTCACACCTTGTAAAGGTCTGATTCAGGACAGCAGAGTCTAATTGGTTACTTAACTCAGTTGATGGCCACTGTACATTTGAGCCAACTTCAAGAGGTGAAGGCCCCCATAAAATATTTTAGGGGGCCGCCTCCCCAAAGTTCATGGGCATTGCCATTCAAATGATGTGTGTGCACTGTCTTGTGATCAATTATGCAGGGGGGAGCTTACCTGCTCCACCCCCAATATTTTATTAAAGTTGGCACCCCTGCTACCATGAATGCCATGAAAGGAGCAGCACATGCTGCCAGTGCTGTGCCCGCACTGGTGTGGACCCCAGTCTTGCCCCCTGCCAAGTTCTGAAGAAATCGAGAGCAGTTCACTGTGTTTGTTTCCCAATGTTAGCTCTACATAAGAGTAAGGGCGCCAGAGTTTCCAGTGATGAAGCCAAAGTTGTATTTCTGATTAGTCTGTTACAAGGGGACACCAGGTGCTAGGTGACCCCCATTCTCATTGCCTGGCGTGCATGGTTGTCCTTATGTGCCTTGTAAGGTAGCAACCATGGAGATCAGAAGGGGCAATGGGGCATCAAACACACAGAGTAAGGAAACAAGTATTGGTATGCATTGCAAATAAATACATGAAACAGAAAACAGGCTATGACTGGACCCTTCCATTCTTTATTTTTGTAGCCATCTACGTTTGAGCTTGCAGAATAAGGTCTTTTCAAGGTGTTTTTGAGGGCTGATGCCAGAGAGTCCTATAATCTAGATGGCAGAGTGTGGATTGTGCATTAAAACAGCAGGGTGGGGTGATCTCTTGGTTTTGGTTTTGTGTAGTGATCATGAGATCCAGTTTTGTTCATCTTGAAAGTGTCTTCTTAGAGCCAAGCATCATTTGGCACCTTCTTGCAAATATACTGTATTGTTTGCTCACAGTTTAATGCTGCCCAGCAACTTCCGCGGCAATTAAAGGCCAATACACCACAGTCGTATTTTGCGGCTTTATTTGGCTCACCCCATTTCCAGAAGCTGAAAAGAAGAGAAATAGCAGCCTTGATCAATCAAGATTGGATGTCTACTTCTTCACCCGCTCCCCTTGCCTTCTATCATTAAAAAGATGTTCAGCTCTTTCTCTCTTAACATCCACTTACAAGTGTGATGGATTTTTCTCCCCATATTTTAGAATTCTAACCATGTAAGGAAAACAACAACAACAACTATTGGTGTTTCGCAACTTTCTAACTTGTTGCAGGACCTTAGCAGAGTATACGCAGAGTTCACGAAAGCAATCGGTTGCAGGCAGGATGGACAAAGCAGGAATCAGTTACTTGTTACTTATAGGTTTTTATTATGTACAGTGGACTTCAAGTTACTATTTACAGGAACAGAGCACAACATGGATCTTTAGCTCTCTCACCACATGACTCTTACACTAACACTCAACTCTCAACGCTCTACTAACACATTCCAGTCAATAGGCCATAAATCATTATTCCCATGAGTGAGCTTGACCAATGAGGGAGCTGTCTCCAGGCCTCTATATCTCCAGGCAGATTTTACTCCTTTACATTGCTTTGGCTGTTGGCCAACTCCTAATTGACTCTGTGTGAAGCTGCACGTATTCAAAATCCCAACAACAACTGTGGGTTAAGACTGTCTCTTTTCTTTTCACATGAAGTGATTTCTCATAGTAACCTACAAAAAACTGAGGGTGTGACTTTGGAAGGCTCAGAGGTACACACAAGAACTTTCAGTCAATTTAGTTTGGGAAATATCCAATGCAGTACTTCTGCTATTGCCAGGATTTCCATTTCTGCAACAGAACTGGCCCTCTCTCCTTTCCATATACACCCACATCCTCCTCAGATCTGCTCTGGACCATTGTGGGTGTTGGAGAAAGAGTGTTGGAGGAGAGATCCTTACTCTCTCATAGCAGAGTTAGCACAGTAGTGATTGTTCTGAGCATATTAAAACCATGTTAGATTTGCATCCGCCTTCATCCAGCTCATCTCACATCCATCACCCACCCCATGCATGAGGAGAGCAATGACACTATACAAAAACAAAAATGGCTATGTCCTCAAATGAATTGCAAAATATAATCTATAACCACAAAGTCACTATAGGGTTGATTGAAATGATATGATATCTCTCACATATATATCTTATCTAAATCTAACATGATGGTTCTAATTTTACTTTAATCAATTATCCATAGTTGACAAAGGTATCACCCTAGCCTCACTCTTATTGTCACTTGCATTCTCCAGTGTCCATTGTGTACTGAATCAAGTCCCACTACACAGCACTAAAATTCTGTGATAAATGTATTCTATAACTCCCTCATTTTTAGATCTCTGTGAATCTATTAAATTGATATTACTAGTAATGGTGTGGTAGGTGTTTTTTTACTCCCATGAGATGTTTGGGTGAAATCTGCCCTTTGATCACGTCTAAGATCACATACAGCAGTGGTTCCCAATTGGTGGTCCACAGACCACCCACCCAGGGGCTCCATGGTGTCATTCACATAACAAAAACTGCTGCAGAGATATCAAAATGCTCAAAGGTACATTTTTTAAAAACAAGGGGTCTGCAGTACTTAGCTAACTGGGAACCACTGGCATACAGGGTTTAATTTCCCAGCTAGTAATATACAACCCCACGGCCCGTTTGTAAAGTTTACTCAATACCTTTGTCAAAAAGGTTTCGTGGTTGGTATTGGGTGCATCAAGAGAGATGAATGTCATTGGATTTTGTTCCAGGAAACCTTACAAAATTGAAAGCAGCCCTCTGTTAATGCAGCCTTGTTAATAAATGCCAGTCCAGTTCTCTGTTCTACTACCAAGCTGTGGATGAGTGAGATCTTACTCTGACCTTGTACATCCATCAACACAAGCTGAAAAGAGTTGTTAGATACTTAAAGGGAACCATGAAGTGTCTTAAACTGCCAGCTGGCAGTATTGCTCAGCTTTAGGTTCCCGCAAGTCCCTTTGAAGCTGAACTAATCAGCACAAACCATTTAAAAGCATGCCTTCAGCCTCTTCAGAATCACCTTCCTGCCTCTGCAACCTAGTGAGAAGCAGCAGCTGCTCATCTGGGCAATGATGTGGAGGAGTACATATGTAGATCTTTGGTAGTAGAGAAAATTGCATGGCAAAATATATTTGGAAAGGGAAAAGATCAATTACGTAAACAGAATCTGCAACTTTTTGGAATGCATGCCATTAGCAAATATTCAAAAACTTACTGGGCTCTAGGTATTGTGCCTGACAGCCATTTCCATTTCGCTTTGTTGTCTTTAAAGAGTCCAATCCAAAAAAGCTTTCTTCTGATTTTTACTTCATTCACAACAAAGTGCTAGGGTAGGGGTGGGGAGAAAGAAAAACCAGAAAATTTTCAGTAGGAATGAGGAGCAAGGCAGTTCTCTCAAAGCCTTTCTAGACAATGTCCCTTTCTCTTAGCTACTCTAGCCCTTTACAAACATTCAACAGGCATAAAACAAACACACTTCAAAAGACACAGGTGTCACCTTTGAAAGCCAAATCCATATTTTTGGAGGAAGCAGTGATCAAAACTATGGTATTCCAAGTATGGTTGCATCAAGCACCAAGAATAATTTTGTACTGAGGATGTGCTATTGTCCCCCTGATCCACGTTATGATGATGATGATGATGGAATCAAGGAAGCATCCCAAAGAGGAAATATTGTAGTGAAGGGCAGCTTTACCTGCCCTCACCGAGACTGGCTACATATGTCTTCCAGTCATGACACAGAGTTAAAATTTCCAGATACTGTAAAAGACTGTGCCATAGAACAGTTCATCTTGGAACCACCTAGCGGGACAGTGAGCCTGTGTCTCAAATACTCCAATTTCTGCATCCATGTTTGATGGTTGGTTCCAGAGACACTGGAATCAGTCTGGTTGTGGTATGCTTGATGGGATGACGATGGGGTTTCACCTATGTCTGTGGCCTGCAGCATCCCAGCAGCCCCTCTGCCTGGGTTAAGGGCTGGGAGATGGATATACCTTCCAAGCTCCTCTAGAGTCATCTCCATGATACCCTCATGCCAGAGGGTTAGGGTGGTGTGGGAAGCCTTTTTTCTAAGCACTCAAAGAGCAGAGGAAGAATTTACAGGCAATCCAGGGGATAGATGACTCTCAAGTAACTCCTCCTCCTCCTCCTTCAAGATCTCCTTCCTGACTGCCAGCTTCATTCTATTGGAGCTCAGCAGCTCCAAGAAACCTTAGTTAGCCCCAGATGGTAGCAGCTGTTCCCTGCCCCACCCACCCCTTGGCTTGACTGATGGAGTTGCTGTATTGCCTGCATACAGGTGGATTGTACCTTCTTAAATGGATAGTGATGATAGGAGCCCTTTGACTCAAGGAGATCCCCTACCTTTTCAATACTTGGCTTTGATGCTCACCTGTTCTGCTGCTGTTTCTATAGAAATGAGCTTGGCACCTTCCTTCTCACACACTTTTTGGGAATTCATCCATGATTGTACCCCATGAGAAAACCAATAGTATGCCGTTGGAAATAAAACCCAACCATCATCCACATTTTTAGAGATGATGTCTTTGAGTCAGCCAGGTATGGAGGAAGAAGAGAAAAAGAAAACAAGATAAGGAATTTAAGGAGAACCACTTTGTATGTCTGTGCAGATTTCAATTACTTTTGTGAAGTTCATTTCTCTGGGCACATGATAACATATATTAATCTAGGAAGCTCAGAAATCTTTAAAAAAAGAACAACATTAACTCATTAGCCCATGCTGATGCTGATGCTGCAGTAAATACCTGGGTGGGCATAGCTGGAACAGGGAGCACAGTCAAGAACCTCACCTACTTGTTTCCACCTGGATACTTCGGGTAGCATCAGGGCAGACTTGAAGGATGGAGAGGGGGAGTAGCTGTGGTTTATCCAAATTCTCTTTCTCTCTCTAGGCTAACTGTCCAGTTGCGGAGGTGGGGAGGGCAATCTAGAGTGGGCAACTGGGACAGATGAGGGATTCTGCTCGTTTACCACCTGGTTTGCTGCCCAGCAGTCTCCCTGCCTGAGCTGACAGGATGGTTCCAGTGGGCTTCCAAATGCCTCTGGGGGATTTTCCAGCTCATCTGAAAGTGGGTGGTGCTCCTGCCAAGTTTTGGCCAAACTGTGGAACAACTGGATAAAGATGATGATGATGACGACGACCATGATACTTTTTAATATGCTGCCCATCTAACTGGGTTTTCCTCAGCTACTCTGGGTGAATTCCAACAAAATAAAACACAACTGGAATCTAACCATTAAAAACTTCCCTGAACAGATGTCTTCTGAAAGTCAGATAGTTGTTTTTTTCCCTTGACATCTTGGCTTTGGCCATTGACACGATTGGTCCTGAGCTCCCTCTCCCGCTTCATTCAGCCTGTTTGGCCCCCTGGTATACTGCAGAGGTTAGGGCAAAGAAAGAAGCTGGGAAATGGCTTGAACGTGTGTGGAGGAAAAATCTGGTTGAATGCAATTGAACACTGGTGAGGGCTCACCCTCAAGCCTACCAAGTGGCAGTGAAGGCTACAAAGAAGTGTTGCTTAGCTTCCTCCATTGTGCCATCCAGCAGAGCTTTCCTGGGTGGAGTAGAGCCTGCTACAGTCTGGCCTGAAGGAGATGGTAGAACTGAAAGCCGCTTTCCGTGATTTGTTTGCAAAGTATTTTGAGGATAAAATTGACCCTTCATGACCCTTCTGTTACAGCAGATAAATCTTAAAGGGTGTCCAGAGCAGAGGCAGTGGTAAAATCACTCCTTAAGAAACCCAGCCTGATCGGCAGAATATAAATAAATTGTTGTTGTTGTTGTTCCCTGGGCTCAGAAAAATCTAAGTAACAGTCCATCAGTTGCTAAGCTCACCTTCCTGGGCAAGGTTCTTGAGTGGGTGGTCGTGGACCAGATACAGGTGCTCTTGGAGGAAACTGATTTTCTAGATCCATTTCAATCAGGGTTTAGGTCTGGTTTTGGAATAATGTCTTTAAAGGCAATCATATTTCCCAAGGTCAAAGAAAAAGAGGGGAAATGGCATTACAGTGGAACCTCGCAAGACGAATGCCTCGCAAGACAAGAAACTCGCTAGACGAAAGGGTTTTTTGTTTTTTGAGCTGCTTCGCAAGACGATTTTCCCTATGGGCTTGCTTCGCAAGACAGAAACGTCTTGCAAGTTTGTTTCCTTTTTCTTAACACCGTTAATACAGTTGCGACTTGACTTCGAGGAGCAACTCATAGAACGCGGTGTGGTAGCCTTTTTTGAGGTTTTTAAAGACTTTGGTGATTTTTGAAGCTTTTCCAAAACTTTCCCGACACCGGGCTTCGCAAGACGAAAAAAATCGCAAGACAACAAAACTCGTGGAACGAATTAATTTTGTCTTGCGAGGTACCACTGTATACAACTTCCACAAAATGTGTGTTTTCGTGCTGACCATACTTCGCTTGTTTTTATGCACAAGTGATGTAATTTGCATTCGTTCCCCATCTCTGCTTTCGCATCTAAAGCTTTATAAACAATTTTATAATCACTTTAGCTAATATCTATTCAGTGCTTTGTGTTTGCCTGCCTTGAGTCTGAACGAAGGATTCTGAACCCTGGGATTCTGACTCAATACATGCTATCCAGTCGCACCATTCCTTTCTTCCACACAAGGCTGCAATCGTGGAGGACCTGCACTGGCTTTTGGACAAGAAATCTCCTTGGATCTGGGGCCATGCTCAGAATGCTGCTTTCAATGCTGTCAAACGGCTGCTCTCCCCTGAATGAGTCCTTACCCATTTTGATGAGACCAAGCTTGTTGTGCTTGCCTGTCACACCTCCCCATATGGAACTGGCGCAGTCCTCAGCCACCAGTAGCCAGATGGGTGAGAGGCCCCCAATGCGTTCTACTCCAGAACTTTGTCATCTACGGAATGCAATTATGTCCAGATTGACAAGGAGGCCCTTGCTATCGTAGCAGAAGTAAAGAAGTTCCATGACTACACCTATGGGCACCACTTCATTATTATAAGTGACCACATGCCTCTGCTGGGCCTTTTTGCTGCTGATTAGAAGACGCCCCAGGTCCTGTCCCTGAGGATGCTAAGGTGGTCCATCTTTCTCAGGGCATATGACTACATGCTGCACAACGTTCCTGGCAAGAGCCTGGGCCACGCAGATGCCCTAAGCTACCTGCCATTACCAGACATAGACGTCGACCCGTCCCCAGCCCACAGTGTGATGCTGCTGGAGACTCTTCCCCAGCTGCCGCTCCATGCCATGGATGTCACCACACACTCATGTATCCATCTCCTGTGTCCTCAACTGGATGTGGAGGGGGTGCCCAGCGGATCACCTTGATGCAGAATTCTCTCCATTTGTCTCCCAGCAGCATGAGCTGTCAGTTCACAAGGGATGCCTTCTGTGGGGAAACTGGGTCATGATCCCTGCTAAGCTGTGGACCAGAGTGCTGGAGGCTCTCCATGTCAGTCACCCAGGCATTGTCCATATGGAAGCTCTGGCCAGTAGCTACATCTGGTGGCCAGGCAGTAATGCAGCAGTAGAAGATTGGGTCCAGCACTGCCAGGCCTGACAAGAGTCCTGACCACCCATGCCTCAGGCCCCAATCCAAAGGTAGGAGATGACACGCACACCATGGTCAAGTCTCCACATCAATTTTGCTGGTCCATGCCAAGGTCAGACATTTTTGATCATTGTGGACTCCTTGTCAAAGTGGCTCGAGGTGGTGCCCGTCTCAGCAATGACCTCCAGGATCGTCATCTGGGCCCTGCTGTGGGTCTTTCTTCACCCTACACGGCCTGCCAGACACCATCATGTCAGATCATGGAGTACAGTTCATGTCAGCCGAGTTCCAGAAGTTCATGGCCAACAAGCTAATCCGCCATGTCACAGCAGCACCGTTCCACCCATCAACGAATGGACAGGCTTAGAGAATGGTGAGGACCACCAAGGAATCCCTCACCCGGATTGCCCAGGGGGACTGGAACAAGAGCCTAGTTGATTTCCTGCTGCAGCAGCACCTCAAACCCTGCATTGCCACAGGTTGAAGCCCAGCAGAGCTCCTTCTAAACCAGAAGCTGGCATCACTCCTGGATTGGCTGCACCCAAATCTTGCATCTGATCGGCCTCCTGGCCAAGGGGCTCCAGCGGCCCCCAGGTCCTTCACACCTGATGACCCTGTCTACATCCCAAACTATGGAGATCACCCTGTGTTTATCTCCACTGCTGTTACCGGGGCGACAAGCTTGCCACACCAGATGTTCAGGTCCACTGCCGGCATGTGGACTAAATACGTTGATGCCTGTCTATTGATCAATACGTTGATCCCCAGCGCCAGCCACTGCTACCATGCCAGAACACCAGGTGAACAATCAGCCTGACTCACAGGCTGATGTGCCTGATGAGAACCTGCGGCCCAGGGTAGAGCTGAGGAATGGGGCCCCAACACTGCAACACCAAACAGTGTGGAGGCAATGACACCAGTGTCACCCATGACACCAGCTCCAGCTCCATCAGGATCCCCAACAACCCAGGGGATGAGCTTCACCCATCTCAGTGGGTGAGGCACTGCCCACACCACTTTGATGAATATTTGTGTTGACAGGGATGAGTGTTCATGCCTAAGGGAGAAGGGTGTTATGTTTTCATTGGTCTGTGTTTTCCTGAGCTTGAGTCCGGACTAAGGATTCTGAGCAGCTGTGTTCTGATTTGATACATGATATCCAATCATAGAATATTTCAGAAATCATTCTCCTTCTCTGCTTTTTCATAAAAAGCTTTATAAACATCATTATAATCTCTTTACCTATAAGGCAAGTGTTCCCAGTGAAGGAAAGCCCACCTTAGAGACCTGTGCAGATAAATGGAGGATCCTATCCTGACCTAGGTTTGGCCGTCTGGGTACTTGCCGTGGCACCAAAACAGGCCTGTGGGTAGAGTGAGAGTTGCTATGGTCTGCAGGGTTTTTATCCCATATGCCAATGAGCCAATTCACTATGTGAGTAGGCTTGAGGGCTTCTTTCTGATGATGGGCTTGTGAAACAAGAGAGATTTTGTTGTTGCACCAATCACCCCACTGCCCAGCAGTCTCTCTGACCAAGTTGTCAGAGGTTGCCTCAGATGTGCTGTTCAAGAATCTCTCTTCCATGGATGAATATAGTAAAGGACAGCTCTTTTAGCTGACCTGAAAAGGAGGACAGCTCTCTGCTCTGGCTCTAAGAGTTTTCAGGTAGAGGAGGGGCTTTCAGCTGGGGCAGAATGAGGGCAGGATCCCACTGCACTACAATTCTTCAGCATCGTAGGGTAGCTTACCAATTTCCTTTTGCAGTTGATCATTTTTGAGGGCAAGATGCCGCACTTCCTCTGATAAGTTTTGAGCTGCAGCGAGTATTTGGAAGTCTAAAAGATTTGAAACAGTTTAAGGCAGGAGTATCTGAAATAACAATCTGCAAATATTAAGAAAGCATTTCCAAACATTTTAAAACACTCTAGCCTGAAACAAGAAGCAGAGCTCCAGGATGGGGTTCTTATGAATATGAGGGCAGACTTGATTCTCTTTGGCTGAGATCACCAATGGAAAGCCTCAGAAGAATCCTGCAGCTGGATCAGACCAAAGACCCATGCAATCCACTATCCTATTCTCATATTGAAAGTGGCTCATAAAGTATCTCTAATGTTCCCCTCCTTTGTCCTCCTTTTCTGCTGGGAATCACAGGGTCACAAAACAATTCCCCACTGAGTCACACAGTAAAGCCAAATATGCAAAGATTACTTTACAGTTTTCTATTATGCTTTCTGAAATCTAAGTAAAGACAGGCACCCAAACTCTTTTCCTGATGAAAAGGGCGTTCTGTAAGCTCAGGAATTTCTCCTTGTGCAATGCAATCTTCCGCCCCTTTCCCTCCATTCTGTTCTGAAGCAGTGGCGTAGTGTGGGGGGGGTGCAGGGGGGGCCGGCCGCACCGGGCGCAACATCTGGGGTTAGGGCAAATCCACGGGTTAGGGGGCGCAAATCCACAGGTTAGGGGGCGCAAATTACTTGCCTTGCCCCGGGAGCTGACAACCCACGCTACGCCGCTGTTCTGAAGTTTCTCCCCACCCTGCAGAGCAGCTTTGGTGATGGCATGCAGGGAGAAGTGGGGGCAAAGTTCATTTGCACTAGTGCTAAAATCTAGCACTAGCACAAACATTGTGAATTACAGTGTGATGGGGAAGGACAGCATTTCTAGTGGGGAGATGTGAGAATCACAACCACCTGCTTTTCTTTATGCTGAGCAGTGAAAAAGTGATAAACTCTGTTGGGTGATGAGTTTCACTGAATGTTTTGCTCACACAATATGAATCCCAAAGGGAACTACAGGAATTGAAGTCCATTTAAATTAAACATGTTCTAGCAAAAGTGAGGATTTGTATATAAAATGCTTACCATCCTTGTCCTTATAGGTTGAATCAATCCCAACAACAAAGGTTCGAATCATTTCCAATCCCACTTGAAAATCAGCTCTTTTTTTCAATTCCTTCTGATCTAAGGAGGAGGTAGGTAGAAAAGAAATGAAGAAATTCTGTTCTAACTTACTAGTCTGGTGACCTGGGGGAGGGGGATATTTGGTTTCAAACTGCTTTTAACATTGAATTTTAAATGCTGACTTGTAACGTGCCCTGGGAGCTTAGGGAGAAGAGTGAATAAAAAATCAAATCAACAAAAACATGAATATGACTTCTATTTTCTGCTCCCAGCCCTTATATTGATGTTTCCTGTCCCTTGATTGTGGCTGCCCTGGTGCTCTGAAGTCCTGTTTCCATTTGGCCTGTTGCTTCTGTCATCAGATGGTTGGCCTTCCTTTGAAAGCTTTAGATTTTTTGTTTTCTAGATACACCTGTCCTCTTTGTCCTAGAGACTTGCATTTGCCAAGCTGCCTCATGCCCTGCCGTATGCTCAAAATATGTAAAGTCTTGGATCATTTGGTTCCCTCCCCCTGAGCTTTGCTTACTTTGGAGTGCCATTTAAAAATGAACTAGGTTTACAAATAGGTCATGTGTTCATTTTTCCAGTGCTATTTTTCTGGAGAAGGAGGTGCCAAACTCACCTTGAATATCTCCCTTGTTCTCTTAGATTAGCAACAGAGCCCACCTGAGAGCGGCTGGAACTGAGTCCTGATGAATTTCGGCTGAAAAAGGCCCTGCATATATCTTGATATTTAGGTAGGCTCTGGACCCACCCACTTTATCCTCTGCAGCCTGTTTTCCCCAAGCACTTTTCTTCAAGGGACTGGAGCCCTAGCAGAGGGCAGGGTGGCGAGGACCAGGAATGGGGACTCTCCCACAGCAAATAAGGATTAGTTGGGAAAGGAGCAGAGAATGGCAACTGGGAAAGGGAATTGCCCAGGGTGTCCTAGGGACTTGTGTCAGCCTGTGCTTCTGTTCCAAGAGCTGGAACTCACTTATTCAGGGAGAACAAAACAGTGTCATTGCTCTCAATGAATGACAGATGTAACTCAACCCCTGACATCAAAGAGAGATGAAAGGGATAAATGGAAGGTGGATCCTGCCATCTCTTTTTGGAAATGCTATTGGCATTTAAGCAAAGCCCATGACATTAGTTGCAAAGTATGCTAATTATGTACTTACATAGAAGGAAAAGCAGCAGTGTCATGGCAGTAAGGATGAACATCTCAAGTACGATAAATCTTTCACCCGTTGGAGATTTTAAGAAGGTAACCATGTCCTGAAAAGTAGATGCTTGAAGAAAGAAAATTCTGATTTAGCCATCAGTAGCCAACAGTGTCCTCGTAGCTACCAACATGAGTTTGACCAAATTGCAGGAGGCAGTGGGAGACAGGAGTGCCTGGCGTGCTCTGGTCCAGGGGGTCACGAATAGTCAGACACAACTCAACGACTAAATATCAACAAGCCAACATACCATTGCCACTCCAGGAAAAAGGGTTTCCGTATGCCGTGGCAGCCATCAGCCAGAGACGGTCAACTGTTCAAGGGGTGGTTATCTGGGTGGTTGAGCAGGTGGAGGAAGCAAGGGGGGATACCTTGCTGCTTGAGGAAGCTTTTCTGACCAATGTCTGGATCAGAAGACAGTAGCCTTTGATATTAAAGGACTTTCTGCTCCCCAAACAAATGACAAGATGCTCCCTCTGAACACATAATGCCACATACAGAAGCTGGGCTGGACTGGCCATTGGCTGATATTTCGATGCTGCTGATGGGGCAGCAGACTAACTGAGGAGGTGCAGTGCAGCTTGTGTGGTCTACCCATCTCTGCCCACCTCAGCACCTGCTACCTGAGGCAACTGCCTCATTCTGCCTAATGGTAGAGCAATTCTGGACTCCATACAGTAAAGGAACACCACAGCAAAGAGTGGGCTGAATCCTGGGGTTTCTGTGGGGCTTCATGGATCTCTGGCACCCAAAGAGCTCTGTGGGCTTTTCTCTGCACTCCTCCCTAGCACAACCTGACTGGTCCCACTCTCTGCCTGTCTCTCCATCAACTTCCCTTTCCCATGCCTTCCTCTACTTTATGAGAGACCTCATCCCATATGACTGTGCTGTATACAGACCACGAGTTTGTTTTGCTGCTTCTGAATCCTTTCCGGATGCTCCATCAGTTCCGCACTTTTTCATCCTCTCAGTTGCATCTGTGAAACAACAAGCTATTATAACGACGATGAACACATTGGTTGGATGGTGGGTGTTTCCCCTTCCAAGCTCAGAGTATTAGTCTCTTGTCAAGCTCTTGCTTTTATTCTCCTGCACTTAATCTCCCTATTACAGGAACATAATTTTTAAAATAGATGCACATCTACAAATGTCAAGGATTTCATCGGTACAAAGTTGAAATGGACAACAACATCAGGCCAAAAATATGTCTCAATGAGGCATTTCCAACATTAAACTTTGGCGTCTATCAGTATTAGACAATCATTTCCTGTAAAGACAATTGTTGAGTCCAATATAACTGAAATGTCTTTCTTTTTCTTTTGCTGGATCAATCTCCATCTTATACCAAAAAGATGTTCCATATGGATTCAAAGGTATTGAAAAATGTATTAGATAATATAGCATTCTCTCTCTCTTTCCTCATTTTTATTAGTTTTTTTAAACATGTCATTTCCAACAATCATTTAGCATAAATTCTTATCTTATACAAAGTTTTAGACTTCCATCAACAACCTCTGATGATTTCCCGTTCTTTATCACTTGTTCTGCATTTCTTAATTTCTCTATTACTCTTAATTATAATTAACTAATAATTCTTTTCATAGTTTTTCTTGCAGTATTTCAAATAATCCTCCTTACAGAACTTCTTGCAGTCCTACAAGTATAATCTGTTCATTACAATTGCTTTTCAAATAATTCATCTATTTACTGATAATATAGCATTCTCATTTGCATTCTATTCTTCTCTAAGCTCCTGGATATCTAGTTTATAGGACTTCAGTAAGCATTTGTAAACAACAGTTATGAACTGACGTTAAGAGGAGCAGCCAATTAAATTACAGTATTTTTTCCTTTCTTCAGCTGTGGACATCAGTAATATTGTATTGTCCTTTACTTATTGCCTAATTTTTAATCAGTTACCGTGTATATATTCCCGAACTGTTCCCTCATCCCCTAGTTGTCTAGGGAGATCATCTGTTAGGGCAACCAGAGCTGTCTCGGTCCTGAATCCAGGACGGAACCCAGACTGAAATGGATCTAAAGCCGATGTTTCCTCCAGAAACCTACCAAGCTGTCCAGCAACCGCTCTCTCAATTACCTTACCCAGACATGGAAGATTTGAAACTGGGCGGTAATTGGATAGATCTAAAGGATCTAGTGAAGTTTTCTTTAAGAGCGGACATACCAGTGTGAGAGCCAGTGTGGTGTAGTGGTTAAGAGCACTAGTCTCGTAATCTGGGGAACTGGGTTCGCGTCTCCGCTCCTCCACATGCAGCTGCTGGGTGACCTTGGGCCAGTCACACTTCTCTGAAGTCTCTCAGCCCCACTCACCTCACAGAGTGTTTGTTGTGGGGGAGGAAGGGAAAGGAGAATGTTAGCCGCTTTGAGACTCCTGAAGGGGAGTGAAAGGCGGGATATCAAATCCAAACTCCTCCTCCTCCTCCTCCTCCTCCTCCTCCTCCTCTTCATCTTCTTCTTCCACTACTTCCTGGGAATGTCCCCATGCCAAGGGACAAATTGATAATTTCAACCAGGGGGATCCGGGCGACACCTGGGCATGCCCTAATCAGCCAATGATACACTGGGTGAAAGATTTTGGGTATAATATACAACTTGCAGCGTGGGAGAACTTAGGGAATTGGAATTTAAAATTCACAGCATGTTGCATGCTGAAAGGAAATTATATGAAAATGATATATCGTTGGTATTTAACTCCCAGTCAATTAGCAAAAATGTATAAATCAGGGTCAAATATATGTTGGAAATATAAGGAAAAAGAAGGCACCTTTTATCAAATGTGGTGGATATGTAAGGTAGTAAAAGAATTTTGCGAAATGATATTTAATAAATTGGGGGGAAAGTTTAATCCCCCCCCTAAAAAACCTCAAATACTTTCTGTTAGGAATTCTAGGCGCCGAAATCCCAAAGGAGCAGAAAAGACAATGTACATGACCATGGCTGCGAGGATGTTATTGGCCCAGAGATGGAAATAAGATGAAGTCCCTGCCAGAAAAGAATGGCAGATAAAGTTGGTGGATTATGCCGACATGGCAAAAATGAATCAGAAATCAGGAAAATTTTAAGGAATGGGGAAAGTTTATAATCTATTTTTAAAACCACTGTAAACAGCTAAAATTCTTAGTGTGGTTGGAATACCACTTGTAGTTTAATGGAGAATTTTGGACATAATAGCAATGTAAAAGATTTGGATTATTATAAAAGATGCAGGAGGAAATGACTAACAATCGGACCCACAAAGGGGAGGAGGGAAGTCCAGGCGATTCTTTGGAATCTTGTTTTTATATTGTACGTTGATATTTGATTGTAAGATTTTAATTTGAAAAACGAAATAAATAAATAATAATAATAAAAGGACTTTAGAGACCACAAGTTGGACGTGGAAAAGAAGCAGACAGAACCTGTGCATTTCCCATGCATCCCTCTACTTTAGGAGAAACCTCATTCCATATGACTGTGCTGTATACAGACCATCAGTTATAGTTGCCGATTGTGCTGCAGGATTTGGGGGCGCTGGCTGCTCCATCCTCTCCGTTGTGTTTAGGAAACAACAAGCTAGAATAAGGCAACAACAAATGGAGAATAAGACTATGAGCACATTAGGTAGAAAGCGGCATCAGTATTAGACCATCCTTTCCCATAAAGACGTTGTTGAGTCCAATATAAAGTATTTTTCACTCTATAAATCCAACTGAATCTAGCAAGACTTTGGACACCACGAGTTGGACCTGGAAAAGAAGTAGAGGGGAAGCTGTTACCCAGGCTCCCCAAGTGTGCCATTTTGTTTTCTTTTTGCAAAGACCCAGTTTGACATCTGATGCCGTGGCTTAAAGAAAGAAGAGGACTGTTGTCTAATCCCATTTCAAAGCCATCTGATCTAGGTTTCCCAAAGACTTATATTTTCTGGATCATGATCTAGATCTGGATTTAAAAACTGGGCCCATGAATCAGAGCAGGGCACCTGTATTGCCAGGGAATAAAACAGAATGTGATGCTCCTGGTTTGCAATGTAGCTGGAGCTTTACTATAAGGGACATGGCTGTTTGAGAAGAAGCGAAAGGAACTTCATGGCTTGGCCAGCTATCAAACACCTGCCTGCATGGGGCAAGGAAGGAGGAAGGAAGCAGTTGACTGGGAACAAGGAAAGTAACCTTACAGTGACTGAACTGCACAGATAAAGAATGCAAATGAAGGCTCACACCCACATGTGTCGACTCCCAGGCCAGATCAGAGGATGGGAATGGAATTACATCATGAATTACATCTGTTGCAAGCTTGGCATGAGACCTACGCTACAGACTACCATATTTTTCCGTATATAACATGCCCCCATGTATAAGACACCCCTTATTTTGGGGGACTCCAAATTAACAAAACACCCCTCAGCACAACCCATGTATAAAACGAGCCCCAATTTTAAACCTAAATTTTTAGCTAAAAAAGCCTAGTCTTATACAAGGAAAAATACGGCATATAAGGGCCAGAAGCTGAAGGAGACAGGGAGATCTTGACACATTGTTCTATGCTCCATTCCAGAATGTGAAGAGAACGACCATCTACCAGTCTGAAGTATCCCAGATAAGCCTTCCAGATCTCCATCGGCTGGAGAGACATGAAGAACTAAACCTATTCTATCTGTTTTGTTGTTGTTGTTGCCTGAGATATTTTGCTTATTGGTTATATTGCTAGCTTTGTAGTTTATTCCAGTTGCTGTTGGCTTTATATTAGACTGCATTCCAGGTTGCTGATCAATTTCTTTCCTGATGTTTATCAATTAATAAGAGTTTGTCTCTACCTAAGAGTCTGTCAGTTCTCTGTCCAGTGGAATCTAAAGAACCTGTTGCTTGCCTGGTGGTTGCTTTTGGCCAAACAGCCGATAGGGGACGCTGGCAAGACAGCACCTGTGCACATCCTTATAATGTACCACCACTCAGTTTCACTGGATGACCCTGAGGTCCAGTATTTGAAAAAGAAAAACCATTTGTAGTTTATAAAAGCTCCTTTTCATTTTCCCTCTTGGTGACCTTTGGCCCTGGAATGAGTCCCTGCAAATATCATAGCTTGTAAGGAAAGTGTTACACCCCTCAGACCTCTTTCTGTTTGGATACCTTGGTGTTGTCATGGAACAATCTTTTCCCTAATTTCCTCCTAAGGGTTTTTCATCCTTCCACTGGCTAAGAACCACCTCCCTTGTGATGTCAGGCATTCCAGAACTCCTCCCATTTAGGCTATACCATTTCCTGATTGGCTGTTCATCACATCCAATCAGCATTCCACATAAAGCATAAACCTAGGGAAATGTTGGTTTCAGATTTGATATACTATTTTCTTCTTCTTCAAAAGTTATTAGTTTTTTTTTTATTTAGGCCGGGTACATACTTTACCTTCAAAGCATATCCCCCAGAAGAATCCTTACTCCTCATAAACTCTGCTAGTAATATTGGAAAGCTTCCTATCTCAACACTTGTACCAGGAAATATGGCAAAGTGCATTAGTGTAAATCTTCATTTGCAAAGTTAAAGCACAAAGAAAAGGAACAGAAGCAGTCAAATTTCAACATTTTTGGTCTACATTTAATGAATGTGTCATCATCAAAACATACATGCCATCAGTGCTATTTTTCCAGAAAAAAGGGTACCGGAACCACTGGCGGAGGAATGGGAGTTCAGAGGGAGCGGCCCGCCCCCGTCCCACTATTTCGGTAGGGTGCCATTGCTGCGCACCCCCCTGACACATGCCGCGCACCCCCCTGACACATGCCGCGCACACCTGCATGTACCGGGTGCCATGCCCCCCCAGAACGTGTGTCACGCCCTTGCAGACAGCATACCACATCCCCAGGATGTGCACCATGCTCCTGCAGGTGGCGTGCCACACCCCCAGGATGTGCGCCACGTCCCTGGGGTGCACCCTCCTCCCCATGGAGGGTGCCAGCCATGCCACCGCCTGCTCTCCGCCCGCAGTAGCGGATCATGCAGCTTTGCCACTGACCGGAACTGACCACAAACACTTCCCTTGCTCTCTCACAATGGTGTCCACCTGAGAGGTGTCAGAACTGAGTTCAAGTGAGTTCCAGATGTAAAAAAGCCCTGCATGCTGCTGACCTTCAACCAATGGCAACTCATAGAGAACTGTACTTGGAAAGAAAGATAGATCTGCACAAACTCTGAATTGGACTCTGATAAGCTTCATGTGCTAGAAACCCCTCATAACTATGTACACTTGTTTCTCTTGTTGTTTATTATGTTTTTGTATGTTTATATGTCACTACCAATAAAAATATTGTTCAAAAATGTTTTCTGTCATTTAAATCCTGTCCTTCTGTATAAAGCTGCAAGAATCATATAATACTGGTCGTAAAGTTTCTCCAGTGGCTCTCAGTACATTTCCGAGCACAATTCAAAGTGTTGGTGCTGACCTTTAAAGCCCTAAACAGCCTCGGTTCTATATACCTGAAGGAGCGTCTCTACCCCATAGTCCAGCCCGGACACTGAGGTCCAGCTCCGAGGGTCTTCTGGCAGCTCCCTCACTGTAAGTGTAGCATTATGAGGCTTTGCCCTCGGGTGGGAAAAAGTATTGCACCCGGGAGAGGAAGTGGGAGTCAAACAGACATTCAAGGAATAGTTTCAGAGAAAAAGCTTTATTTCTACCATCCATGAACTGGTAGAAGGAGCAAGTGTGATAACTCACAAACAAACATGGGTTCACAGTCATTTGCACAGAGCATATATTCCCCTTCCAGTTCCCTCCCCTTTCTCCTCCTCCTCCTCAAGAGTCCTCCCCCATGAGTTCCCCTGAGCATGAACAGAAAACTCCTGTCTTGGGACTCTTTTGGACTCTTCCCAGGAAAGGGGGTAGAGAAGCCTTGCGTTCAGCGTGTTCAGATGTGTTACAACCAAATGAGATAAGATTCAGTTCTGTTCTTTTAGTGAGGTCAACTGGCCTAAGAAATGGAAAAGCATTGTTTTATTCAGCTAAGATGCTTAGCTAATGGCTTTTAGCTGCTGAGAAAATGATTTTGAAAAGCTTTGAGCCTGCTTTGGCCAGGGGTGACTTCGGGCCTAGGTGGGGCACCTGTCCTCACCTCCTTCATTCCCTCCTCTTAATTTGGACAGCTGCCAGGCTCGTCCCAAATGGGCCACTATCCTTTCTTGAGGCGACTGATGCTTGCCCCAATTTTGGGAGCTGCCTCCTGCAATTGTTGCTAGGTCAGCTGAATGCCTGTTCTTCGATGGGGCGCAGAGGTTATCGGGTCAGGAAGCAAACCCCATGCCTGCTACATACCCAATATACATCATGTTCTTGAGCAGATACACTACTTCCCCCTTCTGAAGCCCACACCAAGCGTGTCATGCATGCAGTCAGATTGCAGCCAAAAGATAAGTTCCTGGCGTGGACTCAGGTGCAATGGTTTGGGCTGGGAAGGTACGATTGCAGCGGGATTGCATCCCCCTGAAAAGGAATGGAATGATCAGGACTGTAACTGATGATTCATTCCAAGGCACAGGGAGGAGGGGCACTCCCCCAGAGCATCTACAGGTGCCAGAGTGCAGACGGTGCAATTGGTTCGATTTGCAGAATAAGCCACCATTTCTGCCATTTGCGCCCACATTTTTTTTTTGGTTCAAAGGGGGCTTTAGGTAAGTTCTGGAGGCTCTGGGTGGAGCTCTGCCAGGTGGCAAGATAATGAAGTGGGCTGGGGTTTAAGTACCCTGAATGAAAGACCCACAAAAACATCCTCCTCTGCAGGGGTGGCGTACCTTCAATAAAACTGAATATGCAAAGGGAAAGAAAAGAAAATGAGAAAATGTCCTCTTTCAATCCATGCTGGATTCTCCAGCCGTGCAAAACGTCAGCGTCCAGGAGTGACGTCAGCAGGGTGGTAGTTTTGCGGGTGGTGGACGTCTTGAGTTTCTTCCAACAAGGCTGGAGCGGCGTCTGGGTCCAATCTGGGTCCTCATCACCTGGTTCATAGGGATGCAGAGGCTCGACTAAGGCACAAGGTGTTCAAGCAAAGGCTCACCTGTTAAAAGAAGAGGGAAAAACACGGTAGAGCGACTGCACATTTGATAGATAACAATCACACATAAGGTATATTAACTCAAAAGGGTATGCTTGGCAGGAAACTTCGCAAGGGATAAGCTGAGATTTTTAAAAGTTTTTTTCCCCTGTGCTCTATTTTTTCAGAGCTTTTGTGGCCTGTAAGCCATGTTGCAAATTTCAGTTCATCTGCTAGTGTCTGTAGGAAGAACAATGTGTTCCTTCACACTGGCAAAGTTTCAAAAATCCTGTTATGCTGCGGCTCCTTCTTCAGAGTAAAATAGCACCTTAAAAAGAAAAAACTTTTGACAAAGTTTACAGAAAGCATTCACTTGATTTTAAGAAAGTCACTTTCCAGGTTAGTACTTGGGGCAGGGGGGTGGGTAACCTTTGGCCTTCTGGGTTTATGTCGCTTGACTGTAAATCCTAATTGGCTCCAGGCAGTAGCAGGTCAGAGTAGCTGGTTGGCGAGAATGCAGCAGTGTCCTTCTGATATCAGCCAAGAGATAAACATGCCTCACATCCCATTTTTTCCCCCTGAAGCTATTGCGAGTGCCTGGCACAAGTAAAAAAAAAAAGCTGATGCCCTGTTACTTGCATGAATTGACAAATAGTCTGTTCACTTGCCTTTGCTGCAACAGTCTTTTTGCTTGGGGGTTGTGGAGGGGCAGCGGGCAGAGAGGGAATCTCATTTGGATCCTTAGCCTGGGCACGGGGGCGGAGAAGCAGCCCTCGGAGCCCTATTTGTTCCCAGATCTGGTAGCCTTGGTGCAGTTGCTGCATAGGGTGGAGGGGGGCTAATTATTCCTCCCTCCTCTGCAGTTTGGCTTGGGTAAACACAGTTCTACTTTTCCGAAGCCATGGGGATGGTCAGGCAACTTCACATAAGTGTTGGAGTCTATTTTTCTTCAGTTTTTAAATCCCCACTCCTCTATTTTCGTGGTGTCTTTCCAATTTTTCCCAGGAAGCACTGTAATGGGGTCGTGGGAGTTGTTTTACTGCTTTTATTCCCCTTGACCCTGGGACCCTCCATCCTCCTAGCGTTATTTCTCACTCAGTCACCTATCTTTGAGTCTTATTAGTGGCCTGTACGGACTTGCCAAAGACCACACACCACTTCGCCGGTGGCGCTGTGCCCCCAACGTCTCACGCACTCAAAACATTCACTAGAGTGTCCCCACACGCACATTCAGAAACCCATGCACCTCCCCCAATCCCCCTTTTACCAAAAACCAACCGGCAGCACTTCACGGCTTTGACTGGGGCCCAGCAGCACCTTTACTGCTCCTACTGGGCGGAACCAAAACCAGTGGCACCTTTATTGCCCTACTGGTGGGGGCTGATCAAACCCCTCTGCTCCCACAAATGCCCTGTGGAGCTTTACCTTTTTCCTCGAGGTACCTTCCTTTGGCCGTTGCTGTTTCTCCGGTCCTTGCAGTGTCTCCACTGAGGAACGGGTGGCAATTCCTCCCACGAACTTGGCAGGATGTGCACTGGAACCGCTGACACCGAATCCGAGCTGTTCACCACAGGGACGCCTTGGACCCACATCCCTTGTCCTCGGGGAATGCTGTTTTCCCGGCCAATGCACCAAGAAATGAATTTTAGAAACAGTCTAACACACACACACACAGAGGGAGGAGATTGTGAGGGGGTTCTCTCTCACCTGCCACACCCCACAGGTTCTCCCCATGGGACAGCCTTGGCTGCTGCTCCTGCAGAGGCAGCTGGTGGCGCCCCTCTGCACCACAGGCAGCAATCCTCTCAGCCACGAAAATGACTCACCCACTGGAGCGCCCCTTGCAATCATGCATGCCTCCATTGCCGCCTATCGTCTGCCCGATTAGGACAAGCAGCTGCATGTCACTCACAATTGACGCAGCAGCAGCCAATACACAGTGGACAATCGCTGCTGATACTATCCTGCTTGTGGTAACACCTGTCCCAACGAGGCACACCCCATGTATAAGATGACCCCTCCCCATTTTAGACTTAATATTGAGGTAAAAAAAGGTTGTCTAAATAATACATGGAAAAATACAGTATTTATTATTTCATAACAGGTAGATCGTTAAGAGCTGAGGTGGTTTCAGTGGCGGGCGCCTGGCGCCCCCCATAATTCGGCACCCGGGTGCACCACACCGCTTTCACGCCCGAGTAAAGACGGCCCTGGCTATAACAGGGTCATGATTTTGGACATTAAAGTAGCTAAAGAAAGGGGTCTATATTTCTTGGAAGGTGTCTCTTTGTCTTATGCCTTGAATTGCCCTTCTGTGTTTCATGAGACACTCAGGTATTGCTCTATCCCAGATATTATTTCCCCATACTCCAGGGGTATTTAAGTCTGCTTCTTCCATTGTAGAGCTACTGTGTTGCTGTCAGTAAAAAGCCTACTAGTTCTCTGTGGTACAGAAAGGTTGCCATATTTTGAAGAGCAAAAAGAGAACACATTTGCTGACAAGTTAGGAAATTGTTCTAATCCTGGATGTTTGAGGGATGTTTCAAGTCCCATTAAACTCAGTGGAATTTACTTGTGAGTAAACGTATGAGCAGGTAAGAACTACATTACACTTGTATATGATTTGATGAAAAACTTTTTGTAGATTCACAGATCAATCCGACACATATCTATTCCATGTAAGGCATATTGAATTTAATGAGACTTGCTCCTGAGGCTGCAGTCTAAGGCACTCTGTTATTTAAAAGTACCTCAAGGCTGAATCGTGGTTCTGAAAAGAAACAAAACCTGGAACCTACTTAAAAGTACCTGTTCATCCATAAAACTTGCTGGTTCACCTTTCAGCAGTCCCTCAGACTTGCCTTCCTCACTGAGTGCTAGTAAGGTTAACCTGACCCTATTCATTAGAACTGGGCAGGAGAGAAACCCAAATTCACTGAAATAAAACTAGCATGATGGTGGGAGTGTGTTTGTGTGTGTGCGCGCATGGAATAAGAGGCACATGCTCCTTGCCACGATGCCTTCGATCCTATGCAGGTTTCTTTATTTTAAATAATATTTATTGACAGTTTAAAGATTACAGAAAAAAAAGAAAACAACAAAAAGATTCAATAAAACACACACTACATTACATAAAAAAGAAAAAAAGGTACATAAAAACCATTACAACAATACAACAACAAAAAAACACAGATCCCATATTCCATATCTTTATCTTTCATTTGCTTGTTTCATTGACCTCCTCACACCTCCCTTTTTGTGTTCTAGTTTAATTAATTGTTTCAGCAAATTCTTTCCATCTTTCTCAATTTTTGTTGAGTAATTTATCTTAACAGTCTAACCTATTAATTAACTCAGCAAATCCTTACCATCTTTCACTATATTCTGTTATTCAATTTGCCTTAATTTATTTTAACCTTATCTTACCATAAAATACCTTAAAACTTAAAACTTAATACTTATTTATACATACCGTATTTTTCGCTCTATAACACGCACCTGACCATAACACACACATCGTTTTTAGAGGAGGAAAACAAGGGAAAAAACATTCTGAATGAAACAGTGGATGTATCATTTTTGTGCTTCATGCTGTGGCCACAGACATGTGATCTGATGGTGAATTTGGGGTGACCCAATGCAAAGATCCTGAGAATCCCTGTGGATCCATGCTTTGTAACCACATTTTTGCACCATTGCAGCCCCAGGCAACAGTGGGTGTGTGCTTTTTTTGGTGCAGGCTGTAGCCATGGGCATGCTATGTGATCTGATGGTGAATTTGGGGTGACCCAATGCAAAGATCCTGAGGATCCATGTGGATCCATGCTTTTTAACCACGTTTTTGCACCATTGCAGCCCCAGGCAACAGTGGGTGCGTGATTTTTTTGGTGCAGGCTGTAGCCATGGACATGCTATGTGATCTGATGGTGAATTTGGGGTGACCCAATGCAAAGATCCTGAGGATCCATGTTGATCTATGCTTTGTAACCACATTTTAAGTGGGGAGCGAAGGAAAAACAAAGAAGGGACATGAGAGGGGTGTGCAGAGAAGCAGCTGGCTAAGAATGCTGGAGAGGGATTTGGGGTGGGAGGAAAGAAAGGCAAAAGTTCCCCCCAAGCCAGCCATCTCTCTCTCTCTCCCTCCCTCCCTCCCTCCCTCCCTCCCTCCCTCCCCCCCTCTCTCTCCCTCTCCCTCCCCCCTCTCCCTCTCCCTCCCCCCCTCTCTCTCCCTCTCCCCCAGCAGCACCGGAGCACAGAGAGGAATTAGAAAGAACTACACTCTGCTTGCCTGGAGGGGAGGGGCTTTCCCTGCTCTTTGTTCCGTTTCAGCAATCACAGCAACGAAACAGAGGAGGGTGGGCAGTAAGACCCTGAGGCAGAATGCAGGAAAGCTGCCACTTCCTCTTTTCAGGTTTCCCTTCTCCGTGACTCGCGGTTTGACTTTTGCTTGATTTTTTGGCTCCAGGGACCACACATTCGCTCTATAACACGCACAGACATTTCCCCTTCCTTTTTAGGAGAAAAAATCTGTGTGTTATAGAGCGAAAAATATGGTAACTCCTTATATCATTTCTACTAAAGCTAGATAGTTTCATTCCAACATTTCCCCTAATATTCATTAATTTTACACTAATTCCCAATATAAAATTTTTTCTTTATAAGCTTTCTTCCAATCTTCATCCAATGTCTCTTCTTCCTGGTCTCGGGTTATGTCAGTCCTTATTGTCCATTCCAGCTAGTCCATCAACCTGGTAATCTTATGTCCTAGGCTCTTAAGTCTTTTCCATGTCCCTTCTGCAGATCTTCTTCTTCTTGTTTATACCTGCACTTTTCCTTGTCTTTTGTTGATCTC
The DNA here is from genome assembly GCF_964188315.1 of Podarcis muralis. Taxonomy (NCBI): domain Eukaryota; kingdom Metazoa; phylum Chordata; class Lepidosauria; order Squamata; family Lacertidae; genus Podarcis; species Podarcis muralis. The sequence continues at coordinate 2,963,101 of NC_135663.1, forward strand.
TTTTTTAATTTCTTTCCTTTCTCATTGAGGAGTAGGTCTCAGGGAGATTCCAACCCAAAATTATCTCCATCTCCCCTCATCAGACCAGCCCATTCCCCACATTCCCACTCCCCACAGTCAGCAATATAATCCAGAAAATATTTTAAAGCATGTTTCAAAGTCCCTCCGAGATTAAGAGCCCCCACAGCTCCAGACTCCCCCTGGCCCACTCCAAATTCAATCTTCAAAAACAACAGCTTATGCTCCTGCAGGGCCTCAGGTCTCTCCATTTGTATTACTTGAGGTGCAACAGCAACCTCCTCCACTATCTTCTGCACTTGCACTTGCCCTGTCAAAGCAGGTTCCTGAGTTGGTCCCTGAATGGTTTCTGTATAAGTATTCACTGTTTGTCCGAAGTTACTGACTACAACAGTCATCAGATCCATCTTCTCAGTCATCAAATCCATCTTCTCATGCATCTGCTCCAACAAAGCGCTTGTCTTGCAAAAAGCAAGCACCAAAACTTCCTCCAAACACATTTTTATTCAAGGTCAAGAGACTGGTCCCACGATCTTAATCTCCCAGCTGTAAAATCCCCAAGTAAACTGCAGCAACAATTTAACAAGCTCCCTCTAGAGGAGACAATTTCTATTTGTATCCATCTTTTTAAAGCAAGTCCAACAAAGGAAAGTTACTTTCATTTTTCAAATATTTTGTTTCTTTTGAATGCAAAAGGCAACACTGGAATCAGTTTGTTTCTCTTTTTTAGCTATCTGTCAAAAATGTTCCATTCACAGTCAATGAACATCCCCCAAAATTTCTGTCTCTGACACCCTGTTCCCAGGTTTGAGACGGTGGAAACTTATCTTTCTTTACTCTCTCTCCTGCAGGCTTGAACAGTCAAAGTCCCCCCCCTCTCCTGCTTCCAAGGGGGTTTTGGTGGTTATAAATGAAGGAAATTTAGACCTTTATAAACGACTTTCCAGACTTTAGCTTGCAAGGTTTTTGCTTCAGTCTATTTACAAAAGCGGAAGGCGGACTTCCTGTTTTGAACCTTCCCGCTTCGGTGCCAAATTAAGATGTTTCTTAATCCAATTTTCCATTTCTACTTACGGGTACTTGTTTAGAGTCCAATTGTCCACAGGAAAAAGTCAGCGCTCTCCGGAAACGGCTGTGCGGCTTCACTCCGCAAAAGTAGCGGTCGATTCAAAACACCGCGCCGCTCACCCCACGTCGCTTTGCACCCCCATAAAAGGGTTTCCCTGCGAGTAGGGGGGGGGGGCGCTCCTGGTGTCAGCTGAATCCCACGTTCCCAGGCTTCGTCCGCCTGGGATTTTTGAAGGGTCTCCGCCTTCGCCGTGGCAGCAAGACCCGATTTTTGCGGAGTGGGTTCCTCCCGGTTAGAGGAACTCCGCCATTGCCGATGGCGCTAACCCGGAAGTCTCCTATGCAGGTTTCTTTAGTCCCACCAAATTCATTCTAAGCAAGCACTTGCAGCATTGAACTGAGTGGGGAGGGGGAGGGGGGAGAAAGAATAAATGAATGTATGAAGAGGAGATGCTTTTTCAAAGGAGCAACTGACAGCGTGAAAAAAACAAAGGTGGGGCAGGCGATGGAGCTTGGAGAGAAGGGAGGGGAATGAGAGAGAGAGAGAGAGAGAGAGAGAGAGAGAGAGAGAGAGAGAGATGGGTGTTGTGAAGGAGCACTTGTGGTGAGAGAAAGCTCGAGTGGGGTGGCTAGTGAGTGGGCAAAGGAGGCAGGATGCTGAGCACAGTGGGACTGCTCCACCTGCCATCCTCCTGGCCAGCCCTGCCCTGCCCAGCCTGCCAGTGGGGGCGTCAGCATGGTTGGCGCTTTCTTCGAAAGCACAGCAGCTGCTGCTGCTTTCCTCCTCCTTTCCCCGGTGTACTGGATGCCTCCTCTTCCTGGAGCCTCTTTGTGTGAACTTGGGCACACTGCTGCACCAATGGTGTAGCTAGGGCTTTTGCACAGCAGCAGGCTCCACTGGGGGTGAATCAAGTACCCCTTCCCCAAACAAACACTGCAAGTTAATGTGCGGTGGGTGAGACTCCCATGAAAAAGCCTTGGCTATTCTGCCTTCGCTACTGGGCACTGGTTGAAGCATCCGGTGTGGAAAAAGAGCTCCCTTAACTTCTTCGCTTGCAGCTGCTGAGAAACGTAGGAGGGCGGAAACATGAAACAAAAGATTGAGGCCAGCTGTGCTTCTGCCTTCTCTCGGTTCCCATGTCAGGTCCAAGGGAGCCAGTAGAGAGAGCGATGGTTCTGGCAGGGTTGTGGGATGAGGGCACATTGGACTTGCCTTGCGCATGCACACTCTCTGGCTAGGAAGGAAAGCTCCCAGACACACCACTTCCCGGGGCACAGGTGTTCTATGTCACGCTCCTGGAGTGGGAGTTCCCAAGCACAAATATGCTCCTTTGGGGCTTGTCTTGGTACCAAAGGAAGAAAAGAACCCCCCCGCCCGAAATTTTGGCAAATTCTAAAAATCCTCAAGGATGGGGATGTAGACCCTGAAAAAGGAGATGTGTCTGGGAAAACCCAGATGTATGGCAACCCTACCACAGGGTGGAACCCAAGGCTAAGTTCAAAGATAGTAGGGCTAAGGCAGGATTTGGAGAAAGATGGAACATCCTCTATAGAAGTGCCTTTGCCTATTTGGAAGGTCTATTTCATGTATGCATAAAAACAATTCTATTAATCCCCCCCCCCAGTTTTCACATAATGCATGTTAAGAACATCATATGTTACCATTCTTATTTTTCTGTGGCTTCCCATATTGCTTTTATAAGACGTTATATCTTCACTCTCTGAACTGCTCGTTTGTTTCTAACATTACACAAAGTATAAAATAGAAACCTGAAGCTAACACATTTTTGTTCTTCTGTTGCTCAAAATAATTTCATTCTGAATTGAAAGCTCAGTCCTTGAGGGAACTCCCAACACGCTGGGTTTTCTCAAAGCATTTGCTAGGAATTTGTAGTCTTTCCTTTTATTTAGGAGTCTAGTTGGGATTTCTTTCACTTGTAATCCTTTGGATGTCAGTCTGTAGGTTGTTCTGAGTTTGCAAAATCTTGCCCTGTATGGTTCTTGTAGAGAATTGAACTAAGCAATCTCCTGGAACTTTCCTTGCTCTTGCAGATGCTGATTTAGTGCTGTGTGCCCTCTCAATTTGCTTCTCCATCTCATCTTCCTTGGTATCCAGAAATTTCTCCAATTCTTTAATCAGCAGTTTGTTGTTTTTTTAAAAATTCTTTTTATTGATTTTCGTTTAAATAACCAAAAGAAAACAAATCAACAATATCAAAAAACATCGATACACAACATAAAAGTAAAATAAATTTTCATTACAATTCTTTGTCTCTTTCTTTAAATCTTTCCTCTATGTACCTATTGACCTCCTTCCCTAGTACAAGAATACTTGGCTAGTTTAGATGTATTCAAGTCTCCTAGTACAAGAATACTTGGCTAGTTTAGATGTATTCAAGTCTCCAGGGCCAGACGAACTGCATCCAAGAGTATTAAAAGAATTGTCAGATGTGATCTCAGAACCACTGGCAGTCATCTTTGAGAATTCCTGGAGAACAGGCGAAGTCCCGGCAGACTGGAGGAGGGCAAATGTTGTCCCTATTTTCAAAAAGGGGAAAAGAGAGGACCCAAATAATTATCGCCCAGTCAGTCTGACATCAATACCAGGGAAGATTCTGGAGCAGCTCATTAAGCAAACAGTCTGTGAGCACCTAGAAAGGAATGCTGTGATCACCAATAGTCAGCATGGATTTCTGAAAAATAAGTCATGTCAGACTAACCTGATCTCATTTTTTGACAGAATTACAAGCCTGGTAGATGAAGGGAACGCAGTGGATGTAGCCTACCTTGATTTCAGCAAGGCATTCGACAAGGTGCCCCATGATATACTTGTAAAGAAGCTGGTAAAATGCGGTCTTGACTATGCTACCACTCAGTGGATTTGTAACTGGCTGACTGACCGAAACCAATGGGTGCTCATCAATGGTTCCTCTTTATCCTGGAGAAGCTGGTTTCTTTGTTCTGTCTGACTTTCGGTTTTGTCCAGCGTGGAGGATGTTTTCATGCCAGACACTGGCTGATTTAGTACTGCTGTAAATGGTGAAGGGTGGAGGTCCTGCAGGCTTCCATTGCACATTTCTGCTCCTTCAGAAATCTGAGCACAGCAGAGTAAAACACAGCAAAGTGACTTTCTGTGCGTGCAAAGTGTGCGTAAATCAGAGACTGCACTCAGCTTCTCTTTTACTCTAGAAGTATTTATTTACAGCTGTCTGTACCTAAAAGGGTCAGGAGAGTCACAAGAACTGGTTTTGGTTTTTGTGGATGACATAATTCATGTCTCAAGGTGCAGAAGTTTGCCAAAGAGCTTGGAAAACGTTTCCAACTCAAGAACCTGGGTTCAGTGAGTTTACCTAGGGGTACAGATAGACAGGTCTGAAGATGGAAGCTTCTTGCTCAGTCAGAAAGGCAAGATTGAGCAGTTGCTTGAGAAGTTCAGAATGTCTGATTGTGCAGGGGTTAGAACACCCATGGAGACAAGCTACGTGAAAGACAGTCAGCTAGCGGAATGCACTGAGTTTGAGAAAGCTGAGAACTTTCAGTCAGCTCTGGGTAGTCTGCTGTATCTTTCCCAGTGGAGCAGGGAAGCTACAAGTCCAAGTGTGCAAGCCTGGAATGGTATTAAACGGGTCCTGCGTCACCTGCAAGATACCAAAGACTTTTGCCTTAAGCTGTCAGCTACAGGTGACGCCAAGCTCACGTGCTGAGCAGATAGCAACTGGGCGAATCTGGATGACAGGAAGTCTGTATCTGGGATGGTAATAATGTTTGGGGAATATCTAGTTGGGAGGAAGTCCCGGAAGCAGAGTCTCATTGCACTGTCCTCTACTGAAGCTGAGTTCAGTGCACTGTCAGACCTGTGCTGGGAACAGGAGTTCTACAGATGTCTGGTTCAAGAAATCTGTGGGGAGTGTTGCTTGCCCATCACTGTTTGGGAGGGCAATCAACCCTGTCTGAAGTCAGCAGAGTCTGGGCAGTTTAAGGCCAGAACCAAACTGTGAGGAGAATCAGAACTTACAGGGTTAAACAGTTCTGTGTGAAGTCTCACATTCTGAGGCGTGGTTTTGTTCACATACAGGAATCTTTCTTTGTGTGTAAGTTACTTTCGCTTTTAGCTGTTGAGCCGGAGAGGATGTCCGCTGGTCCTCCGGGCTGATTTATGATGTTTTTCTGTACCTAATTAAAGCCTTCTTAGATAGCAAGAAGCCTGCGAACAGACTTTGATTTATCACCCACACAAAGCACTAACCGCTGCTGCAAAACTCTGCTTGGAGCCAGGAAGAAAGCTTAAGGCTCACATTTGGCACAGGGAAGTGTGCCGGACACCATTACATCTGGACATACGTTTCCAGAATGTGTGTCAGAGTGTCCAGACAGGCTTGGTGAAGTTGCAGTACTTCCCAAGCCAGAAGAACCTGGCAGATTCCTTTGAGCTTCCTTTGAGCTTCCAGCGTCATGGGGAGTTCTGTGAAGGTTTGGTTTTGGGGTAAGTGGTGATACTTACAAGCCCCGAGCAGCACAGGACGAGAGGGAGTGTGAGGGGAATCAGAGCTTACAGGGTTAACAGCTCAGAGTCCTAGTGTCATCCTGCCTGTTCTGGGGAGGAGCTTTCTGTGGATCAAGTCTTGTGATCGATTATGCAGGGTGGAGCTTCCTTGCTCCACCCCTGCCATTTGAATGCCATGAAAAGAGCAGCACATGCTGCCAGTGCTGTGCCCACACTGGTGTGGACCCCAGTCTTGCCCCCTGCCAAGTTCTGAAGAAATCGAGAGCAGTTCACTGTGTTTGTTGCCCAGTGTTAACTCTACATGAGAATAAGGGCATCGGAATTTCCCAGTGATGAAGCCAAAGTTGTATTTGTGATTAGACTGCTAGAAAGGGACACCAGGTGCTGGGTGGCCCCCATTGTCATTGCCTGGCATGCAGGGTTGTACTTATGTGCCTTGTAAGGTAGTGGCGATGGAGATCAGAAGGGGCAATGGGGCATCAAACACACAGAGTAAGGAAACAAATATTGGTATGCATTGCAAATAAATACATGAAACAGAAAACAGGCTATGACTGGACCCTTCCATTCTCTATTTTTGTAGCCATCTACGTTTGAGCTTGCAGAATAAGGTCTTTTCATGGTGTTTTTGAGGGTTGATGCCAAAGAGTCCCATAATCTAGATGGCAGAGTGTGGATTGTGCATTAAAACAGCAGGGTGGGGTGATCTCTTGGTTTTGTTTTTGTGTAGTGATCATGAGATCCAGTTTCATTCATCTTGAAAGTGTCTTCTTAGAGCCAAGCATTATTCGGCACCTTCTTGCAAATATACTGTGTCACTTGCTCACAGTTTAATGCTGCCCAGCAACTTTCGCGGCAATTAAAGGTCAATACACCACAGTCGTGCCTCGCGGCTCTATTTGGCTCACCCCATTTCCAGAAGCTGAAAAGAAGAGAAATATCAGCCTTGATGAATCAAGATTGGATGTCTACTTCTTCACCCGCTCCCCTTGCCTTCTATCATTAAAAAGATGTTCAGCTCTTTCTCTCTTAACATCCACTCACAAGTGTGATGGATTTTTCTCCCCATATATATTTTTTTTAAAGTATATTTATTGGAATTTTGAATAGTAAAACAAACTTCACAATCAACCAAAAAAAGAAACACATCATCACAATCAAACAAAAACAGAAAAATACAATAAAAAACACCAAAAAAGGTAAAAAGAAGAAAAACATTAAAAAACATAAAAATCCAATTTTTTACTTATTGTTTTTATAACCTTCTTTTCTGACTTCCTCACACCTCCCTTTTCTGTGTTCCCTTTTACACACTCATATTCAGCAGTACTTTACCTTCTTTCAAATCTTATTCTATATTATACTTTTCAACCTATTATGTCTCCAATTTTTCCTTTCCCTTTAAATCCATTTTTACCTATTCTTTATAACTTAATCCCTTTGTGTCATTTAGTTTGACTTTGACATAATATCATTCAATTTTTTCACCCTTATTTCTTTAAAACATTTTTTACATATTCCTTTCAACTATGTCACTGATGCCATATTATCTTTACAGCCTGTGCATCATTTAAACATTCATACATTTTGCAATGTTTTTGCAGGTAGTCTTTGAACTTCTTCCAATCCTCTTCTACTAACTCTTCTCCCAGGTCTCGGATTCTGCCAGTCATTTATGCCAATTCCATGTAGTCTATCACTTGCATCTGCCATTCTTCCAGAGTGGGCAAATCTTGTGTCTTCCAGTACTTTGCGATGAGTATTCTTGCTGCTGTTGTTGCGTACATAAAGAAAATTCTGTCCTTCTTAGACACCAATTGGCCGACAATGCCCAAAAGAAAGGCCTCTGGTTTCTTAAGAAAGGTATATTTAAATACCTTTTTCAGTTCATTATAGATCATTTCCCAGAAAGCCTTGACCTTTGGGCACGTCCACCAAAGGTGAAAGAATGTTCCCTCAGTTTCTTTACATTTCCAACATTTGTTATCAGGCAAATGATATACTTTTGCAAGCTTGACTGGTGTCATGTACCACCTATATATCATTTTCATAATGTTTTCTTTTAAGGCATTACATGCCGTAAATTTCACACCAGTGGTCCATAACTGTTCCCAGTCTGCAAACATAATGTTATAACCAATATCTTGCGCCCACTTAATCATAGCTGATTTGACCGTTTCATCCTGAGTGTTCCATTTTAACAGCAAGTTATACATTCTTGAAAGTACCTTAGTTTTAGGTTCTAACAATTCTGTTTCTAATTTCGATTTTTCCACCTGGAAGCCTATTTTTTTATCCATATTAAAAACCTCTCTAATTTGATAGTAATGTAGCCAATCTCGCACTTTATCTTTTAGTTTCTCAAAACTCTGCAATCTCAATGTGTCTCCATTTTGTTCTAATATCTCCCAATATTTCGGCCACTTGGCCTCCATATTGAGTCTTTTACGAGCCTTAGCTTCCATAGGTGATAACCACCTTGGGGTCTTGTTTTCTAATAAATCTTTATATCTTGTCCAGACATTAAACACTGCTTTCCTGACAATATGGTTTTTGAACGCTTTATGAACCTTGACCTTGTCGTACCACAGATATGCATGCCACCCAAACCCATTGTTGAACCCTTCCAAATCCAAAACGTCAGTGTTCTCAAGAAGTAGCCAGTCTTTCAACCAGCAGAATGCTGCTGATTCATAATACAACTTCATGTCTGGCAGGGCAAACCCCCCTCTTTCTTTGGCATCAGTCAATATTTTAAATTTTATTCTGGGCTTTTTGCCCTGCTAGACAAACTTAGAAATATCTCTCTGCCACCCCTTGAAACAGTCCATCCTGTCCACAATCTGCAAAGTTTGAAACAAAAACAGCATTTTGGGCAATACATTCATCTTTATGGCAGCAATTCGACCCAACAAGGAAAGCTTCAATTTTGACCAAATTTCTAAATCTTTTTTAACCTCTGACCAGCATTTCTCATAATTATCTTTAAATAAATTCAAATTTTTGGCCGTCATATTAATCCCTAGGTATTTCACCTTCTTCACCACATTTAAGTCTGTCTCCTTCTGAAACCTTTCTTTTTCCATTGTTGTCAAATTTTTCTCCAAAACCTTAGTTTTTTGCTTGTTTAATTTAAATCCTGCCACCTGACCAAATTCTTGAATCAGTTCTAAAACCCTTTTCGTACTAGATTCTGGCTCCTGTAATGTCAAAACCAGGTCATCTGCAAAGGCCTTGAATTTATATTGTTTAGCTCCGACCTGGATTCCTTTAATCAACTGGTCCCTCCTAATCATGTTCAAGAGCACCTCCAGGACCGAAATAAATAGCAATGGAGAGATAGGGCAACCCTGTCGTGTTCCTTTTTCAATTTTAAACTCTTCTGGCACCACATTATTAACTATCAATTTTGCTTTTTGTTCTGAATAGATTGCGTCTATACCATTTTCAAACCCCCGTCCCACTCCCATTCCCTTAAGATTTTTCTTCATAAAACTCCAAGAGATATTGTCAAAGGCCTTCTCCGCATCAATAAAAATCAAAACTGCTCTTGTATTAGTGTTCGTTTGCAGTAACTCCAGAATATCAATAATGTTCCTTGTGTTGTCAGACAAATGTCTGCCTGGGAGGAAGCCGACCTGGTATCACTTCATTTAACACTCTTTTTAATCTGTTAGCCAAAATGTCTGCAAAAATTTTATAATCCACATTTAAAAGGGAGATGGGACGGTAGTTCTTGAGTTGTGTCTTTTCAGCTTCAGATTTTGGTATAAGTGTGATGAAAGCTTCTTTCCACGACTCCGGTGCCTTCTTCCCCTCCATAATCTCGTTGCACACCTCCTTTAATGGTTGAATTAGATAGTCTTTCAAAGTCTTATAATACTTGGAGGTTAACCCGTCCGGCCCTGGAGACTTGCCCAATTGCATGTTCTGAATGGCACCTTCAATCTCCTGTTCCGTTATCTTATGATTCAATATTGTCTTGTTTTCTTGAGATAGTTTTTGTAATCCATTAGTTCTTAAAAATTGGTCTAAATCAGTCTCTTTCTGCGGCCCCTGGGTGTAAAGTTGTTTGAAGTATCTCTGGAAGCATTTTCTAATCTCCACAGGATTCTGGATGTTTCTCCCCTCAATCTCAAGATTGGTGACCGTATTCAGCTTCTGTCTTTTTTTCAACTGCCATGCTAGCAGTTTTCCACATTTATTAGCCGATTCAAAAGTCTTTTGTCTCATTTGTTTGATTTTCCATTCGACTTCCTGATTTATCAATTTCATATATTGTACTTGATATAATTTAATTTCTCTCAGAATCTCCTGTGACTTTGGTTTCGATCTTAATTTTCTCTCTCCTTCTTTTATTTTCTCCAAAATTCTATCTTTTTTCTCATTTTGGGTTCTCTTTTTTATTGCATTCTGTTGTATCAGAAACCCCCTCATCACCGCTTTACTTGCGTCCCAGATTGTTCTTTTTTCCACTGTAGTTTTCAAGTTTACTTCAAAATAGTCCTGCAGGTTCTTTTGGGCCTTCTTGACAATCTCTTGATCTCTTAATAAGGTGTCATTCATCTTCCATCTGAAGGAACCAGTTGAAGTTAATCTCATTTCCATCTTTACTGCATTATGGTTGGATTTTCTCCCCATATTTTAGAATTCTAACCATGTAAGGGTGGGACACGGGTGGCGCTGTGGGTAAAACCTCAGCGCCTAGGACTTGCCAATCGCATGGTCGGCAGTTCGAATTCCCACGACGGGGTGAGCTCCCGTTGCTCGGTCCCAGTGCCTGCCAACCTAGCAGTTCGACAGCACCCCCGGGTGCAAGTAGATAAATAGGGACCGCTTTATAGCGGGAAGGTAAACGGCGTTTCTGTGTGCTGCGCTGGTGCAGGCTCCCCAGAGCAGCTTCGTCACGCTGGCCACGTGACCCGGAAGTGTCTCCGGACAGCGCTGGCCCCCGGCCTCTTAATTGAGATGGGCACACAACCCTAGAGTCGGACACGACTGGCCCGTACGGGCAGGGGTACCTTTACCTTTAACCATGTAAGAAAAACAACAACAACAACTATTGGTGTTTCGCAACTTTCTAACTTGTTGCAGGACCTTAGCAGAGTATACGCAGAGTTCACGAAAGCAATCAGTTGCAGGCAGGATGGACGAAGCAGGAATCAGTTACATGTTACTTATAGGTGTTTATTATGTACAGTGGACTTCAAGTTACTATTTACAGGAACAGAGCACAACATGGATCTTTAGCTCTCTCACCACATGACTCTTACACTAACACTCAACTCTCAACGCTCTACTAACACATTCCAGTCAATAGGCCATAAATCATTATTCCCATGAGTGAGCTTGACCAATGAGGGAGCTGTTTCCAGGCCTCTATATCTCCAGGCAGATTTTACTCCTTTACATTGCCTTGGCTGTTGGCCAACTCCTAATTGACTCTGTGTGAAGCTGCACGTATTCAAAATCCCAACAACAACTGTGGGTTAAGACTGTCTCTTTTCTTTTCACATGAAGTGATTTCTCATAGTAACCTACAAAAAACTGAGGGTGTGACTTTGGAAGGCTCAGAGGTACACACAAGAACTTTCAGTCAATTTAGTTTGGGAAATATCCAATGCAGTACTTCTGCTATTGCCAGGATTTCCATTTGTGCAACAGAACTGGCCCGCTCCCCTTTCCATATACACCCACATCCTCCTCAGATCTGCTCTGGACCGTTGTGGGTGTTGGAGAAAGAGTGTTGGAAGAGAGATCCTTACTCTCTCATAGCAGAGTTAGCACAGTAGTGATTGTTCTGAGCATATTAAAACCATGTTAGATTTGCATCCGCCTTCATCCACCTCATCTCACATCCATCACCCACCCCATGCATGAGGAGAGCAATGACACTATACAGAAACAAACATAGCTATGTCCTCAAATGAATTGCAAAATATAATCTATAACCACAAAGCCATTATAGGGTTGATTGAAATGATATGATATTTCTCACATATATATCTTATCTAAATCTAACATGATGGTTCTAAGTTTACTTTAATCAATTACCCATAGTTGACAAAGATATCACTCTAGCCTCACTCTTATTGTCACTTGCATTTTACAGTGTCCATTGTGTACTGAATCAAGTCCCACTACACAGCACTAAAATTCTGTGATAAATGTATTCTATAACTCCCTCATTTTTAGCTCTCTGTGAATCTATTAAATTGATATTACTAGTAATGGTGCAGTAGGTGGATTTTTTTACACCCATGAGATGTTCGGGTGAGATCTGCCCTTTGATCAAGTCTAAGATCACATACAGTAGTGGTTCCCAATTGGTGGTCCATGGACCACCCACTCAGGGGCTCCATGGTGTCATTCACATAACAAAAACTCCAGTTACAGATAGGTAGCCGTGTTGGTCTGCCATAGTCACCAGAGCCTGCAATAAACCCAGATGCCAACTTTGCTGCCACATACACCCGGACAACACCATTACTGGCCCCAACAACATCACACATACCATCTCAGGACTATTTAATTGCTCATTGTCTAACATTGTGTATGCCATCAAATGCCAACAGTGTCCTTCAACTCTCTATATTGGACAAACAGGCCAAACCTTAGGCCAAAGAATAAACGGACATAAATCTGACATCAAGAATCACAAGATAGAGAAACCAGTAGGAGAACACTTCAATCTCCCAGGACATTCTATACAAGATCTCAAAGTAGCTGTTTTACTACAAAGGAATTTCAGAAATAGACTGGAAAGAGAAGCTGCTGAATTGCAACTCATTACCAAACTTAAAACCATGGAGAGACCTGGTCTGAACAAAGACATTGGATTCTTATCTCATTATACATGACAAAGCCATTTTTCACCTTCTCACCCCTTGCTTTTTCCTGTAAGACCTATTACAGTCGTTAAGAGTCGTCAACAGGCTCATCACAGCTATCTGCCAATCACCCATTCCCACCACCCTTCTGAGTAATACCCCTCCCCACCTTCTCACTATATAGAAGGATCTGGCAACTTCTGTTTCAGTGTATCTGAAGAAGTGTGCATGCACACGAAAGCTCATACCAAGAACTAACTTAGTTGGTCTTTAAGGTGCTACTGGAAGGAATTTTTTTTGTTATAACAAAAACTGCCACAGATATATTAAAATGTTCAAAGGTAGGGTGGCCCATGGCGTGGCTTTTGAAAAACAAGGGGTCTGCAGTACTTAGCTAACTGGGAACCACTGGCATACAGGGTTTAATTTCCCAGCTAGTATGATACAACCCCATTGCCCGTTTGTAAAGTTTACTCAATACCTCTGCCAAAAAGGATTCGTGGTTGGTATTGGGTGCATCAATAGAGATGAATGTCATTGGATTTTGTTCCAGGAGACCTTGCAAAATTGAAAGCAGCCCTCTGTTAATGCAGTCTTGGTAATAAATGCCAGTCCAGTTCTCTGTTCTACTACCAAACTGTGGATGAGTGAGATCTTACTCTGACCTTGTACATCCATCAACACAAGCTGAAAAGAGTTGTTAGATACTTAAAGGGAACCATGAACTGTCTTAAACTGCCAGCTGACAGTGTTGCTCAGCTTTAGGTTCCTGCAAGTCCTTTTGAAGCTAAACTAAGCAGCACAAACCATTTAAAAGCATGCCTTCAGCCTCTTCCAAATCACCACATTCACTAGGTTAGAGAAGCAGGAAGAGGAGCCTTCCTGCCTCTGCAACCTAGTGAGAAGCAGCAGCCGCTCATCTGGGCAATGATGTGGAGGAGTACATATGTAGGTCTTTGGTAGTAGAGAAAAGTGCATGGCAAAATATATTTGGAGAGGGAAAGGATCAATTACATAAACAGAATCTGCAACTTCTTGGAATGCATGCCATTAACATATGTTTCTGCAGAAACTTACGTGACTAAAGCCTCTATTCCTGACAGCCATCTCCATTTCGCTTTGTTGTCTTTAAAGAGTCCAATCCAAAAAAGCTTTCTTCGGGCTTTTACTTCATTCACCACAAAGCGCTAGGGTAGGGGTGGGAAGAAAGAAAAACCAGAAAATTTTCAGTAGGAATGAGGAGCAAGGCAGTTCTCTCAAAGCCTTTCTAGACAATGTCCCTTTCTCTGAGCTACTATAGCGCTTTACAAACATTCAACAGGCATAAAACAAACACATTTCAAAAGACACAGGTGTCACCTTTGAAAGCCAAATCCATATTTTTGGAGGAAGCAGTGATCAAAACTATGGTATTCCAAGTATGGTTGCATCAAGCACCAAGAATAATTTTGTACTGAGGATGTGCTATTGTCCCCCTGATCCACGTTATGATGATGATGATGATGGAATCAAGGAAGCATCCCAAAGAGGAAATATTGTAGTGAAGGGCAGCTTCACCTGCCCTCACCGAGACTGGCTACATATGTCTTCCAGTCATGACACAGAGTTAAAATTTCCAGATACTGTAAAAGACTGTGCCATAGAACAGTTCATCTTGGAACCACCTAGCGGGACAGTGAGCCTGTGTCTCAAATACTCCAATTTCTGCATCCATGTTTGATGGTTGGTTCCAGAGACACTGGAATCAGTCTGGTTGTGGTATGCTTGATGGGATGACGATGGGGTCTCACCTATGTCTGTGCCCTGCAGCATCCCAGTAGCCCCTCTGCCTTGGTTAAGGGCTGGGAGATGGATATACCTTCCAAGCTCCTCTAGAGTCATCTCCATGATACCCTCATGCCAGAGGGTTAGGGTGGTGAGGGAAGCCTTTTTTTTAAGCACTCAGTACATCTCAAAGAGCAGAGGAAGAATTTACAGGCAATCCAGGGGATAGATGACTCTCAAGTAACTCCTCCTCCTCCTCCTTCAAGATCTCCTTCCTGACTGCCAGCTTCATTCTATTGGAGCTCAGCAGCTCCAAGAAACCTTAGTTAGCCCCAGATGGTAGCAGCTGTTCCCTGCCCCACCCACCCCTTGGCTTGACTGTTGGAGTTGCTGTATTGCCTGCATACAGGTGGATTGTACCTTCTTAAATGGATAGTGATGATAGGAGCCCTTTGACTCAAGGAGATCCCCTACCTTTTCAATACTCGGCTTTGATGCTCACCTGTTCTACTGCTGTTTTCAGAGAAAGGAGCTTGGCGCCTTCCTTCTCACAAAGATTTTTGGAATTCATCCATGATTGTGGCCCATGGGAAAACCAATAGTATGCCGTTGCAAAGAAAACCCAACCATCATTCACATTTTTAGAGATGATGTCTTTGAGTCAGCCAGGTATGGAGGAAGAAGAGAAAAAGAAAACAAGATAAGGAATCTAAGGGGAACCACCTTGTATGTCTGTGCAGATTTCAATTACTTTTGTGAAGTTCATTTCTCTGGGCACATGATAACATATATTAATCTAGGAAGCTCAGAAATCTTTAAAAAAAGAACAACATTAACTCATCAGCCCATGCTGATGCTGATGCTGCAGTAAATACCTGGGTGGGCATAGCTGGAACAGGGAGCACAGTCAAGAACCTCACCTACTTGTTTCCACCTGGATACTTCGGGCAGCATCAGGGCAGACTTGAAGGATGGAGAGGGGGAGTAGCTGTGGTTTATCCAAATTCTCTTTCTCTCTCTAGGCTAACTGTCCAGTTGCGGAGGTGGGGAGGGCAATCTAGAGTGGGCAACTGGGACAGATGAGGGATTCTGCTCGTTTACCACCTGGTTTGCTGCCCAGCAGTCTCCCTGCCTGAGCTGACAGGATGGTTCCAGTGGGCTTCCAAATGCCTCTGGGGGATTTTCCAGCTCATCTGAAAGTGGGTGGTGCTCCTGCCAAGTTTTGGCCAAACTGTGGAACAACTGGATAAAGATGATGATGACGACGACGACCATGATACTTTTTAATATGCTGCCCATCTAACTGGGTTTTCCTCAGCTACTCTGGGTGAATTCCAACAAAATAAAACACAACTGGAATCTAACCATTAAAAACTTCCCTGAACAGATGTCTTCTGAAAGTCAGATAGTTGTTTTTTTTCCTTGACATCTTGGCTTGGGCCATTGACACGATTGGTCCTGAGCTCCCTCTCCCACTGCATTCAGCCTGTTTGGCCCCCTGGTATACTGCAGAGGTTAGGGCAAAGAAAGAAGCTGGGAAATGGCTTGAACGTGTGTGGAGGAAAAATCTGGTTGAATGCAATTGAACACTGGTGAGGGCTCACCCTCAAGCCTACCAAGTGGCAGTGAAGGCTACAAAGAAGTGTTGCTTAGCTTCCTCCATTGTGCCATCCAGCAGAGCTTTCCTGGGTGGAGTAGGGCCTGCTACAGTCTGGCCTGAAGGAGATGGTAGAACTGAAAGCCGCTTTCCGTGATTTGTTTGCAAAGTATTTTGAGGATAAAATTGACCCTTCATGACCCTTCTGTTACAGCAGATAAATCTTAAAGGGTGTCCAGAGCAGAGGCAGTGGTAAAATCACTCCTTAAGAAACCCAGCCTGATCGGCAGAATATAAATAAATTGTTGTTGTTGTTGTTCCCTGGGCTCAGAAAAATCTAAGTAACAGTCCATCAGTTGCTAAGCTCACCTTCCTGGGCAAGGTTCTTGAGTGGGTGGTCGTGGACCAGATCCGGGTGCTCTTGGAGGAAACTGATTTTCCAGATCCATTTCAATCAGGGTTTAGGTCTGGTTTTGGCATAATGTCTTTAAAGGCAATCATATTTCCCAAGGTCAAAGAAAAAGAGGGGAAATGGCATTACAGTGGAACCTCGCAAGACGAATGCCTCGCAAGACAAAAAACTCGCTAGACGAAAGGGTTTTTTGTTTTTTGAGCTGCTTCACAAGACGATTTTCCCTATGGGCTTGCTTTGCAAGACGGAAACGTCTTGCAAGTTTGTTTCCTTTTTCTTAACACCGTTAATACAGTTGTGACTTGACTTCGAGGAGCAACTCATAGAACGCGGTGTGGTAGCCTTTTTTGAGGTTTTTAAAGACTTTGGTGATTTTTGAAGCTTTTCCAAAACTTTCCCGACACCGGGCTTCGCAAGACGAAAAAAATCGCAAGACAACAAAACTCGTGGAACGAATTAATTTTGTCTTGCGAGGTACCACTGTATACAACTTCCACAAAATGTGTGTTTTCGTGCTGACCATACTTCGCTTGTTTTTATGCACAAGTGATGCAATTTGCATTCGTTCCCCGTCTTTGCTTTCGCATCTAAAGCTTTATAAACAATTTTATAATCACTTTAGCTAATATCTATTCAGTGCTTTGTGTTTGCCTGCCTTGAGTCTGAACGAAGGATTCTGAACCCTGGGATTCTGACTCAATACATGCTATCCAGTCGCACCATTCCTTTCTTCCACACAAGGCTGCAATCGTGGAGGACCTGCACTGGCTTTTGGACAAGAAATCTCCTTGGATCTGGGGCCATGCTCAGAATGCTGCTTTCAATGCTGTCAAACGGCTGCTCTCCCCTGATGAGTCCTTACCCATTTTGATGAGACCAAGCTTGTTGTGCTTGCCTGTCACACCTCCCCATATGGAACTGGCGCAGTCCTCAGCCACCAGTAGCCAGATGGGTGAGAGGCCCCCAATGCGTTCTACTGCAGAACTTTGTCATCTACGGAATGCAATTATGTCCAGATTGACAAGGAGGCCCTTGCTATCGTAGCAGAAGTAAAGAAGTTCCATGACTACACCTATGGCCACCACTTCATTATCATAAGTGACCACATGCCTCTGCTGGGCCTTTTTGCTGCTGATTAGAAGACGCCCCAGGTCCTGTCCCTGAGGATGCTAAGGTGGTCCATCTTTCTCAGGGCATATGACTACATGCTGCACAACGTTCCTGGCAAGAGCCTGGGCCACGCAGATGCCCTAAGCTACCTGCCATTACCAGACATAGACGTCGACCCGTCCCCAGCCCACAGTGTGATGCTGCTGGAGGCTCTTCCCCAGGTGCCGCTCCATGCCATGGATGTCACCATACACTCATGTGTCCATCTCCTGTGTCCTCAACTGGATGTGGAGGGGGTGCCCAGCAGATCACCTTGATGCAGAATTCTCCCCATTTGTCTCCCAGCAACATGAGCTGTCAGTTCACAAGGGATGACTTCTGTGGGGAAACTGGGTCATGATCCCTGCTAAGCTGTGGACCAGAGTGCTGGAGGCTCTCCATGTCAGTCACCAAGGTATTGTCCATATGGAAGCTCTGGCCAGTAGCTACATCTGGTGGCCAGGCAGTAATGCAGCAGTAGAAGATTGGGTCCAGCACTGCCAGGCCTGACAAGAGTCCTGACCATCCATGCCTCAGGCCCCAATCTAAAGGTAGGAGATGACATGCACACCATGGTCAAGACTCCACATCAATTTTGCTGGTCCATGCCAAGGTCAGACATTCTTGATCATTGTGGACTCCTTGTCAAAGTGGCTCAAGGTGGTGCCCGTCTCAGCAATGACCTCCAGGATCGTCATCTGGGCCCTGCTGTGGGTCTTTCTTCACCCTACATGGCCTGCCAGACACCATCATGTCAGATCATGGAGTACTGTTCATGTCAGCCGAGTTCCAGAAGTTCCTGGCCAACAACCGGCATGTCACAGCAGCACCGTTCCACCCATCAACGAATGGACAGGCTTAGAGAATGGTGAGGACCACCAAGGAATCCCTCACCCAGATTGCCCAGGGGGACTGGAACAAGAGCTTAGTTGATTTCCTGCTGCAGCAGCACCTCAAACCCTGCATTGCCACAGGTTGAAGCCCAGCAGAGCTCCTTCTAAACCAGAAGCTGGCATCACTCCTGGATTGGCTGCACCCAAATCTTGCATCTGATCGGCCTCCTGGCCAAGGGGCTCCAGCGGCCCCCAGGTCCTTCACACCTGATGACCCTGTCTACATCCCAAACTATGGAGATCACCCTGTGTTTATCTCCACTGCTGTTACCGGGGCGACAAGCTTGCCACACCAGATGTTCAGGTCCACTGCCGGCATGTGGACTAAATACGTTGATGCCTGTCTATTGATCAATACGTTGATCCCCAGCGCCAGCCACTGCTACCATGCCAGAACACCAGGTGAACAATCAGCCTGACTCACAGGCTGATGTGCCTGATGAGAACCTGCGGCCCAGGGTAGAGCTGAGGAATGGGGCCCCAACACTGCAACACCAAACAGTGTGGAGGCAATGACACCAGTGTCACCCATGACACCAGCTCCAGCTCCATCAGGATCCCCAACAACCCAGGGGATGAGCTTCACCCATCTCAGTGGGTGAGGCACTGCCCACACCACTTTGATGAATATTTGTGTTGACAGGGATGAGTGTTCATCCCTAAGGGAGAAGGGTGTTATGTATTCAGTGGTCTGTGTTTTCCTGAGCTTGAGTCCGGACTAAGGATTCTGAGCAGCTGTGTTCTGATTTGGTACATGATATCCAATCATAGAATATTTCAGAAATCATTCCCCTTCTCTGCTTTTTCTTGCTGTGGCACCAAAACAGGCCTGTGGGTAGAGTGAGAGTTGCTATGGTCTGCAGGTATTTTATCCCACATGCCAATGAACCAATTCACTATGTGAGTAGGCTTGAGGGCTTCTTTCTGATGATGGGCTTGTGAAACAAGAGAGATTTTGTTGTTGCACCAATCACCCCACTGCCCAGCAGTCTCTCTGACCAAGTTGTCAGAGGTTGCCTCAGATGTGCTGTTCAAGAATCTCTCTTCCATGGATGGATATAGTAAAGGACAGGTCTTTTAGCTGACCTGAAAAGGAGGACAGCTCTCTGCTCTGGCTCTAAGAGTTTTCAGGTAGAGGAGGGGCTTTCAGCTGGGGCAGAATCAGGGCAGGATCCCACTGCACTACAATTCTTCAGCATCGTAGGGTAGCTTACCAATTTCCTTTTGCAGTTTATCATTTTTGATGGCAAGATGCCGCACTTCCTCTGATAAGTTTTGAACTACAGCGAGTATTTGGAAGTCTAAAAGATTTGAAACAGTTTAAGGCAGGAGTATCTGAAATAACAATCTGCAAATATTAAGAAAGCATTTCTAAACATTTTAAAACACTTTAGCCTGAAACAAGAAGCAGAACTCCAGGATGGGGTTCTTATGAATATGAGGGCAGACTTGATTCTCTTTGGCTGAGATCACCAATGGAAAGCCTCAGAAGACCCCTGCAGCTGGATCAGACCAAAGACCCATGCAATCCACTATCCTATTCTCATATTGAAAGTGGCTCATGAAGTATCTCTAATGTTCCCCTCCTTTGTCCTCCTTTTCTGCTGGGAATCACAGGGTCACAAAACAATTCCCCACTGAGTCACACAGTAAAGCCAAATATGCAAAGATTACTTTACAGTTTTCAATTATGCTTTCTGAAATCTAAGAAAATACAGGCACCCAAACTCTTTTCCTGATGAATATTGGGTTGCATTCCACATAGTTCTAAAGATGGCGTTCTGTAAGCTCAGGAATTTCTCCTTGTGCAATGCAATCTTCTGCCCCTTTCCCTCCATTCTGTTTTGAAGTTTCTCCCCACCCTGCAGAGCAGCTTTGGTGATGGCATGCAGGGAGAAGTGCGGGCAAAGTTCCCTTGTGCCAGTGCTAAAATCTAGCACTAGCACAAGCATTGTGAATTACAGTGTGATGGGGAAGGACAGCATTTCTAGTGGGGAGATGTGAGAATCACAACCACCTGCTTTTCTTTATGCTGAGCAGTGAAAAAGTGATAAACTCTGTTGGGTGATGAGTTTCACTGAATATTTTGCTCACACAATATGAATCCCAAAGGGAACTACTGGAATTGAAGTCCATTTAAATTAAACATGTTCTAGCAAAAGTGAGGATTTGTATATAAAATGCTTACCATCCTTGTCCTTATAGGTTGAATCAATCCCAACAACAAAGGTTCGAATCATTTCCAATCCCACTTGAAAATCAGCTCTTTTTTTCAATTCCTTCTGATCTAAGGAGGAGGTAGGTAGAAAAGAAATGAAGAAATTCTGTTCTAGCTTACTAGTCTGGTGACCTGGGGGAGGGGGATACTTGGTTTCAAACTGCTTTTAACATTGCATTTTAAATGCTGACTTGTAATGTGCCCTGGGAGCTTAGGGAGAAGAGTGAATAAAAAATCAAATCAACAAAAACATGAATATGACTTCTATTTTCTGCTCCCAGCCCTTATATTGATGTTTCCTGTCCCTTGATTGTGGCTGCCCTGGTGCTCTGAAGTCCTGTTTCCATTTGGCCTGTTGCTTCTGTCCTCAGATGGTTGGCCTTCCTTTGAAAGCTTTAGATTTTTTGGTGTCTAGATACACCTGTCCTCTTTGTCCTAGAGACTTGCATTTGCCAAGCTGCCTCATGCCCTGCCGTATGCTCAAAATATGTAAAGTCTTGGATCATTTGGTTCCCTCCCCCTGAGATTTGCTTACTTTGGAGTGCCATTTAAAAATGAACTAGGTTTACAAATAGGTCATGTGTTCATTTAGCCAGTGCTATTTTTCTGGAGAAAGAAGTGCCAAACTCACCTTGAATATCTCCCTTGTTCTCTTAGATTAGCAACAGAGCCCACCTGAGAGGGTCTGGAACAGAGTCCTGATGAATTTCGGCTGAAAAAGGGCCTGCATATATCTTGATATTTCAGTAGGCTCTGGACCCACCCAATTGGCCATGGCCTTATCCTCTGCAGCCTGTTTTCCCCAAGCACTTTCCTTCAAGGGACTGGAGCCCTAGCAGAGGGCAGGGTGGCGAGGACCAGGAATGGGGACTCTCCCACAGCAAATAAGGATTAGTTGGGAAAGGAGCAGAGAATGGCAACTGGGAAAGGGAATTGTCCAGGGTGTTCCAGGGACTTGTGTCAGCCTGTGCTTCTTGCAAGCTTGGCATGAGACCTACGCTACAGACTACAGACTGTGCTTCTGTTCCAAGAACTGGAACTCACTTATTCAGGGAGAACAAAACAGTGTCATTGCTCTCAATGAATGACAGATGTAACTCAACCCCTGATATCAAAGAGAGATGAAAGGGATAAATGGAAGGTGGATCCTGCCATCTCTTTTTGGAAATGCTATTGGCATTTAAGCAAAGCACATGACATTAGTTGCAAAGTATGCTAATTATGTACTTACATAGAAGGAAAAGCAGCAGTGTCATGGCAATAAGGATGAACATCTCAAGTATGATAAATCTTTCACCCGTTGGAGATTTTAAGAAGGTAACCATGTCCTGAAAAGTAGATGCTTGAAGAAAGAAAATTCTGATTTAGCCATCAGTAGCCAACAGTGTCCTTGAAGCTACCAATATGAGTTTGACCAAATTGCGGGAGGCAGTGGGAGACAGGAGTGCCTGGCGTGCTCTGGTCCAGGGGGTCACGAAGAGTCAGACACAACTCAACAACTAAATATCAACAAGCCAACATACCATTGCCACTCCAGGAAAAAGGGTTTCTGTATGCCGTGGCAGCCATCAGCCAGAGACGGTCAACTGTTCAAGGGGTGGTTATCTGGGTGGTTGAGCAGGTGGAGGAAGCAAGGGGGGATACCTTGCTGCTTGAGGAAGCTTTTCTGACCAATGTCTGGGTCAGAAGACAGTAGCCTTTGATACTAAAGTACTTTCTGCTCCCCAAACAAATGACAAGATGCTCCCTCTGAACACATAATGCCACATACAGAAGCTGGGCTGGACTGGCCATTGGCTGATATTTCGATGCTGCTGATGGGGCAGCAGACTAACTGAGGAGGTGCAGTGCAGCTTGTGTGGTCTAACCATCTCCACCCACCCCAGCACTTGCTACCTGAGGCAACTGCCTCATTCTGCCTAATGGTAGAGCAATTCCTGGCTGCACACAGTAAAGGAACACCACAGCCAGCAGCCAAGAGTGGGCTGAATCCTGGGGTTTCTATGGGGCTTCATGGATCTCTGGCACCCAAAGAGCTGTGTGGGCTTTTCTCTGCACTCCTCCCTAGCACAACCTGACTGTTTCCACTCCCTGCCTGTCTCTCCATCAATTTCCCTTTCCCGTGCCTTCCTCTACTTTATGAGAAACCTCATCCCATATGACTGTGCTGTATACAGACCAACAGTTTCTTTTGCTGCTGCTGAATCCTTTCCGGATGCTTCATCAATTCCGGACTTTTCCATCCTCTCAGTTGCATCTGTGAACCAATAAGCTATTATAATGACTGTGAACACATTGGTTGGATGGTGGGTGTTTTCCCTTCCAAGCTCAGAGTATTAGTCTCTTGTCAAGCATGAAAGCTCACAAAATTTGCTTTTATTCTCCTGCACTTAATCTCCCTATTACAGAACATAATTTTTAAAATAGATGCACATCTACAAATGTCAAGGATTTCATCGGTACAAAGTTGAAATGGACAACAACATCAGGCCAAAAATATGTCTCAATGAGGCATTTCCAACATTAAACTTTGGCGTCTATCAGTATTAGACAACCATTTCCTGTAAAGACATTGTTGAGTCCAATATAACTGAAATGTCTTTCTTTTTCATTTGCTGGATCAGTCTCCATCTTATACCAAAAAGATGTTCCATATGGATTCAAAGGTATTGAAAAATGTATTAGATAATATAGCATTCCCTCTCTCTGTCTCCACATTTTTATTAGTTTTTTAAAACATATCATTTCCAACAATCATTTAGCATAAATTCTTATCTTATACAAATTTTAGACTGCCATCAACAACCTCTGATGATTTCCCGTTCTTTATCACTTGTTCTGCATTTCTTAATTTCTCTATTACTCTTAATTATCATTAACTCATAAGTCTTTTCATAGTTTTTCTTGCAATATTTCAAATAATCCTCCTTACAGAACTTCTTGCAGTCCTACAAGCATAATCTGTTCATTACAATTGCTTTTCAAATAATTCATCTATTTACTGATAATATAGCATTCTCATTTGCATTCTATTCTTCTCTAAGCTCCTCGATATCTAGTTTATATAGGACTTCAGTAAGCATTTGTAAACAACAGTTATGAACTGACGTTAAGAGGAGCAGCCAATTAAATTACAGTATTTTTTTCCTTTCTTCAGCTGTGGACATCAGTAATATTGTATTGTCCTTTACTTATTGCCTAATTTTTAATCAGTTACCGTGTATATATTCCCGAACTGTTCCCTCATCCCCTAGTTGTCTAGGGAGATCATATGTTAGGGCAACCAGAGCTGTCTCGGTCCTGAAACCAGGACGGAACCCAGACTGAAATGGATCTAAAGCCGATGTTTCCTCCAGAAACCTACCAAGCTGTCCGGCAACCGATCTCTCAATTACCTTACCCAGACATGGAAGATTTGAAACTGGGCGGTAATTGGATAGATCTAAAGGATCTGGTGAAGTTTTCTTTAAGAGTGGGCATACCACTGCTTCCTTCAGCTCCCCTGGGAATGTCCCCATGCCAAGGGACAAATTGATCATTTCAACCAGGGGGATCCAGGTGACACCTGGGCATGCCCTAATCTGCCAATGATACACTGGGTGAAAGATTTTGGGTATAATATACAACTTGCAGTGTGGGAGAACTTAGGGAATTGGAATTTAAAATTCACAGCATGTTGCATGCTGAAAGGAAATTATATGAAAATGATATATCGTTGGTATTTAACTCCTAGTCAATTAGCAAAAATGTATAAATCAGGGTCAAATATATGTTGGAAATATAAGGAAAAAGAAGGCACCTTTTATCAAATGTGGTGGATATGTAAGGTAGTAAAAGAATTTTGGGAAATGATATTTAATAAATTGGGGGGAAAGTTTAATTCCCCCCCCCCAAAAACCCCCTCAAATACTTTCTGTTAGGAATTCTAGGCGCCGAAATCCCAAAGGAGCAGAAAAGACAATGTACATGACCATGGCTGCGAGGATGTTATTGGCCCAGAGATGGAAATAAGATGAAGTCCCTGCCAGAAAAGAATGGCAGATAAAGTTGGTGGATTATGCCGAAATGGCAAAAATGAATCAGAAATCAGGAAAATTTTAAGGCATGGGGAAAGTTTATAATCTATTTTTAAAACCACTGTAAACAGCTAAAATTCTTAGTGTGGTTGGAATACCACTTGTAGTTTAATGGAGAATTTTGGACATAATAGCAATGTAAAAGATTTGGATTATTATAAAAGATGCAGGAGGAAATGACTAACAATCGGACCCACAAAGGGGAGGAGGGAAGTCCAGGCGATTCTTTGGAATCTTGTTTTTATATTTTACGTTGATATTTGATTGTAAGATTTTAATTTGAAAAACGAAATAAATAAATAATAATAATAATAATAAGACTTTAGAGACCACAAGTTGGACGTGGAAAAGAAGCAGACAGAACCTGTGCATTTCCCATGCATCCCTCTACTTTATGAGAAACCTCATCCCATATGACTGTGCTGTATACAGACCGTCAGTTATAGTTGCCGATTGTGCTGCAGGATTTGCGGGCGCTGGCTGCTCCATCCTCTCCGTTGTGTTTAGGAAACAACAAGCTAGAATAAGGCAACAACAAATGGAGAATAAGATTATGAGCACATTAGGTAACCTTACAGTGACTGAACTGCACAGATAAAGAATGCAAATGAAGGCTCACACCCACATGTGTCGACTCCCAGTTAAAAAACCCTAGTCTTACACAAGGAAAAATACGGCATATAAGGGCCAGAAGCTGAAGGAGACAGGGAGATCTTGATACATTGTTCTATGCTCCATTCCAGAAAGTGAAGAGAACGACCATCTACCAGTCTGAAGTATCCCAGATAAGCCTTCCAGATCTCCATCGGCTGGAGAGACATGAAGAACTAAACCTATTCTATCTGTTTTGTTGTTGTTGTTGCCTGAGATATTTTGCTTATTGGTTATATTGCTAGCTTTGTAGTTTATTCCAGTTGCTGTTGGCTTTATATTAGACTGCATTCCAGGTTGCGGATCAATTTCTTTCCTGATGTTTACCAATTAATAAGAGTTTGTCTCTACCTAAGAGTCTGTCAGTTCTCTGTCCAGTGAAATCCAAAGAACCTGTTGCTTGCCTTGTGGTTGCTATTGGCCAAATAGCCAGTAGGGGACGCTGGCAAGACAGCACCTGTGCACATCCATATAATGTACCACCACTCAGTTTCATTGGATGACCCTGAGGTCTAGTATTTGAAAAAGAAAAACCATTTGTAGTTTATAAAAGCTCCCTTTCATTTTCCCTCTTGGTGACCTTTGGCCCTGGAATGAGTCCCTGCAAATATCATAGCTTGTAAGGAAAGTGTTACACCCCTCAGACCTCTTTCTGTTTGGATACCTTGGTGTTGCCATGGAACAATCTTTCCCCTAATTTCCTCCTAAGGGTTTTTCATCCTTTCACTGGCTAAGAACCACCTCCCTTGTGATGTCAGGCATTCCAGAACTCCTCCCATTTAGGCTATACCATTTCCTGATTGGCTGCTCATCACATCCAATCAGCATTCCACATAAAGCATTATCCTAGGGAAATGTTGGTTTCAGATTTGATATACTATTTCCCCCCCAAAAAAGTTATTAGTTTTATTTTTTATTTAGGCTGGGTACATACTTTACCTTCAAAGCATACCCCCCAGAAGAATCCTTACTCCTCATAAACTCTGCTAGTAATATTGGAAAGCTTCCTATCTCAACACTTGTACCAGGAAATATGGCAAAGTGCATTAGTGTAAATCTTCATTTGCAAAGTTAAAGCAGAAAGACAAGGAACAGAAATATTCAAATTTCAACATTTTTGGACTACATTTAATGAATGTGTCATCATCAAAACATACATGCCACCAGTGCTATTTTTCCAGAAAAAAGGGTACCAGAACTGACCATGAACACCTCCCTTGCTCTCTTATGATGGTGTCCACCTGAGAGGTGTTAGAACTGAGTTCAAGTGAGTTCCAGATGCAAAAAAGCCCTGCATGCAACTGACCTTCAACCAATGGCAACTCCACGAGAACTGTACTTGGAAAGAAAGCTAGATCTGCACAAACTCTGAATTGGACTCTGATAAGCTTCAAATGCTAGAAACCCCTCATAACTATGTACACAGAAACATGAAACAAAAGATTGGGGGACTTCCGGGTTAGCGCCATCAGCTAATGGCGGACTCCCTCCGATCTGGAGGGACTAGCTCCGCGGAAATTGGGTCTATACCGCTATGGCGAAGTGGGGACCCTACAGAAATCATAGGCGGGTGAAGCCTGTGAACGTGGGACTCGGCAGGCACCTTTTGCGCCCCCCCAACTCGCAAGGAGACCCGTTTACGGGCTTCGGAGCGGAGCTGGGTGAGTGGCGCGGTGCTGTGAGTCAACTGCTTTTTTCGCGGAGTGAAGCCGCATAGCCGTTGCTGGAGAGCGCTGACTTTTTCTTGTGGACGATTGGATTTTAAACAACAACCCGTGAGTAGAACGGAAATTGGGCTTTTAAAGTATTTTTAAATTGGCACCGATCGGGGAAGGTCTAAACAGGAAGTCCACCTCCCCGTTCTGTAAATAAACTGAAGCAAAGAACTTGTTAACTAAGATCGTGGAAAGTCTTACGTAAAGGATCTAAACTCCACTGATTGAAACTACTATCAATATCTTCTTAGAAGCAGGGAAGCCTGCAGGTGAGGGTTAAAATTTGGGAACTGAAGCGCCACTTCCCTAAAACCGGGAGCGGTCTGTGAGAGCCCGTTGACGGATAAATCTGACAGCTGTCAAGTTAGCTGTCAAGTTACAAGCTAGCTATTAAGATATAAAAGAAGGACTTTGTTTCTAGTGCCCGTTTCAGTATTTAAAAAGAAGGAAGGAATTGTTACAATTTTACGTTTGGGACCTTTGGGACTGTGCTGGAAGGAGTGATAAAAGGAACTTGTGTCCCTCTAGAGGGAGCTCTGGGATATTGTCGTAAGGATGCAGCTGGGAAATTGCTTAAGATAAAAGTTTTGAGAAAACTAGTTTTGACCTTGGACTTCTTAAGGATGGCGGTCAGGAAGGAAGTCGAGTGTCAATTGAATAGAACATTTTATTTGTTGGGAAAGCTGCAAGACCAGATAAATGTTATGGCTACCAATGTTGTAACCTTGGGAACAAAAACGGGCTTTAGTAAAGAAGTTGACAAGAATCCGGCACAAGAATCTTTTCTAACTGAACAAATTGAAGAATCTGAGAAGGAGGAATCTGTTGTGATTAAAGTGATGCAAGGGGAAGCCGTAACCCTACAGAGGCAAATGGTGGACTATAACTCGAGGCCTTACAGGATGGCAACTAGGAGGAGCCAGTTTTTGGAGATGGAAGCCCGGCTTGGTTTGGAAAACGAAAGATGGAGAAATCACCCTATGTGGAGATCAAATGACTTTTGGGATACAAATCTGAGTCAGGCGGAGGCCGGAGTTTTTAGGGCCTTTGGATTTGAAAGGAGTGTGAAACAAGATTTGGAATTTCTTATAGGCCCTACTTCTAACTACGGAAGTCTGGCATACCTGCTAAGAAGGAATATGACTACTGACGGGTTGGAGCTTCACCGAGATCTGCTCTTTAACACCAAAGACTATCAAAAAGACCGGCAGAGGGGACATGAAAGAGATTTAAGAGCCTCGGACTTAAGATCTCTGGGTTGATGGTTTTCCGAGATTGATGGAACTATCGCTAGGGGCCGAAACCGGGGAGGGGAGTTGGTGAAAGAAAATTGGGAATTTAAAATGTATATATTATAATTTGTTTTGTTTTTTTATCTTTTAATGAGAGATGGGGAAATCGTGGAATGGAATTTTTTCTGACCCTAGGGAAAACGTTTTAAGAATAAGCTTAGATATATAAGTTTTAAGAGAAATAAGATTAAATAAAGTAAAGGTGGGTGATTAATTGGTGAAAGAAAGAATGGGAAACTACAGTATAATAAGATAAGATATAAGGATAAAAATAAGGTGAAGGATTTGCTGAAATATCTATATGAATTAGAATGCAAAGAGGGGAGGTGTGAGGAGGTCAAGGAGATAAGTTAAGAAAGGGAGTTATATTAAGGTTTAACTTGTTCTTTTGCTTTTCTTGTTCTTTGGATTGTGTTTTTTTTTTTTCTTCTTCTTTTTTTAGTTGTTTTTGCTTTTTCTATTTTTCTATTTTTACTATGTTTTGTCTTTATATATTGTGTTTTTCTTTTTGTAACCTTTTAAAATTTGAATAAATATTATTATAAAAACAACAACAAAAGATTGAGGCCAGCTGTGCTTCTGCCTTCTCTCGGTTCCCATGTCAGGTCCAAGGGAGCCAGTAGAGAGAGCGATGGTTCTGGCAGGGTTGTGGGATGGGGGCACATTGGACTTGCCTTGCGCATGCACACTCTCTGGCTGGGAAGGAAAGCTCCCAGATACACCACTTCCCGGAGCACAGGTGTTCTATGATACACTCCTGGAGTGGGAGTTCCCAAGCACAAATATGCTCCTTTGGGGCTTGTCTTGGTACCAAAGGAAGAAAAGAACCCCCCCCCCCCCCAGAAATTTTGGCAAATTCTAAAAATCCTCGAGGATGGGCATGTAGACCCTGAAAAAGGAGATGTGTCTGGGAAAACCCAGATGTATGGCAACCCTACCATAGGGTGGAACCCAAGGCTGAGTTCAAAGATAGTAGGGCTAAGACAGGATTTGGAGAGGACTTCCGGTCGGTGCCAGCGCTTAATGGCGGTCCTACCTCCGAGCTCCGGAGAAGGACTGCTCCGCAAGTTCGGGTCTTACCCGCTACGGCGAGTGGGGGACCCCTAAAATCTCAGGTGCGGAAGCCTGAGAGCAAGGAGACTCGGTGGGCACCTTTGCGCCCCCCGGTACTGTGAAAGAGCCTTTTTAAAGGCTCCGGAGCGGCATCGGGAGTGAGCGCGGTGCTGAGAGTCGCTACCCAGCCTGCGGAGTGAAGCCGCGTCGCCATTAGCGGAGAGCGCCGATTCCTTCCTGAAAAGAAAATCTGGACTGGATTCCCGTGAGTAAGAAGGGAAAAAAAATCAGGAACCCTTAAAAATAGAAAATTTGGCTGAAAACGGGAGGGCAAAAAATAAGGAAGTCTGCCCCCCCCGGACTGCAGGAATTTAAAGCAACGAAAGACCTCGCTGCAGTTATTAGAAACTTAGTTGCGAACTGTCAAACCTGAGCTGTCAAAAGTATCTCTCCCCTCCAGATTGCCAGGAGAAGGGGGAAAAAAGACAGTCTTGTGAAGATACTTTTAATTTAAAGGGAAACATAGTTTTTCACTGCTCTGATCCCCGGGACGACCTGCCAGGACTTAACACCGGGAAAACTGTTCTTTAAAACAACTTTGAAGTGGATATAGACTATACCTTAAATGGTGAAAAAACTTTAAGACACTTAAGATTTAAATGGGACTTTGTTACTGACATTGGACTAACCAAATTTAAATTGGAGAAAAAGTTTTACAACTTTAATGGCGGACTTGAGACTTTTTACATCCGGCTTTCTGTCTCTTTGTTGTTTCTAACTTGGAAACCTTTAACTGCTCCCTCTTGAGGGCTAAGAGGGAAAAATTGCAAAGCAACTGACTAATAGTGGGATTTTCCATTGCAAGTTTTTCCTGTGAGAACGGCCTTGGGATATGAGTGGCACGGCAGAGGAGATAAGAACCAGATCTAAAGCTAAACTAACACAAAAGAAAAGAGGTTCAATCTCTGGCAACACAGTGCCTGCACCGGACAGTGGGACAGCAGCATCAATGGAATCTATGACACAGGCACTGCTTAAAATAAATCAATCCCTTGAGGCCTTAACAAAGCAATCTACAGAAAATTCAAAGAAATTGACAGAACTTACAGCAAGATTGGATCTGAATACTACATCAGTGGCATCAAATACAGAATCTATAAATAGACTGATTCAGGAATCTTCAGAAACAAGGAAAATTGCGGAGAGTGCAAAATCTGTTGCAGGTGAGACACAGGAAAGACTTGTGCCGATTGAGAAAAAGGTGAATGAGCATGAAGCGGCCCTCTCCTTACTGGAATTACAACGGAAAGAACGAAATCTGAAATTTAGACAGGTTCCAGAGAAAGAAGAGGACAATCTGGCGGAATTTCTCACAGAGGCAATTCTGGAAAATTGGCAAGAAGATCTGGAGGAAGATGAAGTGGGGATAACAACTGCTTTCAGACTTGGTAGAAAGCAAAGCAAGAAGTCAAGGGACTGTCTGATCACTTTTAGAACCAAAGAGGAAAGAGACAAGATACTGAACCTTCACTATCAAAAAGCTTTGGTGATTGGAAACATTCAAGTCCAAATCTTTAAGGACATCCCTAAATACATCTTGGAAGTGAGGACTTTTTATAGAGACCTTGCCAATTTGTTGAGGAAGAACTTCATACCCTTCAGGTGGGAATTCCCACAGGGGTTGTCCTTTAACTACAAAGGGAAGAAAGTAAGAATAAGAACAGTACAGGAGAAAGAGTACTTTTTGGAGAGAAACCTAGAGGACCTACAGAAAGGTACGGTGGACCCGGCAAGAGAAGGACAAGGATTAACACCAGAAGGAGGAGGGCTAACGGACATTGCAAACTTATCATTCGGACTACCACAACTGCCAACTGAAGAGGAAGAAAAACTTGGAGCAGTCGGAGGATCAAACATCTAACAAACAAAATGTCTCTGCAACTTCTAAGCTGGAATTGCAACGGTTTGAACCATCCCAGAAAAAAACGACAGGTTTTCCACATTTTGAAAAGGGAACAATTGGATCTGATATGTCTACAGGAAACTCATATAACTAGAGCACACAGGAAATTGTTGGTGAACAAAAGATTGGGACAAGAATTTATATCTTCCGATAAAGTAAAAAAGAGAGGAGTAGTGATTTATGCAAAGGAAAAATTGGACCCAAAATTAAAATTTAAGGATGAAGAAGGAAGATACCTGGCAATTGAAGTACAGATCCAGGGGGAAAAATATTTGATAATTGGAGTATATGCACCAAATGATGGGAAGGCAGAATTTTTTAAGAAGTTGCATGAGACCTTACTAGATTATCTCGACTGCAAAATAATAATGATGGGGGACATGAATGGAGTGGTTTCTACAAATATGGACAAGGCACAAAGACAGACAATATCTAAAGAAGGAAGATTACCAAAGACTTTCTTCGAGATGACGGAAAACATGGACTTGATTGACATCTGGAGAACAAAGAATCCTCTCGAGAGAGAGGGAACTTTTTTCTCGGAATCTAAAATGACATGGACGAGAATTGACCAAATCTGGGTATCTAGTGTGATGGCTACAAAGATTAAAAAAGTAGAAATCTGCCCAAAAACCTGCTCCGACCACAATGCCGTAAAGATGGAGATGAAAATGACAACAACTGGATCCTTTAGATGGAGAATGAATGACTCTCTATTTAGAGATGAACAATTCTGTATAAAGGCCCTAAAGACATTGAAAGATTACTTCGAGATAAATTTGAGAACAGATGTGGAAAAAAGAACAATTTGGGACGCGAGTAAAGCCGTGATGAGAGGCTTCCTGATACAACAGAATTCAATCAAGAGGAAAAAGCAAAATGAAAGGAAAGAAAGAATTTTAGAAAAAATGAAGGAAGGAGAAAAGAAACTGAGGTCAAAACCAAAGTCTCAAGAAATTTTGAGAGAGATAAAATATTACCAGACGCAATATATGGAACTGACAAATCAAGAGATAGAATGGAAAATTAAACAAATGAGACAAAGGACTTTTGAGTCTGCAGACAAGTGTGGGAAGCTCCTTGCATGGCAATTGAAAAAGAGGCAAAAATTGAATACAGTTACTTGTTTGGAGATAGAGGGAAAGAATGTTCATAAGCCAAATGAGATAAGTAACTGTTTTCAAAGTTTTTTTAGGAAATTATACACACAGGGGCCAGTAAACGAAAAAGAAATAGAAGAATTTCTTAAAAATTATGGATTACCGAAAATTCCAGAACAGGGCAAGTTGATTTTGAATGAGAAAATAACAGAACAGGAAATAGAGGAGGCCATTCAAAAGGCACAACTGGGAAAGTCTCCAGGACCAGATGGACTGACGGCTAGATATTATAAAGCTTTGAGAGAAGGTTTAGTGCAACCATTGAAAGAAGTTTGCAATGAAATATTGGAGGGGAAAAGGGCACCTGAAACGTGGAAAGAGGCTTTTATCTCACTTATACCAAAGACCGAGACTGAGAAGAACCAGGTTAAGAACTACTGCCCGATATCATTATTAAATGTGGATTACAAAATTTTTGCAGACATTTTAGCAAAAAGACTGAAGAAAGTATTGACAGGTGAGATTCATAAGGATCAATCCGGCTTTCTCCCGGGAAGACATATGTCTGACAATGTGAGGAACATAATAGACATTGTGGAACTGTTGGAAATGAACATTAACAGAAAAGCGGTTTTGATTTTTGTGGACGCGGAGAAAGCCTTTGACAATATTTCTTGGAGTTTTATGAAAAAGAATCTCCAAGGGATGGGGGTAGGCCAAGGTTTTGAAAATGGTATAGGTGCAATTTATTCTGAGCAGAAGGCAAAGCTAATTGTGAATAATGTGGTAACGGAAGAGATAGCCATAGAGAAAGGAACACGACAGGGATGTCCTATTTCCCCCCTACTTTTTATACTGGTTCTGGAGGTTTTGCTAAATATGATTAGAAAGGACCAGTTGGTTAAAGGAATTCAGGTCGGAGTGAGAGAGTATAAATTAAGGGCATTTGCAGATGACCTAGTTTTGACTTTGCAACAGCCAATCACTAGCACAAAAAGAGTTTTAGAACTGATTGAGATATTTGGTCAAGTTGCAGGATTTAAGTTGAATAAACAAAAAACTAAAGTC
The DNA here is from genome assembly GCF_964188315.1 of Podarcis muralis. Taxonomy (NCBI): domain Eukaryota; kingdom Metazoa; phylum Chordata; class Lepidosauria; order Squamata; family Lacertidae; genus Podarcis; species Podarcis muralis. The sequence goes on from NC_135663.1 coordinate 2,996,472, forward strand.
TTGGAAAAAAACCTAACAAATGAAGAAAAAGAGACATTCCAGAATGAAACAGGTTTGGAGATAGCAAAAAAAGTGAAGTACCTGGGGGTGAATTTGACATCGAAAAATGTGAATCTTTTTAAAGACAATTATGATAAATGCTGGACAGAAGTTAAGAAAGACTTAGACATATGGTCAAGGCTGAAACTTTCCTTGTTAGGCAGAATTGCTGTTATCAAAATGAATGTATTGCCTAGAATGTTATTTCTGTTTCAGACATTACAAATAATAGACAAGATGGACTGTTTCAAGAGGTGGCAGAAAGACATATCGAAATTTGTCTGGCAGGGCAAAAAGCCAAGAATAAAATTTAAGACATTAACAGATGCGAAAGATAGAGGGGGTTTTGCCCTGCCGGACTTAAGACTCTACTATGAATCAGCAGCGTTTTGCTGGTTGAAAGATTGGCTGCTCCTCGAGAATACAGACATTTTGGATCTTGAAGGATTTGACAACAGATTTGGTTGGCATGCATATATATGGTATGACAAGGTAAAATTGCATAAAGGTTTTAAGAACCATATGGTGAGGAAAGCTCTGTATAATGTTTGGATTAAGTATAAAGACCTGTTTGAAAGTAAAACCCCCAGGTGGTTGTCACCAATGGAAGCAAAAGAGGTGAAAAAATTGAATATGGGTTCTAATTGGCCTAAATATTGTGAAATTATAGAACAAGATGGTGAAAATGTAAAATTGCAGAGTTTTGAGAAACTGAAATTTAAGGTGAGAGATTGGTTACATTATCGACAGATAAATGAAGTATTTAAACAGGACAGAAAGAAAGGCTTCCAAGTGGAGAAGTCAAAATTAGAAACAGAACTGTTAGAACCCAATACTAAAAATTTGTCAAGAATGTACAACTTGCTGTTGAAATGGAATACTCAAGATGAAATGGTGAAATCTAATATGATTAAATGGGCACAGGACATTGGGCATGACATTGAACTTGCTGACTGGGAGCAGTTATGGACCACTGGTGTTAAATTTACGGCATGTAATGCCTTAAAAGAAAACATTATGAAAATGATCTACAGGTGGTACATGACTCCTGCTAAGTTAGCAAAGATCTATCATTTGCCCAACAACAAGTGCTGGAAGTGTAGTGAAACGGAGGGAACCTTCTATCACCTTTGGTGGACCTGCCCGAAGATTAAGGCTTTCTGGGAAATGATCTACAATGAAATAAAAAAAGTTCTGAAGAGAACGTTTGTTAAAAAACCAGAGGCCTTTCTCTTGGGTATGGTGGGCCAAATGGTGCCAAAGAAGGATAGGACATTTTTTATGTACGCCACTACAGCAGCAAGAATTCTTCTAGCAAAGTATTGGAAGACGCAAGATTTACCCACGTTGGAAGAATGGCAGACGAAGGTGATCGACTATATGGGATTGGCAGAGATGACTGGCAGAATTCGAGACCGGGGGAAAGAGGCGGTGGATGAAGACTGGAACAAATTTAAAGTTTATCTTAAAAACTGTTGTAATTTGGAAAATTAGGGGCTCAGAGTTATAAGAGATAAAGAACTACAGTTGTATTAATAATTAACTGAAGTTAAATACATGAAATATATTTAAGTTAAGATCAGAGGGTTGCTAAAAAATCTTGAAACAAGAATGCAGAAAAGGGGTGGTATGGGGAAGTCATGTTTTTGTTTGTTTATGCTTATGTTTTTGTTTTGTTTATTCTTTATTTATGGAAAACTAATAAAAATTTATTAAAAAAAAAAAAAGACAGGATTTGGAGAAAGATGGAACATCCTCTATAGAAGTGCCTTTGCCTATTTGGAAGGTCTATTTCATGTATGCATAAAAACAATTCTATTACCCCCCCCCCCCCAGTTTTCACATAATGCATGTTAAGAACATCATATGTTACCATTCTTATTTTTCTGTGGCTTCCCATATTGCTTTTATAAGACATTATATCTTCACTCTCTGAACTGCTCATTTGTTTCTAACATTACACAAAGTATAAAATAGAAACCTGAAGCTAACACATTCTTGTTCTTCTGTTGCTCAAAATAATTTCATTCTGAATTGAAAGCTCAGTCCTTGAGGGAACTCCCAACACGCTGGGTTTTCTCAAAGCATTTGCTAGGAATTTGTAGTCTTTCCTTTTATTTAGGAGTCTAGTTGGGATTTCCTTCACTTGTAATCCTTTGTAATCCTTTGGATGTCAGTCTGTAGGTTGTTCTGAGTTTGCAAAATCTTGCCCTGTATGGTTCTTGTAGAGAATTGAACTAAGCAATCTCCTGGAAATTTCCTTGCTCCTGCAGATGCTGGTTTAGTGCTGTGTGCCCACTCAATTTGTTTCTCCATCTCATCTTCCTTGGTATCCAGAAATTTCTTCAATTCTTTAATCAGCGGTTGTTAAAAACCTTCCTCTCTTTATTCTGGAATCAATCAACATCTCAAATACATTTCCTTGTGCTGCATCTCTAGGAGAGCAACCGGTTCATCCAGTATTTCTGGGTTCTGCTGTATTGCAATCACCTGTTCTTGGGTTTATGTGATTTGTTCCTGCATCTCTTTCACTTGATTTCATGTCTCTAATTTCATTGACCAGTAGTGTGTTGTTGTTTTTTCAGTTTCTTCCAGAGAGCTAGGCCTTTAAAACAGATCACTTATTTCTTTGGAGCAATCCCTTAAATCCCTTGCAAATCCATTATTATTATTATTGCTGGCTTAGTGATACTCTCATTACTGTCAAAATATCACTTAAATCTCCTTCTTGTTGAAGTTGGTTTTTTATATCCTGTTACTGTCATTTTGTACATTTACCCCTGTGTGTCAGTGTTGTATTATTTATACTTCAATTTATCTCACAATTCCAAGCGCTTGTTGCTAGTTTCCCACCATTTGATGCCGCTGTTGTATTATTTATAGCTCACTCACTGGATCATCCTCTTGTTGTGGTGAGTGGGCTTATAATTCCTATGACCCTTGTGAGTGAAGCTGTTGAGAGTCTCATACTCCCAGCAGGGTCACCAAGGCGGTAAGGTCAAAGGAGAGGAGCTAGACGAAGAATGATCCAAGAAGTTCTCAATGGCAGGACAGGTGGACGATAACAAGTGGTATGTTACAGTGGCTGTGAAGGGTAGATTTGAACAATTTGGGGCAATTAAAATGTTAAATGTTAAATAAACCTTGTGGATGGAGGAGTGTTAATGTATATAAAATTGCACATATGGTTGATTTGAATATGCTATTATTGATTATGTAAACCCAATGTATCAGCCACCTGGGGGGTTTCCCTGTGTTTTGGTTGTTGGTAAAAAATAAAAATTTTAAACATTAAAATAATAATAATACAATGGCTGTGAAGGCAGATGAAGGCTGGAGCAGATAAGAATCAACCAGTCATCATGATACTCTTGCCATCAGAATAGAGCCTTACTGCGAAGACTGTGCATTGGTCAGGGTGCACTGGTCTACACACACAAAACTAATTCACGCACAGGTGTCTTCCAAAAACCCATCTCAAACCCCAACCCAAAAAATTCCATGGCAATCAACAAATGGTAACGGGGGCGGGACCATGATATCTGGAAGCCCCAAATCCTTTTTTTAGATCTTTCCCCTCTGCCTGTGCCTTTCCTCTATATGGAATTTTATTTTTCAATGCGTCTGTCAGTAATTTAGTTATTTGGTTTTCTAAGTAATCTACTAGGAATTTCCTTTGAAATGATTATATTCTGTTCTATTTGTAATCTTTTTTGGTAATTCGTTTGTAATATTATGTCTTTTATCGCACGTGATTTGGAAACTAACAGGCAATCTCTTGGTAGTGTTTTGGTTTTTGCAAAACTTGATTTTATCTTAAACATTTTATCTTTCGAATTCTCCAAAAATTCTTCCTGAATCCCTTTCCATTCTGACAACTCTATGATTACTGTAATTTAAGTCTTATATCTTCTTATGATTCTTCTGGAACTCCCCAGAAGCAAAGATTTCTTTCTTCTGGCGCATTTCTAGAACAGCTATTGCATCCCAAGCTGATTCCTGCGAAGCACTCAATTCTGCTGATTCCTCCATTAATTTCTCATGGTCCTTTTTTAGGTCTTTCTCCTCTGCTTGTGCCAGTTTTGTCTTTTCTTCTAGACTCTCTGTCTTAGTTTTAAGGTCCAGTACTGTTATTCCCATCTATTCTTTAATTTGTCCTGTTGTATCCAATACTAACTTTGTATTCTGGTCAAGTTCACTCCCCAATGCCTAACCGTTTCCCCTATTTTCTTTTCTTAAGTCCATAATCATACCTGTGAAATCAGTTTTTGGTTCTAATTCCTGGACCAAAATCCTTCTCCCCTGTGCTGGAGTGGTTGCAGAAGTTCCAGTCGGGACCAGTGGTTTTCTTGCAGCCATGTTTTGATATTTATAATTCAACAATTTAATTCTATTCATTGACACAATCTATCCCAATTAAAACACAGATTTTACCAATATATATATTTCTATAACCACTAGGTGTCACACTTCCTTTTTTTAAGAAAATATTTTTTTATTAGGGATTTCAGCAATTAACAATTTATCAAAAATACATCATCCTCATTTTCTCTCTCCCCATTTCCCCCTCCCTCCTCCCCTAAAAAGAAAAGAATGCCCTATCACCCCACCCAGACTTCCCTCAGCTCCTCTCTCTGGTTTCTCAGCACATATACTCTGCATGTTACAGAGTTGTAAAGATCCTCAGTTTATCTTTCAGTATATTACCAATAAAAAGTTTGTGAATGTATATTCAAAACCTGCCAAGGAGTCCAGTTCATTTTGTTGTTTCTTTAAGTACTTCGTAAAAGGTTCCCATTCTTCTTTAAAGTCACAGTTATCATTGTCACGTAGTTTATGTGTCAGTTTTGCCAATTCCGCATAATTCATCAGTTTCTCTTGCCACAGTTCTTTAGTCAGGATTTCCTCATTCTGCCATCCTTGTGGTATTAAGACACTTGCCGCCGTTGTCGCATACATGAAAATGTTTTTTTAATTTCCTTGGCAGGTCTTTTCCTACAATCCCTAACAAGAAAGCTTCAGACTTTTTTACAAATGTTAATTGGAACATTTTCTTTAACTCATTATATATCATTTCTCTTTAAAAAAATTTTTTTACTACACTCCCACCACATGTGATTTAAAAGTCCCTTCTTTTCCCTTAAATTTCCAACACAGATTTGAACCAGTTTTATACATTCTTCCTAACTGCACTGGTGTTATATACCACCTGTACATCATTTTCATATAGTTTTCTTTCAGCAAAGAACAATATGTGAATTTTAAATCAATTTCCCATAACCTTTCCCATTCTTCCAACATGATGTTAGGGCTTATATCTTGTGCCCATTTAATAATAACTGATTTCACCTCTTCATCTCCCATTCTAGCAGGATGCTATATGCACCTTTTAACAGTTTTACTTTCCCTTCTACCACTTCCTTTTGACATCTGGATGTCGTATAGCTAAATCCTTTCTTGTTGTCTTCTTTGTATGTTTCATGTAATTGTCGATAATGTAACCAACTCTGAAAATGGTCTTTTATTCATCATAATCTCTTAGTTTCCATTTCCCATCTTGGTCCTTTAGCAAATCAGCCACTTTACTTTCTTTCCAAGTGGTTTGAGCAGTAAGGCTTCATGTGGTGAGAGCCACCAAGGGGACTTCTGTTCTAACAAGTCTTTATATCTCTCCCATACTCTCATTAGTGATTTCCTAATTATATGGTTATAAAAACTTCTATGTACCTTCCCTTTCCCATACCATAAATATGCGTGCCAGCCGAATCTGTTATCATGTCCTTTCAGTTCTAATGCTTCTTGCTTTTCCAACTTCATCCAGTCCCTGATCCATACCAGGCATGTAGCTTCGTAATATAATTTAAAGTCTGGGAAGGCAAACTCTATCTTTAGTATCTGTAAATATTTTATTTTTTATCCTTGGCCTCCCCCCCCCCCCATGAACTTAGAAATTTCCTTCTGCCATTTTTTAAAACGTTCATCTTTCAGGATTACTGGGACTGATTGAAAAACGAATAACATTTTTGGAAGCACATTCATTTTAATCGCTGCTATTCTCCCTAGCAATAAGAGATTCATTCTGTTCATATTTCTAAATTTACCTCAAGCCAATTTTTTTCATAATTATCTTTATATAAGTTTATATTTCATGATGTTAACCATATCCCTAAGTACTCAACCTTTTGGTGGACTTCTATCTCAATATTTTGCTCTGAATCCTTTTCTTCTTCCTTCAAGTTTTTGACTAGTAGTTTAGTTTTGTTCCTATTTAGTTTAAATCCTGCCACTTCCCCAAATTTCTGAATCTTTTCTATTACTTTGGGGGGTGATGTTTTTGGGTCTTCCACTGTTATCACTAAATCATCAGCATATGCTTTTAATTTAAACTCGCTTTCCCCAGTTTTTATATCTATAATCTCTTTGTCTGCTTTTATGTTTTTGGCAAGTACTTACAGTACCAGGATGAACAGCAATGGTGATTGTGGACACCCTTGTCTGGTTCCTTTATGGATATTACATTCGTCCGTGATCACCTGGTTTATAATTAGTTTTGCTTTTTGCTCTGAGTAGATTGCTAATATTCCTCAATATCATAACTTCCTTTTTTAAACAACAATGATTTTCCACATTCTCTTCAAATCTTTATATGTCTTTTCCCAGGCCTTTTTAATAATTTTACATTGCCACCACATAAGGTAGCCTCTTAAACCTTTTGCCCTCCCTTCCTGTTTCTTCTCTATCACAATCAAAGCCTCCCAGATAATTTCACGCATAGCAACATTCACAAGAAGGAGAGAGGAAAACCCGTAAGATGGCTTTGCTTTGTGGGCTTCTTCTCTTACACCAACTTCATGACACCTAGAAACAAAAAAGCAGGTCCACCCCAACACTGTCAGCTGGAGCTTTAGGCTTTTCCTCATTGGGTTGCATTGTAGCGCTTACTCGGCAACTCAGTCATGCCCCCCCAGCTCCTTTCAAAGCAGCAGGGAAGTGAGAGAGAGCTCACATTTCAGGTTGCAGGAGCCTGAAGAGCCTAAAGAGATCCCTTTAGTTTTTGTAGGTTTAGCAGGGCAGTGCCAAAGAATGCTCCAACTACTGCACAATTGCGCTCATTTCACACGCTAGCAAGGTTATGCTTAAAATTCTACAAGGCAGGCTTAAGCAGTATGTGGACCGAGAACTCCCAGAAGTGCAAGCTGGATTTCGAAGGGGCAGAGGAACCAGAGACCAAATTGCAAACATGCGCTGGATTATGGAGAAAGCTAGAGAGTTCCAGAAAGACATCTACTTCTGCTTCATTGACTATGCAAAAGCCTTTGACTGTGTCGACCACAGCAAACTATGGCAAGTTCTTAAAGAAATGGGAGTGCCTGATCACCTCATCTGTCTCCTGAGAAATCTCTATGTGGGACAAGAAGCTACAGTTAGAACTGGATATGGAACAACTGATTGGTTCAAAATTGGGAAAGGAGTATGGCAAGGCTGTATATTTTCTCCCTGCTTATTTAACTTATATGCAGAATTCATCATCCGAAAGGCTGGGCTGGATGAATCCCAAGCCAGAATTAAGATTGCCGGAAGAAATATCAACAACCTCAGATATGCAGATGACACAACCTTGATGGCAGAAAGTGAGGACGAATTAAAGAACCTTTTAATGAGGGTGAAAGAGGAGAGCGCAAAATATGGTCTGAAGCTCAACATCAAAAAAACGAAGATCATGGCCACTGGGCCCATCACCTCCTGGCAAATAGAAAGGGAAGAAATGGAGGCAGTGAGAGATTTCACTTTCTTGGGCTCCATGATAACTGCAGATGGAGACAGCAGTCACAAAATTAAAAGACGCCTGCTCCTTGGCAGAAAGGCGATGGCAAACCTAGACAGCATCTTAAAAAGCAGAGACATCACCTTGCCAACAAAGGTCCATATAGTTAAAGCCATGGTTTTCCCAGTAGTGATGTATGGAAGTGAGAGCTGGACCATCAAGAAGGCTGATCGCCGAAGAATTGATGCTTTTGAATTCTGGTGCTGGAGGAGACTCTTGAGAGTCCCATGGACTGCAAGAAGATCAAACCGATCCATTCTGAAGGAAATCAGCCCTGAGTGCTCACTAGAAGGACAGATCGTTGAGGCTCCAATACTTTGGCCACCTCATGAGAAGAGAAGACTTCCTGGAAAAGATCCTGATGTTGGGAAAGATGGAGGGCACAAGGAGAAGGGGACGACAGAGGACGAGATGGTTGGACAGTGTTCTCGAAGCTACAAACATGAGCCTGACCAAACTGCGGGAGGCAGTAGAAGACAGGAGTGCCTGGCGTGCTCTGGTCCATGGGGTCACAAAGAGTCGGACATGACTAAACGACTAAACAACAAACAACAACACACTGCCTTAGCGCTTCCCCTACCCCCCTCGCGAAGACCGAGCCCGTCAGTCCAATCAGGCTCGCGCTCTGTCTGCCATTCCCATGGCACCTGGAAGTCCAGACCCATGGTTTCAAGTTACAAGAAAGGAGATTCCAACTAAACATAGTTCTGACACTAAGAGCGGTTCAAGAGTGCAACAGTCTCTCCCCCCCCCCCCGAGGTTGTGGACTCCTTTAATGGAGCTTTTAAAGCAGAGGTTAGATGGCAATCTGTCATGGAGGCTTCAGTTTGAGGTTCCTGCATTGCAGAGGGTTGGACTAGATGACCCTCTGAGTCCCGTCCAACTCTACAATCCCATGATTCAATGATTCTAACTTTCAAGCATGTGGTAAAGCCACATGGCGGGATGGAATCCACCTAGCGGTTCTGAAAGCCAGCTTCAGTTCTTCCCTCATGAAACACCCCCACAACCTCCTTTCAGAGTTAGGAAAAAGGATCCATGGCACAAGACACAAGTATCATATATACCACCAAGATGATATCCTTTTGTCAATAATTAATTAAAATATCAGTTCTCCTTGGCTGGGTATACAGGACAGATTGAAGCAACCACAACCATTTCCAGCTGTCAATAATGCAAGACGTGGCAGAGAGGTCTGTGAGGGGAATCAGAGCTTACAAGGTTAACAGCTCAGAGTCCTAGCGTCGTCCTGTCTGTTCACCCTGTCGCAGGGATTCAAACGACCGACCTTATGTTCAACAAGTCCTAGGCACTGAGGTTTTACCCACAGCGCCACCCGCGTCCCTCTCTTCTACTCTAGAAGTATTTATTTACAGCTGTCTGTACCTAAAAGGGTTAGGAGAGTCACAATAACTGGTTTTTGTTTTTGTGGATGACATAATTCATGTCTCAAGGGCAGACAATCAGGTGCAGACGTTTGCCAAAGAGCTTGGAAAATGTTTCCAACTCAAGAACCTGGGTTCAGTGAGTTTACCTAGGGGTACAGATAGACAGGTCTGAAGATGGAAGCTTCTTGCTCAGTCAGAAAGGCAAGATTGAGCAGTTGCTTGAGAAGTTCAGAATGTCTGATTGTGCAGGGGTTAGAACACCCATGGAGACAAGCTACGTGAAAGACAGTCAGCTAGCGGAACACACTGAGTTTGAGAATGCTGAAATCTTTCAGTCAGCTCTGGGTAGTCTGCTGTATCTTTCCCAGTGGAGCAGGCTGGACATTGCTTTTGCTACCAATCTGCTCAGCAGGGAAGCTACAAAGCCCAGTATAAGTGCCTGGAATGGTATTAAGCGGGTGCTGAGATACCTGCAGGATAGCAAAGACTTCCGTCTCAAACTGTCAGCTACAGGTGATGCCAAACTCACATTCTGAACAGATAGTGACTGGGCGAATCTGGATGACAGGAAGTCTGTATCTGGGATGGTCATAAAGTTTTGGGAATATTTGGCACAGGGAAGTGTGCCGGACACCATTACATCTGGACATACGTTTCCAGAATGTGTGTCAGAGTGTCCAGACAGGCTTGGTGAAGTTGCAGTACTTCCCAAGCCAGAAGAACCTGGCAGATGGGTTCACAAAACCTTTGAGCTTCCAGCGTCATGGGGAGTTCTGTGAAGGTTTGGTTTTGGGGTAAGTGGTGATACTTACAAGCCCCCAGCAGCGCAGGACAAGAGGGAGTGTGAGGGGAATCAGAGCTTACAGGGTTAACAGCTCAGAGTCCTAGTGTCATCCTGCCTGTTCTGGGGAGGAGCTTTCTCCACTTCTGGAGAACCTGGTTTCTTTGTTCTGTCTGACTTTTGGTTTTGTCTGGCGCAGAGGATGTTTTTCGTGCCGGACACTGGCTGATTTATTACTGCTGTAAATAAACGCTGATAGAGTAGAATGTTAGCTCTACATGAGAGTAATGTTAGCTCTATATGAGAGTAAGGGTGCCAGAATTTCCAGTGATGAAGCCAAAGTTGTGATTGGTCTGCTAGAAGGAGACACCAGGTGCTGGGGGGGCCCATTCTCATTGCCTGGCATGCAGGGTTGTCCTTATGTGCCTTGTAAGGTAGTGGTGATGGAGATCAGAAGGGGCAATGGGGCATCAAACACAGAGAGTAAGGAAACAAATATTGGTATGCATTGCAAATAAATACATTAAACAGAAAACAGGCTATGACTGGACCCTTCCATTCTTTATTTTCGTAGCCATCTACGTTTGAGCTTGCAGAATTAGGTCTTTTCAAGGTCTTTTTGAGGGCTGATGCCAGAGAGTCCCATAATCTAGATGGCAGAGTGTTGATTGTGCATTAAAACAGCAGGGTGGGGTGATCTCTTGGTTTTGCTTTTGTGTAGTGATCATGAGATCCAGTTTTGTTCATCTTAAAGTGTCTTCTTAGAGCCAAGCATCATCAGGCACCTTCTTACAAATATACGGCATTTGTAGATGACATTCTAATGCCATCCAGCAAGTATCAACGCAATCAAAGATCATTGCAGTGCAGTCATGGTTCAATTCATCATGTAGTGAATAATAAACCCAGAACCTGAAAAGAAAAGAGCAACACTGATCAATCAAGATTGGATGTCTACTTCTTCACCCGCTCCCCTTGCCTTCTATCATTAAAAAGAGGTTCAGCTCTTTCTCTCTTAACATCCACCCACAATAGGAATGGATTGTTCTCCCCAGATTTTAGAATTCTAACCAAATATTAAAAAATCTGTGGGTCAAGACTGTCTCTTTTCTTTTTATATGAAGTGATTTCTCATAGGAAACTACAAAATAGTGAAGGTGTCACTTTGGAAGGCTCAGAGGTACACACAAGAACTGTCAGTCAATTTAGTTTGGGCAGTATCCAATCCAGTACTTCTGCTATTGCCAGGATTTCCATTTCTGCAACAGAACTGGCCCTCTCTCCTTTCCATATGCACCCACATCCTCCTCAGATCTGCTCTGGACTTTTGTGGGTGTTGGAGAGAGGGTTTTGAAAGAGAGATCCTTACTCTCTGATAGCAGAGTTAGCACAGTAGCGATTATTCTGAGCATATTAAAACCTTGTTAGATTTGCATCCGCCTTCATCCACCTCCTCTCACATCCATCACCCATCCCATGCTTGAGTATAGCAATGACACTATACAGAAACAAACATAGCTATGTCTACAAAGGAAATACAAAATATAATCTATAACCACAAATCCATTATATAGTTGTCTGAAATGATATGATATCTCTCACATATATATCTTATCTAAATCTTAGATGCTGATTCTATATTTACTCTAATCAATTATCCATAGTTGATAAAGATATCACCCTAGCCCCACACTTATTGTCAATTCTGGTAAGGCCTTGCATTCTCCAGTGTCCATTGTATACTGAATCAAGTCCCACTACACAGCACTAAAATTCTGTGAAAAATGTATTCTATAAATCCCTCTTTTTAAAAGCTCTCTATGGATCTATTAAATTGAAATTACTAGTAATGGTGTAGTAGGTTTTTTTTTTACTCCCATGAGATGTTTGGGTGAGATGTGCCCTTTGATCAAGTCTAAGATCACATACAGCAGTGGTTCCCAATTGGTGGTCCATGGACCACCCACCCAGGGGCTTCTTGGTGCCATTCAAATAACAAAAACTGCTGCAGAGATATCAAAATGTTCAAAGGTAGGGTGGCCCACAGCTTGGCTTTTGAAAAACAAGGGCTCTGCAGTATTTAGCTAACTGGGAACCACTGGCATACAGGGTTTAAGTTCCCAGCTAGTATTATACAACCTCACTGCCAGTTTGTAAAGTTTACTCAATACTTTCGCCAAAAAGGATTAGTGGTTGGTATTGGGTGCAACCTTCTTCATGGGTCATTTCCTTGTTGTGGATAAGGGGCTTGAATAACTCAGTGAAGCTATGAGCTATGCCATGCAGTGCCACCAAAGACGGACAGGTCATAGTGGAGAGTTTTGACTAAATGTGATCCACCTGGAGCAGGAACTGGCAAGCCACTCCAGTATCCCTGCCAAGAAAACTCCATGAACAAAAACAGCAGGCATATAAAAGTTATGACGCTGGAAGGTGATCCCCTCAGGTCAGAAGGGGTCCAGCATGCTACTGATGAAGAGTGGAGGACAAGTACAAGTAGATTCAGAGCTGATGAAGCAGCTGGGCCAAAGCCAAAATGCCACTCAGTTGTGGATGTGCCTGGAAGTGAAAGGAAAGTCCAATGCTGTAAAGAAAAATATTGCATAGGAACCTGGAATGTAAGATCCACGAACCATGGCAGTTGGATGTGGTAAAAAATGAGATGGCAAGAATAAATATTGACACCCTGGGCATCAGTGAACTAAAATGGGCAGGAAAGGGCGAATTCAGTTCGGATGATCATCATATCTACTACTGTGGACAAGAATCCCATAGAAGTGGCTCTATGAGTGGCCCTCATAGTCAACAAAAGAGTGGCAAAAGTTGTACTGGGACTCAATCTCAAAAATGATAGAATGATCTCGATACGAATCCAAGGCACACCTTTTAACATCACAGTAATACAAGTTTATGCACCAACTACCGGTGCTGAAGAAACTGAAAGTGATCATTTCTATGAAGACTTACAACACCTTCTAGAAATGACATCAAAGAAGGATGTTCTTATTATAGGGAATTGGAATGCTAAAGTAGGGAGTCAAGAGATAAAAGGAACAACTGACAAGTTTGGCCTTGGAGTTCAAAACGAAACAGGGCAAAGACTAATAGAGTTCCATCAAGAGAACAAGCTGGTCATCACAAACACTCTTTTCCAACAACACAAGAGACGACTCTACACATGGACATTACCAGATGGGCAGCATTGAAATCAGATTGATCATATTCTTTGCAGCCAAAGTTGGAGAAACTCTATGTGGGACAAGAAGCTACATTTAGAACTGAACATGGAACAACTGATTGGTTCAAAATTGGGAAAGGAGTATGGCAAGGCTGTATATTGTCTCCCTGTTTATTTAACTTATATGCAGAATTCATCATGCGAAAGGCTGGACTGGATGAATCCCAAGCCGGAATTAAGATTGCCGGAAGAAATATCAACAATCTCAGATATGCAGATGACACAACTCTGATGACAAAAATGAGAAGGAATTAAAGAACCTCTTAATGAGGGTGAAAGAGGAGAGCACAAAATATGGTCTGAAGCTCAACATCAAAAAAACGAAGACCATGGCCACTGGTCCCATCACCTCCTGGCAAGTAGAAAGGGAAGAAATGGAGGCAGTGAGAGATTTTACTTTCTTGGACTCCATGATCACTGCAGATGGTGACAGCAGTAACAAAATTAAAAGAGGCCTGCTTCTTGGGAGAAAAGCGATGACAAACGTAGACAGCATCTTAAAAAGAAGAGACATCACCTGCTGACAAAGGTCTGTATAGTTAAAGCTATGGTTTTCTCAATAGTGATGTATGGAAGTGAGAGCTGGTCCATAAAGAAGGCTGATCGCTGAAGAATTGATGCTTTTGAATTCTGGTATTGGAGGAGACTCTTGAGAGTCCCATGGACTGCAAGAAGATCAAACTTCTCCATTCTGAAGGAAATCAGCCCTGAGTGCTCACTGGAAAGACAGATTGTGAAGCTGAGGCCACCTCATGAGAAGAGAAGACTCCCTGGAAAAGATCCTGATGTTGGGAAAGATGGAGGGCACAAGGAAAAGGGGACGACAGAGGACGAGATGGTTGGACAGTTTTCTTGAAGCTACCAGCATGAGTTTGACCAAACTACGGGAGGCAGTGGAATACAGGAGTGCCTGGCGTGCTCTGGTCCATGGGGTCATGAAAAGTCGGACACGACTAAACAACTAAACAACAACAAAATTGGGAGATTTTGATCTCGGAGACCTTGCCAAATTTAAAGCAGCCCTCTGTTAATCCAGTCTTGGTAAAAAATGCCAGACCAGTTCGCTCTTCTACTACCAAGCTGTGGATGCGTGAGATCTTACTCTGACCTTGTACATCCATCAACATAGGTTGAAAAGAGTTGTTAGATACTTAAAGGGAACCATGAACTGTCTTAAACTGCCAGCTGACAGCAAAAACAATTAGGAATCTGTCAAGGATTCTTCAGTTGTGATTCCTGTTTTGCAGGAGGTTGGACTAGATGACCCTTGGTGTCTCATCCAACTCTAAATTTCTATATGTCTATGATTCTATCCAAGAGAGTGACATGAACTACCCTCTCTTACACACTTACTTCATCTGCTGCTATCATTTTAGGTTAGAGATTGCTGGTTATTCAGATTGTTCAGCAGAAAGCAGCAGAAATACTTTCCTAAAGAGAGTGTTGCTCAGCTTTAGGTCCCTGCAAGTCCTTTTGAAGCGGAGCTAATCAGCACAAACCATTCAAAAAGATGCCTTCTTCCTCTTCTGAATTACCACATTCATTAGGTTAGAGAAGCAGGAAGAGTAGCCTTTCTGCCTCTGCAGCCTAGTGAGAAGCAGCAGTCACTCACCTGGGCAATGATGTGGAGGAGTACATATGTAGGTCTTTGGTAGTAGAGAAAATTGCATGGCAAAATATATTTGGAGAGGGAAAGGATCAATTATATAAACAGAATCTGCAACTTTTTGGAATTCATGCCATTAGCAAATATTTCTTCAAAAACTTACTCGTCTTCAGGTAGTTTGCCTGATAGCCATTTCCATTCCATATTCTTGTCTTTAAAGAGTCCAATCCAAAAAGCCTTTCTACGACCTTTTACTTCATGGTTTATAAAAAACTACGGTAGGAGTGGAGAGAAAGAAAAAACAGAAAACTTCAGTAGGAATGAGGAGCATCCCAAAACCTTTCTAGACAATTTCCCTTTCTTGGGGAGACTATAATCCTTTGCAGACATTGAACAGACATAAAACAAAAACATTTCAAAAGGAGCAGGTGACACAATTGAAGACCCAATCCATATTTTTTTGGGAAGCAATGATCAAAATTATACATAGTATTCCAAGTATGGTTGCATCAAGCACCAAGAATAATTTTGGTATGGAGGATGCACTATTGTCCCCCTGGTCCAAATTATGATGATGCTTATGATTGATGATGAAATCAAGGAAGTATTCCAAAGGTGAAATACCGTAGTGAAGGGTAACTTCACCTGCCCTCACCAATACTGACTACATATGTCTTCCAGTCATGACACAGAGTTAAAATTTCCAGATACTATAAATAACTTTGCCATAGAACATCTTGATACCAGTGGGACAGTGACCTGTGTAGCAAATACTCTAATTTTGGTACCCATGCGTGTTTCTTGGTACCAGAGACACTGGAATCAGTCTGGTTGTGGTATGCTTGATGGGCTGATGGTGGGGTCTCAGCCATGTCTGGGCTCTGCAGCATCCCAGTAGCCCCTCTGCCTGGGCTAAGGGGCTGGGAGAGGGATATACCTTGCAAGCTCCTCTAGAGTCATCTCCATGATACTCTCATGCCAGAAGGTTAGGGTGGTGAGGGAAGCCTTTTTTCTAAGCACTCAGTACATCTCAAAGAGCAGAGGACGAATCTACAGGAAATCCAAGGGATAGATTCCCTTCAGGTATCTACTCCTCCTCTTCCTTCAAGACCTCCTTCCTGACTGCCAGGTTCAGGCTATTAGAGTTCAGCGGCTCTAAGAAATCTTAGTTAACCCCAGATGGTAGCAGCTTGTCCCTGCCCCACCCACCCCTTAGCTTGACTGATGGAGTTGCTGTCTTGGCTGCATATAGGTGTATTGGAACTTCTTAATTGGATAGTGATGATAGGATCCCTTTGCCTCAAGGAGATCCCCTACCTTTTTCAATACTTGGCTTTGATGCTCACCTGTTCTTCCACTGTTTCTATAGAAATGAGCTTGGCGCCTTCCCTCTCACACTTTTTTTGGGAATCCACCCATGAGCGTAGCTCAGCAGAAAACAGATAGAACGCATTTGAAAATATAACCCAGCCATCTTTCAAGTTTCTAGTAAGGATGTCTTTGAGTCAAGCCAGAGGACGAGACGAAGAGAAAAAGAAAACAAGATAGGGAATTTAAGGGGAACAAACTTGTATTTCTGTGCAGATTTCAATTATTTTTCTTAAGTTCATTTCTGCGGCCACATGATAACATATATTCATCTAGGAAGCTCAAAAAGATTAAAATAAGAGCAACGTTAACTCTTCAACCACTTTATGATGCTGCAGTAAATACTGGGGGGGGGGGCATAGCTGGAAGCACAGTGAAGAACCTTTCGTTTGAGGGAATAGACAAAGTCCCCTCACAGGCCTTATCTGAACCCCAGGGGCCTCACCCACTTGTTTCCACCTGGATACTTAGGGCACAATTAGGGCAGACGTTGTAGCCTTATTAGACTTTACCGATTGGTGGGCTCTGCGTTGCTCCCGGAAGGGAGGAAGGAAGTCAAATGACACCGAGGGTTGGTTCAGAAAAAGAGTTCTTTATTTCTGCTCTCCGGAACAGCAGAAAGGCACTTGCGTGGTCAGTCCACAGCAAGTCCAAAGAAATGAGAGATTTCATGCAGTATAGATATCCTCTAGGCACCCTCTCCCCCTTCCCCAGGAATCCAAGCACGTCAGCTTGTACACGCAGGTTGACATCACAGATGTTCCTGCTCTGGTTACTCTTAACCATAAAAGGGTTTTCCTTCCTGTACTTCTGACCATAAAATGATATTCCTGTTCTTATACTCTTATCTTGGAGCAAGAGGTCACCAACTCCAAGAACACACTCTGGCACTGTTCCCAGACTAGGTCTGCGCGTCAGAGTGTGTCCAGGACATAAGATAAGACCTAGATGTGTCATCCGTGTTCTACTGAACAGCCAAGGTCATCCTTGCCGTCACAAACTGATAAAGGAGATGGCTCTGAGCACGTTTTTATACAGCCACGCTTTTGTTTATACATTGAGCTCAGAGCTCAAGTTAATGGATTTTAGCTAAGGAAAAACAGGGATTTTGGTGCAGTTTCAAACTGCCTGCACAGTCAGTTTTGGGTTTGGGAAACCCATTCCTTCAATGTGAAGGTTGGGAAGGGGGAGTAGCTGTGGTTTATCAAAATTCTCTTTCTCTCTCCAGGCTCTCTGTCGAGTTGTGGAGGGGAAAGGGGACTCTAGAGTGTGTTGTTGATATTGGGCAACTGGGACAGATGAGGGATTCTGCAGGTTTACCACCCGCTTTGCTGCCTAGCTGTCTCCCTGCCTGAGCTGACAGGATAAATCCAGTGAGCTTCCAAATGGCTCTGGGGGATTTTCCAGCTGATCTGACTGGTGCTCCTGTTGAGCTTTGACCAAGCTCTGGCACAACTGACTACTGTTGTTGTTTTTGTTTAGTTTTTGTTAGTTTAGTCATGTCTGACTCTTTGTGACCCCATGGACCA
The DNA here is from genome assembly GCF_964188315.1 of Podarcis muralis. NCBI lineage: Eukaryota > Metazoa > Chordata > Lepidosauria > Squamata > Lacertidae > Podarcis > Podarcis muralis. Next base: position 3,014,246 of record NC_135663.1, read on the forward strand.
GAGCATGCCGGGCACTCCTGTCCTCCACTGCCTCCCGCAGTTTGGTCAAACTCATGCTGGCCACTTCGAGAACACTGTCCCACCATCTCGTCCTCTGTCGTCCCCTTCTCCTTGTGCCCTCCATCTTTCCCAACATCAGGATCTTTTCCAGGGAGTCTTCTCTTCTCATGAGGTGGCCAAAGTATTGGAGCCTCAACTTCAGTACTACTACTACTACTACTTCTACTACTACTTCATTTACATGCTTTTTTGTTTCCCCTAGCCACTCTGGGTGACTTCCAACAAATTAAAACACAATTGTACACAAAACATTAAAAACTTATCTGCACAAGGCTACCTTCAGATGTCTTCTGAAAGTCATGTAGTCGTTTATTTCCTTGACATCTGGTGGGAGGGAGTGCCACAGTGTGGGCACAGCTACCCAGAAGGCCCTCTGACTTGGCTTGGACCATTGACACAATTGGCCCTGAATGCCCTTTCCCGCTTCATGCAGCCTGTTTTGCCCCCTGGCATAGTGCAGAAGTTAGGGTGAAGAAAGAAGCTGGGAGATGGCTTTAACGCGTGTGGAAGAAACTCTGGTTGAATGCAATCGACTACTAGTAAGGGCTCATCCTCAAACCTAACAAGTGGCAGTAAAGGCTACAAAGAAGGCTTGCTTTGCTTCCTCCATTTCCTCCATTGTGCCATCCAGCTAGAGCTTTCCCAGGTAGTGCAGGCCCTGCTGCAGTCTGGCCCGATGGAGATGGTAGAACTGAAAGCAGCTTTCTGTGACTTGTTTGCAAAGCATTTGGAGGATAAAATTGCTTGCATCTTGACCCTTCTATTACAGTAGATGAATCTCGAAGGGTGTCCAGAGCAGAGTCTGTTTCCATTGTGATGGGTGTGTTTCAGTCAGTATGGTTCAAGAATGCGGACAAGGTGCTTGGATCGGTCAGGACAACCACTTGCACTCTGGCCCCTGCCCTTTGTGGCTGATACAAACTAGCAGGGAGGGGAGAGCTTTTTTAGTCACTGTCTTCTTGATTCCTGAGTCTGCCAGTCACTTTTGCCTTTTCAGGATAGTCCAGCAGAGTTTGTGATTCTTCCTTGCTCGGAACTGTTGCTTCTTTTCATCTTTGGGCTAGTAGCATCCTTGCAGCAGTTGTCGCATACATAAACAGTCCTTTCTGGTCTTTTGGAATATCAGAACCTGTGATTCCTAACAGAAATGCTTCTGGTTTTCTAACAAATGTAACTTTAAACATTTTTTTTCAATTCATTATATATTATTATATATTCATTATATATCACTTCCCAGAAAGACTTTGTTATCTTGCATGACCACCACATATGATAAAAGCTACCCTCCTTCTCTTTACATTCCCAACAAATTTTAGAGCTTGTTCTATCCATTTTGGATAACTTAGTAGGAGTTGGATACCACCAACACATCATTTTCATATAATTTTCTTACAGCGTACAACATGCTGTGAATTTCAAATCTGTTTTCCATAGCCTCTCCCAATCTTCTATTTGTATGTTATGTCCTAAGTCCTTTGCCCAGTTTATCACAACCTATTTAACCTGTTTGTCCTTTGTATGCCATTCTAGGAGCAGGTTATACATTTTGGAAAGATGTTTTAGTACTATTTTCTAAAAGTTCTTTTTGGAATCTTGATATCGTATGACTAAAATCTCTCTTGAAGATATCATTCACTTGAAAATACTATAGCCAATCTGTTGCTAGTTCTCTTATCTCTTAAAAATCTTTTAATTTTAACTGATTTTCTACTTCAGTTTACAATTATCTATGGCTCTTATGTTCACTTTTCTCAAAGATATTGCTTCCAAAGGGAAAATCCACCAGGGTGTTTTTTTCCTCAAATAGATTTTTATACTTTTCCCATACGCTGAAAATCAATTTTCTTATTATATGATTCTGAAATGCTTTATGAACCTTTGCTTTTTCATACCATAGGTATGCATGCCATCCAAATCTATTATCATGTCCTTCTAAATCTAGAATGTCTGCACTTTCCAGTGTGATCCAGCATCCCAGATCCAGCAGAAACAGGATGCTTCATAATAGAATTACAGATCCGGCAGGGAGAAACCTCCTCTTTCTCTTGCATCTGTTAATAATTTATATTTTATCCTTGGTTTCTTCCCTTGCCAGATAAACCTGGAAATGTCCTTTTGCCATTGCTCGAAGTATCCGACACTGCCTATTACCGGGGCTGATTGAAATAAGAATAACATTCTTGGTAGTACATTCATTTTTTCAAAGATATTCTTCCCCAAAATGATAAGTTCATTCTTCCCTATAACTCTGTCTTTCTTTTATTTCTTTCATTCCTTCTCATAATTGTCCTTATATAAATTAGTATTCTTAGCTGTTAACAAAACTCCTAGATATTTTCCTGTTTTATGTATAACTAAATCTGTTTTCTGTTGTAAATCTTTTTTTTCTTTCTCCATCATATTTTTAGCCAAAACCACCAACCGTCTAATCGACAAGTCCTAGGCTCTGTTGTTTAACCCACAGCGCCACCTGCATCCCTTCGTCTTATTTAAATTTAATTTAGAACCTGTGACCTGCCCAAAGTCCCGTATCTTTTCTAAAACTTTTGGTAGAGTATCTTTAAAGTAAGGATACTTCCTGGGTAAGGTTCTTGAGTGGGTAGTCGTGGACCAGATCCGGGTGCCCTTGGAGGTAACTGATTTTCTAGATCCATTTCAATCAGGGTTTAGGTCTGATTTTGGCATAATTTCTTTAAAGGCAATCATTTTTCCCAACGTCAAAGAAAAAGAGGGGAAATGGCATTATACAACTCTCATGAAATGTGTGTTTTGGTGCTGACCATCCTTCACTTGTTTTTATGTACAAGTGACGCAATCTGCATTTGTTCCCCTTCTCTGCTCTCGCATCTAAAGCTTTATAAACTATTTTATACAGTGGTGCCCCGCAAGACGAACGCCTCGCAAGACGGAAAACCCGCTAGACGAAAGGGTTTTCCGTTTTGGAGGCGCTTCGCAAAACAAATTTCCCTATGGGGTTGCTTTGCAAGACGAAAAAATCTTGCGCGTCCCCGCGGGCTTTTTCCGCTCCCCCCCCTTTTCCTAAGCCGCTAAGCCGCCTATCAGCTGTTCCGCTGATAACCCGCTTAACAGCTGATCGCTGAAAGCCGCTAGACCACTGTAGCGCTAATCCGCTAAGCTGTCAATGGGCTTGCTTCGCAAGATGAAAAAACCGCTAGACGAAGAGAATCGCGGAACGGATTCTTTTCGTCTTGCGAGGCACCACTGTAATCACTTTACCTATTATGTATTCAGTGTTCTGTGCTTGCCTGAATTTGAATATGGACTAAGGATTCTGAGCCCCTGTGTTCTGATTCAATACATGATATCCAATCATGCCACTCCTTTCTCCCACACAAGGCTGCAATCGTGGAGGACCTGCACTTGCTTTTGGACAAGAAATCTCCTTGGATCTGGGGCCATGCTCAGAATGCTGCTTTCAATGCTGTTGAACACCTGCACTCCTCTGACAGTGTCCTTACCCATTTTGATGAGACCAAGCCCGTTGTGCTTGCCTGTGATGCCTCTCCATGTGGAATTGGCACAGTCCTGAGCCACCAGTTGCCAAATGGGTGGGAAGCCCCCAATGCATTCTACTCCAGAACTTATTCATCCACAGAATGTAATTGCACCCAAATCAAAATGGAGGCCCTTGCTATTGTGGCAGAAGTGAAGAAGTTCCATGACTACATCTATGGCCACCACTTCACGATCATGACTGGCCACAAGCCTTTGCTGGGCCTTTGCGCTCCTGCATAGCAGACGCCCCAGATCCTGTCCCTGAGGATGCTAAGGTGGTCCATCTTTCTCAAGGCATATGACTATGTGCTGCACCACCACCATGGCAAGAGTCTTTGCCACACAGATGCCCTAAGCTACCTGCCTTTGCCAGGCATAGACTCCGACCCATCTCCAGTCCTCAGTGTGATACTGCTAGAGACTCTGCCTCAGCTGCCGCTCCATGCCACGGATGTCGCCACACACTTGGTGAAGCGTTGCGCCATCTCTCGAGTCCTCAACTGGGTGTGGAGGGGGTTGCTAGTGGGTTGCCTTGATGTTAGGATATTTCCGTTCCACCTTAAAAGGGAGCAGGCTTTTGTGAGTCACAGAGTCTGCGTATTTCCTGTTACAGGATGTTTATGTTTGCTATTGCTTTCGTTTTCTCTGTCTGTGCTTGGACGCTGAAGCAGATGGTCATGTCTTTTCTTTGTTCTGACCAACGTTGAATAAACTGTAAATATGCTCCCCTGCTGTGCATCTTTTGCTGTGTGGATTCTGCTGAAAGAGTGTGCACCAGCCTAGGAATGTGGCAATCTATTTCTAAGGCTTCGTGTCGCTAATTGCTGATACTGCGTGACTGCGTGACTACGGGAGGTTGATGGATCGTCCGCCAGCCGGCTTGGGGGCTCAGATGGACGTTATCTCCCTGGCAGTATCCCAACAGAATACTCCCCATTTGTCTCCCGGCAATATAAGTTGTCAGTCCACAAGGGATGCCTTCTGTGGGGAAACCGGGTCATGATCCCTGCTAAGCTGTGGACCAGAGTGCTGGAGGCTCTCCATCTGAGTCACCCAGGCATTGTCCATATGAAAGCTCTGGCCAGTAGCTACATCTGGTGGCCAGGCATTGATTCTGCAGTAGAAGAGTGGGTCCAGCACTGCCAGTCTTAACCAGACATGCCTCAGGCCACAATCCGACAGTAGGAGATAACACACACACCATGGTCAAGACTCCGCATTAGTTTTGCTGGCCCATATCAAGGTCAGACATTCTTCATCATTGTGGACTCCTTGTCAAAGTGGCTCAAGGTGGTGGCAGTGTCAGCAATGACCTCCAGGATCGTATTCTGGGCCCTGCTGCGGGTCTTTCTTCACCATACACAGCCTGCCAGACAACATCATGTCTGATCATGGAGTACAGTTCATGTCAGCCAAGTTACAGAAGTTCATGGCCTACGACCTAATCCGGCATGTCACAGCAGCACTGTTCTACCCATCAATGAATGGGCGATCTTAGAGAATGATGAGGACCATCACAAAATCCTTCAACTGGATTGCCCAGGGGGCTGGAACAATTGCCTAGTGGATTTCCTGCTACAGCAGCACATTCAAACTCTGCATTGAATAGTTGAAGCCCAGCAGAGCTCCTTATGAACTCGAAACTGGTATTACTCCTGGATTGGTTGCACCCTAATCTGGCATCTGATCAACCTCTTGGCTGAGAGGCTCCAGCGGCCCCCAGTTCCTTCGCCCCTGATGACCCTGTCTACATCCAGAACTATGGGGATTGTCCTGCCTTGCTCTCCACCACTGTTACCAGGGCACTGGGCCAGGCTCCTACAAGGCTGCCACACCAGATGCTCAGGTCCACTGCCAGCATGTGGACCAAACACCCCACCGTCTGGCTGATGCCCCAGCTCCAGTCACTGCTCCCACACCTGAGCCCAGGGACAAGGTGAATGATCAGCCTGGCTCATAGACTGATGCACCCGATGAGAACCCTGCGGCCCAGGGTAGGGCTGAGGAATGGGGCCCCAACACTGCACCACCAGACAGTGCAGAGTCAATGACATCAGTGACACCCATGACAACAGCTGCAGCTTCATTGGCATGCCTAAGGACCCAAGCTTCACCACTCCCAGAGGGTGAGGCACTGCCCTCACCACTTTGATGACTAGGTGTGTTGACGGGGATGCAGTTTTGTGCCTAAGAGGGAGGGGTGTTATGTATTCAGTGGTCTGTGTTTGCCTTAGCTTGAGTCTGCACTAAGGATTCTGAGCCCCTGGGTTCTGATTAGATACATGATATCCAATCACAGGACATTTCAGGATTTGGGCTATTGCCATTGGCCCTTAAACTCTCAGTTATGATTCTCAGCTTGGGAGTTTAGGCAGACAAGCACAATGAGAGTGGGAGTGGCCTAGGCTTTCAGAAATGTCTGTAAGCATTTGCTTTGCCCCTGTTGTCCAGTAAAAGGTTCTTGCTGTTATCACTGGGTCTTGCTTGGTGGGAACCCACCTAAAATTCATTACCTATTTAGGAAGTGTTTCCAGTGAAGGAGAGCCCACCTTAGAGACCTGTGCAGATAAATGGAGGACCCTATCCTGACCTAGCTTTGGCGGTCTGAGTACTGGGTAGAGAGAGGGTTGCTATTGTCCACAGGTATTCTAACCCACATGCCAATGAGCCAATTCACTATGTGAGGGGGCTTGAGGGCTCCTTTCTGATGATGGGCTTGTGAAACTGGGGAGAAATTTTGCTGTTGCACCAACCACCCCACTGCCCAGCAGTCTCTCTGAGCAAGTTAGTGGAAGTTGCCTCGGGAGTGCTGTTCAAGAATCTCTCTCCCATGGGTGAATATAATAAAGGACAGGTCTTTTAGCTGAGCTGTTTTGATTGTCTCTTCTATAGCAAAGAATGGCAGTCTTTTCTTTCCTCACCATAGAAGCTAAATCAATTCAGCAGATCAGGAGAGTTGAACTGAATTTCTCTGATGTTTCCCTAGGGTGGCCAGGTGCAAAGAAGGGCAGCACTCTGCTCTGGTAGTAAGAGTTTTCACACCTTTCAGCTGGTGCAGACTCAGGGCAGGTTCCCACTGCGCTACAATTCTTCAGCATCATAGGGTAGCTTACCAATTTCCTTTTGCAGTTGATCATTTCTTTTGGCAAGATACCGCATTTCCTCTGATAAGTTTTGAGCTGCAGCGAGTATTTGGAAGTCTAAAGGTTTGAAACAGTTTAAGGCAGGAGTATCTGAAATAACAATCTGCAAATATTAAGAAACCATTTTCAAACATTTTGGAACACTCTAGCCTGAATCAAGAAGCAGAGCTCCAGGATGGGGTTCTTATGAATATGAGGGCAGACTTGATCACCAATGGAAAGCCTCAGAAGACCCCTGCAGCTGGATTACATCAAAGACCCATGAAATCCACTATCCTATACTTTTATATTAAAAGTGGCTCATGAAGTATCTTTTATATTCCCCTCCTTTGTCCTCCTTTTCTGTTGGGAATCACAGGGTCACAAAACAATTCCAAAACTCTGGGCTGGAGCCGCCCAGAGTGGCTGGGGAGACTCAGCCAGATGGGCAGGGTATAAATAATAAATTATTATTATTATTATTCCCGCCTCGAGTCCCACAGTAAAGCCAAATATACAAAGATTAGGTAAAGGTAAAGGTAACCCTGCCCGAACGGGCCAGTCTTGACAGACTCTGGGGTTATGTGCCCATCTCACTCAAGAGGCCGGGGGCCAGCGCTGTCCAGAGACACTTCCGGGTCACCTGGCCAGCATGACAAAGCTGCATATGCCGAGCCAGCGCAGCACATGGAACACCGTTTACCTTCCCGCTAGAAAGCGGTCCCTATTTATCTACTTGCACCCGGGGGTGCTTTCGAACTGCTAGGTTGGCAGGCGCTGGGACCGAGCAGCGGGAGCGCACCCCGCTGCAGGGATTCGAACCGCCGACCTTTTGATCGGCAAGCCCTAGGCACTTCGGCTTTTACCCACAGCGCCACCCGTGTCCCGACATACAAAGATTACTTTACGGTTTTCAATTATGCTTTCTGAAATCTAATAAAATACAGGCACCCAAACTCTTTTTTTTGATGAATATTGAGTTGCAGTCCACAGAGAACTAAGCAGGACGTTACGTCACTGCAAGGATTTCTCCTTGTGCAATGCAATCTTCAGTCCCTTTCCCTCCATTCTGTTCTGAAGTTTTCCCCACCCTGGGGAGCAGTTTTGGTGATGGCATGCAGGGAGAAGTGGGGGCAAAGTTCCCTTGTGCCAGTGCTAAAATCTAGCACTAGCACAAACATTGTGAATTAACAGTGTGATGGGGGAGGACAGCATTTCTAGTGGGGGGATGTGAGAATCACAACCATCTGCTTTTGTTCCTGCTGAGCAATGAAACCGTGATAAACTCTATTGGGTGATGAGTTTCATTGAATATGTGTTTTGCTCACACAATATGAATCCCAAAGTGAACTAAAGGAATTGAAGTTTGTTTAAACTAAACACGTTCTAGCAAAAGTGAGGATTTGTATATAAAATGCTTACCATCCTTGTCGTTATAGTTTGAATCAATCCCAACAACAATGTTTCGAATCATGTTCATTGCCATTTCAATCTCCACTCTTTTTTTCATTTCCTTCTGATCTAAGGAGGAGGTAGGTAGAAAAGAAATGAAGAAATTGCGTTCTAGCACCCTGGACTGATGAGCTGGGGGAGGGGATACTTGGTGTCAAACTGCTTTTAACATTGAATTTTAAATGCTGACTTGTAACGTGCCCTGGGAGCTTAGGGAGAAGAGTGAATAAAAAATCAAATCAACAAAAACATAAATCTGAGTTCTATTAATATTTTCTGCTCCCAGCCCTTATATTGATGTTTCCTGTCCCTTGATTGTGGCTGCCCTGCTGGTCTGAAGTCCTGTTTCCATTTGGCCTGTTCCTTCTGTCATCAGATGGTTGGCCTTCCTTTGAAAGCTTTAGATTTTTTGGTGTCTAGATACACCTGTCCTCTTTGTCCTAGAGACTTGCATTTGCCAAGCTACCTCATGCCCTGCTGTATGCTCAAAATATGCAAATTCTTAGATAATTTGGTTCATTCCACTCCAAGCTTTGATTACTTTGAGTGCCCTTTAAAAATGAATTAGCTTGGCAAATAGGTCATGTGTTCATTTTTCCAGTGCTATTTTTCTGGAGAAAGAGGTGGCAAATTCACCTTGAATATCTCCCTTGTTCTCTTAGATTGGCAACAGAGCCCACCTGAGAGGGGCTGGAACTGAGTCCTGATGAATTCCGATTGAAAAAAGCCCTGCATATATCTCAATATTTAGGTAGGCTCTGGACCCACCCACTTTGGCTATGGCCTTATCCTTTGCAGCCTGTTTTCCCCAAGCACTTTCCTTCAGGAGACTGGAGCCCTAGCAGAGGGCAGGGTGATGTGGACCAGGAATGAGGGCTCTCTCCCAGTAAATGAGGATTAGTTGGGAAAGGAGCAGAGAATGGCAACTGGGAAAGGGAATTGTCCAGGGTGTTCCAGGGACTTGTGTTAGCCTGTGCTTCTGTTCCAAGTGCTGGAACTCACTTATTCAGGGAGGTGGATACTGCCATCTCTTTTTGGAAATGCTGTTGGCATTGAAGCAAAGCCCGTGATATTAATTGCAAAGTATGCTAATTATGTACTTACATAGAAGGAAAATCAGGAGTGTCATGGCAGTGAGGATGAAAATCTCAAGTACGACAAATCTTTCACCCGTTGGAGATGTGATGAAAGCAACCATGCTCTGAAAACCAGATGCTAGAAGAAAGAAAATTCTGCTTTAACCATCAGTAACCAACATACCATTCCCAGCCCAGGAAAAAGGGTTCCATATGCTGTGGCAGCCATCAGCCAGAGACAGTCCATTGTTCAGGGGGTGGGCCCTTGGGAGGATAAGCAGGTGGAGGAAGCAAAGCGAGATGCCTTGCTGCTTGAGGGAACTTTTCTGACCAATTTCTGGATCAGAAAACAGTAGCGTCTGGTACTAAATGATTTTCTGCTCCCCAAACAAATGACAAGATGCTCCCTCTGTGCACATAATGCCACATACAGAAGCTGGGCTGGGCTGGCCATTGGCTCTTATTTTGATGCTGCTGATGGGGCAGCAGACTAACTGAGAAGGTGCAGTGCAGCTTGTGTGGTCTACCCATCTCTGCCCACCTCAGCACCTGCTCCCTAAGGCAACTGGCTCATTCTGCCTAATGGTGGAGACATTCCTAGCTGCACACAGTAAAGGAACACCACAGCCAGCAGCCAAGAGTGGGCTGAATCCTGGGGTTTCTATGGGGCTTCGTGGATCTCTGGCACCCAAAGAGCTGTGTGGGTTTTTCTCTGCACTCCTCCCTAGCACAAACTGACTGGCTCCACTCTCTGCCTGTCTCTCCATCAACTTCCCTTTCCCATGCCTTCCTCTACTTTATGAGAAACCTCATCCCATATGACTGTGCTGTATACAGACCATGAGTTTCAGCTGCTGCTGCTGCTGCTGTTGTTGTTGCTGAATCCTTTCTGGATGCTTCATTATCTATTGACTCTGCACCCTTTTCGGGTGTTGGCGTCTCCACCCTTTCAGTTTTGTCTGTGAAACAACAAGCCATTATAAGATGGAGGATCAGAGTATGAACACATTCGTTGGAGCATAAGTCTCTCATCAAGTAGGAGAGTTCACCATGTTCACTTTTGTTGTCCTGCACTTAATCTCCCTATTACAAGAACATAATTATAAAAGTAGATACACATGTAGAAATGTAAATGTTTGCATTATTATAAAAGATGCAGGAGGAAATGACTAACAATAGGACCCACAAAGGGGAGGGGGGAAGTCCAGGAGATTCTATGGAATCGTGTTTTTATTTTGTATGTTGATATGTGATTGTAAAATTTTACCAAATAAATCAATTTTTAAAAACCCCAAAAAGACTTTGGAGACCACAAGCTGGACCTGGAAAAGAAGCAGACGGAAGCTGTGCATTTCTTGCGCATTCCACTACTTTATGAGAAACCTCATCCCATATGACTGCGCTGTATACAGACCATCAGTTATAGTTGCAGGTTGTTCTGCCTCCGCTGGGGCTTCTGCTGGTGCTTCTGCTGGTGCTTCTGCTGGTGCTTCTGCTGGTGCTGTACGCTTTGTGGGTTTTTTGGGCTTTGCAGGCTTTGCGGGTGCTGGCTTCTCCATCCTCTCAGTTTTGTCTGTGAAGCAACAATCTAGAATCAGATAAAAACAAATGGAGAATAAGACTATGAGCACATTAGGTAGAAAGCGGCCTCTATCAGTATTAGACAATCCTTTCCCATGAAGACATTGTTGAGTCCAACATAATTGAATTGTCTCTCTCTTTTCCTTTTGCTGGATCAATCTCAGTTTTAAACCAAAAGAATGTTCCATATGGATTCCAAGGCATTTATTTTTTTTTTTTTTAGTAATATAGCACATTCTCATTTTGCATCCTATTCCTCTCTAAACTCCTGGACATCTAGTTTACAGGACTCCAGTAAGATGTTCACCATTTAATAGATAATGTGGAATCTATTAAGGAAGTTTTTAATGTGTGGTGTTTTATTTTGTTTATTTTGTCTTTAATCTGCTGGCAGCCACCCAGAAAGTTGCTGGGGAAACCCAGCCAGATGGGCGGGGTATAAATAGTAAATTGTTATCATTATCATTATCATTTGAGGTCTTCAGATGTTCCTGGGTGCCAATTCCCTCCATCACAGGCATCATGGTCAATGGTTGGGGATGACAGAAGTTGTAGACCAATAACATGCTCCCCACCCTTTAAGGAAGGTATATACATTTAATTATATAACTGCCTCCTGATCATCAGAAAAGATGGAGTACTAGATCTGGTCTCAGTTGGATGCCTATAAATCCAATTGAATCTAGCAAGACTTTGGAGACCATGAGTTGGACCTGGGAAAGAAGTAGAGGGGAAGCTGTTACCCAGGCTCCCCAAGTGTGCCATTTTGTTTTCTTTTTGTGAAACCCAGCCTGACATCTGATGCTGTGGCTTAAAGAAAGAAAGAGGGCTGTTGTCTAATCCCATTTCAAAGCCATCTGAGCTAGCAGTCCCTGATATGCTAGTAAATAGCTTTTTCCAAAAAATTGTATTTTCTGGATCATGATCTGGATCTGGATTGACAAACTGGGCCCATGAATCAGAGCAGGGCACCTGTATTGCCAGGGAATAAAACAGAATGTGGTGCTCCTGGTTTGCAATGTACCTGGAGCTTTAATATAAGGAACATGGCTGTTGGAGAAGAAGTGAAAGGAACTTCATGGCTTGGCCAGCTATCAAACACTTGACTACATAGGGGAAGGAAGGAGGAAGCAGTTCTCTGGGAACAAGGAAAGTAACCTTTTTTTGACCGAACCATAAAGATAAAGAATGCAAATGAAGGCTCTCATGCCCATATGTGTTGACTCCCAGGCTGGGAGGATGAGAATGGAATTAACATCATGAATTACATTTGTTGTCAGCTTGGCATGAGACCTTCACTATGGACTATATAAGGGCCAGCAGCTGAAGGGGACAGGGAGATCTTGATACATTGTTCTATACTTCATGCCAGAATGTGAAGAGAATGTCCACCTGCCAGCCTGAAGTATCCCAGATAAACCTTCCAAATCTTCATTGGCTGGGCAGACACAAAGAACTGAACCTATGCTATCTGTAATATCATTATTGTTGCCTAAGACATTCTGCTTATTGGTTATATTGCTAGCTTTATAGTTTATTCCAGTCACTGTTGGCTTTATATTAGACTCTATTCTACGTTGCTGATCAATTTCTTTGCTAATGTTTACCAATTAATTGAAGTTTTTCTCTACCTAAGAGTCTCCGTCCAGTGGAATCCAAAGAACCTCTTGCTTGCCTGATGGTTGCTATTGGCCAAACAACCAGTAATACAGTGATCCAACTGGTAAGACAGCACCTGTACACAGCCCTAGAATGTTCCACCACTCAATTTCATTGGATGACCCTGAGTTCTAGTATTTAAAAGAGAAAAACCATCTGTAGTTAATAAAAGCTCCCTATCATTTTCCCTCTTGGTGACCTTTCGGCCCTGGAATGAGACCCTGCAAATATCATAGCTTGTAAGGAAAGTGTTCAACCTCTCAGACCTCTTTCTGTTTGGATACCTTGGTGTTGCCATGGAACAATCTTTTCTCTAATTTCTTCTTAAGGTTGTTTCATCCTCCCACTGGCTAAGAACCACCTCCCTTGTGATGTCAGGCATTCCAGAACTCCTCCGATTTAAGCTATACCATTTCCTGATTGGCTGCTCATTTTAGCCAATCAGCATTCCACATAAAGCATAAACCCAGGCAAATGTTGGTTTCAGAGTTGATATCTTACTTATTTTTTTCAAAGTGTTCTTAGGAATATAATCCTTTATTTAGTCCGGGCACATACTTTACCTTCAAAGCATATCCCCCAGAAGAATCCTTACTCCTCATAAACTCTGCTAGTAATATTGGAAAGCTTCCTATCTCAACACTTGTACCAGGAAATATGGCAAAGTGCATTAGTGTAAATCTTCATTTGCAAAGTTAAAGCAGAAAGACAAGGAACAGAAATATTCAAATTTCAACATTTTTGGTCTACATTTAATGAATGTATCATCATCAAAACATACATGCCACCAGTGCTATTTTTCCACACTGAAAAGGTACTGGAACCTACCATGAACACCTCCCTTGCTCTCTCACAATGGTGTCCACCTGAGAGGTGTCAGAACTGAGTTCAAGTGAGTTCCAGATGCAAAAAAACCCTGCATGCAGCAGACCTTCAACCAATGGTAACTCATAGAGAACTGTACTTGGAAAGAAAGATAGATCTGCGCAAACTCTGAATTGGACTCTGATAAGCTTCATGTGCTAGAAACCCCTCATAACTATGTACACTTGTTTCTTTTGTTGTTCGTTGTGTTTTTGTTTGAGCCTCTTGGGCTTGCCGATCAGAAGGTCAGCGGTTTGAATCCCTGTGACGGGGTGAGCTCCCATTGCTCTGTCCCAGCTCCTGCCAACCTAGCAGTTCAAAAGCATGCCAAAGTGCAAATTGATAAATAGGTTCCACTGTGGCTGGAAGGTAAACGGTGTTTCCGTGTGCTCTGGCACTCGTCACAGTCCTCTGTATGCCAGTCATGCTGGCCACATGAACCGGAAAACTGTGGACCTACGCTGGCTCCCTTGGCCTGAAAGCGAGATGACCTCTGAAACCCCATAGTCACCTTCGACTGGACTTAACTGTTCAGGGGTCCATTAACTTTTTCTACCTACCAATAAAAATATTCAAAAATTATATCCTGTTTATATCCTGTCTTTCTCCATAAATATATGAGAATCATATAACACTGGCCCTAAAGGTGCCTCCCAGTACATTTCTGAGCATAATTCAAACTGTTGGTGCTGACCTTAACAGACTTGGCCCTGTATATCTGAAGGAGCATCTTTACCCACATCATCCAGCCTGGAAACTGAGGTCCAGCACCAAAGGTCTTCTGGCTGCTCCTTCACTGTAAATGAGGTTACAACAAACCAGGCAGAAGGCCTTCATGAGAGTAGCACCTTCCCTGGGGAACTGCCTCCCATCAGATGTCAATGAAATTAGGAACTACAAAAGAAGACATCCTGTATAAGGAAGTTTTTAACACTTGACTTTTATTATATTTTTATATTCTGCTGGAAGCCACCCAGAGTTGCGGGGGAATCCTAGCCAGATGGGTGGGGTATAATTGTCGGCATTTCCACTTGGCCAAGCCGATAAGGCCTCATCTTCCTCTGAGCCGAGCCTTTGAAATTGCCTCCGATGAATAATTAATGACCTCGAGCCTTTGATAAGGCTCCAAGGCACACACGCTGGGGTTTTGAGGGCAGGGCAGAAAATGGGACCTGGCTGCTCTTCTTCTCCTCTCCTCTCCTCCCATAGGCATTTTTTTAAAAGCCTCCCATTGATATGATTGTAGAGTTGGTGTGTTGGAAGAAGGGAATTTTTTTTGGATCAAGAAGATCCCAAGTCTCATTGATTGATAGATAGATATAAATATAGAGATATAGATGATAGTTAATATAGATAGATAAGAGATAGAGATAGAGATAGAGATAGAGATAGAGATAGAGATAGAGATAGAGATGATAGAGATAGAGATAGAGATAGATAGAGATAGATAGAGATAGAGATAGAGAGAGAGATAGAGATAGAGATAGAGATAGAGATAGAGATAGAGATAGAGATAGAGATAGAGATAGATAGAGATAGAGATAGAGATAGCTTGTTCTATCCCACCATTCCCTGACCTGATCCTTTATATCCCTTTTACTGCAAAGGAAGGACAGCGGCTAAAGTTCCTGCAGATGCAACAAGGAGTTCATGGAGAGGAAAGTCTACAAAATCCTATGGCTGTTGGATAACCTCACAAGGACCATAAAATTAGGCACTTGGCTGGGCACTGTGAGAACAGAATGCTGAACTGGATAGGCCTTTGGTTTGGTCCAGCAGGGTTCTAATGACCTTCAAAATACTCTGCCAGGTCAGGCAAAGAACGGAGTCTGTTGTGTAGACGAGTGTACTGCGTTGTTGTGGGCAAACTCGGCGAGTGCCAACTTCTCCATCCAGTCATCTTGCTGATAATTCATGTAGCAGTGTAGGTACTGTTGTAAGGTGGCATTCATTCTCTCTGACTCTCCGTTTGTATGTGGGTGCCTGGCCGACGAAAGACATACTTCTACCTTCAATAGTTGCATCAGTTTCCTCCAGAACTGGGAGGTAAATTGCGTTCCCCTGTCCGATATGACCGTTCGCTGCAACCCGTGCAGCTTGTACACGTACATCGGAGGCAGTTTCTTGCAGGGCACGAAGTGCCCCATCTTAGAGAACAGATCTACCACTACCCATATGACTGTCTGTTTCAGTGACTCCGATAGGTCGCTGATAAAGTCCATTGATATTGCTTCCCATGGCCCTTGGGGGGGGGAGTGGTTGAAGCAACCCTGCTGGTGATTCCTGGGGCCTCCTGGTTCACTGGCAAACTTCACACGCCTTGATATATTCCTTGATTTCTTCCTGCATTCTTGGCCACCAAAATTCCTTAACATATGTTAAATAAAGTCACAATAAAATATTCTATGCAAGTTTTCTTAGGAATATAATCCTTTGGTATTTAGTCATAAGCAGTCATAAGCAGGAAAGCAAGAAAAAAGAAATCTTACACTTGTAGAATATTCCCATGCAGAGTAAAATAATCTGCGGTTGGGATGGAGTTCTGTTTCAACCTCGCATCAGATTGCCAGATCAATCCAAATGAGTTCAAAGAATTTCTTCAGCTTTGCAGTTTTTTGGAAAAGTAAACACTGTCAGCTGGAACTTTAGGCTTTTCTTTGCTGGGTTGAGTTGGAGCACTTACTCAGTGACTCAATCTGCCCCCCCACCCGCTCCTTTCAAAGCAACTCAGGAGAGAGAGGGAGTGCTCACGTTTCAGAGCCTAAAGAGATCCCTTTAGGTTGTTTAGGGGTGCACATAGCCTTAGCACTTCCCCTACCCCCTCGCAAAGACCGAGCCTGTTGGAACAATCAGGCTTGCACTCTAACTGCCATTCCTATGGCACCCAGAAGTCCAGACCCATGGTTTCAAATTACAAGAAAGGAGATTCCAACTAAACATCTTTCTGACACTAGGAGCGGTTCAACAGTTGAACAGTCTCCCTCAGGAGGTTGTGGACTCCTTTAATGGAGGTTTTAAAGCAGAGGTTAGATGGCAATCTGTCATGGAGGCTTCAGTTTGAGATTTCTGCATTGCAGAGGGTTGGACTAGATGACCCTCTGAGTCCCTTCCAACTCTACAATCCTATGATTCAATGATTCTAACCCTCAAGCATGTGGTAAAGCCACATGACAGGATGGAATCCACCCAGAAGTTCTGAAAGCCGGCTTCAGTTCTTCCCTCATGAAACACCCCCACGACTTTCTCTTTCAGAGTTAGGAACAAGGATACATGGCACAAGACACAAGTATCAAATATACCACCAAGATGCTATCCTTTTGTCAATAAATGATTAAAATATCAGTTCTCCTTGGTTGGATATGCAGGACAGATTGAAGCAACCACAACCACTTCCAGCCATCAGTCATGCAAGACGTGGCAGGAGAGGTCCCTGGCTTGGCTCCTGGGATGCTAGTCCTCAGCATAGACCAAGCTATTCACACCTTGTAAAGGTGTGATTCTGAACAGCAGAATCTAATTGGTTACTTAACTCAGTTAACAGACACTTTGCATAGGAGCCAACTCCTAGGGGTAGAGGACCCAATAAAATATTTTAGGGGGCCACCTCCCCTAAGTTCATGGGCATTGCCATTCAAATGGTATGAGTGCACTGTCTTGTGATCGATTATGCAGGGGGGAGCTTACCTGCTCCACCCCCAATATTTTATTCAAGTTGGCACCCCTGCCATATGAACGCCATGAAAAGAGCAGCACATGCTGCCAGTGCTGTGCCCACACGTGTGTGGGCCCCAGTCTTGCCCCCTGCCAAGTTCTGAAGAAATCGAGAGCAGTTCACTGTGTTTGTTGCCCAATGTTAACTCTACATGAGAATAAGGGCATCGGAATTTCCCAGTGATGAAGCCAAAGTTGTATTTGTGATTAGCCTGCTAGAATGAGACACCAGGCGCTGGGTGGCCCCCATTCTCATTGCCTGGCATGCAGGGTTGTCCTTATGTGCCTTGTAAGGTAGTGGCGATGGAGATCAGAAGGGGCAATGGGGCATCAAACACACAGAGTAAGGAGACAGATATTGGTATGCATTGCAAATAAATACATTAAACAGAAAACAGAATATGATTGGACCCTTCGATTCTCTATTTTTGTAGCCATCTACATCTGAGCTTTCGGAAGAAGGTCTTTTCAAGATGACTGTGAGGGCTGATGCCAGAGAGTCCCATAACCTAGATGGCAGAGTGTGGATTGTGCATTAAACCTGTGGGGTGGGGTGATCTCTTGGTTTTGCTTTTATGAAGACATCATGGGATCCAATTTCACTCATCTTAAGGTGTCTTCTTAGAGCCAAACATCATCAGGCACCTTCTTACAAATATACGGTATTTGTAGATGACATTCTAATGCTATCCAGCAAGCTTTGTAGCAATCAAAGGTAACTGCAGCGCAGTCGTGGTGCCTTTCAATATTTGGCTCATAGAAATTCCAGTACCTGAAAAGAAAAGAAAGAGCAGCACTGATTAATCAAGATTGGAGGTCTATTTCCTCACCTGCTCCCCGTGCCTTCTACCATTAAAAATATGTTTAGTTATTTCTGTCTTAACATCCATCCCGTTTATCGTCACTTCTGATAAGGCCTTACATTCTTCAGTGTCCATTTTATATTCAATCAAGTTGAACTACACAGCACACAAAAAACGTTGTAAATGTATTGTATAACTCATTTTTAGCTCTCCATGAATCTATTGATACTAGTAACAATGGTGAAATGGGTCTTTTTTACTTCCATGAGATGTTTGGGTTGCGTCCAGAGGCAGAAAAAGTTGAGTGGGGTGGGTGCAGCTTGCCCTGGGTGCCATCCCTGAGGGGGGGTGGCATTGCTGCGCTGCCCCCAACACTCGTCACAGGCTGCACCTGCAAGGAGGCTCACGGCAGCCGGTGCCCCCCTGAGACATGCGCCCAGTCCCCTGGGACACTCGCCCCGCCCCCAGGTACACACCGCTCCAGATGCCGGAGCACCTAGCTCCACCTCTGCTTGGATCTGACCTTTGATCAAGTCTAAGTTCACATACAGCAGTGGTTCCCAATTGGTGGTCCACAAACCACCCACTCAGGCACTCCATTATACCATTCACATAACAAAAACTGCCACAGAGATATCGAAATCTTCAAAGGAAGATGGTTTGGCTTTTGAAAAACAAGGGGTCTGCAGTGCTTAGCTAACTGGGAACCACTGGCAAACAGGGTTTAAGTTCCCAGCTAGTATTATACAACCCCACTGCCCGTTTGTAAAGTTTACTCAATACCTTTACCCAAAAGGATTAGTGGTTGGTATTGGGTGCATCAACGGAGATGAATGTCATTGGATTTTGTTGCAGGAGACCTTGCAAAATTGAAAGCAGCCCTCTGTTAATCCAGTCTTGGTAATAAATGCCAGTCCAGTTCTCTTTTCTACTACCAAGCTGTGGATGAGTGAGATCTTACTCTGACCTTGTACATCCATCAACACAAGCTGAAAAGAGT
Organism: Podarcis muralis; assembly: GCF_964188315.1. Lineage (NCBI taxonomy): Eukaryota > Metazoa > Chordata > Lepidosauria > Squamata > Lacertidae > Podarcis > Podarcis muralis. The sequence goes on from NC_135663.1 coordinate 3,033,090, forward strand.
TGTTAGATACTTAAAGGGAACCTTGAACTGTCTTAAACTGCCAGCTGACAGCAAAAACTATTAGGAATCTGTCAAGGATTCTTCAGTTGTGATTCCTGTTTTGCAGGAGGTTGGACTAGATGACCCTTGGGTGTCTCATCCAACTCTAAATTTCTATGTGTCTATGATTCTATCCAAGAGAGTGACATGAACTACCCTCTCTTACACACTTACTTCATCTGCTGCTATTATTTTAGGTTAGAGATTGCTGGTTATTCAGATTGCTTAGCAGATAACAGCAGAAATACTTTCCTAAAGAGTGTTGCTCAGCTTTAGGTCCCTGCAAGTCCTTTTGAAGCTGAGCTAATCACCACAAACCATTTAAAAGGATGCCTTCATCCTCTTCCAAATCACCACATTCACTAGGTTAGAGAAGCTTTTCTGCCTTTCCAGTCTGGTGAGAAGCAGCAGTCACTCACCTGGACAATGATGTGGAGGGGTATATATGTAGATCTTTGGTAGTAGAGAAAATTGCATGGCAAAATATATTTGGAGAGGGAAAGTATCAATTATGTAAACAGAATCTGCAACTTTTTGGAATTAATGCCATTAACATATGTTACTTCAAAAACTTACTCGGCTTCAGGTAGCCTCCCTGACACCCATGTCCAGTTCCCTTCCTTGTCTTTAAAGAGTCCAATCCAAAAAAACTTTCTACGATCTTTTACATGCTGGTCTATAAAAAACTACAGTAGGGGTGGAGAGAAAGAAAAAACAGAAAATCTTCAGTAGGAATGAGGAGCCAGGCACTTCTCTCAAAGCCTTTCTTGACAATGTCCCTTTCTCGGGGAGACAACAGCCCTTTACAGACATTCAATTGGCATCAAACAAACACATTTCAAAAGGAGGAGGTGTCACCATTGAAGGTCCAATCCACATTGTTTTGGGAAGCAGTGATCAAAATAATACATATTATTCCATGTATGGTTGCATCAAGCACCAAGAAGAATTGTGTGCTGAGGATATGATATTGTCCCCCTGATCCAAATTATGATGATGATGGGTGATGATCATTGGAATCAAGGAAGAATCCCAATTAGGAAATATTGCAGTGAAGGGTAACTTCACCTGGCCTCACCGAGACTGTTTACATATGTGTTCCAGTCATGACACAGAGTTAAAATTCCCAGATACTATAAATGACTGTGCCATAGAACAGTTGGTCTTGGAACCATCTATCGGGACAGTAACCTGTGAAGCAAACACTCCAATTTCTGTATCTATGCTTGTTTGTTGGTTCCAGAGACACTGCAATCAATCTGGTTGTGGTATGGTTGATGGGGTCTCACCCATGTCTGTGCCCTGCAGCACCCCAGTAGCTCCTCTGCCCGGGCTAAGGGGCTGGGAGAAGGATATACCTTGCAAGCTCCTATGATACTCTCATGCCAAAGGGTTAGGGTGGTGAGGGAAACCGTTTTTCTAAGCACTCAATACATCTCAAAGAGCAGAGGAAGAATCTACAGGAAATCCAAGGGACAGATTCCCCTCAAGTATCTCCTCCTCCTCCTCCTCCTCCTCCTCCTTCTCCAAGACCTCCTTCATGACTGCCAGTTTCAGGCTATTCAAGTTCAGCAGCTCTAAGAAACCTCATTGAGTCCTAGATGGTAGCAGCTGCTCCGTGCACCACCCACCCCTTGGCTTGACTGATGGAGTTGCTGTCTTGGCTGCATACAGGTGGATAGGACCTTCTTAAATGGATAGTGATGATAAGAACCCTTTGACTCAAGGAGATACTCGGCTTTGATGCTCACCTGTTCTTCTTCTGTATCTGTATCTGCAGAAACAAGCTGGGCACCTTCCCTCTCACACTTGTCTTTGGAATCCACCCATGAGCGTAGCTCAGGAGAAAACAGATAGAACGAACTTGAAAATATAATCCAACCATCTTTCAAGTTTCTAGTAAGGTTTCAAATCTGTTTTCCATAGCCTCTCCCTATCTTCTATTTGTATGTTATGTCCTAAGCCCTTTGCCCAGTTTATCATAACCGATTTAACCGGTTCGTCCTTTGTATGCCATTCTAGGAGCAGGTTATACATTTTGGACAGAGTTTTAGTACTATTTTCCAAAAGTTCTTTTTGGAATCTTGATATCTCATGACTAAAAGCTCTCTTTGTGTCTATCTTGAAGATATCATTCAACTGAAAATACTGTAGCCAATCTGTTGCTAGTTCTCTTATCTCTTAATTTTTTTTAATTTTAACTGATTTTCTACTTCAGTTAACAGTATCTATACCTCTGATGTTCACTCTTCTCAAAGATATTGCTTCCAAAGGGAAAATTCACCAGGGGTCCCACCCCCTCAAATAGAGATTTTTATACTTTTTCCTATATGCTGAAAATCAATTTTCTTATTATATGATTCTGAAATGCTTTATGTACCTTTGCTTTTTCGTACCATATGTAAGCATGCCATCCAAATCTATTATCTAGAATAGATAATAAATCTAAATCTAGAATGTCTGCACTTTTCAGCGTGATCCAGCATCCTGGAGCCAGCAGAAACAGGATGCTTCGTAATAGAATTACAGATCTGGCAAGGAGAAATCACCTCTCTTTCTTGCATCTGTTAGTAATTTATATTTTATCCTTGGTTTCTTCCCCTGCCAGATAAACCTGGAAATGTCCTTTTGCCATTGCTCAAAGCATCCGACACTGCCTATTACCGGGACTGATTGAAACAAGAACAACATTCTTGGCAATATATAAATTAATATTCTTAGCTGTTAACAAAACTCCTAGATATTTTCCTTTTTTTATGTATAACAAAATCTGTTTTCTGTTGTAAATCTTTTTTTCCCCTTCCTCCACCATGTTTTTAGCAATGAGCTTCAGCACTCCCAGAGGGTGAGGCACTGCCCTCTCCACTTTGATGGCTATGTGTGTTGATGGGGATGCGGTTTTGTGCCTAAGAGGGAGGGGTGTTATGTATTCAGTGGTCTGTGTTTGCCTTAGCTTGAGTCTGCACTAAGCATTCTGAGCCCCTGGGTTCTGATTTGATACATGATATCCAATCACAGGACATTTCAGGATTTGGGCTATTGCCATTGCCCCTTAAACTCTCAGTTATGATTCTCAGCTTGGGAGTTTAGGCAGACAAGCACAATGAGAGTGGGAGTGGCCTAGGCTTTCAGAAATGTCTGTAAGCATTTGCTTTGCCCCTGTTGTCCAGTTCTGTTAGTTCAATAAAAGGTTCTTGCTGTTATCACTGGGTCTTGCTTGGTGGGAACCCACCTAAAATTCATTACCTATTTAGGAAGTGTTTCCAGTGAAGGAGAACCCACCTTAGAGACCTGTGCAGATAAATGAAGGACCCTATTGTGACCTAGCTTTGTGGTCTGGGTACTTGCTGTGGCACCAGAACAGGCCTGTGGGTAGAGAGAGGGTTGCTATGGTCCACAAGTATTTTTACCCATATGTCAATGGGCCAATTCACTATGTGAGGGGGCTTGAGGGCTCCTTTCTGATGATGGGTTGTGAAACAGGAGAGAGATTTTGCTGTTGCACCAACCACCCCACTGCCCAGCAGTCTCTCTGAGCAAGTTGGTGGAAGTTGCCTCGGAAGTGCTATTCAAGAATCTCTCTCCCATGGGGGAATATAATAAAGGACAGGTCTTTTAGCTGACCTGTTTTGATTGTCTCTGCTACAGCAAAAATGACGGTCTTTTCTTTCCTCACCATAGAAGCTAAATCAATTCAGCAGATCAGGAGAGCTGAACTGAATATCTCTGATGTTTCCCTAGGGTGGCTGGGTGCAAAGGAGGGCAGCACTCTGCTCTGGCTCTAAGAGTATTCAGCTAGAGGAGGGACATTCAACTGGCACAGACTCAGGGCAGGTTCTCACTGTGCTACAATTCTTCAGCATCATAGGTTAGCTTACCAAGTTCCTTTTGCAGTTGATCATTTCTGTTTTCAAGATACTGCACTTTCTCTGATAAGTTTTAAGCTGCAGCGAGTATTTGGAAGTCTCAAGGTTTGAAACAGTTTAAGGCAGGAGTATCTGAAATAACAATCTGTGAATATTAAGAAACCATTTTCAAACATTTTAAAACAATCTAGCCTGAAACAAGAAGCAGAGCTCCAGGATGGGGTTCTTATGAATATGAGGGCAGACTTGATCACCAATGGAAAGCCTCAGAAGACCCTTGCAGCTGGATTACATCAAAGACCCATGAAATCCACTATCCTATACTCTTATATTAAAAGTGGCTCATGAAGTATCTTTTATATTCCCCTCCTTTGTCCTCCTAGGTGGAATCTTCTTTCTTGTAGTTTGGATCCATTGCTCCGTGTCCGCTTCTCTGGAGCAGCAGAAAACAACCTTTCTCCGTCCTCTATATGACATCCTTTTATATATTTCATAGAATCATAGAATCATAGAGTTGGAAGAGACCACAAGGGCCATCGAGTCCAACCCTATGGGCTATCATATCACCCCTTAACCTCCTCTTCTCCAGGCTAAACATGCCCAGCTCCCTTAGCCGTTCCTCATAAGGCATCGTTTCCAGGCCTTTGACCATTTTGGTTGCCCTCCTCTGGACACGTTCCAGCTTGTCAGTGTCCTTCTTGAACTGTGGTGCCCAGAACTGGACACAGTACTCCAGGTGAGGTCTGACCAGAGCAGAATACAGTGGCACTATTACTTCCCTTGATCTAGATGCTATACTCCTATTGATGCAGCCCAGAATTGCATTGGCTTTTTTAGCTGCCGCGTCACACTGTTGGCTCATGTCAAGTTTGTGGTCAACCAAGACTCCTAGATCCTTTTCACATGTACTGCTCTCAAGCCAGGTGTCCCCCATCTTGTATTTGTGCCTCTCATTTTTTTTGCCCAAGTGCAATACTTTACATTTCTCCCTGTCAAAGTTCATCTTGTTTGTTTTGGCACTTGATTCTCCCTGGCTGAGATCACCAATGAAAAGCCTCAAAAGAATCCTGCAGCTGGATCAGACCAAACACCCATGCAATCCACTCTCCTAATCACAGCTCCTGAGGGCTCCAGTCCTGCCACTCACCTCCTGGCCTAGGGCAGGGTCTGATATGCTCTCTAAAAGACGTCTGCCCCTGCTGCTGCTGGGCAGAGAGGACTCTGTGTTTTTTTGTTTTGTTTAAACTGCTGTTATTTTTTACCTATGTCATTTTAAACTGTGATATTAATGCTATATTCTTAATTTTAGACTTTGATTTATGTGGAAATTGTTTCCCATTTGGTTGTGTATTTTTTATGTGGTTTATTTGTTTATGACTTTTTAAATTATGTAAATCTTGTTATGCTGTAAGCATTGAGCTTTATGCTGCTTGAGAATTGTTTTTTAACTGTGGAAAGGCGGCATACAAATAAAAAATTATGATGAAGATGATATTGAAAGTGACTCATGAAGTATCTCTTATGTTCCCCTCCTATGTCCTCCTTTTCTGCTGGGAATCACAAACCAATTTCCCACTGAGTCACACAGTAAAGCCAAATATACAAAGAATACTTTGCAGCTTTCAATTATGCTTTGTGAGATACAAAAAATACAGGAACCCAAAGTTTTTCCCCACCCTGGAGTGCAGTTTTGGGGATGGCAGAAGAGAAGGGAGAAGTGGGGACAAAGTTCCCTTGTCCTAGTGCTAAAATCTTGCAGTAGCACAAATATTGCACTAGCACAAACATTGTGAATTACAGTTTGGTGGGGGAGGACAGCATTTCTAGTGGGAAGATGTGAGAATCACAACCATCTGCTTTACTTCCTGCTGAGCAATGAAAAAAAACTGATGAGTTTCACTGAATATATGTATTGCTCACAAAATACGAATCCCAAATTGAACTACAGGAATTGCAGTCTCTATAAATTAAACATGTTCTAGCAAAAGTGAGGATGTGGAAATAAAATGCTTACCATCCTTGTCCAGATAGAATGGTTCAGAGTTTTAGGGCAGCAGCTGAAGAAGGAACAAAAAGGGTTTTCTTGTGTGAGTTTCTTGTGGCTGATTAGCTGCTCTCTCTGGGCAAAGGTCAGAGGGGGCAGGGCTTCTGTTGAGAGGACCACTGTAGTCACCCCCAACGACACGTTCTCAAGATGGAGGGTGAGGGAACAGCTGCAGTCGCCTGTGGTTCCTGCGCAATGTTTGCCATCTTGCCAAAGGTTGCAGGCAGCTTTACCTGCAGCAATTGCATGTTGATTGCCCTCTTAAAAGACAAAGTCCAGCAACTGGAGGAACGTGTAGCTACGCTCCAAAGAATTAGAGAGCTGGAACTCTTCTTGGAAGCAACAGAGCACACCGTCTCCACCAAGGAAGAGACAGGGGACTCCCCTGAGAAGGTGGCTAGTTCACCAACACAGGAGCCAGATATATGGAGAAACGTGACTCAAAGAAGTAGGAGGCCCAGGGTTCACTCTGATTGTTTAGAAATACGCAATCGCTTTGAGGTCCTTTCCCCTAGCATGGAAGACGAAGAGCAGACTCCATTTGAGGATCTCTCCCTCATTACAGTCGATCAGGTATATGAAGACGAGGAGCAAAGGCAGTCCTCTGGGAATGTCCAGGCGACCTTGGAACCGACAGCTCACAGAAGAACCCCGACCAGACCTAAGAGGAGGCGTGTAGTGGTGATAGGGGATTCCCTACTGAGGGGAACAGAAGCAGTGATCTGTGGGCCTGACAAGATGTCTCGGGAAGTGTGCTGTCTCCCCGGGGCTAAGATCCAAGATGTAACTGAACGACTGCAAGGAATCATAAAACCCACTGACAAATACCCCTTCCTCTTGGTTCATGTGGGAACAAATGACACTGCAAGCAATAGCCTCCAGAAGATCAAAAGAGATTACGAGGCTCTGGGCAGGAAATTGAAGCAATTAAATGCACAAATTGTCATCTCATCTGTCCTCCCAGTTGAACGACGTGGCCCAGGGAGAGAGGGAAAAATAGTGGAAGTGAACAACTGGCTTCGCAAATGGTGCAAACAGGAACGGTTTGGATTCTTAGATCACGGAATGCAGTTTCTTGAAGATGGACTTCTGGCAAGCGATGGGCTGCACCTCACAACGGTTGGGAGGAATGTTTTTGCAAAAAATCTCAGAAACCTCATCAGGAGGGCTTTAAACTGACTAATGTGGGGGAGGGAGACAGTGCTCCTGAAGGTAGGAGTCTATCAATTGATGAAGATGATCATCCAAATGTCATAGACCGAATGGAGCAAAGAGCATGCAGACCTAGTGGTGGGAGGAAAAAATCCTTAAATAAGAGACACGGGGGAATGATTAATGGACTTCAATGTCTGTACACTAATGCGCAAAGCATGGGAAATAAACAAGATGAGCTTGAGCTCCTGGTACAGCAAACTAAATATGACATAATAGGAATCACTGAAACCTGGTGGGATAAATCCCACGATTGGAATGTAATAATGGAGGGATACAATCTATTTCAAAGAAACAGACCAGACAAGAAAGGAGGAGGAGTGGCGTTATATGTCAGGGATGTGTATACCTGTGAAGAGATCCAAGATTTAGAACCTCAAAGCCAAAGTGAGAGCATTTGGGTGAAAATTAAGGGAGAGAAGAATAACAGTGACCTCATTGTGGGAGTTTACTATAGATCCCCAAGCCAAACGGAGGACATAGATGATGCCTTCCTGGAACAGATGGCCAAGCATGCAAAAGGAAGGGAGATAGTAGTAATGGGGGACTTCAATTACCCGGATATTTGTTGGATGTCAAACTCAGCCAAGAGCATAAGGTCAAACAGATTCCTCACTGCCCTTGCAGACAACTTCATTGTCCAGAAAGTGGGAGAAGCAACAAGAGGAACAGCCATTTTAGATCTGGTCCTAACCAATGTTGATGACCTGGTTAGTGGGGTAGAAGTGGAAGGATCATTAGGCGCGAGTGATCATGCTCTTCTGAAGTTTACTATACAGCGGAAAGGAGCAGCCAAGCATACTAGGACTCAATTTCTCGACTTTAAGAAAGCCGACTTCATAAAGCTTAGGGAAGTGCTGGGTGAGATCCCATGGACAGTAATACTAAAAGGAAAGGGAGTTCAAGATGGCTGGGAGTTTGTTAAGAGGGAGATAGTAAAAGCACAACTTCAGGCAATACCAATGAGACGGAAACATGGAAGGTGCCTAAAGAAGCCAGGGTGGCTATCTAAAGAACTTTTAACTGAGTTAAGATTAAAAAAGGATGTGTACAAAAAATGGAAAAGGGGGGAAACCACCAAAGAGGAATTCAAACAAATAGCCAGCACGTGTAGACACAAAGTCAGAAAAGCTAAAGCACAAAATGAACTCAGGCTTGCTAGAGAGGTTAAAAGCAACAAAAAAGGCTTTTATGGGTATGTTCGTAGCAAAAGGAAGAACAAAGAAACCGTGGGGTCACTCAGAGGAGAAGATGGTGAAATGCAAACAGGGGACACAGAAAGGGCTGAACTCCTCAATGCTTTCTTTGCCTCAGTCTTCTCCGATAAAGAAAACAATGCCCGACCTGAAGAATTTGGAGCAAATGATTCAGCAGAGGAAACACAACCCAGAATAACTAAGGAGATAGTACAAGAATACTTGGCTAGTCTAGATGTATTCAAGTCTCCAGGGCCAGATGAACTGCATCCAAGAGTATTAAAAGAACTGGCAGATGTGATTTCAGAACCACTGGCAGTCATCTTTGAGAATTCCTGGAGAACAGGCGAAGTCCCCGCAGACTGGAGGAGGGCAAATGTTGTCCCTATTTTCAAAAAGGGGAAAAGAGAGGACCCAAATAATTACCGCCCAGTCAGTCTGACATCAATACCAGGGAAGATTCTGGAGCAGATCATTAAGCAAACAGTCTGTGAGCACCTAGAAAGGAATGCTGTGATCACCAATAGTCAGCATGGATTTCTGAAAAATAAGTCATGTCAGACTAACCTGATCTCGTTTTTTGACAGAATTACAAGCCTGGTAGATGAAGGGAACACAGTGGATGTAGTCTACCTTGATTTCAGCAAGGCATTTGACAAGGTGCCCCATGATATTCTTGTAAAGAAGCTGGTAAAATGCGGTCTTGACTATGCTACCACTCAGTGGATTTGTAACTGGCTGACTGACCGAACCCAAAGGGTGCTCATCAATGGTTCCTCTTCATCCTGGAGAAGAGTGACTAGTGGGGTGCCACAGGGTTCTGTCTTGGGCCCGGTCTTATTCAACATCTTTATCAACGACTTGGATGATGGACTCAAGGGCATCCTGATCAAATTTGCAGATGACACCAAACTGGGAGGGGTGACTAACACCCCAGAGGACAGGATCACACTTCAAAACGACCTTGACAGATTAGAGAACTGGGCCAAAACAAACAAGATGAATTTTAACAGGGAGAAATGTAAAGTATTGCACTTGGGCAAAAAAAATGAGAGGCACAAATACAAGATGGGGGACACCTGGCTTGAGAGCAGTACATGTGAAAAGGATCTAGGAGTCTTGGTTGACCACAAACTTGACATGAGCCAACAATGTGACGCGGCAGCTAAAAAAGCCAATGCAATTCTGGGCCTCATCAATAGGAGTATAGCATCTAGATCAAGGGAAGTAATAGTGCCACTGTATTCTGCTCTGGTCAGACCTCACCTGGAGTACTGTGTCCAGTTCTGGGCACCACAGTTCAAGAAGGACATTGACAAACTCGAACGTGTCCAGAGGAGGGCAACCAAAATGGTCAAAGGCCTGGAAACGATGCCTTATGAGGAACGGCTAAGGGAGCTGGGCATGTTTAGCCTGGAGAAGAGGAGGTTACGGGGTGATTTGATAGCCATGTACAAATATATAAAAGGATGTCACATAGAGGAGGGAGAAAGGCTGTTTTCTGCTGCTCCAGAGAAGCGGACACGGAGCAATGGATCCAAACTACAAGAAAGAAGATTCCACCTAAACATTAGGAAGAACTTCCTGACAGTAAGAGCTGTTCGACAGTGGAATTTGCTGCCAAGGAGTGTGGTGGAGTCTCCTTCTTTGGAGGTCTTTAAGCAGAGGCTTGACAACCATATGTCAGGAGTGCTCTGATGGTGTTTCCTGCTTGGCAGGGGGTTGGACTCGATGGCCCCTGTGGTCTCTTCCAACTCTATGATTCTATGATTCTATGATTCTATTCTATGGTTCATTTCCAACAACAAAGTTTTGAATCATATTCATTGCCTCCTGAATCTCCTCTCTCTTTTTCATTTCCTTCTGATCTAAGGAGGAGGTAGGTAGAAAAAAAAATGAAGAAATTGTGTTCTAGCTTACTAGCCTGGTGACCTGGGGGAGGGGATACTTGGTTCCAAACTGCTTTTAATACTTTTTATATTTTCTGCTTCCAGCCCTTATATTGGTTTCCTATGCCTTGATTGTGGCTGCCCTGGTGCTCTGAAGTCCTGTTCAGGTGGCTGTTGCTACTTTCATCAGATGGTTGGCCTTCCTTTGACAGCTTTAGATTTTTGGTTGTCTAGATGCACCTGTCCTCTTTGTCCTAGAGACTTGCATTTGCCAAGCTGCCTCATGCCCTGCCGTACGCTCAAAATATGTAAATTCTTGGATCATTTGGTTTCCTCCCCCCTGAGCTTTGCTTACTTTGGAGTGCCCTTTAAAAATGAACTAGCTATGAAAAAAGGCAATTTCTTCATCTATCCAGTGCTATTTTTCTACAAAAAGAGGTGCTGGAACTCAGCATGAATGCCTCCCTTCTTCTCTTAAAATGGCAATGGCGCCCACCTGAGAGGGGCCAGAACAGGGTCCTGATGAATTCCAGCTGAAAAAGGCCCTGCATATACAGTATCTCAATATTTAGGTAGGCTCTGGACCCACCCACTTTGGCCATGGCCTTATCCTCTGCAGCCTGTTTTCCCCAAGCACTTTCCTTCAGGGGACTGGAGCCCTAGAAGAGGGCAGGGTGGCAAGGATCAGGAATGGGGGCTCTTCCAAAGCAAATGAGGATTAGTTGGGAAAGGAGCAAAGAATGGCAACTGGGAAAGGGAATTGTCCAGGGTGTCCCAGGGACTTGTGTTAGCCTGTGCTTCTGTTCCAAGTGCTGGAACTCACTTATTCAGGGAGAACAAAACAGTGACATTGCTTTCAATGGGTGACAGCTGTAACTCCCTCCGGGAAATCAAAGAGGGATCAAAGGGATAAATGGAAATGCTGTTGGCATTGAAGCAAAGCCCGTGACATTAGTTGCAAAGTATGCTAATTATGTACTTACATAGAAGGAAAATCAGGAGTGTCATGGCAGTGAGGATGAAAATCTCAAGTACGACAAATATTTCACCCATTGGAGATGTGATGAAAGCAACCAGGTTCTGAAAACCAGATGCTTGAAGAAAGACAATTCTGCTTTAGCCATCAGGAGCCAACATACCATTCCCAACCCAGGAAAAAGGGTTCCATATGCTGTGGCAGCCATCAGCCAGAGACAGTCCATTGTTCAGGGGGTGGGCCCTTGGGAGGATAAGCAGGTGGAGGAAGCAAAGCGAGACGGCTTGCTGCTTGAGGAAACCTTTCTGACCAATGTCTGGATCAGAAAACAGTAGCGTCTGATACTGAATGACTTTCTGCTCCCCAAACAAATGACAAGATGCTCCCTCTGTACACATAATGCCACATACAGAAGTTGAGCTGGACTGGCCATTGGCTCTTATTTTGATACTGCTGATGGGACAGCAGAGTAACTGAGGAGGTGCAGCGCAGCTTGTGTGGTCTACCCATCTCTGCCCACCCCAGCACCTGCTACCTGTGACAACTGCCTCATTCTGCCTAATGGTAGAGCCATTCTGGACTCCATACAGTAAAGGATCACCACAGCCAGCAGCCAAGAGTGGGCTGAGTCCTGGGGTTTCTATGGGGCTTTGTGGATCTCTGGCACCCAAAGAGCTATGTGGGCTTTTCTCTGCACTCCTCCCTAGCACAACATGACTGGTTCCACTCCCTGCCTGTCCTTTCATCAACTTCCCTTTCCCATGCATTCCTCTACTTTATGAGAAACCTCATCCAATATGACTGTGATACAGACCATCAGTTTCATCTGCTGCTGCTTCTGCTGAATCCTTTCTGGATGCTTCATTATTTATGGACTCTGCACCCTTTTCGGGTGTTGGCGTCTCCACCCTTTCAGTTTTGTCTGTGAAACAACAAGCCATTATAACATGGAGGATCAGAGTATGAACACATTGATTGGAGTATAAGTCTCTCATCAAGTAGGAGAGTTCACCATGTTCACTTTTGTTGTCCTGCACTTAATCTCCCTATTACAGAAACATAATTTTTAAAGTAGATGGACATCTACAAATTTCAAGGATTTCATTGGAATAAAGTTGAAATGGTCAAAAACATCAGGCCAAAAATATGTCTCAATGAGGCATTTCCAACATTACACTTTGGCGTCTATCAGTGTTAGACCATCCATGACTAATAATAGGACCCACAAAGGGGAGGAGGGAAGTCTTTTTATATTTTGATCCATTCTTATGTCTTGGTTAAGTATCTGCAGCACTCTTTTCCTATTCATAATAGTGCTGCATATGTGATTGTAAAATTTTAATTTGAAAAACTAAATAAATTTATAACTACCACCAACACCACTTTGGAGACCATGAGTTGGACCTGGAAAAGAAGCAGATGGAAGCCGTGCATTTCTTGTGCATTCCTCTACTTTATGAGAAACCTCAGCCCATATGATTGTGTGCTGTATGCAGACGATCTCGTCTCAATGGTTGAGAACCCAATAGAAAGTATTGAGATTATATGAGATTATACTGGGGAAAAAGTTAAATTTTGGTCAAGTATCTGGATTTAAGCTTAATAAAGACAAAACAAAGATAATGGTTACAAGTATGGGAAATCAGGAGAAAACAAATAGTAAGAAAATTTGGCTTCGAAATAGTTAAAAAAGTTAAATATTTGAGAATAGAGATCACAATGAAAAACATAAACCTATTTGAGGATAATTATAAAAAAATCTGGACTGAAGTAAAAAGAGATATGGAAATTTGGTCAAAATTGCAATTAACACTATGGGGTAGAATATCAGTAATAAAAATGAATAGCCTACCAAAACTACTATTTCTGTTTTAAATGATTCCATAATAGGCAAATTAGAATGTTTCAACATATGGAAATCAGACTTGATGAAATTTATATGGCAAGGCAAAAAGCAAAGCCATGCAACAAATACAAACTGTTAACAGATAAGAAAGAGGTGGGTTTGGGCTCCCTGATTTGATAATTTATTACGAAGCTGCAGGTTTGTGTTGGATCAGACACTGATGTTTTGGACCTGGATGGATGGAATAATAGATTTGGCTGGCATGCCTATTTAGCTTATCACAAAGTAGCTGTACACAAAGAATTTTTAAACCATGTAATTAGAAGGTCATTATATAAAGTCTGGGAAAGACATTGAAGACTGTTAGAGCCCAAAACACCATGGTGAATATCACCATTAGAAGTACTATCTGTTAAAAAGAAAAATATGGAAGGCAAATGGGCCACATATCAACAATTAGTAAAAGAAGATCAAGGCCAATTAAAATTAAAACCATATGAAAAACTTAGTCAATATTGTAATACATGGCTACAATATTACCAAATTGATCACCTATTCAAGCAGGATAAGAACACTGGATTTGGCAAAGAAGAATCAAAATTACAAACAGAGTTATTAAAAAACCCCAAAAGGATATTATCTAAAATATACAACCAGTTATTAGAAGGGAAATTAAAAGATGAAGAGGTGAAGGAAGATATGATTAAGTGGGCCAGAGATATAGGCCACATGATTCGATTAGACCAAAGGGAGAAATTTCAAATTTACAGTTTGCTTCACAATCAGAGAAAATATAATGAAAATGGCATTTAACCCTGGCCCAATTGGTGAAAATTTATAAATCAAAATCTAATTTGTGCTGGAGGTGCAAAACAGAGATAGGAACAATGCATCATATGTGGTGGGAATGTGTGTATATTAAACAGTTTTGGAGCGACATCCAAGAGGAAATAAAAAAATGCTTAAAATATCATGTAACAAAAACCCAGAGGCATTCCTCTTGGGAATTATATCGACTGACATTCCTGCTGCTAGGGAAAAAAGTCTTCTAGAATGATTATAGCAAAAAATTGGTAGGGAGAAAAAACTCCCTCAATAAAAGAATTGCAAATAAGATTTTGTGAAAACATAGAATCAGCAAGACTTACAGCAGTAGTGAGAGGCCAATCAGATAAAAAATTGCTAGAGGAGTGGACTTGCATGAAGGAATACATGAATAAACATTGTTCTGGTACAAATATATCAATATGAAATGAATGAAATTTATAGAGTAAAAAATTAAGAAGAAATGGGTATAAGATGAGATAGTCGAGAATAATATTGATAACACAGCGAAAAGAAGAAAAGAAACAAAGGGAGCCACACATAGGTGGAGGGAAGTCAAGATTTATGTTTTCGTATTTAGTTATTTTATGTAATTTGATATTTCTTTGGATTAACGTATGTTTAATTGTTTTCTTTCATAGGAATTAAGGAGTTGTGTGTGTGTGTGTGTGTGTGTGTGTGTGTATGATAAGTTTGTTTTGGTTTTTTGTGTTTCTGAGTGTTGTATTTATCAATAAAAGTTAATTAAAAAAGAAATAAATGTAAAAGATTTGCATTATTATAAAAGATGCAGGAGGAAATGACCAACAATAGGACCCACAAAGGGGAGGGGGGAAGTCCAGGAAATTCTCTGGAATCGTGTTTTTATTTTGTATGTTGATATGCGACTGTAAAATTTTAATTTGCAAAACCAAATAAATAAATAAAAAACAAACAAACCCAAAAAGACTATGGAGACTACAAGTTGGACCTGGAAAAGAAGCAGACGGAAGCTGTGCATTTCTTGTGCATTCCTCTACTTTATGAGAAACCTCATCCCATATGATTGTGCTGTATACAGACCATCAGTTATGGTTGCAGGTTGTTCTGCCTTCGCTGGTGCTGCAGGCTTTGTGGGTTTTGGGGGCTTTGCAGGCTTGGCATGTGCTGGCTTCCCCATCCTCTCAGTTTTGTCTGTGAAGCAACAATTTAGAATCAGATAAAAACAAATGGAGAATAAGACTATGAGCACATTAGGTAGAAAGCAGCCTCTATCAGTATTAGACCGTCCTTTCCCATAAATACATTGTTCTGTCCAATATAACTGAAAAGTCTTTCTCTTTTCCTTTCGTTGGATCAATCTCAGTTTTAAACCAAAAGAGGCGGAAATGACTGGCAGAATCCGAGACCAGGGAGGAGTTGGTGGAAGAAGACTGGAAAAAGTTTAAAGACTATTTACAGAAATATTGTAAAATTAATGAATGTTAGAAGAATGTTGGAATGAAGTTATATGGCTTTAGTAGAAAGATTATAAGGAATTAAGTATAAATAGATTAACAGAACATTAAAGGAAAAAATAAGGTTAGTTTGTGTTAAGATAATTATAGGATAGAAAACAGGGGAAGATGGAAAGGAATTGCTGAAATAATCAATAGAAGTGGAATACAAAAAGGGAGGTGTGAGGAGGTCGTTGAAATATGTGAAAGAAAGATAAGATATTGGATTTTTTTTCTTTTTTATGTGTTTTTAAATTGTTTTTGCTTTGTCTTGTTAGTTTAATGTTTTAGTGTTATGTAGCGTGTTTGTATTGTACTGTATTGTTTTTTCTTTGTTTTTTTTATGTAGTGTTTAAATTGTTGTAAAAGTAATAAATATTATTAAAAAAACAAAAAACAAGAGAGATGTTCTATATGGATTCCAAGGCATTTTAAAAAAATGGTTTAAGTAATATAGCACATTCTCATTTTGCATCCTATTCCTCTCTAAACTCCTGGACATCTAGTTTACAGGGCTCCGGTAAGATGTTCACCATTTAATAGATAATGTGGGATCTATTAGGGAAGTTTTTAATGTGTGATGTTTTATTTTGTTTTGAATCTGTTGGAAGCTGCCAGGGTATAAGTAAAAATTGCTATTATTATTATTATCATTATCATTAATTTTTTTTGAGGTCTTCAGATGTTCCTGGGTGCCAATTCCCTCCATCACAGGCATCATGGTCAATGGTTGGGGATGTCAGGAGAGGTAGACCAATAACATCCTCCCCACCCTTTAAGGAAGGTATATACATTTAATTATATAACTGCCTCCTGATCATCAGAAAAGATGGAGTCCTAGATCTGGTCTCAGTTGGATGCATGTAAATCCAACTGAATCTAGCAAGACTTTGGAGACCTTGAGTTGGACCTGGAAAAGAAGCAGAGGGAAGCTGTTACCCAGGCTCCCCAAGTGTGCCATTTTGTTTTCTTTTTGCAAAGACCCAGCCTGACATCTGATGCTGTGGCTTAAAGAAAGAAAGAGGGCTGTTGTCTAATCCCATTTCAAAGCCATCTGAGCTAGCAGCCCTTGATATACTAGTAAATGGGTTTTCCGAAACCTTATATTTTCTGGATCATGATCTGGATCTGGATTTACAAACTGGGCCCATGAATCAGAGCAGGGCACCTGTATTGCCAGGGAATAAAACAGAATGTGGTGCTCCTGGTTTGCAATGTAGCTGGAGCTTTACTATAAGGGACATGGCTGTTTGAGAAGAAGCGAAAGGAACTTCATGGCTTGGCCAGCTATCAAACACTTGACTGCAAAGGGGAAGGAAGGAGGAAGCAGTTGTCTGGGAACAAGGAAAGTAATCTTACTTTGACTGAGCCACAGAGATAAAGAATGCAAATGAAGGCTCTCATGCCCACGTGTGTCGACTCCCAGGCCAGATCAAAGGATGGGAATGGAATTACATCATGAATTACATCTGTTGCCAGCTTGTCATGAGACCTACACTATGGACTATATAAGGGCCAGCAGCTGAAGGAGACAGGGAGATCTTGATACATTGTTCTATGCTCCATTCCAGAATGTGAAGAGAACGACCACCTGCCAGTCTGAAGTGTCCCAGATAAGCCTTCTAGATCTCCATTGGCTGGGGTGACTGAACCTATGCTATCTGTATAATGATTATTTTTGCCTAAGATATTTTGGTTATTGGTTATATTGCTAGCTTTGTAGTTATTTCCAGTTGCTGTTGGCTTTATATTAGACTCTATTCTACGTTGCTGATTGATTTCTTTGCTAATGTTAACCAATTATTAAAAGTTTGTCTCTACCTAAGAGTCTGTCAATTCTCTGTCCAGTGGAATCCAAAGAACCTCTTGCTTGCCTGATGGTTGCTATTGGCCAAACAGCCAGTAGGGGACGCTGGCAAGACAGCACCTGTGCACATCCTTATAATGTACCACCACTCAAATGACCCTGAGTTCTAGTATTCAAAAGAGAAAAACCATTTGTAGTTTATAAAAGCTCCTTCTTATTTAGCCTCTTAGTGACCTTTTGGCCTTGGACTGAGACCCTGTAAATATCACAGCTTGCAAGGAAAGTGTTCCACCTATCAGACCTCTTTCTGTTTGGATACCTTGGTGTTGTCATGGAACAATCTTTTTTCTAATTTCATCCTCCCACTGGCTAAGAACCACCTCCCTTGTGATGTCAGGCATTCCAAAACTCCTCCCATTTATGCTATACCATTTCCTGATTGGCTGCTGATCATATCCAATCAGCATGCAATATAAAGCATAAATACAGGCAAATGTTGATTTCAGATTTGATATACTGCTTATTTTTTTCAAAAGTTATTAGTTTTATTTTTTATTTAGGCTGGGTACATACTTTACCTTCAAAGCATATCCCCCAGAAGAATCCTTACTCCTCATAAACTCTGCTAGTAGTATTGGAAAGCTTCCTGTCTCAACACTTGTACCAGGAAATATGGCAAAGTGCAATAGTGTAAATCTTCATTTGCAAAGTTAAAGCACAAAGAAAAGGAACAGAAGCAGTCAAATTTCAACATGTTCAGTATACGTTTACTGAATGTACCATCATCAAAACATACATGCCACCAGTTTTATTTTTCCAGAAAAAAGGGTAGTGTTCTATGCAGGGCCGTCTTTACCTGGGGGTGCAAGAGGTGCGGGGCCCCAGGTGCCCGCTGCTTGAAGCCGCCTAAGCTCTTAACTATATAGGTAAAGGTAAAGGTACTCCTGCCCGTACGGGCCAGTCTTGCCAGACTCTAGGGTTGTGCGCTCATCTCACTCTATAGGCCGGGAGCCAGCGCTGTCCGCAGACACTTCCAAGTCACGTGGCCAGCGTGACAAGCTGCATCTGGCGAGCCAGCGCAACACACGGAACGCCGTTTACCTTCCCGCTGGTAAGCGGTCCCTATTTATCTACTTGCACCTGGGGTGCTTTCGAACTGCTAGGTTGGCAGGCGCTGGGACTGAACGACGGGAGCGCACCCCGCCACGGGGATTCTAACCGCCAACCATGCGATCGGCAAGTCCTAGGTGCTGAGGTTTTACCCACAGTGCCACCCGCGTCCCTCTTAACTATATACCTGTTATGAAATAATAAATAATTTTGATCAAGCTAGGAAAACAAAATTCATATATACCTAGGTATTACCGAAATACTCCCAGTAACCCCCTCGTGAAGATCAAGCCTGTTGCAACGATCAGGCTCACGCTCCATCTGCCATTCCCATGCTCCCTGGAAGTCCAGACCCATGGTTACAAGTTACAAGAAAGAAGATTCCAACTAAACCTCTTTCTGACACTAAGAGCAGTTCGACAGTGAAACAGTTTCCCTACACTGGTGTGGACCCCAGTCTTGCCCCCTATCAAATTCTGAAGAAATCAAGAGCAGTTCAATGTGTTTGTTGCCCAATGTTAACTCTATATGAGAGTAAGGGTGCCTGAATTTCCAAAGTTGTATTTGTGATTAGTCTGCTAGAAGGGGACACCAAACGTTAGGTGGCCCCCATTCTCATTGCCTGGCATGCAGGGTTGTCCTTCTGTGCCTTGTAAGGTATTGGCGATGGAAATCAGAAGGGGCAATGGGGCATCAAACACACAGAGTAAGGGAACAAATATTGGTATGCATTGCAAATAAATACATTAAACAGAAAACAGGCTATGACTGGATGCTTCCATTCTTTATTTTTGTAGCCATCTACATTTGAGTTTGCAGAATAATTTCTTTTCAAGGTGTTTTTGAGTGCTGATGCCAAAGAGTCATATAATCTATGGCAGAGTGTGAATTGTGCATTAAAACATTGGGGTGGAAGTGATCTCTTGGTTTTGCTTTTGTGTAGTGATCATGAGATCCAGTTTCGTTCATCTTAAGGTGTCTTCTTAGAGCCAAGCATCATCAGGCACCTTCTTACAAATATACGGCATTTGTAGATGACATTCTAATGCCATCCAGCAACCACCAACGCAATCAAAGCTCATTGCAGTGCAGTCATGGTTCAATTCATCATGTGGCGAATAGATATTCCAGTACCTGAAAAGAAAAGAAACAGCAGCACTGAGAAATCAAGATTGGATGTTTACTTCCTCACCCCCCCCCCCCGTGCCTTCTACCATTAAAAAAATGTTCATCTCTTTCTCTCTTAACATCTACCCACAATTGTGATGGATTTTTCTCCCCATATTTTAGAATTCTACCCATGTAAAAGAAGAAGAAGGAGAAGAACTGTGGGTCAAGACTGTCCTTCTTCTTCTTATATGAAGTGATTTCTCATAGGAAACTACAAAATAATAATAATGAGGTCTCCCTTTGGAAGGCTCTGTTACACACAAGAACTTGCATTCAATTTATTTAACAATTTTGGGCAGTATCCAATGCAGTTCTTCTGCTATTGCCAGGATTTCCATTTCTGCAACAGAACTGGCCCTCTCTCCTCTCCATATGTACCCACATCCTCCTCAGATCTGCTCTCTGTCATTTTGGGTGTTGGAGAGAGGGTTTTGGAAGAGGGATCCTTACTCTCTCATAGAAGAGTTAGCTCAGTAGGGATTGTTCCAAGCATATTAAAACCTTGTTAGATTTGCATCCGCCTTCATGCATCTCATCTCACATCCATCACCCACCCCATGCATGAGGAGAGCAATGACACTATACAGAAACAAACATAGCTAAATCTACAGCTGAAATACAAAATGTAATCTATAACCACAAAGCCATTATGGAGTTGATTGAAATGATATGATATCTCTCACATATATCTTATCTAAATCTTACATGCTGGTTCTATGTTTACTCTAATCAATTATCCATAGTTGATAAAAATATCACGCTGGCCCCAACTTATCGTCACTTCTAGTAAAGCCTTGCATTCTCCAGTGTCCATTGTATACCGAATCAAGTCCCACTACACAGATCTAACATTCTGTTGTAAATGTATTCTATAAGTCCCTATTTTTAGCTCTCCAGGAACCTTTTAAATTGTTGTTAATAATAATGGTTTAATAGGTGTTTTTTAAAACTCCCATGACATGTTTGGGTTGGATCTGACCTTTGATCAAGTCTAAGATCACATATAGCATTGGTTCCCAATTGGTGGACTCCATGTCGCCATTCACATAACAAAAACTGCTGCAGAGATATCAAAATGTTCAAAGGCAGGGTGGCCCATGGTTTGGCTTTTGAAAAACAAGGGGTCTGCAGTACTTAGCTAACTGGGAACCACTGGCATACAGGGTTTAAGTTCCCAGCTAGTATTATACAAGCCCACCACCCATTTGTAAAGTTTATGTCAGTGTTTGAAAAAGAAAAGGTTCTGACTTCCATTGACTCCTTCACCTGGTCCTTAGAGCCTAGTTGGCACAAAAGAGTATCTTTGCAGAATTCTGCTTTTATTCTTAAAAAAAGTCTTCTCCAACCACGACTGTCATCTTTTATACACACCAAACACAGCCAACTTTCTACCATCGAACCAATCCACACCACATACAATCAATGACCTCTCCATATGTACAGGCATATGTAGGTGAAAGGTTGCATGAGTCATGCAGCATTTCCCAATTCATTGTAGGCCTCTGACTCATGCCGACTCAGTTGCTTTTGTACTAAAAAAACAGCGGCCAATTTTAGGCCGTGACAGTTTACTCAATACCTTTGCCAAAACGGATTAGTGGTTGGTATTGGGTGCATCAATGGAGATGACTGTCATTGGATTTTGTTCCAGGAGAACTTGTAAAATTTAAAGCAGCCCTCTGTTAATCTAGTCTTGGTAATAATAATAATAATAATAATAATAATAATAATAATAAATTTTATTTATATCCCGCCCTCCCCAGCCGAAGCCGGGCTCAGGGAGGCTAACAACAGTAAAACAGTACAAAAGTACAGCATAACAACGTTCTAAAATCATTCATTATAAAATTAATTAATTCAAGCCACTGGCAACCATTGGGCCAGAGCTCCGTGAAGATTGCCGAGGGAGGGAGTCAGGCTGTGCCCTGGCCAAAGGCCTGGTGGAACAGCTCTGTCTTGCAGGCCCTGCGGAAAGATGTCAAGTCCCGCAGGGCCCTGGTCTCTTGTGACAGAGTGTTCCACCAGATCGGAGCCACAGCCGAAAAAGCCCTGGCTCTAGTTGAGGCCAGCCTAACTTCTCTGTGGCCTGGGACCTTCAAGATGTTTTTATTTGAAGACCGTAAGTTTCTCTGTGGGGCATACCAGGAGAGGCGGTCCCATAGGTACGAGGGTCCTAGGCCGTATAGGGCTTTAAAGGTTAAAACCAGCACCTTAAACCTGATCCTGTACTCCACCGGGAGCCAGTGCAGCTGGTATAGCACCGGGTGAATGTGATCTCGCAGCAAAGACCTCGTAAGGAGTCTCGCTGCAGCATTCTGCACCCGCTGGAGTTTCTGGGTCAGTCTCAAGGGCAGCCCCACGTAGAGCGAGTTACAATAATCCAGTCTGGAGGTGACCGTTGCGTGGATCACAGTGGCTAGGTCAGGGCGAGAGAGGTAAGAAGCCAACTGTTTAGCTTGGTGGAGATGGAAAAATGCCGCCTTTGTTATAGCTGTAATCTGCGCCTCCATGGAAAGGGAGGTGTCGAAGATTACACCCAAACTCTTAACGGACGGTGCTGGCACTAATTGCGCCCCCGCAAGAGATGGGAGTTGCCCCCCCCAATCCCATATCGCCCCGTCCCAGCCACAGGACCTCTGTCTTCGAAGGATTTAGCTTCAACCGGCTCCCACGTAACCATCCAGCCACAGCATCCAAACATCTGGTCAGTGTGTCTGGGGCCGAGTCAGGATGGCCATCCATCAACAGATAGAGTTGGGTGTCATCAGCATACTGATGGCAACCCAGCCCAAAACTCCGAACAAGCTGGGCAAGGGGGCGCATAAAGATGTTGAAAAGCATCGGGGAGAGTATCGCACCCTGAGGCACTCCACACACCAAGGAGTGGCGCGATGACAATTCCCCCCCCCAAGCGCCACCCTCTGTCCCCGACCAGAGAGAAACGAGCGCAGCCATTGAAGGACTGTGCCCTGAATCCCCACGTCGGCAAGGCGGTGGTCCAGAAGTTCATGATCGACCATGTCAAAAGCTGCTGACAGATCTAAAAGAATCAGCAGCCCCAACCTGCCTCGATCCAGCTGTCTACGAAGATCATCTGTTAGGGCAACCAGAGCCGTCTCAGTCCCATGACCAGCGCAGAAGCCGGACTGGAATGGATCCAGAGCCGATGTTTCATCCAGAAACCCACCAAGCTGTTCAGCAACTGCTCTCTCAATCACCTTACCCAGGAACGGAAGATTCGAAACCGGACGGTAATTGGAAAGATCTAAAGGATCTATGATGTTTTCTTTAAGAGCGGGCGCACCACTGCCTCCTCCAGTTCCCCTGGGAATGTCCCTGTGCCAAGGGACAAATTGATGATATCCCCCAGGAGGGCCCGCACCTCGTCTGGGCACACTCTAATCAGCCAAGACGGGCACGGGTCGAGAGGACAGGTGGTGGGCTTTCCAGCTCGGAGGAGTCTGTCCACATCGGCTGGGGATATCCGGTCGAAGTGGTCCAATACTGGACCCGAGGACAGTCGAGGGGCCTCCAGTTCCTTTATTGTATCCAAATTGGCAGGGAGGTCATGGTGGAGCAACAAGACCTTATCCGCAAAAAAAGCTCGCAAATGCCTCACAGCTGTGTGTCAAATTGTTATTTAAATTTGGCTGTCCCTCAAGGGACGTTAGAGACCTGATTATACTAAATAATTGCGCTGGGCGAGAGCTAGCGGATGCAATGGAGGCCGAGAAGTATGACTTCTTAGCAGCCTTCACCGCTATCTTGTAGGTTCTCATAAAAGCCCTATAAGATGTTCTTGAGGCTCCGTCACGGGCACCCCGCCATACTCGCTCTAGCCGTCTGAGGTCCCGCTTCATTTTCCAGAGCTCCTCGGTAAACCAGGGAGCCCGGTTTCTGCGGGGTCGCAGAGGGTGCTTAGGTGCGATCTCATCTATGGCTGCCAGGAGCTGGGTATTCCAGCCCTCAACAAGCTCAGTCAATGAGTCGCCAGGGGGAACAAGGTCCCGCAAGGCTTGGCGGAATCCATCAGGGTCCATCAGCCTCTGCAGGCGAGCCCAAATCGGCTCGCCACCTAAGCAGGGTGGGGGTGGAAAGTCAATCCTGGCTTTCAGAGCATAGTGATCAGACCATGGCACCTTCATCGAAGGAGACATGATCACATCTATACCTACGCCAAAGATCAAATCCAGCGTGTGCTTGATGTGTGGGGCCCGAAACAAAATGGGAGAGCCCTAGTGTTGCCATGGAAGACACCAGGTCCAGAGCCTGTCAGGAGAGAGTGGCATCAGCATGGATGTTAAAGTCCCCCAATACCAATAGGTTAGGGAACTCCAAGGCCCAGCCGGCCACCGCCTCCAATAGGCCTGACAGGGTGGCTGCTGGTGCGCTAGGTGGCTGGTACACCAGCCAGACAGCCAAGCTCTCCTCGGAGCCCCACACTAGGCCAACACATTCAATGCCGGGGATCGATGGCGATGGTAGAGCCCTGAAAGGACAATCTTCCCGGATTAATAATGCCACCCCTCCCCCCTGGCCCACAGTCCACGACTGGTGGAGGACGGAGAAACCCGGGGGCGCCATCTCTCGTAAGGTAACTGTTGCCCCTTTGCGCACCCAGGTCTCGGTCACACAAGCCAGGTCGACCCCCTGCGAGATAAAGAAATCTTGCAGGGTGGCGGTTTTATTGCCTATAGACCTGGCATTGCACAGCACCAGTGACGGAGGTGAGTAATCCTTGCTCACCCTACCCTTGTCCCTCGGGATGGGGCGCAGATTGGAAGGGGTACGAGCGTATCCATATCTCGATCCCCTTCGCCTATAACATCTGCCCCCACCGCCATACCTCCCTCGCCCCTCCACGGTAGCAATCCCAGGCCTCATAGTAGCCTCCATTGATGGCAATTAATGTTATTCTTTCGCAGCCTAAAACACTAAAACCTTAAAACAAAAAAAAAAACAACAACAAAAAAACAAAAGCAACCCAGAAAACAATAAAACAATACAAATAAAAACTGCAAAAATTACAAATTCATCAAAATCTAACAAATTCCCAAGCCCACCCAAACATCCATCCCAACCCCATATATAAAAAATCTAAAGGGAAAGGAAAATATTTAAAAAACCCATGTAAAAAGAACTCTGCACCCCTCCGGGTCCTCCTGGGCAGTAGCAGCATCAGTGGCAACAACCATCCTTGTGAGGCCCCACCCTGGGCCAGATAGTAAGTGGCAGGAGCAGTCCTTGTGAGGCCTGTCAGGCCCTCCCTGGGCCAGGTGGTAAGTGGCAAGAAGGAGCAGGGCCCTCAGGCACTCACACAGGGGAGTCCTCCTGGGCAGCAGAGCAGTCCTTTTGAGGCTTCAGGCCCCGCCCCAGGCCAGATGGTAAGTGGCAAGAGCAGGGCCCTCAGGCACTCACCACAGGGGAGTCTTCCTGGGTAGCAGAGCAGTCCTTGTGAGGCATCAGGCCCCGCCCCAGGCCAGATGGTAAGTGGCAAGAGCAGGGCCCTCAGGCACTCACCACAGGGGAGTCTTCCTGGGTAGCAGAGCAGTCCTTGTGAGGCATCAGGCCCTGCCCCAGGCCAGATGGTAAGTGTCAAGAGCAGGGCCCTCAGGCACTCACCACAGGGGAGTCTTCCTGGGCAGCAGAGCAGTCCTTGTGAGGCATCAGGCCCCACCCCAGGCCAGATGGTAAGTGTCAAGAGCAGGGCCCTCAGGCACTCACCACAGGGGAGTCTTCCTGGGCAGCAGAGCAGTCCTTGTGAGGCATCAGGCCCCACCCCAGGCCAGATGGTAAGTGGCAAGAGCAGGGCCCTCAGGCACTCACCACAGCCAGACCAGTTCACTGTTCTAATACCAAGCTGTGGATAAGTGGGAATTTACTCTGACCTTGTACATCCATCAGCACAGGTTGAAAAGAATTGTTAGATACTTAAAGGGAACCATGAACTGTCTTAAACTGCCAGCTGACAGCAAAAACTATTAGGAATCTGTCAGGGCTTCTTCAGTTGTGATTCCAGCTTTGCAGGGGTTAGAATAGATGACCACTGGTGTCTCATCCCTCTCTAAATTTCTATGTGTCTATGATTATATACAAGAGAGTGAGATTCATCTACCCTATCTTACACACTTACTTCATCTGCTCTTATTATTTTAGGTTTGAGATTGCTGGTTATTCAGATTGTCTAGCAGATAACTATAGAAATACTTTCCTAAAGAGAGTGTTGCTCAGCTTTAGGTTCCTGCAAGTCCTTTTGAAGCTGAGCTAATCAGCACAAACCATTTAAAAGCATGCCTTCAGCCTCTTCCAAATCACCACATTCACTAGGTTAGAGAAGCAGGAAGAGTAGCCTTCCTGCCTCTTCAACCTAGTGAGAAGCAGCAGCCGCTCATCTGGGCAATGATGTGGAGGAGTACATATGTAGGTCTTTGGTAGTAGAGAAAATTGCATGGCAAAATATATTTGGAGAGGGAAAGGATCAATTATGTAAACAGAATATGCAAGTTTTGGGAATTTATGCCATTAACAAATGTTGCTTCAAAAACTTACTGGAATTCAGGTGGTTTCCCTGATAGCCATTTCCAAACCTCTTCCTTGTCTTTAAAGAGTCCAGTCCAATAAAACTTTCTACGACTTTTTACTTCATGGTTTATAAAATACTAGAGTAGGAGTGGAGAGAAAGAAAAAAACAGAAAATCATCCCTATGAATGAGGAGCATCCCTAGACAATGTCCCTTTCTCTGGGAGACTATAGTCCTTTGCAGACATTGAACAGGCATAAAACAAACACATTTCAAAAGGAGCAGGTGTCACCACTGAAGGTCCAATCCATATTTTTTTGGGGAAGCAGTGATCAAAATTATACATAATATTCCAAGTATGGTATATGCACTATTGTCCCCCTGATCCAAATTATGATGATGGATGATGGAATCAATGAAGTATCCCAAAGAGGAAATATTGTAGTGAAGGGGAACTTCACATGCCCTCACCGAGACTGGCTACATATGTGTTTCAGTCACGACACAGAGTTAAAATTTCCAGATACTATAAATGACTTTGCCATAGAACAGTTGGTCTTGAAACCATCTAGTGGGACATTGACCTGTATAGCAAATACTTCAATTTCTGTATCCATGCTTGTTTGTTGGTTCCAGAGCTACTGGAATCAGTCTGGTTGTGGTATGCTTGATGGGTTGATGATGGGGTCTCACTCATGTCTGTGCCCTACAGCACCCCAGTAGCCTCTTCCTGGGCTAAGGGGCTGGGAGAGGGATATACCTTGCAAGCTCCTCTAGAATCATCTCCATGATACTCTCATGCCAGAGGGCTAGGGTGGTGAGGGAAGCCTTTTTTCTAAGCACTCAGTACATCTCAAAGAGCAGAGGAAGAATCTACAAGATTTCCCTCAAGTATCTACTCCTCCTCCTCCTTCAAGACCTCCTTCCTGACTACCAGTTTCATTCTATTAGAGCTCAGCAGCACCAAGAAACCTTATTGAGTCCCAGATGGTAGCAGCTCTCCCTGCCCCACCCACCTCTTGGCTTGACTGATGGACTTGCTGTCTTGGCTGCATACAGGTGGATAGGACCTTCTTAAATGACCCTTTGACTCAAGGAGATCCCCTACCTTTTTCAATACTTGGCTTTGATGCTCACCTGTTCTTCCTCTGTTTCTATAGAAATGAGTTTGGCGCCTTCCCTCTCACACTTTTTTTGGGATTCCAACCATGAGCGTAACTCAGCAGAAAACAGATAGAACGAATTTGAAAATATAACCCAGCCATCTTTCAAGTTTCTAGTAAGGATGTCTTTGAGTCAAGCCAGAGGAAGAAGGGGAAAAGAAAAAGAATTTACGAGGAACAAACTTTTATGCCTGTGCAGATTTCAATTATTTTTGTTAAGTTCATTTCTGTGGCCACATGATAACATATATTCATCTAGGAAGCTCAAAAAGATTAAAATAAGAGCAACATTAACTCTTCAACTGAATAATAATAATAATAATTTATTATTTATACCCCGCCCATCTGGCTGGGTTTCCCCAGCCACTCTGGGCGGCTTCCAACTGAATATTAAAAACAATACAGCATCAAACATTAAAAACTTCCCTAAAGAGGGCTGCCTTCAGATGACTTTTAAAAGTAAAATAGTTGTTTATTGCTTTGACATCTGCTGGGAGGGTGTTCCACAGGGCAGGTGCCACTACCGAGAAGGCTTTCTGCCTGGTTCCCTGTAACCTTACTTCTCGCAATGAGGGAACCGCTAGAAGGCCCTCGGCGCTGGATCTCAGTGTCCGGGCTGAACGATGGGGGTGGAGACGCTCCTTCAGGTATACTGGACCGAGGTCATTTAGGGCTTTAAAGGTCAGCACCAACACTTTGAATTGTGCTCAGAAACGTACTGGGAGCCAATGCAGATCTCTCAGAACCGGTGTTATGTGGTCCCGGCGGCCACTCCCAGTCACCAGTCTAGCTGCCGCATTCTGGATTAATTGCAGTTTCTGGGTCACCTTCAAAGGTAGCCCCACGTAGAGCGCGTTGCAGTAGTCCAAGCGGGAGATAACTAGAGCATGCACCACTCTGGCAAGACAGTCCGCGGGCAGGTAGGGTCTTAGCCTGCGTACCAGGTGGAGCTGGTAGACAGCTGCCCTGGACACAGAATTAACCTGTGCCTCCATGGACAGCTGTGAGTCCAAAATGACTCCCAGGCTGCGCACCTGGTCCTTCAGGGGCACAGTTACCCCATTCAGGACCAGGGAATCCCCCACACCCACCCGCCTCCTGTCCCCCCAAAACAGTACTTCTGTCTTGTCAGGATTCAACCTCAATCTGTTAGCCGCCATCCATCCTCCAACAGCCTCCAGGAGGATGTTATGGTCAATGGTCTCAAAGGCCGCTGAGAGATCCAGCAGAACTAGGAAACAGCTCTCACCTTTGTCCCTAGCCCTCCGGAGATCATCAACCAGCGCGACCAAGGCAGTTTCAGTCCCATGGTGAGGCCTGAATCCCGATTGGAAGGGATCCAAATGGTCCGCATCCTCCAGGCGTGCTTGGAGTTGTCTGGCAACCAACCACTCAATCACCTTGCCCAAGAATGGTAAATTTGAGACTGGGCGATAGTTGGCCAAATTGGCTGGGTCTAAAGATGTTTTTTTAAGAAGCGGTTTAATGACCGCCTCTTTCAGCGGGTCTGGGAAGGCTCCCTCACAGAGGGAAGCATTCACCACCCCACAGAGCCCATCGCCCAGCCCTTCCCGGCCCGCTTTTATCAGCCAGGATGGGCAAGGATCAAGGAGACAGGTGGTCGGTTTCACTTGTCCAAGCAGCCTGTCCACATCCTCAGAGGTAACAGATTGGAACTGATCCCATGTAACAGGACTAGACAGAACTCTAGCACTCTCCCACCCTGGCCCTGCTCCCACGGTGGAGTCTACCTCCTTCTGAATCTGAGCGACTTTATCTGCAAAAAACTTTGCAAAAGCATTGCAGGAGATCTTGGGGTCCCTACCAGGCCCCAGTGGTGCAGGTGGTTCCGATAGATTGCGAACCACCTGAAAAAGTCTCCTGCTGCTGTTTTCAGCAGATGCAATGGAGGCGGTGAAGAAGGCCCTCTTCGCCGTCGCCATTGCCACTTGGTAGGCTCGACGTTGAGCTCTAGCCCGTGTCCGGTCTGATTCAGAGTGAGTTTTCTGCCACCAGCGCTTTAGCCGTCTCAACGATTGTTTCATCACCCTCAGCTCCGGGGAAAACCATGGGGCTGTCCGGGCTCCATGCAATCGGAGAGGGCGCTTCAGAGCCAGACAGTCAATAGCCCTGGTTAACTCCGCATTCCAGTGGGCCACCAGGGAATCAGCTGAAAGGCCATCAACTTGGGATAAAACATCCCCTACCACTCTCTGGAAGCCAATTGGATCCATTAAGTGGCGGGGGCGGACCATCCAAATCGGTCCCACCTCCCTGCAGAGGGGAAGGGTCGCGGAGAAGTCCAGTTGCACCAGGAAGTGATCTGACCATGGCACTTCTTTTGTTTCGCTTTTAGTTAATGTCAGATCACCAACATCCGTAGAGGTAAACACCAAGTCTAAGGCATGTCCGCGGCTATGAGTTGGGCCAAACTTATTCAGGGACAGCCCCATGGAGGCCATGCTTTCCACGAAGTCCCGAGCGGCCCCTTGTACGGTCGTGTCGGCATGGATGTTAAAATCCCCCAGGACAACCAAGCTAGGTGTCTCCAGGAGCATATCCGCCACGACCTGAAGCAGCTCTGGCAGGGAATCCTTGGTGCAGCGGGGAGGTCGGTACACCAATAGGAATCCTGTACTGCCCCTATTGCCCAACTTCCAGAACATGCACTCAGAAAATTGGGTCTTCCCAATAGGATGCCTGGTGCAGACTAATGACTTTCTAAAAATCACTGCAACCCCCCCTCCCCGCCCACATGACCTGGGTTGCTGTGCGTAAGAGAAACCTGGTGGACAAGCAGCGGCAAGGACAGGCCCATCTGCCTCATTCAACCAGGTCTCTGCCACACATGCCAGGTCAAATCCTCCATCCACAATCAGGTCGTGGATGGCAGTGGTTTTATTCATCATTGACCTGGCATTGCACAGCAACACTTTCAGGTCATGTGGGTTTCCCTTGCTGATTCCAGGATCCTTCCGGTCAGGACCAGACCTGGAGACACGGATAGTCCTCAAACAACGACTAAACCTGCCTCCTCGGTAATGACATGGTCTGGTCTTAGCGTAACTCCTCCTCCGGCCCGTGATCACTGAAATCGGGTGTCCCAATACATTTCCTCCTGTGGAACCTGCCCCACCCAATCTATTGGCTGATGCCCACTCCCAGGCAGCCCTGACCCTTCCCCTTAAAAGGCAAAATACAAACTATATAATAACTTAATAGAATAATAAAAATAGAAGCACAGCAAGAAACAATAGTGCTAAAATTAAACTATTCCCCACTCTAACTAAATACTTAACCAACCGCAAACAGAAATAAAATTATAAAATTATAAAACATTATAAAAAACAACCACCACCATTTAAGGTGCAGCAAATTAAAAGCAGTTAAAACATTTAAAACCATTTTGTCACTTGCTGCAGGTAGCTGCTCAGGCCTCTGAACTGTAGTGGTGAGTGCAGGCTCCGCCCCCTAGGCCAGATGGAATTGGCAGGAGAGGGAGCGGTCCTCCCAACACTCACGCAGGCAGCAACAGCAGCAGTGTCCCGGAGGCCTTGATAGAGGCCCTCAAGCTGTGGCGATGGCCTCTAAAGTGTAGTGGTGAGTGCAGGCTCCGCCCCCTAGGCCAGATGGAGTTGGCAGGAAAGGGAACTGAAGGAATTGGTTTCCAAAACCCAAAAACTGACTGTGCAGACAGTTTTTAAACTGCACCAAAATCCCTATTTTTCCTTAGCTAAAATGCATAAACTCAAGTAAATCCATAACAAGAACAAAGCTCTCTCCCTTATCAGTCCTTGGCGGCAATGAATGACCTTGCCAAGTTCCAGTACAGCAGGGATGATGCGTATGTGCTTTATCTTATGTGCTGACCACAAAGACGCACAGACCCAATCTGGGAACAGCGCCAGAGCGTGTTCCCGCAGATGATGACCTATTCTCCCAGATAAGAGTAGGAAGAGGAAGATCCTTTTATGGTCAGAAGTGCAGGAAGGAAGATCCTTTTATGGTTGAGAGTACCAGTGCAGGAACATATGTGATGTCAACCTGTGTACGTAGGCTGACGTGGTTGGGCTCCTAGGGGAGGAGTGAGAGGGTGCCTGGAGGATATATAAACTGCATGAAACCTGTCATTTCTTTGGACTTGCTATGGACTTCTACTATCCGGAGAGCAGAATAAACTCTTTCTTTGAATCAACCTCAGGTGTCATTTGACTTCCTTCCTCCTGTCCCGGAGCAACGCAGACCCAATCGGTGAATTCCAATAAGGTTACACAACCACTTCATGATGCTGCAGGAAATACCCAGGGGAGGGGGCATAGCTGGAAAAGGGAGCACAGTGAAAAAACTTTTATAAGAGGGAATAGACAAAAGATGCATGTTCCTTCACAGGCCTTATCTGAACCCCAGGGGCCTCACCCACTTGTTTCCACCTGGATACTCAGGGCAGCATCAGGGCAGACTTGAAGGTTGGGAAGAGGGAGTAGCTGTGGTTTATCAAAATTCTCTTTCTCTCTCTAGGCTAACTGTCCAGTTGCGGAGGTGGGGAGGGCAATCTAGAGTGTGTATTCCTGACATCCTTTTTATATTGACATTAGAAATATTGTTGTCGGAAATAAGGAAAGACAAAGAGATCATAGGAATAACATTGGGGAAAGAGGTTTGTAAGATCAGGGCCTTTGCAGATGATAGTTCGTTAACAACAGAAGAACCAGAAGCAAGTATCGCTAAAGCTATAAATATAACATATGACTTTGGCAAGGTGTCTGGCTTTAAAATGAATATGGAAAAGACAAAACTTAGGTAAAAAATATGCAAGAACAAGAGCAAAAAGAACTTCAGGAAAAGGTTCGCTTACAGATTGTTAAGAAAGCAAAATATTTCGTTATAGATCTAACTATGAAGAATATTAATCTGTACAAAAATAATTATGAGAAAGTTTGGAAAGGAATAAGGAAAGGTTTCGAAACCTAGAGTAGATTAACGTTATTAATATGGGGAAGAGTCTACATAATTAAAATGAATGTCCTGCCGAAAATGAAATATTTGTTCCAAATGATACCAATTATAAATAAAGAGAATTGCTTTGAAGAATGGAGGAAAGATATAACGAGATTCGTATGGCAAGGAAAAAAACCACGGATAAAATATAAATTATTGACAGAAAGAAAGGAAAGGGGAGGGTTAGCATTGCCAAATCTAAAATTATATTATGAAGCAGAATGTTTAATTTGGGTAAGACACTGGATTAGATTGGAAAAAAATAAAATATTGGGTCTTGAAAGCTTTAATAATAGACACAGATGGCATGCGTATTATGAGAAAGTAAAAGTCAATAAAGAATTCACAAGTCATATATTAAGAGGTGCATTATATAAAGTTTGGAACAAATATAAATTATATCTGGAACCACAGAAACCTTGGTGGCTATCACCGCTGGAGGCATATGATATCAAAAAATTGAATATGAGGACAAATTGGCCAACATATAGACTATTATTGGAAGAGGAACAAGGGAAACTCAGATTAAAATCCTATGAAGAGATACAGCAATTTGAAGTTGACAGAGGGCAGTATATTCAACTTAGAAGTATATTCAACTCAGATCAAAAGAAAGGATTTGCAAAAGAGGATTTGAAATTTAACGTCACAGTGACACAGAATAACAAGAAATTGTTATACAAAACATATAATCTTTTATTGGACTGGGAATTGATGGAGGAAGAAGTGAAAGAAACGATGGTTAAATGTTCTCAGGATCTCGGACATACTATCTATCTAGAGCAATGGGAGAAACTCTGGCGA
Source organism: Podarcis muralis (assembly GCF_964188315.1). Lineage (NCBI taxonomy): Eukaryota > Metazoa > Chordata > Lepidosauria > Squamata > Lacertidae > Podarcis > Podarcis muralis. Next base: position 3,066,031 of record NC_135663.1, read on the forward strand.
GAGGATATATGATTTACTGCCTCATATACAATTAAAGAAATTTTTGTAAAGATGTTCTATAGGTGGTACTTAACGCCAGTTAAGTTGCCAAAGATATACAGTGGTACCTCAGGTTATATACGCTTCAGGTTACATACTCCTCTAACCCAGAAATAGTGCTTCAGGTTAAGAACTTTGCTTCAGGATGAGAACAGAAATCGTGCGGCGGCGGCATGGCGGCATCAGGAGCCCCATTAGCTAAAGTGGTGCTTCAGGTTAAGAACAGTTTCAGGTTAAGTACGGACCTCCAGAATGAATTAATTACTTAACCTGAGGTACCACTGTATCATATTTTTCACACTTTTCCCCTCCTAAAAAGTAAGGGGAAATGTGTGTGCGTCTTATGGGGCAAATGCAGGGGGGAGGCTCTGTCAGCGCTCCATTTAAAGAGCCACATGGAGCATGTGTGCGGCTCTTGGGGGCTTTTCCCCGAGGAGGAGATGCTCTGTGCGCTCTTTAAAGGGAGCGCGGCTCTTCGGGGAGTCTTAGCCACGCGCAGCTTCTTCCGGGCAGGGGATGAAGGCTCCCCTTGCCCGGGAGAGGCTGCGCGTGGCTAAAGAAGAAGCCCTGTGTTTTGATTTGAGACATGATATCCAATCACAGGACATTTCAGGATTTGGGCTATTGCCATTGGCCCTTAAACTCTCAGTTATGATTCTCAGCTTGGGAGTTTAGACAACCAATCATATTGAGAGTGACAGTGGTCCAGGACTTCAGAAATGTATATAAGCAGTTGCTTTGCCCCTGTTGTCCAGTTCTGTTAGTTTAACAAAGGTTCTTGCTGTTATCACTGGGTCTTGCTTGGTGGGAACCCAACTAAAATCATTACCTATTTAGGAAGTGTTTCCAGTGAAGGAGAGCCCACCTTAGAGACCTGTGCAGATAAATGGAGGACCCTATTGTGACCTAGCTTTGGCGGTCTGAGGACTTGTTGTGGCACCAGAACAGGCCTGTGGGTAGAGAGAGGGTTGCTATTGTCCACAGGTATTCTAACCCATATGCCAATGAGCCAATTCACTGTGTGATTGGCCGCGAGGGCTTCTTTCTGATGATGGGCTTGTGAAACAAAGAGAGATTTTGCTGTTGCACCAATCACCCCACTGCCCAGCAATCTCTCTGACCAAGTTGGCGGAAGTTGCCTTGGAAGTGCTTTCAAGAATCTCTCTCCCATGGGTGAATATAATAAAGGACAGGTCTTTTAGCTGACCTGTTTTGATTGTCTCTGCTACAGCAAAAATGATGAAGTCTTTTCTTTCCTCACCATAGAAGCTAAATCAATTCAGCAGATCAGGAAAGCTGAACTAAATATCTCTGACGTTTCTCTAGGGTGGCTGGGTGCAAAGAAGGGCAGCACTCTGCTCTGGCTCTAAGAGTTTTCACCTAGAGGTGGGGCATTCAGCTGGTGCGGAATCAGGGCAGGATCCCACTGTGATACAATTCTTCAGCATTGTAGGGTAGCTTACCAATTTCCTTTTGCAGTTGATCATTTCTGTTTTCAAGAAACCGCACTTTCTCTGATATGTTTTGAGCTGCAGCAAGTATTTGTAAGTCTAAAAGATATGAAACAGTTTAAAACAGGAATATCTGAAATAACAATCTGCAAATATTAAGAAACCATTTCCAAACATTTTAAAACACTCTAGTGTGAAACACGAAACAGAGCTCCAGGATGGGGTGCTTATGAATATGAGGACAGACTTGATTCTCTGTGGCTGAGATCACCAATGGAAAGCCTCAGAAGAATCCTGCAGCTGGATCAGACCAAAGGCCCATGCAATCCACTATCCTATATACCCAGTAAAAGTGGCTCATGAAGTATCTCTAATGTTCCTATCCTATGTCCTACTTTTCTGCGGGGAATCACAGGGTCACAAAACAATTCCCGCCTCGAGTCCCACAGTAAAGCCAAATATGCAAAGAATATTTTGCAGTTTTCAATTATGCTATCTGAGATCTAAGAAAATAGAGGTGGACAAACTCTTTTATTGATGAATACTGAGTTGCATTCCACATAGAGCTAAGAGGGTCATTATGTCAGTGCAAGGATTTCTCCTTGTGCAATGCAATCTTCCGCCCCTTTCCCTCCAATCCCCCACCCTGCAGAGCAGCTTTGGTGATGGCATGCAGGGAGAAGTGGGGACAAAGTTCCCTTGTGCCAGTGCTAAAATTTTACAGTAGTATAAACACTGTGAATTGCAGTGTGACAGGGGAGGACAGCATTTCTAGTGGGAAGATGTGAGAATTACAACCGTCTGCTTTTCTTCCTGCTGAGAAATGAAAATATGTATTGCTCACACAATATGAATCCCAAATTGAATTACAGGAATTGAAGTCTGTATAAATTAAACATGTTCTAGCAAAAGTGAGGATGTGTAAATAAAATGCTTACCATCCTTGTCCTCATAGAATTTATCAGTCCCAACAACAAAGTTTCGAATCATGTTCATTGCCATTTCAATCTCCACTCTTTTTTTCATTTCCTTCTGATCTAAGGAGGAGGTAGGTAGAAAAGAAATGAAGAAATTGTGTTCAAACTTAGTAGTCTGATGAGCTGGGGGAGGGGATACTTGGTTTCAAACTGCTTTTAATATTTTTAATATTTTCTGCTCCCAGCCCTTATATTGATGTTTCCTGTCCCTTGATTGTGGCTGGCTGCCCTGGTGCTCTGAAATCCTGTTTCCATTTGGCCTGTTGCTTCTGTCATCAGATGGTTGGCCTTCCTTTGAAAGCTTTCGATTTTTAAGTGTCTAGATACACCTGTCCTCTTTGTCCTACAGAGTGGGATTTGACAAGCTGCCTCATGCCCTGCAGTATGCTTAAAATATGCAAATTCTTGGATCATTAAGTTCCCTCCCTCCGAACTTTGCTTACTTTGGAGTGCCATGTAAAAATGAATTTGCTTGGCAAATAGGTCATGTGATCATTTTTCCAGTGCTATTTTTCTAAAAAAAAGAGGCACTGGAACTCACCTTGAATATCTCCCTTGTTCTCTTAGATTGGCAACAGAGCCCACCTGAGAGGGGCTGGAACTGAGTCCTGATGAATTCCGATTGAAAATAGCCCTGCATATATCTCAATATTTAGGTAGGCTCTGGACTCACCCACTTTGGCCATGGCCTTATCCTCTGCAGCCTGTATTCCCCAAGCACTTTCCTTCAGGGGACTGGAGCCCTAGAAGAGGGCAGGGTGGCGTGGACCAGGAATGAGGGCTCTCTCCCAGTAAATGAGGATTAGTTGGGAAAGGAGTAGAGAATGGCAACTGGGAAAGGGAATTGTCCAGGGTGTTCCAGGGACTTGTGTTAGCCTAGGCATTTATTCCAAGTGCTGGAACTCACTTATTCAGGGAGAACAAAACAGTGCCATTGCTCTCAATGGGTGACAGCTGTAACTCCCTCCATTATATCAAACAGAGATGAAAGGGATAAAAGGAAGGTGGATCCTGCCATCTCTTTTTGGAAATGCTGTTGGCATTGAAGGAAAGCCTGTGACATTAATTGAAAGGATGCTAATTATGTACTTACATAGAAGGAAAATCAGGAGTGTCATGGCAGTGAGGATGAAAATCTCAAGTATGACAAATCTTTCACCCGTTGGAGATGTGATGAAAGCAACCATGCTCTGAAAACCAGATGCTAGAAGAAAGAAAATTCTGCTTTAACCATCAGTAACCAACATACCATTCCCAGCCCAGGAAAAAGGGTTCCATATGCTGTGGCAGCCATCAGCCAGAGACAGTCCATTGTTCAGGGGGTGGGCCCTTGGGAGGATAAGCAGGTGGAGGAAGCAAAGCGAGATGCCTTGCTGCTTGAGGAAACTTTTCTGACCAATTTCTGGATCAGAAAACAGTAGCGTCTGGTACTAAATGATTTTCTGCTCCCCAAACAAATGACAAGATGCTCCCTCTGTGCACATAATGCCACATACAGAAGCTGGGCTGGGCTGGCCATTGGCTGATATTTCGATGCTGCGGATGGGACAGCAGACTAACTGAGAAGGTGCATCGCAGCTTGTGTGGTCTACCCATCTCTACCCACCTCAGCACCTGCTACTTAAGGCAACTGCCTCATTCTGCCTAATGGTGGAGACATTCCTAGCTGCACACAGTAAAGGATCACCACAGCCAGCAGCAAAGAGTGGGCTGAATCCTGGGGTTTCTGTGGGGCTTCGTGGATCTCTAGCACCCAAAGAGCTGTGTGGGCTTTTCTCTGCACTCCTCCCTAGCACAACATGACTGGTTCCACTCCCTGCCTGTCTCTCCATCAACTTCCCTTTCCCATGCCTTCCTCTACTTTATGAGAAACCTCATCCCATATGACTGTGCTGTATACAGACCACCAGTTTCATCTGCTGCTGCTGTTGCTGTTGCTGAATCCTTTCTGGGTGCTTCATTATCTATGGACTCTGCACCCTTTTCGGGTGTTGGCATCTCCACCTTTTCAGTTTTGTCTGTGAAACAACAAGCCATTATAACATGGAGGATCAGAGTATGAACACATTCGTTGGAGCATAAGTCTTTTGTTGTCCTGCACTTAATCATCCTATTACAAGAACATAATTATAAAAGTAGATACACATGTAGAAATGTAAATGTTTGCATTATTATAAAAGATGCAGGAGGAAATGACCAACAATAGGACCCACAAAGGGGAGGAGGGAAGTCCAGGAAATTCTCTGGAATCGTGTTTTTATATTGTATGTTGATATGTGATTGTAAAATTTTAATTTGAAAAACCAAATAAATAAATTTACAGAAAACAAAAGTTGGACCTGGAAAAGAAGCAGACGGAAGCTGTGCATTTCTTGTGCATTCCTTTACTTTATGAGAAACCTCATCCCATATGACTGCGCTGTATACACACCATCAGTTATAGTTGCAGGTTGTTCTGCCTTCGCTGGGGCTTCTGCTGGTGCTTCTGCTGGTGCTTCTGCTGGTGCTGTACGCTTTGTGGGGTTTTTGGGCTTTGCAGGCTTTGCGGGTGCTGGCTTCTCCATCCTCTCAGTTTTGTCTGTGAAGCAACAATCTAGAATCAGATAAAAACAAATGGAGAATAAGACTATGAGCACATTAGGTAGAAAGCAGCCTCTATCAGTATTAGACAATCCTTTCCCATGAATACATTGTTCTGTCCAATATAACTGAAATGTCTTTCTCTTTTCCTTTTGTTGGATCAATCTCAGTTTTAAACCAAAAGAGATGTTCCCTATGGATTCCAAGACATTTTAAAAAATGGTTTAAGTAATATAGCACATTCTCATTTTGCATCCTATTCCTCTCTAAACTCCTGGACATCTAGTTTACAGGGCTCCAGTAAGATGTTCACCATTTAATAGATAATGTGGGATCTATTAGGGAAGTTTTAATGTATGGTGTTTTATTCTGTTTTTAATCCATTGGGAGCCTTCCAGAGTGCCTGGGTAAACTCAACCAGATGGGCAGGGTATAAATAATAAATTACTAATATTATTGTCTATGAGGTCTTCAGATGTTCCTGGGTGCCAATTCCCTCCATCACAGGCATCATGGTCAATGGTTGGGGATGACGGGAGTTGTGGACCAGTAACATCTGGAGGGCCACATGTTCCCCACCCTTTAAGGAAGGTATATACATTTAATCATATAACTACCTCCTGATCATCAGAAAAGATGGAGTACTAGATCTGGTCTCAGTTGGATGCATGTAAATCCAATTGAGTCTAGCAAGACTTTGGAGACCATGAGTTGGACCTGGAAAAGAAGTAGAGGGGAAGCTGTTACCCAGGCTCCCCAAGTGTGCCACTTTATTTTCTTTTTGCAAAGACCCAGCCTGACATCTGATGCTGTGGGTTAAAGAAAGAAAGAAGAGGACTGCAGTGTAATCCTATTTCGAAGCCACCTGAGTGAGCAAATGATTTTTCCAAACGCTTGTATTTTCTGGATCATGATCTGGATCTGGATTGACAAACTGGGCCCATGAATCATAGCAGCACACCTGTATTGCCGGGGAATAAAACAGAATGTGCTGCTCCTGTTTTGCAATGCAGCTGGAGCTTTAATATAAGGGACATGGCTGTTTGAGAAGAAGTGAAAGGAACATCATGGCTTGGCCAGCTATCAAGCACCTGCCTGCATGGGGGAAGGAAGGAGGAAGCAGTTGTCTGGGAACAAGGAAATTAACCTTACTATGACTGAACCACAGAGATAAAGAATGCAAATGAAGGCTCATGTCCACATGTGTCGACTCCCAAGCCAGATCAAAGAATGGGAAAGGAATTACGTCATGAATTACATCTGTTGCCAGCTTGGCATGAGACCTACTCTATGGTCTATATAAGGGCCAGCAGCTGAAGGAGACAGGGAGATCTTGATACATTGTTCTATGCTCCATTCCAGAATGTGAAGAGAACGACCACCTGCCAGTCTGAAGTGTCCCAAATAATCCTTACAGATCTCCATTGGCTGGGGAGACATGAAGAACTGAACCTATTCTATCTGTATTATGACTATTGTTGCCTACGATCTTTTGATTATTGGTTATATTGCTAGCTTTCTAGTTTATTCCAGTTGCTGTTGGCTTTATATTAGACTCTATTCTACGTTGCTGATCAATTTCTTTGTAATGTTTACCAATTAGTTGAAGTTTTTCTCTGTCTAAGAGTCTCCGTCCAGTGGAATCCAAAGAACCTCTTGTTTGCCTGATGGTTGCTATTGGCCAAACAGCCAGTAGGGGGCAATGGCAAGACAGCAAAAGTACACAGCCCTAGAATGTTCCACCACTCAATTTCATTGGATGACCCTGAGTTCTAGTATTCAAAAGAGAAAAACCATTTGTAGTTTATAAAAGCTCCTTCTCATTTAGCCTCTTAGTGACCTTTTGGCCTTGGACTGAGACCCTGTAAATATCACAGCTTGCAAGGAAAGTGTTCCACCTATCAGACCTCTTTCTGTTTGGATACCTTGGTGTCGTCATGGAACAATCTTTTCTCTAATTTCTTCTTAAAGTTCTTCTTCTTAATCCTCCCACTGGCTAACAACCACCTCCCTTGTGATGTCAGGCATTCCATAACTCCTCCCATTAAGGCTGTACCATTTCCTGATTGGCTGCTCTTTATATCCAATCAGCATTCCACATAAAGTATTAACCCAGGGAAATGTTTATTTCAGATTTATTATACTACTTATTTTTCCCCAAAAGTTATTAGTTTTATTTTTTTATTTAGGCTGGGTACATACTTTACCTTCAAAGCATATCCCTCAGAAGAATCCTTACTCTTCATAAACTCTGCTAGTAGTATTGGAAAGCTTCCTTTCTCGAAGACTGGAAGAAATTTAAAGACTATTTGCAGAAATACTGTAAAATTAATGAATGTTAAAATGATGTTGGATTGAAAATAAGTGGTATTGGTATTAAGATTAATAAGAATATGTAAATATGGATTGATAATGAATGAAAATATATAGTTATAATAGGTTAAGATATAGAGTAAAGATGGTTGAAAGAGGGTAAGGATTTGCTGAAATGTCTTTGTGAATGGGAATACAAAAAGGGGATGTGAGAGGAGGTCAAGGAAACAAGTAAATGAGTCCAAAGATATTGAAAAATGGATATTTTTTCTTTTTAAATTTCTTTTTCAACTGCCTGTTTCCCCCCCCCTGCATTTTGTACCCTTTTTTATTCTTTTTTCTATGTGTGTTTTTTCTTAGTCCGTTAACTGTTGTTATAATTTTAGTTTGTTAATTGTTGTTATAATTTTTTTCTATTTTGTAAACTTACGTTTTTTATTTTGTAAAACTTGAATAAATATCTTTTTTTAAAAAAAGGAAAGCTTCCTTTCTCAACACTTGTACCAGGAAATATGGCAAAGTACATTAGTGTAAGGGACGCTGGTGGCACTGTGGTCTAAACCACAGAGCCTAGGGCTTGCCGATCAGAAGGTTGGCAGTTCGAATCCCTGTGACAGGGTGAGCTCCCGTTGCTCGGTCCCTGCTCCTGCCAACCTAGCAGTTCGAAAGCACGTCAAGTGCAAGTAGTTAAATAGGTTCCACTCTGGCAGGAAGGTAAACGATGTTTCCGTGCGCAGCTCTGGATCACCAGAAGCAGCTTAGTCATGTTGGCCACATGACCCGGAAGCTGTCTGCGGACAAACGCCGGCTTTCTCGGCCTATAGAGCGAGATGAGTGCGGCAACCCCAGAGTCGTCCACGACTGGACCTAATGATCAGGAGTCCCTTTACCTTTACCTTTACATTAGTGTAAATCTTCATTTGCAAAGTTAAAGCACAAAGAAAAGGAACAGAAGCAGTTAAATTTCAACATGTTCGGTATACGTTTACTAAATGTATCATCATCAAAACTTACATGCCACCAGTACTATTTTTCCAGAAAAAACTGTTTCCAGAAAACTGACCTTGTACACTTCCCTTGCTTTCTCATAATGGTGTCTGCCTGAGAGGTGTCAGAACTGAGTTCCAGTGAGTTCCAAATGGAAAGAAGCCCTGCATGCAGCTGACCTTCAACCAATGGCAACTCATAGAGAACTGTACTTGGATAGAAAGATAGATCTGCACAATCTCTTAATTGGACTCTGATAAGCTTCATATACTAGAAATCCCTCATCACTACGTACACTTGTTTGTGTATCTGAAGAAGTGTGCATGCACACAAAAGCTCATACCAAGAACTAACTTAGTTGGTCTTTAAGGTGCTACTGGAAGGAATTTTTTTGTTTTGACCATGGCAGACCAACATGGCTACCTATCTGTAACTTGTTTCTCTTGTTGTCCATTGTGTTTTTTTATGAGCCTCTTGGGCTTGCTGATCAGAAGGTCAGCGGTTCGAATCCCTGCGAAAGGGTGATCTCCCATTGCTCTGTACCAGCTCCTGCCAGCCTAGCAGTTCAAAAGCATGCCAGTGTTTTTGGAGAGGTAACCGCTGTCAGCTGGAACTTGAAGTTTTTCTTTGCTGGATCGCATTGGAGCATTTACCCGGTGACTTGATCTCAGCCCCCCCTCCGCTACCTTCAAAGCAGCTGGGGACCAAGAGAGACATCGTGTTTCAGGTTGAAGGACCCCTAGGAGCTTAAAGAGATCCCTTTAGGTTTTTAGGGGTGCACTTTGCCTTAGCGCTTCCCCTAACCTTCTTGCAAAGATTGGGCCTGTCGGAATGATCAGGCTCACGCTCCCTGCACCATTCACGCAGCACCCGGAAGTCCAAATCCATGGCTTCAAGTTACAAGAAAGGAGATTCCAACTAAACACCTTTCTGATACTAAGAGCGGTTTGACAGTGGAACAGTTTCCATGGGAGGTTGTGGACTCCTTTAATGGAGCTTTTTAAGCAGAGCTTAGATGGCAATCTGTCGTGGAGGCTTCAATTTGAGATTCCTGCATTGCAGAGGGTTGGACTACATGACCCTCTGAGTCCCTTCCAACTCTACAATCCTATGATTCTCTCAAGCATGTGGTAAAGCCACATGACAGGAAGGAATCCACCCAGAAGTTCTGAAAGCCAGCTTCTGTTCTTCCTTCATGAAACACCTCCACAACCTCCTCTTTCGGTGTTGGGAACCAGGATCCATGGCACAAGCCACAAGAATCATATATACTACCAAGATTATATCATTTTGTCAATAAATTATTAAAATATCAGTTCTTTATGCTCCTTGGCTGGGTATGCAGGACAGATTGAAGCAACCACAAACACTTCCAGATATCAATCATGCAAGACGTGGCAGGACAGGTCCCCGGCTTGGCTCCCAGCTTGGCTCCAAGCTATTCACACCTTGTAAGGGTGTGATTCAGAACAGCAGAATCTAATAGGTTACTTAACTCAGTTGACGGCCACTTTGCATAGGAGCCAACTCCTAGGGCACAGAGGTCCCTTGGCCTTCTGATCATCCTGTGATCAGTTATGCAGGTGGAGCTTATCTGCTCCGCCCTCAATATTTTCTTCAAGTTGGCACCCCTGCTACCATGAATGCCATTATAGCAGCAGCACATGCTGCCAGTGCTGTGCCCACACTGGTGTGGGCCCCAGTCATGCCCCCTGCCAAGTTCTGAAGAAATCAAGAGCAGTTCAAGGTGTTTGTTGCCCAATATTAGCTCTATATGAGAGTAAGGGTGCCTGAATTTCCAAAGTTGTATTTGTGATTAGTCTGCTAGAAGGAGACACCAAACGTTAGGTGGCCCCCATTCTCACTGCCTGGCATGCATGGTTGTCCTTCTGTGCCTTGTAAGGTAGCGACCATGGAGATCTGAAGGGGCAATGGGCATCAAACACACAGAGTAAGGAAACAAATATTGCTATGCATTGGAAATAAATACAATAATCAGAAAACAGACTATGATTGGATCCTTCCGTTTTTTATTTTTGTAGCCATCTACGTCTGAGCTTGCAGAATAAGGTATTTTCAATGTGATTTTGAGGGCTGATGCCAGAGAGTCCCATAACCTAGATGGCAGTGTGGATTGTGCATTAAAACAGTGGTGTGGGAGTGATCTGTTGGTTTTGCTTTTGTGTAGAAATCATGGGATACAGTTTCATTCATCTTAAGGTGTCTTCTTAGAGCCAAGCATCATCAGGCCCCTTCTTACAAATATACTGTTTTTGTAGATCACAGTCTAATGCATTCCAGCAGTTTTCGTAGTAGCAATCAAAGGTCATCGCACCACAGTTGTGGTTCTCTTTATAACTTGGCTCATAGTAATTCCAGTAGCTGAAAAGAAAAGAAACAGCAGCACTAATGAATCAAAATTGGATGTCTACCTCACTGGCTCCCCATGCCTTCTACCATTAAAAAGATGTCCAACGCTTTCTCTCTTAACAGCCACCCACAATTGGGATTTTTTTCTCTCCTCAGATTTTGGAATTCTAACCATGTAAAAAAAGCTGTGGTTTAAGACTGTATGTGAGGTGTGATACATAAGTAGCAGTCAAGTACAACATTCCTTCTTTTCCTACAGTGGACATGTGATGGGATGTTTGGTCCAGCCAGTCAAAAACTTCCTGTTTCCTCCTGTACTGGGACATACGTCCTTTTGCATGTGACTAGAGGTGGGCATGTCCTTACCTGTCCAGGTAACAAAAGGTCCAGGCACGCAGCACACACACACTCTTTTTTTGGCTTCCTCCTTTGTTGGACAAGGAGCTTTTTAGCTAGAGATGCTCTGTTGCTTTCAGCCAACAGAGGACAAAGGGATCTATCTCCATATGGGATAGTTCTGCATGTATATGCTTTGTAACTAAATCTGCCTACAGGGATCCAGCTGTGAATTGATGATGCTGTGAGTAAACTTCCTTTATTGACTTTAAATAATATTTTTGTTTGTTTATTCTTTTATAAGGGATATAAGGGGTCTTACCAGGAACATACAATTCAATTCTGAATTGTATGCTATTGAGAGGCTTAAGCAAAGCCTGCAACCAGGTACCTGCTGTGTGTTAAAAGGAGAATGTAAAACTCTGCAAACATGAATTTGACCAACTGCAGTAGGCAATGGAAGACAGGAGTGCCTGGGGTCACGAAGAGTCGGACACGACTAAAAGACTAAACAACAACAACAAAACTCTGCATAGTTATATAACGTGCTAGCGCACGTGAGGAATGATATTAATAAACAATATATCCTCTACAGCCTCCCTGAACATTCCCACATTCTAACCATTAAAAAAACCCCACAGCAACAACTTTGGGTCAAGACTGTCTGTTTTCTTCTCATATGGAGTTATTCCTCATAGGAAACTGCAAAAAAAAGTGAGGGTGCCAGTATGGAAGGCTCTTTGGTACACACAAAAACTTTCATTCAATTTATTTAACAATTTTGGGCAGTATCCAATGCAGTACTTCCATTTCTGCAACAGAACTGCCATTCTCTCCACTCCATATGTACCCACTTGTTCATAAACTGCCAGCTGCCAGAAACTCAAACTATTAGGAATCTGTCAGGGATTCTTCAGTTGTGATTCCTGTTTTGCAGGGGGTTTGACTAGAATTCAGTGTTTCCCAACCTTGTGCCTCCAGCTGTTTTTGGCCTACAATTCCCATCATCCCTTGCCACTGGTCTTGCTAGTCAGGGATGATGGGAGTTGTAGGCCAAAAACATCTGGAGGCACAAGGTTGGGAAACACTGGACTAGATGACCCTTGGGTGTCTCATCCAACTCTAAATTTCTATGTGTTTATGATTCTATTCAAGAGAGTGAGATTCATCTACCCTATCTTGCACACTTACTTCATCTGCTCCTGTTATTTTAGGTTAGAGATTGCTGGTTATTCAGATTGTTTAGCAGGTAACTGCAGAAATCCTTTCCTAAAGAGAGGGTAGCTCAGCTTTACGTTCTTGTTAGTCCTTTTGAAGCTGAGCTAATCAGCGCAAACCATTTAAAAGGATGCCTTCAGCCTCTTCCAAATCACTGCATTCACTATGTTAGAGAAGCAAGAATAGCCTTCCTGCCTCTCCACCCTTGTGAGAAGAAGCAGGCACTCATCTGGATAATGATGTGGAGGAGTATATATGTAGATCTTTGGTAATAGAGAAAAGTGCATGGCAAAATATATTTGGAGAGGGAAAGGATCAATTATGTAAACAAAACCTGCAGCTTTTTGGAATGCATGCCATTAACAAATGTTTCTTCAAAAACTTACTGGACTGCAGCCTCCATTCCTGACAGCCACGACCATTTATTTCCCTTGTTTTTAAAGACTCCAATCCAAAAAATCATTTTACGGTGTTTTACTTCCTTGTTTATAAAATACTAGGGTGGGGAAAAAGAAAAACAGAAAATCTTCAGTAGGAATGAGAAGCCAGGCCCTTCTCTAAAAGCCTTTCTAGACAATGTCCCTTTCTCTGGGAGACTGCAGCCCTTTACCAACATTCAGCAGGCATAAAACAAACACATTTCAAAAGGAGCAGGTGTCAGCTTTGAAGACCCAATCCACATTTTTTTGGGGGAAGCAGTGATCAAAGCTATACAGTGGTACTTTTATTCTCAAACGCCTTGGTACTCAAACACCTTGGTTCCCAAATGCCGAAAACCCGGAAGTAAGTGTTTGGTTTTGGAACATTTTCCATAAGCCAAACGTCCAACGCAGCTGTTGGCTATTGTTTCCAGGGCACCTGCACCAATCAGAAGCTGCGCCGTGGTTTTCGAACATTTCGGAAGTCAAACAGACTTCTGGAACAGATTAAGTTTGGCACTTTTGTTTTTGCTATTTATTTTGCCTTTATGTTTTTGAGGATTTTTAGCTTAATTTGTTTTTGTGACTGTGTGGAGCCCAGTTCAGCTACTGATTGATTGAGGGTGTGACTCTGGAAATAGATAAAAGCATCCCGTCCAAACAATGACTATCATCAATGTAGGTAATAAAATAATAATAATTTTAATTTCTATCATCGACATAACTGTCTTATTTATTTTATGGTACAGTACATTGGTTATTACTTTCACTTTATGGATCAGTGGTCTTGTTAGATAGTAAAAGTCATGCTAAATTGCTGTTTTAGAGGTTGTTTTTAAAAGTCTGGAATGGATTAATTCATTTTGCATTTCTTTCTATGGGAAAGCGGGCCTTGGTTTTGAAACGCTTTGGTTTTGGAACTGACTTCCGGAACTGATTAAGTTTGAGTACCAAGGTACCACTGTACATAGTATTCCAACTATGGTTATATCAAGCACCAAGAATAATTGTGTACTGACGATGTGCTACTGATCCAAATTATGATGATGCTGATGATGAAAGATGATGATGGAATCAAGGAAGCATCCCAAAGAGGAAATATTGCGGTGAAAGGTAACTTCACCTGCCCTCACCGAGACTGGCTACATATGTCTTCCAGTCATGACACAGAGTTAAAATTTCCAGATACAGTGGTGCCTCGCAAGACGAAATTAATTCATTCTGCGAGTTTTTTCGTCCTGCGAATTTTTCGTCTTGTGAAGCACGGTTTCAAAAGAAGTTTTGGAAAAGCTTCAAAAATCACCAAAGTCTTCAAAAACCTCAAAAAAGGCTACCACACCGCGTGCAACTGCACCTCTTCAATCAAAGCACCCTAGGTATTAACGGTTTTAAGAAAAAGGAAACAAACTTGCAAGATGTTTTCGTCTTGCAAAGCAAGCCCATAGGGAAATTCGTCTTGCAAAGCAACTCAAAAAACCAAAAACCCTTTCGTCTTGCGAGTTTTTCGTCTTGCGAGGCATTCATCTTGCGAGGTACCACTGTACTATAAATGACTGTGCCATAGAACAGTTCATCTTGGAACCATCTAGTGGGACAGTGAGCCTGTGTAGCAAATACTCCAATTTCTATATCCATGTTTGTTGGTTTGTTCCAGAGCTACTGGAATCAGTCTGGTTGTGGTATGCTTGATGGGATGATGATGGGGGTCTCACCTATGTCTGTGCCCTGCAGCACCCCAGTAGCCCCTCTGCCTGGGCTAAGGGGCTGGGAGGGGGTTATATCATCTCCATGATATTCTCATGCCAGAGGGTTAGGGTGGTGAGGGAAGCCTTTTTCCTAAGCACTCAGTACATCTCAAAGAGCAGAGGAAGAGAAATCCAAGGGATAGATTCCCCTCAAGTATCTACTCCTCCTCTTCCTTCAAGACCTCCTTCCTGACTGCCAGCTTCAGGTTATTAGAGCTCAGCAGCTCCAAGAAACCTCATGGAGTCCTAGATGGTAGCAGCTGCTCCCTACCCACCCACCCTTTGGCTTGACTGATGGAGTTGCTGTCTTGGCTGCATATGACCTTCTTAAATGGATAGTGATGATAAGAACCCTTTGACTCTAGGAGATCCCCTGTCTTTTCTATACGCGGCTTTGATGCTCACCTGTTCTTCCCTTGTTTCCATAGAAATGAGGTGGGCGCCTTCCTTCTCACACTTTTTTTTGGAATCCATCCATGTGCGTAGCTCAAGAGAAAAGAAATAGATGGCCCTTGAATATAAAACCCAACCATCATTCAAGTTTCTAGTAAGGATGTCTTTGAGTCAAGCAGATATGGAGGAAGAAGAGAAAAAGAAAACAAGACAGGGAATTAAAAGGAACAACCTTGTACATCTTTGCAGATTTCAAATATTTTTATTAAGTTCATTTCTGCAGCCACATAACATATATTCACCTAGGAAGCTCAGAAATATTAAAACAAGAACAACATTAACTCTTCAACCACTTTATGATGCTGCAGGAAATACCGGGGGGGGGGGGCATAGCTGGAAAAGGGAGCACAGTGAAGAAACTTTTATAAGAGGGAATAGACAAAAGATGCATGTTCCTTCCCAGGCCTTATCTGAATCCCAGGGGCCTCACCCACTTGTTTCCACCTGGATACTCAGGGCAGCATCAGGGCAGACTTGAAGGTTGGGAAGGGGGAGTAATTGTGGTTTATCAAAATTCTCTTTCTCTCTCTAGGCTAACTGTCCAGTTGCGGAGGTGGGGAGGGCAATCTAGAGTGTGTATTCCTGGTATTGGGCAACTGGGACAGATGAGGGATTCTGCTGGTTTACCACCTAGTTTGCTGCCCAGCAGTCTCTCTGCCTGAGCTGACAGGATGGATCCAGTGGGCTTCCAATGGCTCTGGGGGATATTCCAGCTGATCTGACTGGTGCTCCTGCCAAGCTTTGGCCAAGCTCTTGAACAACCAAACAACAACAACAACAACAACACTTTATTTATATGCTGCCCATCTGACTGCGTTTCCCCAGCCACTCTGGGCGACTTCCAACAAATTAAAACACAATTGGACACCAACCATTAAAAACTTCCCGGAACAGGGCTGCCTTCAGATGTCTTCTGAAGGTCAGATACTTGTTTTTTGCCTTGACATCTGGTCGTAGGGAGTGTCACAGGGCAGGCACAACTACCCAGAGGGCCCTCTGCCTTGACTAGGGCCATTGACACAATTGGCCCTGAGTGCCCTCTCCTTTGTCATGCACCAATCGCCCCACTGCCCAGCAGTCTCTCTGACCAAGTTGGCAGAAGTTGCCTCGGAAGTGCTATTCAAGAATCCCTCTCCCATGGGTGAATATATTAAAGGATAGGTCTTTTAGCTGACCTGTTTTGATTGTCTCTGTTACAGCAAAGAATGATGAAGTCTTTTCTTTCCTAACCATAGAGGCTAAATCAATTAAAAAGTTCAGGAGAGCTGAACTGAATATCTTTGATGTTTCCCTAGGGTGGCCCCATGCAAAGGAGAGCAGCACTCTGCTCTGGCTCTAAGAGTATTCAGCTGGGGGGGGGGCTTTCAGCTGGGGCAGAATCAGGGCAGGTTCCCACTGCACTACAATTCTTCAGCATTGTAGGGTAGTTTACCAATTTCTTTTTGCAGTTCTTCATTTTTCTTGGAATAATATCGCATTTCCTCTGATATGTTTTGAGCCACAGCGAGTATTTGGAAATCTAAAAGATTTGAAACAGTTTAAGGCAGGAGTATCTGAAATAACAATCCGCAAATATTAAGAAACCATTTTTAAACATTTAAAAACACTCTAGCCTGAAACAAGAAGCAGAGCTCCAGGATGGGGTTTTTATGAATATGAGGACAGACTTGATTCTCTGTGGCTGAGATCACCAATGGAAAGCCTCAGAAGACCCCTGCAGCTGGATCAGACCAAAGACCCATGCAATCCGCTATCCTATTCTCATATTGAAAGTGGCTCATGAAGTATCTCTAATGTTCCCCTCCTTTGTCCTCCTTTTCTGCTGGGAATCACAGGGTCACAAAACAATTCCCCACTGAGTCACACAGTAAAGCCAAATATGCAAAGATTACTTTACAGTTTTCTATTATACTTTCTGAAATCTAAGAAAATACAGGCACCCAAACTCTTTTCCTGATGAATATTGGGTTGCATTCCACATAGTTCTAAAGAGGGCGTTCTGTAAGCTCAGGAATTTCTCCTTGTGCAATGCAATCTTCCGCCCCTTTCCCTCCATTCTGTCCTGAAGTTTCCCCCACCCTGCAGAGCAGCTTTGGTGATGGCATGCAGGGAGAAGTGGGGGCAAAGTTCCCTTGTGCTAGTGCTAAAATCTTGCACTAGCACAAACATTGTAAAGTGCAGTGTGATGGGAGAGGACAGCATTTCTAGTGGGGGGATGTGAAAATCACAACTGTCTGCTTTTCTTCCTGCTGAGCAATGAAACAGTGATAAACTCTATTGGGTGATGAGTTTCATTGAGTATGTGTATTACTCACACAATATGAATCCCAAAGTGAACTAAAGGAATTGAAATTTGTTTAAACTAAACATGTCCTAGGAAAAGTGAGGACGTGCATATAAAATGCTTACCATCCTTGTCCACATAGAATGGTTCCATTCCAACAACAAAGCTACGAATCATGTGCATTGCCTCTTGAAGCTCCTCTCTTCTTTGCACTTCCTTCTGATCTAAGAAGGAGGTAGGTAGAAAAGAAATGAAGAAATTGTGTTCTAGCCCACTACTCTGATGAGCTAGAAGAGGGGATACTTGGTTTCAAACTGCTTTTAATATTGATTTGAATTGCTGACTTCTAACGTGGATCTTAGGGAGAAGGATGAATAAAAAAATCAAACCAACAAAAACATGAATACGAATTCTATTAATATTTTCTGGCCTCAGCTCTTCTTTTGGGGGTTCCCATTCCTTGACTGCGGCTGCCCTGGTAGCCTGAAGTCCTGTTTTCATTTAGCCTGTTGCTTCTGTCATCAGATGGTTTGGCCTTCCTTTGAGAGCTTTAGATTTTGGGGTGTTCAGATACACCTGTCCTCTTTGTCCTGTGGACTTGCATTTGCCAGGCTGCCTCATGCTCTGCTGTATGCTTAGAATGTGCAAATTCTTGAATCATTTGGTTCCCTCCCCCTGAGCTTTGCTTACTTTGGAGTGCCCTTTAAAAAAATCAATTAGCTATGCAAACAGGTCATGTGTTCATCTATCCAGTGCTTTTTTCTAGAAAAAGAGACACTGGAACTCAGCATGAATGCCTCCCTTGTTCCCTTAGATTGGCAACGGGAGGTGCCAACGGGAGGTGTGATAACTGAGTCCTGATGAATTCTGGTTGAAAAAAGCCCTGCATATATCTTGATATTTAGGTAGGCTCTGGACCCACCCGCATTAGCCATGACCTTATCCTCTGTAGTCTGTTTTCCCCAAGCACTTTCCTTCATGGGACTGGAGCTGCAGCAGAGGGCAGGTGTCATGAATGAGTCACCCCCCAAGAGAAGTTTGCAGCTAGCTCCCAATGAAGGAAGGAGCCAGGATGAGAGAAGGTTAATTACAAGACAAGATGATTATAGCTGGGAGCCACCTCCGCTGCCCGTAGGAATGCCAATTGATAGCAGAGTTCCAGGAAGCCAGTCAGCAGCTTGCCAGCATGCTAGTGATGGACAAAACGCAGGGGCTAGAAATGAAAGCAGCTTAGAAAGCAGGAAAGATCACGGAAGTAATCTCTCAGACAACGAGGAAGGGATGAGAGATGACCCCCTCAGCCCAAGGTCTAGGCATATGGGGAGTGTTCAAGACAGAATACTTCACAAAAGGAAGTTCAACTGTTTCTGGTCTCACCGAAACATCCACCTTAGAAGGGACATCTTTGATTTATGGACGGATGGCTGTGCTTGCTGCTCTGGTGAACTCTGTTTGTTTTGCAATAAATATTATTTTTAATTAACTACACTCATTGTTATCAAGACTCCCTTTCCTTCAAGGGACTGGAGCCCTAGCAGAGGGCAGGGTGGCGAGGACCAGGAATGGGGACTCTCCCACAGCAAATAAGGATTAGTTGGGTAAGGAGCAGAGAATGGCAACTGGGAAAGGGAATTGCCCAGGGTGTTCCAGGGACTTGTGTTAGCCTGTGCTTCTGCTCCAAGTGCTGGAACTCACTTATTCAGGGAGAACAAAACAGTGTCATTGCTCTCACTGGGTGACAGCTGTAACTCACTCCCTAAATTCAAAGAGTTGAAGAGGGTAAATGGAAGGTGGAACCTGCCATTTCTTTTTGGAAATGCTTTTGGCATTGAAGCAAAGCACAAGATAGTAGTATCTATGTACGCCAATTATGTACTTACACAGAATGTAAACCAGCAGTGTCATGGCAATAAGGATGCAAATCTCAAGTATGATAAATCTTTCACCCGTTGGAGAATGGAAGAAGGTAACCATGTCCTGAAAACCAGATGCTTGAAGAAACAAAATTCTACTTTAGCCATCAGTAGCCAACATACCCTTGCCACTCAAGGAAAAAGGGTTTCCATATGCTGTGGCAGCCATCAGCCAGAGACAGTCAATTGTTCAGGGGGTGGGCACTTGGGAAGATAAGCAGGTGGAGGAAGCAAAGCGAGATGGCTTTCTGCTTGAGGAAACGTTTCTGACCAATTTCTGGATCAGAAGACAGTAGCCTTTGATACTAAAGGACTTTCTGCTCCCCAAACAAATGACAAGATGCTCCCTCTGAACACATAATGCCTCATACAGAAGCTGGGCTGGACTGGCCATTGGCTGATATTTCGATGCTGCTGATGGGACAGCAGACTAACTGAGAAGGTGCAGTGCAGCTTGTGTGGTCTACCCATCTCCACCCACCTCAGCACCTGCTACCTGAGGCAACTGCCTCATTCTGCCTAATGGTAGAGCAATTCCTGGCTGCACACAGTAAAGGAACACCACAGCCAGCAGCAAAGAGTGGGCTGAATCCTGGGGTTTCTGTGGGGCTTCATGGATCTCTGGCACCCAAAGAGCTGTGTGGGCTTTTCTCTGCACTCCTCCCTAGCACAACCTGACTGGTTCCACTCTCTGCCTGTCTCTCCATCAACTTCCCTTTCCCATGCATTCCTCTACTTTATGAGAAACCTCATCCCATATGACTGTGCTGTATACAGACCAACTCTTTCTTTTGCTCTTGCTTTACGCCTTCTGAGCGCTAGATGTCTTCTGGACGCTGCACGCTTTGCAGGCGTTAGCTTCCCCATCCTCTCAGTTTTGTCTGTGAAACAACAAGCTATTATAACATGGAGGATAAGAATATGAACACATTGGTTGGATGGTGGGTGTTTAACCTTCCAAACTCAGAGTATAAGTCTCCTGTCAAGCATCAAAGCTCACAATATTCGCTTCTGTTGTTCTGCACTTAATCTCCCTATTACAGGAACATAAATTTTAAAGTAGATGCACATCTACAAATGTCAAGGATTTCATTGGTACAAAGCTGAAATGCACAACTTCAAGCGAAAAATGGGTCTCAATGAAGCATTTCCAACATTACACTTTGGCGTCTATCTCAGTTTTAAATCAAAAATATATTCCATATGGATTCCAAGGAATTTTAAAAAAAACGTTTTAGGTAATATAGCCCATTCTCATTTTGCATTCTATATCTTTCTAAGCTCCTGGACATCTGCTTTCTAGGACTTCAGGAAGCATTTGCAAACAACAGTTATGGGTTTGATCCATATGTTCACTCTATATTTATTTTATAGTGTAAATCAAATGTGGGGCAATCTTCTTTGGGGAAGAAATGGGTTGATCTGTACACTAGATCAGATGATAAGATCATTTGGAGTGTTTTTGGTTCTGCCAATATTGCAGCTGAAATCTCGGTTACTGGTGTGTGCTAAAAAGAAATATCTTGCTTTGCAACATTTATTGGTGTTTATTTATAGGCTATCTGCTTATGTCAGGATTACTTACTGTGCCAAATTACCATGGCTAAAAGTCCAAATACCTTTCAATTTTGTGTTTGTCCCTTTTGCAGCACAACTGGAGCTGTTTTCATTAAGATACCAGCCCTCAGGCTGAAAGTGGCTTCCTCATATGTTCACTATTTAATAGGTCGTGTGGGATCTATGAGGTCTTCAGATGTTCCTGGGTGCCAGCTCCCTCCATCACAGGCATCATTGTCAATGAGATTGGGGATGTCAGGAGTTGGAGACCAGTAACATCTGGAGGGCCACATGTTCCTCACCCTTTAAGGAAGGTATATACATTTAATTATATAACTACCTCCTGATCATCAGAAAAGATGGAGTCCTAGATCTGGTCTCAGTTGGATGCATGCAAATCCAATTGAGTCTAGCAAGACTTTGGAGACCATGAGCTGGACCTGGAAAAGAAACAGAGGGAAGCTGTTACACAGGCCCTCCAAGTGTGCCACTTCATTTCCTTTTGGCAATGACCCAGCCTGACATCTGATGCTGCAGCTTAAAGAAAAGAAGAAGGCTGTTGTCTAATTCTGTTTTGAAGCCTTTTGAGCTAGCAAATGGGTTTTCCAAAGACTTGTATTTTCTGGATCATGATCTGGATCATGATCTGGATCATGATCTGGATCTGGCTTGATAAACTGGGCCCATGAATCAGTGTGGGCACCTGTATTGCAATGGAATAAAACAGAATGTGCTGCTCCTGGCTTGCAACGTAGCTGGAGGTTTAATATAAGGAACCTGGCTGTTTGAGAAGAAGTTAAAGCAACTTCATGGCTTGGCCAGCTATCAAACACCTGACTGCATGAGGGATGGACGGAGGAAGCAGTTGTCTGGGAACAAGGAAAGTAACCTTACTTTGACCAAACTGCAGAGATAAAGAAAGAATGCACATTAAGACTCATGCCCACGTGTGTCGACTCCCAGGTTAGATCAAAAGATGGGAATGGAATTACGTCATGAATTAGATCTGTTGCCAGCTTGGCATGAGACCTACACTATGAACTATATAAAGGCCAGCAGCTGAAGGAGACAGGGAGATCTTGATACATTGTTCTATGCTCCATTCCAGAATGTGAAGAGAATGACCACCTGCCAGTCTGAAGTGTCCCAGATAAGCCTTCCAGATCTCCATTGGCTGGGGAGACACGAAGAACTGAACCTATGCTATCTGTATTATGATTATTGTTGCCTAAGATCTTTTGCTTATTGGTTATATTGCTAGCTTTGTAGTTTATTCCAGCTGCTGTTGGCTTTATATCAGACT
The DNA here is from genome assembly GCF_964188315.1 of Podarcis muralis. Lineage (NCBI taxonomy): Eukaryota > Metazoa > Chordata > Lepidosauria > Squamata > Lacertidae > Podarcis > Podarcis muralis. The sequence continues at coordinate 3,087,976 of NC_135663.1, forward strand.
CTATTCTATGTTGCTGATCAATTTCTTTGCTAATGTTTACCAATTAATAAAAGTTTGTCTCTACCTAAGAGTCTCCGTTCAGTGGAATCCAAAGAACCTCTTGCGTGCCTGGTGGTTGCTATTGGCCAAACAACCAGTAATACAGTGATCCAACTGGTAAGACAGCACCTGTACACAGCCCTCGAATGTTCCACCACTCTGTTTCATTGGATGACCCTGAGTTCTAGTATTTAAAAGAGAAAGACCACCTGTAGTTTATAAAAGCTCCTTCTCATTTAGCCTCTTAGTGACCTTTTGGCCCTGGAATGAGACCCTGCAAATATCAAAGTTTGTAAGGAAAGTGTTCCACCCATCAGACTTATTTCTGTTTGGATACCTTGGTGTTGTCATGGAACAATCTTTTCTCTAATTTCTTCTTAAGGTTGTTTCATCCTCCCGCTGGCTAAGAACCACCTCCCTTGTGATGTCAGGCATTCCAGAACTCCTCCCATTTAGGCTATACCATTTCCTGATTGGCTGCTGATCATATCCAATCAGCATTCCACATAAAGCATAAACCCAGGAAAATTTTGGTTTCAGATTTGATATATTACTTATTTTTTCAAAAGTTATTAGTTTTATTTTTTTATTTGGGCCGGGTACATACTTTACCTTCAAAGCATATCCCCAGAAGAATCCTTACTCTTCATAAAATCTGCTAGTAGTATTGGAAAGCTTTCTGTCTCAACACTTATACCAGGAAAGATGGCAAAGTGCATTAGTGTAAATCTTCATTTGCAAAGTTAAAGCACAAAGAAAAGTAACAGAAGCAGTTAAATTTCAACATGTTTGGTCTACATTTATTTTGTCTCGCAGCATCAGCCTCAGGGATTTCATTAACCACCAGTTAAAAGTAATTTCAATATATTTTATTGTTTTCACATTTAATGTCATAAAGTTAAAAAAAAATCATAAACATGCATAGAGTAGAAATAAAAAGATAAATTTAAGTACGTATTTATATATTTTTAAAAAATACCCTCTTTTCTACTTGCACTAAAAATTGAGTTACTGCAGCACTGGTGTTGGTGGTCAGTAAGGAAATTTTACCATCAAGAAAGATGAATTATTGGGGGGCCACTAGGGGCGCATTGGAAGATGGCTGACAATAAAATCTCTCCGACCCACACGAGGTAATTAAGAGGCTGTTATGGGAGTATGCAGTCTCCCTGCCCCCCCAAGGGAATGGGGGGGGACTGCCCTTGCCTGCTGTGCCCATAAATCACCCCCGGACTCGAGGGGGTGAGGGCACTAGGCAGAATGCCCTTGTGTGGATTTCGGCTCTCCTGGACGCTGTCTCTGATCACGCCACTAGCTGCAGCAACTTGAAAATAAACAATTAGGAAGAAGCAAATGCACATATTTCAAGTGAAGAATGGGGAGTAAAGACTGCTAATTGAAGGGACCTCTATGAAAGAAGGACGGATCAGATCAACAGGAATATATCATGAGAAGACACATCAAGGCTCAGTATGTCAGCAGCGGGACTGGATGGGGGGGGAACGTTTTTTCTTTCTTCTATGTGATTAACCAATAACGCCCCCCCCCACAAGTCAGAAATGTTGCTTATATGACCTAAGCTGGGTGATTTAAGGCTGTGTGGAAATGAATTCTAACCAAAAGCATGTTTTAAGGAGATTGAGGAAAGTATAAGAGCTTTTGGATGACGCAGTAAAAAATAGTGTCGCCATTTTGGCACGTTCTGTCGAAAGAATTACGGCCGAGAGGAGGAATGGATTGTTTTTATACTGCAGGCGAACCTACTCAGAGGACTAAAAGAAGGCGACAGATTTGTGAAGATTAATGATGGAAAGAGTGCTTTTATTTATGGAACTGATATATGGAAACCATCTCGATATGGCTCTTGGACCAACGGAAAAATTCACACAGGATTACAATGTGTTTTTTACCTGCTTATGAAGATTATCAGAAGAGGTCACAAAGAGAAAGGAAAAATATATGAAAATAACAAGATGATAGATAGATAGATAGATAGATAGATAGATAGATAGATAGATTCTTTATTGTCATTACACAAGTGCAACATTGCACAAGTGCAACGAAATTGGATGCCATCCCTTAAAAACAACAAAAGCAAAACAACAACAACAACCAAACAAACAAACCACATTCCATCCACACCCACACCAACACCCATCAAACTCCCAGGTCACACTATCGAGTTACAGCATTCAAAAAGGCCACAGCTCTTGGATAGAAACTGTTTTTCAGTCTATTTGTCCTTGACTTGATGTTTCTATATCTCCTGCCAGAAGGCAGTAGTGCAAACAGACTGTGTCCCGGGTGAGATGAATCCTGCAGGATGTTGTTTGCTTTCCTAAGACAACGGGAACCGTACAGTTCTTCCAAAGATGGGAGAGGATGACCAATAATCCTTTGGGCTGTGGTTATGACCTTCTGGAGCACCTTCCTCTCCCTAGCTGTACAACTGGAGAACCAAGCACAAATACAGTATGTAAGAATGCTCTCTATGGAGCCTCGGTAGAAGGACACCAGCAGTCTCTCACTCAGATTGTTCTTCTTTAAAAGTCTGAGGAAATAAATTCTCTGCTGGGCCTTCTTCACCAGAGCAGTGGTATTTGCGCTCCAAGTCATGCCCTGATCGATAGTTACTCCCAAAAACCTGAATTCCGCCACCCTCTCCACCCGTTCCCCGTTGATATACAAGGGCTGAATGTCCGCCTTTTTTTCCCTGTAATCCACCACCAATTCCTTGGTCTTAGCCGTATTAAGAGCCAGATTGTTCTCTCCACACCAAACACAGAGCCGCTCCACCTCGTCCCGATAGGCGGACTCATCCCCTCCTGAAATGAGCCCTACCACCGTAGTGTCATCAGCAAACTTGATGATTTTGTTGCTGGAATAGATGGCTGTACAGTCATACGTATAGAGAGCATAGAGCAGGGGACTCAACACACAACCCTGTGGTGAGCCGGTGTTAAGGCTAAGGGCTGTGGACATATGTGACCCTACTCTAACCCTCTGAGAACGTTCTGACAAAAAAATCCAAAACCCAGAGACAGGTGGAGTTGGAGAGTCCAATCGCCTCTAGCTTGGACACCAGTCTATGGGGGAGGATAGTGTTAAAAGCAGAGCTAAAATCCACAAACAGCAGCCTCACATAACTCCCCAGCTGCTCCAGATGGGACAGAGCAGCATGGAGAGTGGTGGTGATATGGGAATGATGAGATATGGGAAACAGCAAGAGAGGACTGGATAGAATTATGAACATTATTTGGACAGATTTGTGGACATTAACACAGTAGCAAGAAGATGATTGGATCTCCTTCGGAACTTGAAATATGGGTACCCCCAACAAAAAATTAAAATTCAGCTTTGTAATTTGGAATTTATGTGATGTGATTTGATTTGATTTGCTTGGTCGGTTAATAAAAAATATTTTTTTAAAAAAAGAAAGATGAATTATTGGACGGTAAGTATAAAAAGGTTGACTACCCATGGGCTAGACGATTCACTGAAAGTTAACATTTTAGGGTCAGGCAACATCTGATTTTGCTGCTGAGCTAAATGCTCTTTAAAAGCGAGGTCCTTGCCTATAAGGCAAGGTGTGTTCTTGTTGTTGTTTAGTCGTTTAGTTGTGTCCGACTCTTCGTGACCCCATGGACTAGAGCATGCCAGGCACTTCTGTCTTCCACTGCCTCCCACAGTTTGGTCAAACTCATGCTAGTAGCTTCGAGAATGTTATCCAACCATCTCATCCTCTCTCGTCCCCTTCTCCTTGTGCCCTCCATCTTTCCCAACATCGGGGTCTTTTCCAGGGAGTCTTCTCTTCTCATGAGGTGGCCAAGTCTTGGAGCCTCAGCTTCAGGATCTGTCCTTCCAGTGAGCACTCAGGGCTGATTTCCTTCAGAATGGAGAGGTTTGATCTTCTTGCAGTCCATGGGACTCTCAAGAGTCTCCTCCAGCACCAGAATTCAAAAGCATCAATTCTTCGGCGATCAGCCTTCTTGATGGTCCAGCTCTCACTTCCATACATCACTACTGGGAAAACCATAGCTTTTACTATACAGACCTTTGTTGGCAAGGTGATGTCTCTGCTTTTTAAGATGCTGTCTAGGTTTGTCATTGCTTTTATCCCAAGTAGCAGGCGTCTTTTAATTTCGTGGCCATCTGTCACCATCTGCAGTGATCATGGAGCCCAAGAAAGTAAAATCTCTCACTGCCTCCATTTCTTCCTCTTCTATTTGCCAGGAGGTGATGGGACCAGTGGCCATGATCTTCGGGGGGTTTTTATGTTGAGCTTCAGACCATATTTTACGCTCTCTTTCACCCTCAATAAAAGGTTCTTTAATTCCTCCTCACTTTCTGCCATCAAGGTTGTGTCATCTGCATATCTGAGGTTGTTGATACTTCTTCATGGATCACTGCCTTGCCGTGGCGAAGGGGCTTGGATAACTCAGAGAAGCTATGAACTATGCCGAGCAGGGCACCCAAGATGAACAGGTCATAGTGGAGAGTTTTGACCAAACGTGATCCACCTGGAGGAGGAACCGGCAAGCCACTCCAGTATCCCTGCCAAGAAAACTCCATGGACAAAGACAACAAGGCAAGGTGTAAAAATATCATTTTCATGTACTATAACTGCTAAGGACCCTTTAAAATCTTTGTATTCACAATTCACCTGGGCTAGACTGGTTTTTACTACTTGGACCCCATAGGGAGTTACAATCAACTCTTTAATAACCCCTTGAATATTGAGGAAATATCAGCCCCTGTGTCCTGTAACCCAACTACTAATATGTTATTAATTTTAAATTCCTCACTGAATTGCACCTGAGCCCATCTAGATTGACACAGGTCAATTCATGCCATTCTCCCAGAAGCCCATTCTGATGAATCATTTTCTGTTGAAGCTTGATTCCGGGGAGTGGGAGGTGTCGTTATATATTGTTCACTTGGCCTTCCTCCCGTGAAGCTTCCTCAGACTGCACCACACACACTTTTGCTGTTCTTGAGACACGACCTGTCCACCATTTTCTGTCTTGGAGCAAGCTACAGTCTTTCTTAAGATGTCCTGGCTGTTTACAAAACAAAATAACAAACAAACAAAAAGCCAACAGGCCACTCTGAGACAAAACTCTGAAACCGTCCCATTTTAGGGAGGTTTCCTGTTATCACCAAGGTGCTGTTTTCCTACTCCTCCCTTTCATAAGTTGACTTTCCAGAACTTACCATTTTACAGGGAGCACAGAATTCTCATCCAGTGGTTCACGAAAACAAGAAAGTCCTCACATGTTTCGGCTCCCAAAGCTGACCTGGAGTCTCAGATCCTCAAGAGGTTTACCCATGCCCAAATAATACAAAGAAGTGGTTTTGTCTTCACTCCACTGCAAGAAACTGACCTTATAGTGTTATATTACTATTCCCATGCAAAACAGAATAATCCACAGATGGGATGGACTTCCTTTTTTGTTGGAATTCATAGTCTACATGCAGTTTGGCAAGTGAGCAATTAGTGTCTCCACAGCAGCCTGGGAGCACAAAAGGAATCTGCCTAGAGATTGTCGGAATTGGGGGATTGAAAAGCCACCTGGCTCGGCCCCAGCTAGAGCATCCCCTCTCTCAGCTTTGCATCCATTGACCTCTGCACCTCCGACGTTCATCAGTGACTCAAGCTTGCAGGCTTGAGCACACATTACTCAGCAGTGTAAACTGCGCAACAGAAGAGGCTTGAGCCGTGGACACATACTAAACTATGCATTTATTATACATAAATCAGGACAAAGAAAATATGGCATCTCTCCTTGCCATCTTCGTGGAGAGAAACTGAAAAACAAAAGCAATACAGAGCAGAAGTTCCGCTCACGCCAGCAATCTGTGCTGGAATGTAAACATGTAACAATCCCACATATCGGCAGCAAAAGGTGGAATGGAATTTACAACAGAGATAAGAGGACCCAGCAACAGCTCAGTGATTGGCTGGGGTCCCTCATATAGGCAGCATGACCTATGACACTGGTTGTTGAGGAGTAAGTGTTAGTGTGGTGTCGTTAATGCTGAGGAGTTGCTGAGTGAAGAAGTCGTGTTGTATATAGTAACTTGCATATAGCTTGTATGTTTACTGCTGTATATACCATATTTTTTGCTCTATAAGACGCACCAGACTACAAGACGCACCTAGTTTTTGGAGGAGGAAAACAAGAAAAAAAATATTCTGAATCTCAGATGCCAGAACAGCAAGAGGGATCGCTGCACAGTGAAAGCAGCAATACCTTTTGCTGTTCTGGCTTCTGGGATAGCTGCGCAGCCTGCATTCGCTCCATAAGACGCACACACATTTCCCCTTACATTTTAGGAGGGGAAAAGTAGTCTTATAGAACAAAAAAATATGGTAATAAACTACAAGAATCAAGTTACTAGTCGTCAGCTTTGTTCCTGATCGTTGTCCTGCCTGGGCAATCTCCAGTGTTGCCTAAGAAATGCTGCAATGCTCTGCTATACTCTGCTAAGCTGTGCAGCAGGCAAAAGCACTTCAAAAGTTCACCGGCTTCAAAGTTTTAACATTTTTAACATCCCATCAGATTGCCAGATCAATCCAAATTACTTCAAATAATAATCCAAAGAATTTCTTCAGCTTTGCAGTTTTTGGAGACGTAACCGCTGTCGGCTGGAGCTTGAGGTTTTTCTTCACTGGGTTGCATTGGAGCATTTACCCGGCGACTTGATCTTGTTACGATTTTTATCCACCCGTCCTGCTCCAGTACGTAGCACTATGTTGTTTATATCATGTGAGTGTCTGAGAGCGTGAGACAGGAAGTCTCAGCACTGTTGGGAGTTTAGTTTCACTTCTGTGTGTGATGCTGTTCTGTACTGCTGCTGAGAGACCACAGACATGCTGGTGGATTCTTTGTAAATAGACTGTAAAATAAAGCAGTTTAGAGCTACTGATTCTCTTTCTTCTGCAATGAAATGCCAGAAGACGACCGTGCTCCTCTCAGGAGGGAGGGGTCCTTTATCACCGGTCTCTCTGGACTAAGGGAGATTTACAGCCAGAGAGTGACCATCGGAGAGACACCCCGGTGTCTTGGGAAGGTGGCAGCCTTCCCGGGTGTTTTTCCAACAGATCTCTCTCCCCCCCTGCACCTTTCAAAGCAGCTGAGGAGCGAGAGAGACCTCACATTTCAGGTTGCAGGACCCTGAGAAGCCCAAAGAAATTCCTTTAGGTTTTTTAAGGGGTGCACGTCACCTTAGTGCTTCTCCTAACCCTCTCACGAAGATTGGGCCTGTCAGAATGATCAGGATTGCACTCCCTCCACCATTCACACAGCACCCGGAAGTCCAAATCCATGGCTGCAAGTTACAAGAAAGGAGATTCCAACTAAACATACTACCAAGATTATATCATTTTCTCAATAAACAATTAAGATATCAGTTCTTTATTCTCCTTGGCTGGGTATGCAGGACAGATTGAAGCAACCACAAACACTTCCAGCCATCAATCATGCAAGACGTAGCAGGAGAGGTCCCCGACTTGGCTCCTAGGGTGCTAGTCCTCAGCATAGACCAAGCTATCCACACGTTGTAAAGGTGTGATTCAGAACAGCAGAATCTAATAGGTTACTTAACTCAGTTGACGGCCACTTTGCATAGGAGCCAACTCCTAGGGGCAGAGGTCCCTTGGCCCCCACCCAATAAAATATTTGAGGGGAGCTGCCAAATATTTGATGGGCATTGCCATTCAAATGATGTGTGTGCACTGTCTTGTGATCAGTTATGCAGGGTGGAGCTTACCTGCTCCACCCCCAATATTTTATTCAAGTTGGCACCCCTGCCACCATGAATGGCATGAAAGCACTTCCGGTTTCCTGCCAATGGAACAGGGAACACGAGTCTGATCTCCAGACAGACTCGAGCCTCACAGATATTAGAGGGGAGCGTGCTAAGGCAAGTTGTGCCCCCCTAAAAAGCACCACTAGGGTGTGTGGTGTGTCGAACAGTCTGTCGGAGCGCCAATCTACTGCCACCCCTGGAAAAACCGCTGCGAAAGGGCAAGGGGGGGGGGCAGTTGAGAGCCCTCTCAGCTGCACCACAACTCTGTGGGACGAAGCCTCAAGCTGCCTACCATCAGCAGGCTATTCTCAACTAAAAATATTCAAGCTAAAATAAAAGGGTAAGAAGAATTCTGCATCTTCCACAGTTTTGTTTGAAGAAAGAAATATAATTAAATTGAAGTTAGACTGAATTCTAATGTTACATGGGGGAAAGTTGCAAGTTGGAAAAATTATTTTACTAAAACTCACAGGCAAATGCCTGCTGATGAGCCGCCAAAATCCATTCTTCACTGATTGTCAGTATCAGGGGATTTTAAAAGTGGCTACGATGCTGTGTTGAGAGACCTAAATGGGAAGGTGGTGCCAGACTCGTGGGAGCATCAGGGAGCCCTAACACCATCATTTCAAACCTTACGCTTAATATTGTGGAAAGGAAAGTTTTTAGCAACTGAAATCTACTCAATAGGATATTATCACTATTGGATTATAAATTGGAATCTAACTTGGTACTTCTGTTGAGGAACTAAGCAGAAGAGATTTGAATTAAGATATATGAAGAGCTCTGCTGAGGATTATAAGACTTTCTGCTGGAGGGAATAAAAGAACAAAGAAGCTTGAAGTTGGCTCAACAAACACAGCTGAGACTTTAAGGAACAAGCATTGCAAGTATCCTGACTTTGCACCCCACTCTGAGACATTTTGGAAAAGTGGACAAGTGGTTTTAATACGTTTCCCCTGGAAAAGTACTGGATCTCCCTGGTGTTTACTGGTGAAACTGTACTGAATGGCTTTGGACCAAATCAGGACTGATAGAAGAAACTGGCTGTTCTGAAAACAATGGAAGGTTGGGTGGCAGGGCAGCCAGAGAGATGAGCTCAGATGCTGAAACTATGGCAGAAGAGAATTTTTGGAAAGTATGCCTAAGATATCAAAGTCCATCAGTACCAGATTGGATCAATATAATAACACGGTGGAAGAACCGGAAACAAGAAGAATAGACTCAGGGGAGACTCTTGGGCAAAAAAAGGAGGGAAAGTTTGTAAATGTCAGGTTCGTGTCTCTCCCCCACACAACTCGACTTCCAACAGGTGATTATTCCACATTTATTGATCAATTACAAAAGCGCCCCGGTCAGAGCTCCGGCATTCCATTCCTCACTATCTGTTTCAGTTGCCGAAACTAAGCCCCTCTTCTTCCGTCCCCAACAAGGAAACCCCCACTTTTACTTTCTCCCAAGCGCACCCAAGTGCTGGCGATGTTAGGAACAGATAGGAACATACTACCATATGTGGTGGTCCTGTCTAGAGATACAAAGATTTTGAAACATTATTTATGAAGAGATAAAGAGATTGATAAAAACTACATTTAGCAAGAAACTGGAAGAATTTTTACTAGGAATGGTTTCAGATAATATTCCCAAAAACAAAACTAGGCTATTTATGTATGCAACGTCAGCAGCAAGGGTTATAGTGGCAAAACACTGGAAAGATAAAAATACACCCACTAAAGAGGAATGGGTAGTCAAATTGTGCGAGTCCTTGGAGCTTGCAAAGCTGACAGATGCAATAAGAGATAAACCTAAAAAATTGGTGAAAGAAGAATGGGGATGTTTAAATAACACTGGGCAACATTTTTTTTTACTTTTTGAATGTTGTCTAGATTTCTACAACTGATTTAGGGTGGTTTTGCACTGCTGAATCAGGAAATGGCATCCGTTTCTCTCCATCAGGTCAGGTTTTCTGTAAACAGAATGGTGGGCATTGATAAAGATAAGTACACATAAATTGCATGTTGCTTCACCATTTTTCAAACTTCAGGGCTTTAACTTCTGTTTCTTGGAACTCCTGGAATGCTCAGCAGCACGGAGGTCTCTCTTCAGAGTCCAACAGTAGTCAGCCATCATGACTGCGTCCCAGCGACCCTGATACCTGGTCTCCATCTCTTTCATGTCCTGATAGAATCTCTCCCCCTGCTCATCACTCATTGAACCCAGGTTCTCAGGAAACCGGTCCGTATGTGAAAATAGGTAGTGCATCTTGACGCTCATGTTGCAGCCCAGGTTTCTGAAAGCAGTCAGCATGTTGTTGACAAGTTCTGCGTAGTTTCTGGCCTTATTGTTGCCAAGAAAGTTCTTCACTACCAGAACAAATGCCTTCCACGCTTCCAGTTCCACTTCGTTCATTGAGTTTCCGAACTCTGGATCTCTGATGAGCTGACGGATCTGAGGACCGTCAAAGATGCCAGCTTTCAACTTCTCCATGGTCAATCCTGGAAAAGCCTGGCACAAGTAAGTGAAGCAGTCACCATCCTTGTCCAGAGCCTTGGTGAACTGCTTGATTAAGCCGAGCTTGATGTGCAGCGGTGGGAAGAGTATTCTGTCTCTGTCCACCAGAGGGTCGTTGATGACGTTCCTTTCTTTGCAAGGCACCAATTCCTCCCGCACAGGCCAGTCCTTCTTCGTGTAATGCTGAGCACGGTCCCTACTATCCCACATGCACAGAAAACATGGGTACTTGGTGAAGCCAGACTGTTGTCCCAACAAAAAGTTCACCATCTTCAGGTCAACACAAATAAACCACTTATGCTGATCATAACCAATTTTCTCCAGCACATACTTCACCGCTTCATAGTTCTCCTTCAGTGTACTTGAGTGAGCCAGGGGTATAGAGGCAAACTGGTTGCCGTTGTGTAGCAGAACACATTTCAGTGATTGCTTGCTGCTGTCAGTGAACAGTCTCCAATCTTTGGGTTCGTACTGTGGCACTCCAAGCTTGAGCAGAAGCTGCGCAATATCTGCACAGTACACCAAGTCCTTCTCTTCTGAGAAAAAACGGAGGTACTTTTGATGCCTGTTGCGCAAGAAGCTGTCAGAGAGGAGGTTTTTTCCCTTCAATCTGGATGCCAACAGTTCGGCAGAGTCCTTTGACAAGCTGAGGTCGCGAACTAGATCATTCAACTCCTTTTGGGAAAATGGATGTGGAGCATCATCTTCAAGAACCACTTCTTCTTCTTCATGTCCTTCAACACTGGAGGCATCTTCGTCACTAATGTCAGGAAGTTCTCCGAAGATAGGCACTGGAATTTCATCACAATGAGCTACAGGACGACGTGCTGATTGAAGATCAGGATACTTCGTGGGGCGGCTGCCCCATTAACTTAGTTTTGATTCCCCAACTTTATGCTTTGCTGGACCAATTTATGGAAGATTTCAAGGTTTTATGACTTCAAACGGATCCCTTTTCGACATAATCACCCAGAACTATCAGACCTGAATACTTCTTGTCATTAAAATAATCATTTCCAATCAAAACAATTATTTGACAAGGTATTTTACCCCCACCAACTTCTTCTAAAATGCCCCACACAAGCGTACATGTGAACAAAAACGTAAAAAAAGACATGTGGCCATAGCTCAAAAACTTGACCTGATTGAGCAAAACCAATGTGATTTTTGGATTCAGTGCATCAGATTCATCCTAAATCAGCTGAAAAAACGCAGACAACAAATTTGTTGTTGACCAGTGTAATTATTTAGGGGACAAGGGCTCAGCAAGAAAGATCTGGCTATGTTTGGAATGATGCCGCATAGAGAAATGATCCCTGATACCAAGATGAGGGATTCCTTTGGAATGCAGATAGAGATAATTGATAAGAATAATGATCTGTTGTGAGCTTGACGGAAGTGTACAATAGATGAGCCTTCCTGCTTTGGCTCACCTTCCTTTTTCTTTTTCTCTCCCCCCCCCTGTTTTTCTCTTTTCTTTTCTTTTATCTTTTCCATAGTTACTTATGTTCTGTGTCATGTACTTTGATATTTTTTGTAGTTTTTAAAGTTTTTTTCCATTACTATTAAGGAATTTTCCTTTGTAATTTTGGTTGTCTATATTTATATGTACTTGTTTAAAGCAAAATAAAAGTTTAAAAAAAGAAAGAAAGGGGGGGAAAGGAAACAAATATTGCTATGCATTGCAAATAAATACATTAAACAGAAAACAGGATATGATTGGACCCTTCCATTCTCTATTTTTGTAGCCATCTATGTCTGAGCTTGCAGAATAAGTTCTATTCAAGGTGATCGTGAGGGGTGATGCCAGAGAGTCTCATAGTCTAGATGGCAGGTTGTGGATTGTGCATTAAAACTGTGGGATGCAGTGATCTCTTGGTTTTGCTTTTGTGTAGAAATCATGGGATACAGCTTCATTCATCTTAAAGTGTCTTCTTAGAGCCAAGCATCATCAGGCACCTTCTTACAAATATACTGTATGCGTCGCTCACATTGTAATGCCATCCAGCATCTGTCATAGTAGCAATCAAAGGACATAGCAGCACAGTCATGGCCTGGTTGTCTATTTGGCTCATAGTAATTCCAGTACCTGAAAAGAAAAGAAAAACCAGCACTGATCAATCAAGATTGGATGTCTACTTCCTCACGAACTCCCTGTGCCTTCTACCATTAAAAAGAGAGCCAGATTTTTCTCTCTTAACATCCACTCACAATAGGAATGGATTTTTCTCCCCAGATTTTAGAATTCTAACCATGTACAACAACAACAACTGTGGGTCAAGACTGTCTCTTTTCTTTTCATATGAAGTGATTTCTCATAGGAAGTTGCAAAAAAAGTGAGGGTGTCAATATACAGTGGTACCTCGGGTTACATACGCTTCAGGTTACATACGCTTCAGGTTACAGACTCCGCTAACCCAGAAATATTACCTCGGGTTAAGAACTTTGCTTCTGGATGAGAACAGAAATTGTGCAGCGGCGGCACAGCGGCAGCTGGAGGCCCCATTAGCTAAAGTGGTGCTTCAGGTTAAGAACAGTTTCAGGTTAAGAACGGACTTCAGGTTAAGAACGGACCTCCGGAACAAATTAAGTACTTAACCCGAGGTACCACTGTAGAAGGCTTTTTGGCGCACACAGGAACTTTCAGTCAATTTGTTTAACAATTTTGGGCAGTATCCAATGCAAAACTTCTGCTATTGCCAGGATTTCCATTTCTGCAACAGAACTGTTCCTCTCTCCTCTCCATATGCACCCACATCCTCCTCAGAATTGATGAAAATCATATGATATCTCTCACATATATATCTTATCTCAGTCTAACATGATGGTTCTAAGTTTATTCTTATCAATTATCCATACTTGATAATGACCGCTCCCCGCTTAAAACGGGGGGCGCCCTTTGCGTGGACGCGTGCAGCCCTGGATCTGGAGTGGCCCCATCAGCATAGGCTTTGCCTTCCCTCAGGTGGGATACCTGGAGGTCCCTGCCTACCTCAGTGAGTTGTCCAATCCCACCTGGGGGAAGCGTTGCCAGGGAAACCAGGCCAGGTAGGGGGAGGGATTACCTGCCCACACAATAGAGGGAGGATCTTACCTGGTAATCCTCACTTGGCTCCAGAGCTTCTCCCACCCTACCCACCCTCAGTTAATGTCTTATTTTGCAGGTTAACTTTTCTTCATAGGTTTTGCAGGTTAACCTTTCTCCACAGGTATGCGGGCGCTGCTACGATAAGGTCGCTGTTAAAGGGCCGGGAAGGAATTTCCCTGCATTGGCAGGTTTTGCCTTTCCCATAGCAAAACGTCACAACTTTGGCGGTATCAGGCCTTGGGCGGAATCCTTTAGTCCATCTTCCTCTTTGCGGCGGCAATACCAGGGTTGCCCGTTAAAGGGGTTTCTGAAGGGAGGCTTTGACCATACGCCGAAAGGTCGTCATTGCTCTCCCGTGCGACGGCGGCGTAACGGGGGCGGCTATCTCTGCTTGAACATATGTTCTCCAGAGCCAGCCCATCCCCCACAGACACACTGGATAACCCTGAAGCTCCCTAGGTCCCCGGCTGGGGACTGGGGAGGGAGAACGCCCAATGCCTGAGCCAAGGTCTACCCACATTTGAAATTTAATAAAGTTGTGGCCAATTTAATCCCATAGCACGTTGTCTAGAGTCGTTATTCCACATGACGGGGGGGGGGGGGGACCGCTCGGGATCTGGGGACTCTGCCTGTCCACGCAAATATATCGTCTCTTCTGGTAAAGCCTTGCATTCTCCAGTGTCCATTGTATACTGAGTCAAGTTCCACTACACAGCACTAAAATTCTGTGATAAATCTTTTCTGTAACTGCCTCATTTTTAGCTCCCCATGAATCTATTAAATTGATATTACTAGTAATGGTGTGGTAGGTGTTTTTTTACTCCCATGAGATGTTTGGGTGAAATCTGACCGTTGATCAAGTCTAAGATCACATACAGTATTGGTTCCCAATTGGTGGTCCATGGACCACCCACCCAGGGGCTCCATGGTGTCATTCACATAACAAAAACTGCCACAGAGTTATCAAAATGTTCAAAGGTACATTTTGAAAAACAAGGGGTCTGCAGTACTTAGCTAACTGGGAACCACTGGCATACAGGGTTTAAGTTCCCAACTAGTATTATACAACTCCATTGCCCATTTGTAAAGTTTACTCAATACCTTTGCTAAAAAGGAATAGTGGTTGGTATTGGGTGCATCAATAGAGATGAATGCCAATGGATTTTGTACCAGGAGACATTGCACAAATAGAAGGTGACCCTCTGTTAATCCAGACTCAGAAATAAATGCCAGACCAGCTCGCTATTCTACTACCAAGCTGTGGATGAGTGAGATCTTCTCTGACCTTATCAATGCATCAACACAAGCTGAAAAGAGTTGTTAGATACTTAAAGGGAACCATGAACTGTCTTAAACTGCCAGCTGACAGCACCCCAAACTATAAGGGATAAACCAGGGATTTTTCAGTTGTTATTCCTGCTTTGCAGGAGGTTGGACTAGATGACACTTGGGGTGTCATTCAACTCTAAATTTCTATGTGTCTGTGATTCTGTCCAAGAGAGGGACATGAACTACCCTCTCTCACAAACATGCCTCATCTGCTGCTATTATTTGAGGTTAGAGATTGCTGGTTATTCAGATTGTTTAGCAGATAACTGTACAGTCATACCTTGGGTTGAAGCAGCTTCAGGTTAAGCATTTTCGGGTTGTGGTGCGTTACTTCCGGGTTTCACCGCTCGCGCATGTGCAGACGCTCAAAATGACATCACGCGCATTCGCGGAAGTGGCCAATCGTGACCCGCGCACACACAGATGCGGGTTGAGTTCACTTCAGGATGCAAAAGGGGCTCTGGAACGGATCCCATTTGCATCCAGAGGTACCACTGTATAAATATTTTCCTAAAGACAGTGTTGCTCAGCTTTAGGTTCCTGCAAATCCTTTTGAAGCTGAGCTAATCAGAACAAACCATTCACTAGATTGGAGAAGCAAGAAGAATAGCCTTCCTGCCTCTCTAACCTAATGAGAAGCAGCTCATCTGGGCAATGATGTGGAGGAGTACATATGGAGATCTTTGGTAGTAGAGAAAATTGCATGGCAAAATATATTTGGAGAGGGAAATAATTAATTATGTAAACAGAATCTGCAACTTTTTGGAGCACATGCCATTAAGAAATCTTGCTGCAAAAACTTACGTGCTTGTAGGCTTTGAACCTGACAGCCATGTCCATGTCCTTTCCTTGTTTTGAAATAATCCAATCCAAAAAACCATTTTACGGAGTTGTACTTCCTTGTTTATAAAATACTAGGGTGGGGTGGGGAGAAAGAAAAACAGAAAATCATCAGTAGGAATGAGGAGAAAAACACTTCTCTCAAAGTCTTTCTAGACAATGTCCCTTTCTCTGGGAGACTGCCTTTACCAACATTCAACAGGCATAAAGGAGCAGGTTCCACCATTGAAGGTCCAACACACATTTTTGTAGGAATCAGTGATCAAAACTATACAGTGGTACTTTCATTCTCGAACGCCTTGGTACTCAAACACCTTGGTTCCCATACGCCGAATACTGAGGATGTGTTACTGTGCCCCTGATCCAAATTATGATGATACTGATGATGGAATCAAGGAAGCATCCCAAAGAGGAAATATTGTAGTGAAGGGTAACTTCACCTACCCTCACCGAGACTGGCTACATATGAGTCCCAGTTCTGACACAAAGTTAAAATTTCCAGATACTGTAAATGACTGTGCCATAGAACAGTTCATCTTGGAACTACCTAGGAGGACAGTGACCTGTGTGTCAAATACTCCAATTTCTGCATCCATGTTTGATGGTTGGTTCCAGAGACACTGGAATCAGTCCAGTTGTGGTATGCTTGATGGCATGATGATGGGATCTCACCCATGTCTGTGCCCTGCAGCACCCCAGTAGCCCCTGTGCCAGGGCTAAGGGGCTGGGAGAGGGATATACCTTGCAAGCTCCTCTAGAGTCATCTCCATGATACTCTCCTGCCAGAGGGTTAGGGTGGTGAGGGAAACCTTTTTTCTAAGCACTCAGTACAGAGTAGAGGAAGAATCTACAGGAAATTCAAGGGATAGATTCCCCTCGAGTATCTACTCCTCTTCCTTCAATACCTCCTTCCTGACTACCAGCTTCAGGCTATTAGAGTTCAGCAGCTCTAAGAAACCTCATTGAGTCCTAGATGGTAGCAGCTGCTCCATGCACCACCCACCCCTTGGCTTGACTGATGGAGTTGCTGTCTTGGCTGCATAGAGGTGGATAGGACCTTCTTAAATGGATAGTAATGATAAGAACCCTTTGACTCTAGGAGATCCCCTGTCTTTTCTATACTCGGCTTTGATGCTCACCTGTTCTTCCTTTGTTTGCATAGAAAGGAGCTTGGCGCCTTCCCTCTCACACTTTCTTTGGGAATCCACCCATGTGCGTAGCTCAAGAGAAAAGAAATAGAAGGCCTTTGAATATAAAACCCAACCATCATTCAAGTTTCTAGTAAGGATGTCTTTGAGTCAAGCAGATATGGAGGAAGAAGAGAAAAAGAAAACAAGACAGGGAATTTAAGGGGTACAATCTTGTATTTCTGTGTTGATTTCAATTATTTTTGTTAAGTTCATTTTTGTGGCCACATGATAACATATATTCATCTGAGAAGCTCAGAAAGATTAAAATAAGAACATAAACTCTTCAATCCATCCTGATGCTGCAGGAAATACCTGGGTGGGCATAGTTGGGAGCGCAGTCAAGAATCTTTTATTTGAGGGAATAGATAAAAGATGTATGTCCCCTCACAGGCCTTATCTGAACCCCAGGGGCCTCACCTACTTGTTTCCACCTGGACACCTAGGGCAGCATCAGGGCAGAATTAAAGGTTGGGGAAGGGGGGCAGCTGTGGTTTATCAAAATTCTCTTTCTCTCTACAGGCTAAGTGTCCAGTTGCAGGGGGGGGGGATCTAGAGTGTGTATTCCTGACATTGGGCAACTGGGACAGATGAGGGATTCTGCTGGTTTACCACCCGCTTTGCTGCCTAGCTGTCTCCCTGTCCGAGATGGCAGGATGGATCCAGTGGGCTTTCAATGGCTCTGGGGGATATTCCAGCTGATCTGACTGCTGCTCCTGCCAAGCTTTCACCGAGCTCAGGAACAACCAAACAACAACAACAACAACAACAACAACAACAGTACTTTATTTGTATGCTGCCCTTCTGAATGGGTTTTCTGCAGCCACTCTGGGAGACTTCCAACAAATTAAAACACAATTGTACACAATTGTACACAAATCATAAAAGAATTCCTTGAACAAAGTTACATTCAGATGTTTTCTGAAAGTCAGATAGTTGTTTATTTCCTTAACATCGGGTGGGAGGGAGTGCCACAAGGTGGACACAACTACCCAGAAGACCCCCTGCCTTGGCTTGGGCCATGGACACGATTGTCCCTGAGTGCCCACTCCTGCTTTATGCAGCCTGTTTGGCCCCCTGGTATACTGCAGAGAAGAGGGCGAAGAAAAAAGCTGGGAGATGGCTTGAACGCAAGTGGAGGAAAAATCCAGTTGAATGCATTTGATCGCTTGTGAGGGATTGTCACTGAACCTGCCAAGTGGCAGTGAAGGCTACAAAGAAGGCTTGCTTTGTTTCCTCCATTGTGCCATCCAGCAGAGCTCAGGGTGAAAAGGAGAAAATATTTGTAACGAATAATTGTGTAATACATATCGTTATGAGTTTGAGTTTGTAATTCTTGTCAGAATACATACTTTTGAATGGATTAGTTTTTGTTACTATTGACTATTGATTTGTGAGTAGGGACCACTCCCACTATTGAAACTTACATTGGTCTGAGTTCTTGGTGTGCTCTTTTCTCTTGGTATATTTAATAAAGGAGAGTTCACCTTAGAAACCTGTGCAGATTAATGGAGGACCCTATTTTGACCTAGCTTTTGTGGTCTGTGTACTTGCTGTGGCACCAGAAGAGGCCTGTGGGTAGAATGAGGGTTGCGATGGTCCACAGGTATTTTATCCCACATGCCAATGGGCCAAACATTATGTGAGTGGCCTTCATGGCTTCTTTCTGATGATGGGCTTGTGAAACAGGAAAGAGATTTTGCTGTTGCACCAACCACCCCACTGCCCAGCAATCTCTCTGACCAAGTTGGCGGAAGTTGCCTCAGAAGTGCTATTCAAGAATCACTCTCTCATGGGGGAATATAATATATAATATAATATATAATATATAATATAATAAAGGACAGGTCTTTTAGCTGACCTGTTTTGATTGTCTCTTCTATAGCAAAGAATGGCAGTCTTTTCTTTCCTCACCATAGAAGCTAAATCAATTCAGCAGATCAGGAGAGTTGAACTGAATTTCTCTGATGTTTCCCTAGGGTGGCCAGGTGCAAAGAAGGGCACCACTCTGCTCTGGCTCTAAGAGTATTCAGCTAGAGGAGGGGCTTTCAGCTGGTGCGGAATCAGGGCAGGTTCCCACTGCACTACAATTCTTCAGCATCACAGGGTAGCTTACCAATTTCTTTTTGCAGTTGATCATTTATGTTGGCCATATACACCATTTCCTCTGATATGTTTTGAGCTGCAGCGAGTATTTGGAAGTCTAAAAGATTTGAAACAGTTTAAGGCAGGAGTATCTGAAATAACAATCCGCAAATATTAAGAAACCATTTTTAAACATTTAAAAACACTCTAGCCTGAAACAAGAAGCAGAGCTCCAGGATGGGGTTCTTATGAATATGAGGACAGACTTGATTCTCTGTGGCTGAGATCACCAATGAAAAGCCTCAGAAGACCCCTGCAGCTGGATCAGACCAAAGACCCATGCAATCCACTATCCTATTCTCATATTGAAAGTGGCTCATGAAGTATCTCTAATGTTCCCCTCCTTTGTCCTCCTTTTCTGCTGGGAATCACAGGGTCACAAAACAATTCCCCACTGAGTCACACAGTAAAGCCAAATATGCAAAGATTACTTTAGAGTTTTCTATTATGCTTTCTGAAATCTAAGAAAATACAGGCACCCAAACTCTTTTCCTGATGAATATTGGGTTGCATTCCACATAGTTCTAAAGAGGGCGTTCTGTAAGCTCAGGAATTTCTCCTTGTGCAATGCAATCTTCTGCCCCTTTCCCCCCATTCTGTTCTGAAGTTTCTCCCCACCCTGGAGTGCAGCTTTGGTGATGGCATGCAGGGAGAAGTGGGGGCAAAGTTCCTTTGCACTAGTGCTAAAATCTAGCACTAGCACAAACATTGTGAATTACAGTGTGATGGGGAAGGACAGCATTTCTAGTAGGGAGATGTGAGAATCACAACCACCTGCTTTTCTTTATGCTGAGCAGTGAAAAAGTGATAAACTCTGTTGGGTGATGAGTTTCACTGAATGTTTTGCTCACACAATATGAATCCCAAATTGAACTACAGGAATTGAAGTCCGTTTAAATTAAACATGTTCTAGCAAAAGTGAGGATTTGTATATAAAATGCTTACCATCCTTGTCCTTATAGGTTGAATCAATCCCAACAACAAAGTTTCGAATCATGGTCATTGCAGTTTGAAACTCCTCTCTGTTTTTCAGTTCCTTCTGATCTAATAAGGAGGTAGGTAGAAAAGATGCTTTTGAATTATGGTGCTGGAGAAGACTCTTGAGAGTCCCATGGACTGCAAGAAGATCAAACGCATCCATTCTGAAGGAAATCAGCCCTGAGTGCTCACTGGAAGGACAGATCGTGAAGCTGAGGCTCCAGTACTTTGGTCACCTCATGAGAAGAGAAGACTCCCTGGAGAAGACACTGATGCTGGGAAAGATGGAGGGCACAAGGAGAAGGGGGCGACAGAGGACGAGATGGTTGGATAGTGTTTTCAAGGTTACCAGCATGAGTTTGACCAAACTGGGGGAGGCAGTGGAAGACAGGATTGCCTGGCATGCTCTGGTCCATGGGGTCACGAAGAGTCAGACACGACTAAACGACTAAACAACAACAACAAAGGTAGAAAAGAAATGAAGAAATTGTTTTCTAGCACCCTGGTCTGATGACCTGGGGGAAGGGATACTTGGTTTCAAACTGCTTTTAATATTGAATTTAAATTGCTGACTTTTCATGTGCCCCAGGACCTTAGAGAGAAGGGTGATTAAAAAAATCAAATCAACAAAAACATAAATACGATTTCTATTAATATTTTCTTCTCCCTACCCTTATATTGAGGCTTCCTATGCCTTGATAGCGGCTGTCCTGCTGGTCTGAAGTCCCGTTTCCATTTAGCCTGTTGCCTCTGTCATCAGATGGTTTGGCCTTCCTTTGAGAGCTTTATAATTTTGGGTTTCTAGATAACGTACACCTGTCCTCTTTGTCCTGTGGGCCTGCATTTGCCAGGCTGCCAAATGCCCTGCTGTATGCAAAGTCCTGGATCATTTGGTTTCCTCCCCCTGAGCTTTGCTTACTTTGAGTGCCCTTTAAATGCATATATCTAGATATTTCGGTAGGCTCTGGACCCACCCACTTTGGCCATGGCCTTATCCTCTGCAGCCTGTTTTCCCCAAGCACTTTCCTTCAGGGGACTGGAGCCCTAGAAGAGGGCAGGCTGGCGAGGATCAGGAATGGGGGCTCTCCCTTAGCAAATGAGGATTAGTTGGGAAAGGAGTAGAGAATTGCAAGCTGGGAAAGGGAATTGTCCAGGGTATTCCAGGGACTTGTGTTAGCCTAGGCGTTTATTCCAAGTGCTGGAACTCACTTATTCGGGAAGAACAAAACAGTGTCATTGCTCTCACTGGGTGACAGCTGTAACTCCCCCCATGATATCAAAGAGAGGTGAAAGGGATAAATGGAAGGTGGATCCTGCCATCTCTTTTTGGAAATGCTATTGGAATTGAAGCAAAGCCCGTGACGTTAGTTGCAAAGTATGCTAATTATGTACTTACATAGAAGGAAAATCAGCAGTGTCATAGCACTAAGGATGAAAATCTCAATTATGACAAATCTTTCACCCGTTGGAGATGTGATGAAAGCAACCACGTCCTGAAAACCAGATGCTTGAAGAAAGACAATTCTGCTTTAACCATCGGTAGCCAACATACCATTCCCAGCCCAGGAAAAAGGCTTCCATATGCTGTGGTAGCCATCAGCCAAGGACAGTCACTTGCTCAGGGGGTGGGCACTTGGGAGGATAAGCAGGTGGAGATGGCAAGGTGAGATGCCTTGCTGCTTGAGGAAACTTTTCTTACAAATGTCTGGATCAGAAGACAGGAGCCTTAGATGTTACTTTCTGCACCCCAGACAAATGACAAGATGCCCCCTCCATACACATAATTCCACATACAGAAGCTAGACTTGCCAGGCCCTTGGCTGATATTTCGATGCTGCTGATGGGGCAGCAGACTAACTGAGGAGGTGGAGTGCAGCTTGTGTGGTCTTCATATCTCTACCCACCACAGCACCTGCTACCTGAGGCGACTGCCTCATTCTGCCTAATGGTGGAGACATTCCTTGCTGCACACAGTAAAGGAACACCACAGTCAGCAGCAAAAAGTGTGCTGAATCCTGGGGTTTCTATGGGGATTAGTGGATCTCTGGCACTCAAAGAGCTGTGTGTGCTTTTCTCTGCACTCCTCCCTAGCACAACATGACTGGCTCCACTCCCTGCCTGTCCCTCCATCAACTTCCCTTTCCCATGCATTCCTCTACTTCATGAGAAACCTCATCCCATATGACTGTGCTGTATACAGACCATGAGTTTCAGCTGCTGCTGCTTTACGCTTTCTGAGTGCCAGCTGTCTTCTGGACATTCCATATCTTCTGGATATTGCACGCCTTGCAGGCATTGGCTTCCCCATCCTCTCAGTTTTCTCTGTGAAACAACAAGTTATTATAACATGCAGGATAAGAATATGAACACATTGGTTGGGTGGTGGGTGTTTAACCTTCAAGACCCAGAGTATGTCTCTTGTCAAGCATCAAAGCTCACAATATTTGCTTTTGTTGTCCTGCACTTAATCTCTCTTGGAAGACATTTGGCTCTCCCAGAAGCAGAGCATCTCTACAAATGTAGCAAATAGGAACCTGATACTTTGGAGCATATTTTCTTTTCTTCTGATTTGGCATTTATGCCAGAAGACAATTATTAGAGGCCTTACAACTTAACAGGCTCAATTCTATGCCACCAACGGTTAAGGATCTGCTCTCGGACAGGAATGATCAAATTACTTTAATAGTGGCTGAATTTTTGAGTGCTGTCCATGTAGAAAGACTGCGCCATTATAAAGAGATTTAGTGGTTCTTAATTTATCGGTGATGTGGTAGTGTTATATTGTATTATTTATGCAAATTGATTTTCTCTGGAGTTAAAAATCTGACTGGGACAAACCTTGTTATGCTGAATTCCTATTTTGCACAATTTGTATATGGTGTTTGTTTGATAATGTGTGGTTTGCTATGCCTAATAAAGGATTGACTTTTATAAAGAACCACTTAATCTTTCTATTACAGGAACATAAATTTTAAAGTAGATGCAGATCTACAAAGGACAAGGATTTCCTTGGTACAAAGTTGATATGCACAACAACTTCAAGTCAAAATTGGGTCTCAATGAGGCATTTCCAATATTACACTTTGGTGTCTATAAGTATCAGACAATTCTTTCCTATAAAGACATTTTTGAAACGTCTTTCTTTTTCTTTTGCTGGATCAGTTTTAAACCAAAAAGATGTTCCATATGGATTCCAAGGAATTTAAAAAATGTTTTAGGTAATATAGCACATTCTCATTTTGCATTCTATTTCTTTCAAAACTCCTGGACATCTAGTTTCTAGAAGTTCAGTAAGCATTTGCAAACAACAGTTATGGGTTTGATCCATATGTTCACTCTATATTTATTTTACGGGGTAAATCAAATTTGGGGCAATCTTCTTTGTGAATGAAATGGGTTGATCTGTACATCAGCTGATAAGATCAGATGGAGTGTTTTTGGTTCTGCTAATATTGCAGCTGAAATCTCGGTTACTGGTGTGTGCTAAAAAGAAATATCTTGCTTTGCAACATTTATTGGTGTATATTTATAGGCTATCTGCTTATGTCAAGATTACTTACTGTGCCAAATTACCATGCCTAAAGGTCCAAATGCCTTTCAATTTTGTGTTTGTCCCTTCTGCAGCAGCAACTAGAGCTGTTTTCATCAAGATACCAGCCCCCGGGCTGAAAGTGGCTTCCCACAATACGTTAGAAGATGTTCACCATTTCATAGATCATGTGGGATCTATGAGGTCTTCAGATGTTCCTGGGTGCCAACTCCCTCCATCACAGTCATCATGGTCAATGGTTGGGGATGACGGGAGTTGTAGACCAGTAACATCTGGAGGGCCACATGTTCCTCACCCTTTAAGGAAGGTATATACATTTAATTATATAACTACCTCCTAATCATGAGAAAAGATGGAGTCCTAGATCTGGTCCCAGTTGGATGCATGTAAATCCAATTGAGTCTAGCAAGACTTTGGAGACCATGAGCTGGACCTGGAAAAGAAACAGAGGGAAGCTGTTACACTGGCCCTCCAAGTGTGCCACTTCATTGGCCAATACAGTAATACTACCGGTAATACAGCACCTGTAGGGACGCGGGTGGCACTGTGGGTAAAAGCCTCAGCGCCTAGGACTTGCCGATCGCATGGTCGGTGGTTCAAATCCCTGCGGTGGGGTGCGCTCCCGTTGCTCGGTCCCAGCGCCTGCCAACCTAGCAGTTCGAAAGCACCCTCGGGTGCAAGTAGATAAATAGGGACCGCTTACTAGCAGGAAGGTAAACGGCATTTCCGTGTGCGGCTCTGGCTCGCCAGAGTAGCTTCGTCACACTGGCCACGTGACCCGGAAGTGTCTGCGGACAGCGCTGGCTCCCGGCCTCTAGAGTGAGATGAGCGCACAACCCTAGAGTCTGGCAAGACTGGCCCGTACGGGCAGGGGTACCTTTACCTTTACCTTTTAGACAGCCCTCAAATGTTCCACCACTCAGTTTCATTGGATGACCCTGAGTTCTAGTATTTAAAAGAGAAAAACCATCTGTAGTTTATAAAAGCTCCCTATCACTTTCCCTGTTAGTGACCTTTTGGCCCTGGAATGAGACCCTGCAAATATCAAAGCTTGTAAGGAAAGTGTTCCACCCATCAGACTTATTTCTGTTTGGATACCTTGATGTTGTCATGGAACAATCTTTTCCCTAATTTCTTCCTAAGGGTTTTTCATCCTTCCACTGGCTACGAACCACCTCCCTTGTGATGTCAGGCATTCCAGAACTCCTCCCATTTAGGCTATACCATTTCCTGATTGGCTGCTGATCATATCCAATCAGCATTCCACATAAAGCATAAATCCAGGGAAATGTTTATTTCAGATTTATTATACTACTTATTTTTTCAAAAGTTATTAGTTTTATTTTTTTTATTTAGGCTGGGTACATACTTTACCTTCAAAGCATATCCCCCAGAAGAATCCTTTCTCCTCATAAACTCTGCTAGTAATATTGGAAAGCTTCCTATCTCAACACTTGTACCAGGAAAGATGGCAAAGTGCATTGGTGTAAATCTTCATTTGCAAAGTTAAAGCACAAAGAAAAGGAACAGAAGCAGTTAAATTTCAACATGTTTGGTCTACATTTATTGAATGTATCATCATCAAAACATACATGCCACCAGTGCTATACACTCAAAAGGTACAGGAACCTACCATGAACACCTCCCTTGCTCTCTCACAATGGTGTCCTCCTGAGAGGTGTCAGAACTGAGTTCAAGTGAGTTCCAGATGCAAAAAAGCCCTGCATGCAACTGACCTTCAACCAATGGCAACTCATCGAGAACTGTACTTGGATAGAAAGACAGATCTGCACAAACTCTGAATTGGACTCTGATAAGCTTCACATTCCTGCCCACCTAGTAGTTCGAAAGCACGTCAAAGTGCAAGTAGATAAATAGGTACTGCTCTGGCGGGAAGGTAAATGGCGTTTCCGTGCGCTGCTCTGGTTTGCCAGAAGTGGCTTAGTCATGCTGGCCACATGACCCGGAAGCTGTACGCCGGCTCCCTTGGCCAGTAAAGCGAGATGAGCACCGCAACCCCGAGTCGGTCACGACTGGACCTAATGGTCAGGGGTCCCTTTACCCTTTACCTTTAAGCTTCATATGCTAGAAACCCCTCATAACTATGTACCCTTGTTTCTCTTATTGTTCATTATATTTTTGTATGTTTATATGACACTACCAATAAAAATATTGTTCAGAAATGATTTCTGTCATTCATAACCTGCCCTTTTGTATAAAGATACAAGAATCATATAACACTGGTCCTATCTCTAGTGGCTCCCAGTACATTTCTGAGCACAATTCAACATGTTGGTGCTGACCTTTAATCCTCTAAATGGCCTCAGCCTTGTATACCTGAAGGAGCATCTCCAGCCCCATAGTCCAGCCTGGAGGTCCAGCTCCAAGGGTCTTCTTCTGGCTCCCTCACTGTGAGAAGTGAGGTTGTAGCGAAACAGGCAGAGGGCCTTCTTGCGGAACACCCTTCCATCAGATGTCAAGGAGATTAAGAACTACACAACTTTTAGAAGACCTCTGAAGGCAGCCCTGTATTGGGAAGTTTTTAACACCAGAAGCTGAGAGACCAGTAGATTCAGAGGCTGCTCAATTGTGGGAAGAGCTGGACATTTTTGAGATAGTAGCTAGGCAACCAGGAGGGAGGGAGTCTTTAGGAGATTCTTCAGTCGAGAGTGGTTGGGAAGTCCCTCCGTCCCATAGAACTCAGATGACTGAAAGAGTCCAGGAACAACAGAAGGCTTGTTACTTCTTACAGGAAACTACCGGAGGGAGAGGGAAACTCCCTTGCCAGCCAGTGTACTTGGCATCCCCTGAAACAGGCCTTGCATTCTCCAGTGTCCATTGTATGCTGAATCAAGTTAAATATACCACATACAAATCACCACTCAAATGAGAAAAAACACACAGAAAGCAGATGGAGAACCAAGAAAGAAAAAGAGAGAATTAAACCAGGCTCCCTCTGGCCTGTTATTAAAAGGCACCATGACCTTGGGCGAAAGATTACAGGACCAGTTCATTCTTGCTTAAACCAGCTTAACCCAAAACAGCACCTGCTCTCAGCAGAATGGAAACTTACTTGTCAGTTAAAATGTTCCAGGTTGCACTAGCTAGAAAAGGCACCAACTTATAGCTTTTGTCACACAGAGAAAATACCAGAACCTTCTACTTGAATAAGAAATGATCTCTACACTTAGATTAAGGCTTTCTGTACCTCAAAAACGCAAGCTATCACACTGTGAGCTTTGAGGGATCTTTGAGTGAAGCGCATTATAGAAATTTAACAACAAGAAAACAAATAAAATGGCTACTAGGATCTAGGGGTCTAAGGAGACCACAAGCTTACCATGAGTCAAGAATGTGATGCAGCAGGGGGACGGGGAACTAATGCTCTTCTAGGCTGCAGCAACAGAAGTCTAGTGTCCCATTCAAGGGAAGTAATAGTACCACTCTACTTTGCCTAGGTCAGACCACACCTGGAGTGCTGTGTCCCATTTTGGGCACCACGATTTAAGAAGGATGTTGACAAGCTGGAAGGCGTGCAGGAGAGGGCAACCAAGATGATCAAGGGGCTGGAAATCTGTCATGGAGGCTTGAGTTTGAGATTCCTGCATTGCAGAGGGTTGGACTAGATGACCCTCTGAGTGCCTTCCAACTCTACAATCCTATGATTCTTTGAGTCTAACTATCAAGCAAGTGGTAAAGCCACATGACAGGATGGAATCCCAACAGAAGTTCTGAAAGCCGGCTTCAGATCTTCCTTCATGAAACACCTCCACGACCTCCTCTCTCAGAGTTAGGAACAAGGATCCATGGCATAATAATAATAGTAATAAATTTTATTTGTTTCCCGCTCTCCCCAGCCAAAGCCAGGCTCAGAGCAGCTAACATCATATAAATAAGACAATATGCATAATACAATATACAATATGCAAATAAATTAACATTCAACATTCATTAAAATAATATAGAATAAAATTAAATATCAGCATTTCAAAATTAAACAGAAATCCACTTAACAGTTACAATAAGTAATTTCTAAACTCCAATCAATAAAACAACAGCAAACCACAGTGCACAACATAATACAGTACAAAATGAGAAGCAGAGACTGGAGGGTGGGGCAAGGCAGATGGAAAGAGGTCTTGCCTGATGAAGTCTCTCCCCTCACAGTTCTTCCTCCCGGCACAGCTTCCTTATGAGGAGACCCAGGGCCGGAGGGTGGGCAAGGCAGGTGGAAAGAGGCCTTGCCTGATGAAGTCTCTCCCCTCACAGTTCTTCCTCCAGGAACATTTTCCTTATGAGGAGACCCAGGGCCGGAGGGTGGGGCAAGGCAGGTGGAAAGAGGCCTTGCCTGATGAAGTCTCTCCCCTCACCTAAGAGGCATAAGAAACAAGTATCATACATACCACCAAGTTGATATCTTTTTGTCAATAAATGTCAAGAGTGGAGAACCCTCTCCTCTCCTCTCCTGGTAGCATCAAAGACAAGAAGAACAAGCAAGTTTATATTTATGTTTTTTATTCAGTCATCTGGTTGCAAGACAAAGAATCCAGGTCTCCACAAAAAGGAGACGTTGCCTACTCTGAAGATCACCTCTTCCATCCCCAACAACATCCTGAGTACTTACAGAAAATCCCGGGAATCACACTCCTTTGCATTATTTGCACCTGAATGCAGAGTGAGTGATGAGCCCTTGGAGAAGGAGAATCTCCCAAACTTACCAGGGAGATCTCTGCAGTCTGCTCTCTCACTCCCCCCTCCTCCACCACTACCTTCAGCTATAATTCAGTTCTGCCTTCTTCTCCTCTTGAAACTGCTGGAGATAAGGGGGCGAACCTTCCCACTCTCCCTCCTTTTCTGAGAGGAGCAGAACAGACTGAGTGGACACTTCCGAGTTTTCCTGTTCAGTTCATTCCCTGACAATAAAGAATTAAAAATATCAGTTCTCCTTGGCTGGGTATACAGGACAGATTGAAGCAACTACAACCACTTCTAGCCATCAATCATGCAAGATGTGGCAGGAGAGGTCCCCGGCTAGACTCCTGGGGTGCTAGTCCTCAACACAGACCAAGCTATTATTCACACCTTGTAAAGGTCTTATTCAGGACAGCAGAGTCTAGTTGGTTACTTAACTCAGTTGACGGGCACTGTGCATTGGAGCCAACTTCAAGAGGTAGAGGCCCCAATAAAATATTTTAGGGGGCCGCCATTGCCATTCAAATGATGTGTGTGCACTGTCTTGTGATCGATTATGCAGGGGGGAGCTTGCCTGCTCCACCCCCAATATTTTATTCAAGTTGCCACCCCTGCTACCATGAATGCCATGAAAGGAGCAGCACATGCTGCCAGTGCTGTGCCCACACTGGTGTGGACCCCAGTCATGCCCCCTGCCAAGTTCTGAAGAAATCAAAACAGTTCACTGTGTTTGTTGCCCAATGTTAGCTCTGTATGAGAGTAAGGGCACTGGAATTTCCCAGTGATAAACCCAAAATTGTATTTGTGATTAAGCCACTTCCACCCTGCAGAGGAGGTGGGATTGCGGGCCTGATGGCCCCACCACGTGCACAGGGCTGGAGCCCTGCACAATTGGGGGAATCCCAGGCCGCAGATAAAGGACTTGGGACAATGGAAGACCGAAGCATTTAAGGGGTATATTCGTAAGACCTTATGACTGATCACATCATACCTGACCTGGGGTTTGTTGCATTCTTCTCCTTTCAGGCATGCATTTGGATTATAGGCCACAGCATTGTCCACTGGGCTAGAAACTGTGCCATCAGCTGTGGCCTGGAGAGCAGGCTGGATCTAGCCCCCAAAGTAAAATTCCCTGGATCTCACGGAGGGGGATGCGCTGGGCGGAATTTATGCGTGCTGTGAAAGCCAGAGCCACTTTGGAAGGTCCACCAGATGCCCTGGTCATTCAGCTGGGATAAAATGATTTGGCCTATTGAAAAGGCGTGGACTTGATGTGGAACATTTACAACGACTTCTATGATTTGATTGCCTCATTTCCAAATTTAACCCTAATTTGGTCATCACTGCTGGAGAGGCATGTATGAAGGGACTGTCGGTGCCCTATTGCAATAAACAAAGCTAGAAGGATTTTGGAACATTCGGTGGCGCATAGAGTGGCAGCACTGGGGGGGGGGGGGGTCGGGTCATTGACCACCCCAATATCCAGTTCAGCAAAGTGGCCCTCTACCAAGAGGATGGCGTCCATCTTTCCGACGCGGGAAATGATGTTTGGTTGGCTGATATAACTTCTGGGATTAGGGATTGGTTGCAGGTCTGAGGGTACTGGCTGCGAGCTTCTGTTCGAGTGGTGGTTAGGCATTGGTATGGGTATTGTTTTGCAGATGGAAGAGGGGAGGAAGCGCCATCACCTGCCCCACATATTGAAGGGTAGTCCAATAAAGGATTCCGGGGGGCATGGCCTGTCCGAAGACTATGGAGGTGAGGGCCTAAGGCACACCCCCGAGCGGTGACCCCGGGGGAGTTCCCAGTTGATGTACATCAGCAGGACTCCCACTACCGTTGGTTAACCCTTCCCGGACTTCAAGCGGACGGGCTGAAGCAGGATATAGTCGGATAGGACCAATGCCTAAGCCAATACCATTCATCACCTGTAACCAATAAAGTTGTGGCCTTATTTAGACCATGAACCTTAATAATTGTGTCATGTGTTTTTATTTCCACTGGGGGGACAGGAACTCGCCACGCAAGTCTGCTAGAAGGGGACATCAGGCGCTGGGTGGCTCCCATTCTCATTGCCTAGCGTGCATAGTTGTCCTTATGTGCCTTGTAAGGTAGTGGCGATGGAGATCAGAAGGGGCAATGGGGCATCAAACACACAGAATAAGGAAACAAATATTGGTATGCATTGCAAATAAATACATTAAACAGAAAACAGGCTATAACTGGACCCTTCCATTCTTTATTTTTGTAGCCATCTACATCTGAGCTTGCAGAATAAGGTCTTTTCAAGGTGTTTTTGAGGGCTGATGCCAAAGAGTCCCATAATCTAGATGGCAGAGTGTGGATTGTGCATTAAAACAGCGGGGTGGGGTGATCTCTTGATTTTGTTTTTATGTAGTGATCATGAGATACAGTTTTGTTCATCTTGAAAGTGTCTTCTTAGAGCCAAGCATCATCAGGCACCTTTTTACATATGTACCCTATGCGTTGATCACAGCGTAATGCCATCCAGCAATCCAAACCACAATCAAGGCCTATTGCAGCACAGTGGTTTTGCTGTGGATGTTTAGGCTCACCTTTTTTCCAGTACCTGAAAAGAAAAGAGCAGCACTGATCAATCAAGATTGGATGTCTACTTCCTCACACGCTCCCTGTGCCTTCTACCATTAAAAAGATGTTCAGCTCTTTCTCTCTTAACATCCACTCACGATTGGGATGGATTTTTCTCCCCAGATTTTAGAATTCTAACCATGTAAGGAAAACAACAACAACAACTGTGGGTCAAGACTGTCTCTTTTCTTTTAAACATGAAGTGATTTCTCATAGGAAACTACAAAAAGTGAGGGTGTGACTTTGGAAGGCTCAGAGGTACACACAAGAACTTTCAGTCAATTTAGTTTGGGCAGTATCCAATGCAGTTATTGCCAGGATTTCCATTTCTGCAACAGAACTGTCCCTTTCTCCTTTCCATATGCACCCACATCCTCCTCAGATCTGCTCTGGACAGTTGTGGGTGTTGAGAGATCCTTACTCTCTCATAGCAGAGTTAGCACAGTAATGATTGTTCTGAGCATATTAAAACAATGCTAGATTTGCATCCACCTTCATCCACCTCATCTCACATCCATCACCCACCCCATGAATGAGGATAGCAATGACACTATACAGAAACAAAAATGGCTATGTCCTCAGATGAATTACAAAATATAATCTATAACCACAAAGCCATTATAGGGTTGAGAGAAATGATATATCTCTCACATATATATCTTATCTAAATCTAACATGATGGTTCTAAATTTAGTCAATTACCCATAGTTGACAAAGGTATCACCCAAGCCTCACTCTTATTGTCACTTGCATTCTCCAGTGTCCATTGTATACTGAATCAAGTCCCACTACACAGCACTAAAATTCTGTGATAAATGTATTCTATAACTCCCTCATTTTTAGCTCTGTGTGAATCTATTAAATTGATATTACTAGTAATGGTGTAGTAGGTGGTTGTTGTTTTTTTACTCCCATGAGATGTTTGGGTGAGATCTGTCCTTTGATCAAGTCTAAGATCACATACAGTAGTGGCTCCCAATTGGTGGTCCACGGACCACCCACCCAGGGGCTCCATGGTGTCATTCACATAACAAAAACTGCCACGGAGATATCAAAATGTTCAAAGGTAGGGTGGCCCATGGTGTGGCTTTTGAAAAACAAGGGGTCTGCAGTACTTAGCTAACTGGGAACTGCTGGCATACAGGGTTTAATTTCCCAGCTAGTATTATACAACCCCACAGCCAGTTTGTAAAGTTTACTCAATACCTCTGCCAAAAAGGATTTGTGGTTGGTATTGGGTGCATCAATGAAGATGAATGTCATTGGATTTTGTTCCAGGAGACCTTGCAAAATTGAAAGCAGCCCTCTGTTAATGCAGCCTTGTTAATAAATGCCAGTCCAGTTCTCTGTTCTACTACCAAGCTGTGGATGAGTGAGATCTTACTCTGACCTTATACATCCATCCACACAAGCTGAAAAGAGTTGTTAGATACTTAAAGGGAACCATGAAGTGTCTTAAACTGCCAGCTGGCAGTGTTGCTCAGCTTTAGGTTCCCGCAAGTCCTTTTGAAGCTGAACTAAGGAGCACAAACCATTTAAAAGCATGCCTTCAGCCTCTTCCGAATTACCACATTCATTAGGTTAGAGAAGCAGGAAGAGTAGCCTTCCTGCCTCTCCAACCTAGTGAGAAGCAGCAGCCGCTCATCTGGGCAATGATGTGGAGGAGTACATATGTAGGTCTTTGGTAGTAGAGAAAATTGCATGGAAAAATATATTTGGAAAGGGAAAAGATCAATCTGTAAAGAGAATCTGCAACTTTTTGGAATGCATGCCATTAACATATGTTTCTGCAGAAACTTACGTGACTAAAGCCTCTATTCCTGACAGCCATCTCCATTTCTTTGCCTTGTCTTTAAAGACTCCAAACCAAAAAAAATTCTTACGCCTTTGTACTTGCCTGTTTATAAAATACTAGGGTAGGGGTGTTGAGAAAGAACAAATAACATCTTTTAAGACAGTCCCTTTCTCTGGGAGACTATATAGCCCTTTACAGAAATTCAAGAGGCATAAAGCAAACACATTTTAAAAGCAGTGATCAAAACTATACATTGTATTCCCATCACCAATAATAATTTCATATAGTGGATGTGGTATTGTCCCCCTGATCAAAATTATGATGCTGATGGTGATGATGATGATGATGAATGACGAAGATGATGGTGATGGAATCAAGGAAGCATCCCAAAGAGGAAATATTGTAGTGAAGGGGAACTTCACCTGCCCTCACCGAGACTGGCTACATATGTCTTCCAGTCATGACACAGAGTTAAAATTTCCAGATACTGTAAATGACGGTGCCAGAGAACAGTTGGTCTTGGAACCACCTAGCAGGACAGTGACCTGTGTGTCAAATACTCCAATTTCTGCATCCATGTTTGATGGTTGGTTCCAGAGACACTGGAATCAGTCCAGTTGTGGTATGCTTGATGGCATGATGATGAGATCTCACCCATGTCTGTGCCTTGCAGCACCCCAGTAGCCCCTGTGCCAGGGCTAAAGGGCTGGGAAAAGGATATACCTTCCAAGCTCCTCTAGAGTCATCTCCATGATACTCTCCTGCCAGAAGGTTAGCATGGTGAGGGTAGCCTTCCCCTCCCCCCCAACAACTGAATACATCACAAAGAACAGAGGAAGAATTTACAGAGAAGCCAAGTGACAGATGCCTCTGAAGTATCTACTCCTCCTCCTCCTTGAAGATCTCTATCCTGACTGCCAGCTTCATTCTATTAGAGCTCAGCAGCTCCAAGAAACCTTATTGAGTCCCAGATGGTAGCAGCTCTCCCTGCCCCTCCCACCCCTTGGCTTGACTGATGGAGTTGCTGTCTTGGCTGCGTACAGGTAGATGTAACCTTCCTAAATGGATAGTGATGATAGGAGCCCTTTGGCTCAAGAAGATCCCCTGCCTTTCCTATACTTAGCTTTGATGCTCACCTGTTCTTGAAATGTTTCCATAGAAAGGAGCTTGGCGCCTTCCCTCTCACACTTTTTTTGGGAATTTGCCCATGAATCTTGGTCATGAGACAACAAATACATTGTTCTTTGATATATAATCCAACCTTCATTCAAGTTTCCAATAAGGAGGTCTTTGAGTCAAGCCAGATATGGAGGAAGAAGAGAAAAAGAAAACAAGATAGGGAATTTAATGGGAACCACCTTATATGTCTGTGCAGATTTCAATTGTTTTTGTTAAGTTCATTTCTCTCGCCACATGATAACATATATTCATCTAGGAAGCTCAGAAATCATAAAACAAGAACAACATTAACTCTTCAACCCATGTTGATGCTGCAGTAAATACCTGGGTGGGCATAGCTGGAACAGGGAGTGCAGTCAAGAACCTCACCTACTTGTTTCCACCTGGATACTCAGGGCATAATCAGGGCAGACTTGAAGGTTGGGAAGGGGGAGTAGTTTATCAAAATTCTCTTTCTCTCTACAGGCTCTCTGTCCAGTTGAGGGAGGGCGGGAATCTAGTGTGTGTGTTGCTGGCATTGGGCAACTGGGACAGATGAGGGATTCTGCTGGTTTACCACCTGGTTTGCTGCCAAGCAGTCTCCCTGCCTGAGCTGACAGGATGGATCCAGTGGGCTTCCAAATCCAGTGGGCTTCCAAATGGCTCTGGGGGATTTTCCAACTGCTCTGACAGGTGCTCCTGCTGTGATTTGGCTGATCTCTGGAACAACCGTATAATAATAATAATAATAATAATAATAATAATAATAATAATAATAATAATAATATGCTGCCCATCTGACTGGGTTTCCCCCAACCACTCTGGGCTACTTCCAAAAAATTAAAACACAATTGAACACCAACCATTTGGCTGATGAGACAAGGTTCAAGAATGTGGACAAGGTCCTTGGATCGGTCAGGACAACCACTTGAACAGTGGACCCTGCCCCTTGTGGCTGATACAAACTAGTAGGGAAGGGACAGCTGGCTGGACTAGAAAGGTTATTAATGCCTCTTTATAAGAGGGGCTGGTCCCAACCTGCTTGAAGGCGGGCCCCCTCCTAAAGAAATCTTCCCTGTGCTCAGAAAATCTAAGTAACTGCCTGCTGGTTGCTAATCTCCCCTTCCTGTGCAAGGTTCTTGAGTGGCTGGTGCTCTTGGAGAAAACTGATTTTCTAGTTCTTTGTCAATCAGGAATTAGACCTGGTTTTGGAACAATGTCTTTAAAGGCAGTCATATTTCCAAAGGTCAAAGAGAAAGAGGGAAATGGCATTATATGTCTCTCACAAAATGTGTGCT
The DNA here is from genome assembly GCF_964188315.1 of Podarcis muralis. NCBI lineage: Eukaryota > Metazoa > Chordata > Lepidosauria > Squamata > Lacertidae > Podarcis > Podarcis muralis. The sequence goes on from NC_135663.1 coordinate 3,123,002, forward strand.
TTGGTGCTGAACATCTTTAGCTTGCCTTTTATGTACAATTGATGTAATATGCGTGTAAGAGGTGTGTGCTGCCAAGCCGGCATAGATAAAAACTCCAGGCTCGCTGCCAGTTACAATCTCTTTGATTTATTTACAAAGTTCAAAGGAACATTTCCAGTGCTTCAGAGCATGTCCGACCCTGTCGGCAAAGATGCTGCGTCTGGTTTCTTTTTACTTTTTCTTGCCCAACATGCAAGCCTGCGGAAACCACGCCTCTGATTTCCTCTGTTTACAGAATGACTAGTTCCGGGCTCATCCTCCCCCCTCCCTGCCTCCTCTTCACTGTCCGACGACAGACTACTAATGATCTCTTTCGGCTCTCTATAAGTGCTGGTCTCTCCCCTTAGCTCTTTCCCCGTTTGCCTCTCCCTGACATCCACCCCCTCCTCAAAGGCCCCCTCCCACTCAGGAGGCCCGACTGTACCCATATCTCTTTCCTCTGGGGTGGTAGGGGAGAAGCCAGCAAAACTACCCTCTTCCTCATCCGTCTCTTCGAACACCCCCCTGCAACCCCCAATTCCCGGTGTTCCCCAGTCTACGCCTTCATCTTCTTCCTCCTCGTCGTCCGATCCTGGGAAAGCTTCAAATTCCTCTTCATCGTCTGTTGTTTCGAACACCTGTTGAAAGAACCTACCCCTGGTTTTGGGTTTGTCAGGGGGAAAACTGTGGAACCCCTCCACCAGGCCCTTGTCGGTGATACTGTCTTCTGGGACCCAGGTATTCTCTGATGTCGGGGCCCCTTCCCACACCACCAAATATTCCAAATTCCCCCCTCTCCAACGAGAGTCCTGCATTTCCGTTACCTTGTTGCACTGCTCCCTTTCCTCCATTTCGGGTGGTGGGCTTTCCCCTTCCCCACTACCCTGCCTCCTTCCCCCTTCCCTGTAGGGGAACAGCAGTGACCCGTGGAACACCGGGTGGATTCTCATGCTCTCTGGCAACCTAAGCTTAAACGCCACCAGATTTATTTGTTGGATAACCTCAAAAGGCCCCACCTTCCTGGGCTTGAGCTTTTTGCAGCCCCCTCTCCAAGGCAACCCTTGCGTGGACAACCACACCTTGTCCCCAACCCTGATGACCTCCCCCGGCCGCCGATGTTTGTCGGCTTCCTTCTTGGATAACTCCTTAGCCCTATCCAAATTCAACTGCAGCTGTCTGTGGATCGCCTCCATCTCCTCCACAAAGTGTTCGGCTGCGGGAACACTCCACGACTCCTCCCCACTTCCGGGGAAAGCCCTGGGATGACGCCCGTGATTGGCAAAGAACGGAGTCATCCCAGTGGGTACATTCTCCGCGTTATTGTAAGCAAACTCTGCCAGGGCTAGTTTGTCCACCCAATCGTTCTGTTTTTGACTTACATAACACCGCAAATACTGTTGTAAAACAGCATTCGCCCTCTCCGCTTGCCCATTGGTCTCGGGGTGCCTAGCCGTAGTGAAACTCACTTCCACCTGGAGCAACCCCATGAGTTTGTGCCAAAAACGTGAGGTGAATTGAGCCCCCCGTTCCAAAACCACCCATGCAGGTACCCCATGTAACCTAAACACATGCTCTACGAACAGCTTGGCTGTTTCTTCCGCCGTCACGGCGTGCGAACAGGGCACGAAATGGCACATTTTGGTCAGGAGATCCACCACCACCATGATTGCGGTCTTACCCTTACATCTGGGCAGATCAGTGATAAAATCCACCCCTACCACCTCCCATGGCTTTCCGGGTGTGGGCAACGGTTCCAGCAACCCCGCTGGTGCCGCCCTTTCCCCTTTGGCCCTCTGGCATGTGTCGCACCCTCGCACATATTCCTTTACATCCTCTCTCACCCTTGGTCACCAAAATTCCCGTGTGACCAGTAGCATGGTCTTATGCTGTCCAAAATGCCCTGTCGTGCAGCTGTCGTGCAGTTGCTTGAGAATTCTGCCCCGAAGGTTTTCTCCTGGAAAGTACAAGGCCCCCCTATGGTACAGAAGCCCCCCTTTCACTTCAAAACCCCCCTCGGCACCCCCCTTTTCTCTTAACTCCCCCATCTTTTGTCTGGCAAAGTCATCATCTCTGAGCAGTTGCATTAGTTCGTCGTCCTTGACTAACGTCCCCCCACACATCCATTTGTTCTCGAGGAACATCAGTCTTGCCACCAGAGGTCCTTCCCCCATCATATACTCGGGTTTCCGGGAGAGCGCATCCGCCCTCGCATTCTGCTCTCCCGGCACATATTGGATCTTAAAGTTGAAGTTAGCAAAGAACTCTGCCCATCTTATCTGTCTCTGGCACAACACCCGTGCCATACGCCAGTACTCTAATTTTTTGTGGTCAGTGCACACCAAAATTTGGTGCTTTGCCCCAATCAGGAAGTGCCTCCATTGTTTGAAAGCAGCGACGATCGAAAGCAATTCCTTATCATAGATGGTGTAGTTCTGCTCCGATTTGTTCAGTTTCCACGAAAAAAAGCACACAGCCGCCACTCCCCCTTTCGATCTGGCTGCAGCAGCACCGCCCCTATAGCCTGATCCGACGAATCTGTCTCCACCCGTAGTGGTTGAGCAGGGTCAACGTGGATCAGTTGCTCCTCTGAAGCGATAGCCCTCTTAAGCTTCTCAAACCCCTTTTGGGCCGCCTGCGTCCACTGAAACCTCTTCTTGACACTGAGATAGTCCGTTATGGGCACCGTCAGTTTTGCGAAATCTTTGATGAATTTCCTGTAGAAATTGCTGAAACCCAGGAAACGCTGAACATCTTTCCTGGTCTTGGGACTCTCCCATTCCACCACTGCCTTCACTTTCTCCGGATCCATGGCCAAACCCTGGTCCGACAGCCAGTACCCCAGGAATTTGACTTCCATTGCATGGAACTGACATTTGGAAAGCCCACCACCTGTCCTCTCGACCCGTGCCCGTCTTGGCTGATTAGAGCGTGTCCAGACGAGGTGCGGGCCCTCCTGGGGGATATCATCAATTTGTCCCTTGGCACGGGGACATTCCCAGGGGAACTGAAGGAGGCAGTGGTGCGCCCGCTCTTAAAGAAAACATCATTAGATCCTTTAGATCTATCCAATTACCGCCCGGTTTCGAATCTTCCGTTCCTGGGTAAGGTGATTGAGAGAGCGGTTGCTGAACAGCTTGGTGGGTTTCTGGATGAAACATCGGCTCTGGATCCATTCCAGTCTGGCTTCCGCGCTGGTCATGGGACCGAGACGGCTCTGGTTGCCCTAACAGATGACCTTCGTAGACAGCTGGATCGAGGCGGGTCGGGGCTGCTGATTCTTCTAGATCTATCAGCAGCTTTCGACATGGTCGATCACGAACTTCTGGACCACCGCCTTGCCGACGTGGGGATCCAGGGCACAGTCCTTCAATGGCTGCGCTCGTTTCTCTCTGGTCGGGGACAGAGGGTGGCGCTTGGGGGGGAATTGTCATCGCGCCACTCCTTGGTGTGTGGAGTACCTCAGGGTGCGATACTCTCCCCGATGCTTTTCAACATCTTTATGCGCCCCCTCGCCCAGCTTGTTCGGAGTTTTGGGCTGGGTTGTCATCAGTATGCCGATGACACCCAACTCTATCTGTTGATGGATGGCCATCCTGACTCAGCCCCAGACACACTGACCAGATGTTTGGAAGCTGTGGCTGGATGGTTACGTGGGAGCCGGTTGAAGCTAAATCCTTCGAAGACAGAGGTCCTGTGGCTGGGACGGGGCGATATGGGATTGGGGGGGCAACTCCCATCTCTTGCGGGGGCGCAATTAGTGCCAGCACCATCCGTTAAGAGTTTGGGTGTAATCTTCGACACCTCCCTTTCCATGGAGGTGCAGATTGCAGCTATAACAAAGGCGGCATTTTTCCATCTCCGCCAAGCTAAGCAGTTGGCTCCTTACCTCTCTCGCCCTGACCTAGCCACTGTGATCCACGCGACGGTCACCTCCAGACTGGATTATTGTAACTCGCTCTACGTGGGGCTGCCCTTGAGACTGACCCAGAAACTCCAGCGGGTGCAGAATGCTGCAGCGAGACTCCTTACGAGGTCTTCGCTGCGAGATCACATTCACCCGGTGCTATACCAGCTGCACTGGCTCCCGGTGGAGTACAGGATCAGGTTTAAGGTGCTGGTTTTAACCTTTAAAGCCCTATATGGCCTAGGACCCTCGTACCTAAGGGACCGCCTCTCCTGGTATGCCCCACAGAGAAACCTACGGTCTTCAAATAAAAACATCTTGAAGGTCCCAGGCCACAGAGAAGTTAGGCTGGCCTCAACTAGAGCCAGGGCTTTTTCGGCTGTGGCTCCGATCTGGTGGAACACTCTGTCACAAGAGACCAGGGCCCTGCGGGACTTGACATCCTTCCGCAGGGCCTGCAAGACAGAGCTGTTCCACCAGGCCCTCGGCCAGGGCACAGCCTGACTCCCTCCCTCGGCAATCTTCGCAGAGCTCTGGCCCAATGGTTGCTAGTGGCTTGAATTAATTAATTTTTATAATGAATGATTTTAGAATGTTGTTTATGTTGTACTTTTGTACTGTTTTATTGTTGTTAGCCGCCCTGAGCCCGGCTTTGGCTGGGGAGGGCGGGATATAAATAAAATTTATTATTATTATTATTATTATTATTATTATTATTATTATTATTATTATTATTATTTCTCCAGCTTGACCCACAAGCGATGCTCCTTAAGTTTGCTCAGGACCTGACGTACGTCCTTCACGTGCTGTTTCTCGTCTTTGGAGTACATGAGCAAGTCATCCAAAAAGCAAACACAGTTCTTGTACAGCAAAGGTCCTAGTACGTGGTGCATGAAGGCTTGGAAACAGTGACTTCCGCACTGCAAACCGAAGGGCATGACTAGATACTCAAACGCCCCCATCAGGGTGAACATGGTGGTCTTCCACTCATCCCCCTCTCGTACTCGGATGAGGTTGTATGCCCCCCGGAGGTCCAGTTTGGTGAAAATCTTCCCTTTCCGCACCCGGGCCAGAACATCGTCAATCCTCGGCATTGGGAAAGCCACCGGTTCCGTCAGGCTGTTCAGGATTCTAAAGTCCACTACACGCCTCCTTTCTTTAGTCAATTTCTTGTCCACGAAGAACACGGGGCTCCCCCCTGCCACCTTGGATTCCCTGATGAACCCCTTTCTTAGATTTTTCTCAATAAACTCCTTTAGGTCCTTGAGCTCTCCCTCCGACATGGAATAGGTCTTTCCCACCGGCAACGTGGCCCCCGGGACCAGGTTGATCTGACAATCATATGGTCGATGCGTCGGCAACGTGTCAGCCTCTTTCTCGCTGAACACCTCCTGTAGATCCCTGTAACACGACGGGATCTCGGTCGTCCTCGCTTTGCATGCTGCTGCCCTCCTGCCCTCCCTTTGTTGAGGTTGCCCTTGAGCCAGGCAGTTCTCCACACAGTGCGTCGAACCGAACGTCAGGGACCGTTGGTGCCAGGAAACCACCGGATCGTGCAAAGCCAACCAGCTCATGCCCAATATGACAGGCGGACCCGCCAGTGTGGCCACGTGAAAGGCAGTGACCTCAGAGTGGGTAGCCACCCGCATTCGCATTGGAGGTGTTCGATGCATCACTTCACCTCCCAGCAGTTCTCTTCCATCAATTGTGGTCACTTGCAGCGGAAAATCCAAAGGCCTCAGGTTCAGTTGGTGCTGCGCTGCAAACTCCTTGCTAAGAAAGGACGCTGAAGCACCAGAATCAACTAGCGCCAACTCCTCCACCGCCTGGCCATTGGGGAGTTCTAGGACCACCTTCAACACTATGCTTGTTTTGGGGTGCCCAAGCCAAGGACATTCTGTGTTGCTCCCGCCTGGCTGTTGCCCTGGTCCACCACCAGCCAGGCTTCTTCGTTTCCTGAAGGCTGGGCTTCCTCTGCCTCTGCCTGTTGGGTGGCCCCCACCATTCCCTGCCAGTTATGACGCTCTGGACACACTCTGGCAAAGTGCCCAGTTTTCTGACACACAAAACATCTTTTTGCCGCTTGCCAGTCTTTTTTCTCCTTCCCGCCCAACCGTTGGGCTTTCAAACTCTCCCGCGCCCGGGCTGTGCCTATCTCCATGGGCTCCTGCTCTTGTTGACATTCTGAGGCAGCTGAAGGCATCTCAAGATTGCGGTCACCATGGAAACTCCGCTCTCTGCCTTGCTTCCTTTCCCACCATCTGGCTTCCTGTCTCAAACCCACCGCAAGAGCAGCCTTCGTTAATTCATCCATATTTTTAGGGTGGGTGCCCCTTGCAAGCTCGTCCTTAATTTCCGGGTTAAGTCCATTTTTAAACAAAGCTTGTACAGGGTCTGCCTCTAAATCCCAACCCAGTTTCTGCACGAGCATAGCAAATTCTGACCAGTAACTGCGTACTGTGGATCTGTCTTGTTTCAAAGCCAAAAGCTCCTCCTGCGTCTTGTCAATTAAACTTTGATCTGCATAGATAAAGTCCATAGCTTGCCAAAACTTGGCCACATTTCTGAGGGCTTCATTATTCGAGGCTATTAACGGCCGGATCCAACTTCTAGCCCCTCCCGCCAGGTGTCTAATTATGTGAACAACTTTCTGAGCATCGTTCCCAAACTTGGCTGATTCAAGCTCTAAAAAATATCGCATCTCGGTTTTGAAATCCAAGTAACTTTCCGGGTCGCCATGGAACTGTTCCACCCACACTGACTTGCCCCATCTGCCGATAGCCCACCTGTGGGTTCTCTCTGAGCAGCCCTGGCTTCTTCCAGATGGGCCTGCAAGAGCGACATTTCGCTTTCTCAGCTCCAAGACCTCCTTCTCCATTCTGAGGCTTATTCCTTATTCCACCAGCTTTCCAGCAGCAAATTGGGGACACGCCATGCTGTAAGAGGTGTGTGCTGCCAAGCCGGCACAGATAAAAACTCCAGGCTCACTGCCAGTTACAATCTCTTTGATTTATTTACAAAGTTCAAAGGAACATCTCCAGTGCTTCAGAGCATGTCCAACCCTGTTGGCAAAGATGCTGCGTCTGGTTTCTTTTTATTTTTTCTTGCCCAACATGCAAGTCTGTGGAAACCACGCCCCTGATTTCCTCTGTTTGCAGAATGACTAGTTCCGGGCTCATCCTCCCCCCTCCCTGCCTCCTCTTCGCTGTCCGACGACAGACTACTAATGATCTCTTTCGGCTCTCTATAAGTGCTGGTCTCTCCCCTTAGCTCTTTCCCCATTTGCCTCTCCCTGACAATGCGTTCATTCCCATTCTTTGCTCTCGCATCTAAAGCTTTATAGACAATTTTATAATCACTTTACCTATTATGTGTTCAGTGGCCAAGGGGTCAATTCACTATGTGAGTGGGCTTGAGGGTTTCTGTCTGATGATGGGTTTGTGAAACAGGAGAGAGATTTTGCTGTTGCACCAACCACCCCACTGCCCAGCAGTCTCTCTGACCAAGTTGGCAGAAGTTGCCTTCAAAGTGCTGCTCATGAATCTCTTTCAGTTGACCTCTTTTGATTGTCTCTGCAGAGGCAGGGCTCTCATGGGTGAAAATAATAAAGGACAGGTCTTTTACCTTACCTGTTTTGATTGTCTCTGTTATAGCAAAGAATGGAAAAGTCTTTTCTTTCCTAACCATAGAGGCTAAGTCAATTCAAAGGTTCAGGAGAGCTGAACTAAATATCTCTGATGTTTCTCTAGGGTGGCCCCATGCAAAGGAGCGCAGCACTCTGCTCTGGCTCTAAGAGTTTTCAGCTAGAGGAGGGGCTTTCAGCTGGCGCAGACTCAGGGCAGGTTCCCACTGCACTACAATTCTTCAGCATCGTAGGGTAGCTTACCAATTTCGTTTTGCAGTTCATCATTTTTGTTGGCAAGATACAGCAATTCGTCTGATACGTTTTGAGCTACAGCGAGTATTCCGAAGTCTAAAAGATTTGAAATAGTTTAAGGCAAAAGGGTATCTGAAATAACAATCTGTAAATATTAAGAAACCATTTTCAAACATTTTAAAACATTTTAAGACCCATGCAATCCACTATCCTATTCTCATATTAAAAGTGGCTCATGAAGTATCTCTAATGTTCCCCTCCTATGTTCTCATTTTCTGCAGGGAATCACAGGGTCACAAACCAATTCCCCACTGAGTCACACAGTAAAGCCAAATACAGTGGTGCCTCGCAAGACGAAATTAATCCATTCCGCGAGTCTCTTCGTCTTACGGTTTTTTCGTCTTGCGAAGCACGGCTATTAGCGGCTTAGTGGCTTAGCGGCTATTAGCGGCTAAGCGGCTATTACCGGCTTAGCGGCTTAGCGGCTTTAAGAAAAAGGAAACAAACTCACAAGAACTAGCAAGACGTTTCGTCTTGCGAAGCAAGCCCATAGGGAAATTCGTCTTGCAGAACGACTCAAAAAATGGAAAAGCCTTTCGTCTAGCGAGTTTTTCGTCTTGCGAGGCATTCGTCTTGCGGGGCACCACTGTATACAAAGATTACTTTGCAGTTTTCTATTATGCTTTGTCCCCTTCATGGATCAGTGCCTTGCTGTCGCAAAGGGGCTTGAATAACTCAGAGAAGCTATGAGCTATGCCATGCATGGCCACCCTGATGGATAGGTCATAGTGGAGTGTTTTGACAAAACACGATCCACCTGGAGCAGGAACCGGCAAGCCACTCTAGTATCCCTGCCAAGAAAACCCCATGGAAAAAGACAATAGGCATATAAAAGTTATGACGCTGGAAGATGAGCCCCTCAGGTCGGAAGGTGTCCAACATGCTACTGAGGAAGAGTGGAGGACAAGTAAAAGTAGAGCGGAGGACAAGTACAAGTAGATTCAGAGCTGATGAAGTGCTGGGCCAAAGCCAAAAGGTCGCTCCGTTGTGGATATGCCTGCAAGCGAAGGGAAAGTCCAATGTTGTAAATAAAAATATTGCATAGGAACATGAAATGTAAGAACCATGAACCTTGGTAAGCTGGATGTGGTCAAAAATGGGATGGCAAGAATAAATATTGACATCCTGGCATCAGTGAACTAAAATGGATGGGAATGGGCAAATTCAGTTTTGATGACCATCATATCTACTACTATGGGCAAGAATCCCATAAAAGAAATGGAGTGGCCCTCATAGTCAACAAAAGAGTGGTGAAAGCTGTACTGGGATGCAATCTCAAAAATGATAGAATGATCTCAATACGAATCCAAGGCAGACCTTTTAACATCACAGTAATCCAAGTTTATGCATTAACTACTGCTGCTGAAGAAACTGAAATTGATCGATTCTATGAAGACTTACAACACCTGCTAGAAATGACACCAAAGAAGGATGTTCTTCTCATTATAGGGGATTGGAATGCTAAAGTAGGGAGTCAAGAGATAAAAGGAACAACTGGCAAGTTTGGCCTTGGAGTTCAAAATGAAGCAGGGCAAAGGCTAATAGAGTTCTGCCAAGAGAATAAGCTGGTCATCACAAACACTCTTTTCCAACAACACAAGAGACGACTCTACACTCTCTTCCAACAACACAAGAGACGACTCTAAAAAAAAACAAAAAACAAAAAAACAGATTGATTATATTCTCTGTAGCCAAAGATGGAGAAGCTCTATACACTCCGCAAAAACAAGACCTGGAGCTGACTGTGGCTCAGATCATCAGCTTCTTGTAGCAAAATTCAAGCTTAAACTGAAGAAAGTAGGAAAAACCACTGGGCCGGTAAGATACAATCTAAACCAAATCCCTTATGAATACACAGTGGAAGTGACGAACAGGTTTAAGGATTTAGATTTGGTGGACAGAGTGCCTGAAGAACTATGGATGGAGGCTCGTAACATTGTACAGGAGGCAGCAATGAAAACCATCCCAATGAAAAGGAAATGCAAGAAAGCAAAGTGGCTGTCCAACGAGGCCTTACAAATAGCAGGGGAGAGAAGGCAAGCAAAATGCAAGGGAGATAGTGAAAGATACAGGAAATTGAATGCAGATTTCAAAAAAAATAGCAAGGAGAGAAAAGAAGGCCTTCTTAAATGACCAATGCAAAGAAATAGAGGGAAACAATAAAGGTAAAGGTAAAAGTACCCCTGCCCGTACGGGCCAGTCTTGACAGACTCTGGGGTTGTGCGCCCATCTCACTCAAGAGGCCAGGGGCCAGCGCTGTCCGGAGACACTTCCGGGTCACGTGGCCAGCGTGACGAAGCTGCATCTGGCGAGCCAGCGCAGCACACGGAACGCTGTTTACCTTCCCGCTGGTAAGCGGTCCCTATTTATCTACTTGCACCCAGGGGTGCTTTCGAACTGCTAGGTTGGCAGGCGCTGGGACCGAGCAGTGGGAGCGCACCCCGCCGCGGGGATTCAAACCGCCGACCTTTCGATCGGCAAGCCTTAGGCGCTGAGGCTTTTACCCACAGCGCCACCCGCGTCCCTCAGAGGGAAACAATAGAATGGGAAAAACCAGAGATCTGTTCAAGAAAATTGGAGATATGAAAGGAACATTTCGTACAAAGATGACCATAATAAAGGACAAAAGTGGTAAGGACCTAACAGAAGCAGAAGACATCAAGAAGAGGTGGCAAGAATACACAGAGGAATTATACCAGAAAGATATGGATGTCTCGTACACCCCAGGTAGTGTGGTTGCTGACCTTGAGCCAGACATCCTGGAGAGTGAAGTCAAATGGGCCTTAGAAAGCACTGCTAATAATAAGGCCAGTGGAAGTGATGATATTCCAGCTGAACTATTTAAAATTTTAAAAGATGATGCTGTTAAGGTGCTACACTCAATATGCCAGCAAGATTGGAAAACTCAGCAGTGGCCAGAGGATTGGAGAAGATCAGTCTACACCCCCATCCCAAAGAAGGGCAGTGCCAAAGAATGCTCCAACTACCGCACAATTGCACTCATTTCACACGTTAGCAAGGTTATGCTTAAAATTCTACAAGGCAGGCTTAAGCTGTATGTGGACAGAGAACTCTCAGAATTGCAAGCTGGATTTCGAAGGGACAAAGGAACCAGAGACCAAATTGCAAACATGTGCTGGATTATGGAGAAAGCTAGAGAGTTCCAGAAAGACATCTACTTCTGCTTCATTGACTATGCAAAAGCCTTTGACTGTGTCGACCACAGCAAACTATGGCAAGTTCTTAAAGAAATGGGAGTGCCTGATCACCTCATCAGTCTCCTGAGAAATCTCTATGTGGGACAAGAAGCTACAGTTAGAACTGGATATGGAACAACTGATTGGTTCAAAATTGGGAAAGGAGTACAACAAGGCTGTATATTGTCTCCCTGCTTATTTAACTTATATGCAGAAATCATCATGCAAAAAGCTGGGCTGGATGAATCCCAAACCGGAATTAAGATTGCCGGAAGAAATATCAACAACCTCAGATATGCAGATGACACAACCTTGATGGCAGAAAGTGAGGAGGAATTAAAGAACCTTTTAATGAGGGTGAAAGATGAGAGTGCAAAATATGGTCTGAAGCTCAACATCAAAAAAAGAAGATCATGGCCACTGGGCCCATCACCTACTGGCAAATAGAAGGGGAAGAAATGGAGGCAGTGAGAGATTTTACTTTCTTGGGCTCCATGATCGCTGCAGATGGTGACAGCAGTCACGAAATTAAAAGAGGCCTGCTTCTTGGGAGAAAAGCAATGACAAACCTAGACAGCATCTTAAAAAGCAGAGACATCACCTTGCCAACAAAGGTCCGTATAGTAAAAGCTATGGTTTTCCCAGTAGTGATGTATGGAATGTGAGGAGAATCAGAACTTACAGGGTTAAACAGTTCTGAGTGACGTCTCACATTCTGAGGCGTGGCTATGTTCACATACGGTAATGTTTCTCTGTGTGTGAGTTCTCTTTCGGTTTTGACTGAGAGGCGAAGAGCATGTCTGGTTTTTCGCCGGGTTGAATTTACGATGTTATTCTACGCAATAAAAGACTGTTGGAGATAAGCAAGAAGCCTGCGTACAGTCTGAGTTATTACCCACACACGGCAACAGTTTCTCCCACTGCGGAACTCTGGTAGGACTATGCTAAGAGAGAGCGAAAGAGAGCTAGGCACAGGAGCGCACTGGCGCAGCAGAAACGTGCCGGACGCCATCATAATTCCACATGGAAGTGAGAGCTGGACCATAAAGAAGGCTGATCGCCGAAGACTCTTGAGAGTCCCATGGACTGCAAGAAGATCAAACCAATCCATTCTGAAGGAAATCAGCCCTGAGTGCTCACTTGAAGGACAGATCCTGAGGCTGAGACTCCAATACTTTGGCCACCTCATGAGAAGAGAAGACTCCCTGGAAAAGACCCTGATGTTGGGAAAGATGGAGGGCACAAGGAGAAGGGGACGACAGTGGACGAGATGGCTGGACAGTGTTCTTGAAGCTACAAACATGAGTTTGACCAAACTGCGGGAGGCAGTGGAAGACAGGAGTGCCTGGCATGCTCTGGTCCATGGGGTCATGAAGATTCAGACATGACTAAATGACTAAACAACGACAACAACATTATGCTTTGTGAGATCTAAGAAAATAGAGGCGCCAGAACTCTTTTTCTGATGAATATTGTGTTGCATTCCACATAATTCTAAGGAGGACATTATGTCCGTGCAGGAATTTCTCCTTGTGCAATGCAATCTTCCGCTCCTTTCCCTCCAATCTTTTCTGAAGTTTCCCCCACCCTGCAGAGCAGCTTTGGTGATGGCATGCAGGGAGAAGTGGGGGCAAAGTTCCCTTGTGCCAGTGCTAAAAGCTTGCAGTAGCACAAATCTTGCAAAAGCACAAACATTGTGAATTGCAGTTTGATGGGAGGAAGACAGCATTTCTAGTGGGAAAATCACAACCATCTGCTTTTCTTCCTGCTGAGCAATGAAACCATGATAAACTCTATTGGGTGATGAGTTTCATTGAATAAATGTATTGCTTACACCAGTGTTTCCCAACCTTGTGCCTCCAGCTGTTTTTGAACTACAACTCCCATCATCCCTGACTAGCAAGACCAGTGGCAAGGGATGATGGGAATTGTAGGCCAAAAACAGCTGGAGGCACAAGGTTGGGAAACACTGGCTTACACAATATGAATCCCAAAGTGAACTACAGGAATTGAAGCCTGTTTAAATTAAACAAGGTCTAGCAAAAGTGAGGATGTGCATAAAAAAATGCTTACCATCCTTGTCTTCATGGATTGAATCAAGCCCAACAACAAAGGTCCGAATGATATCCATTGCCATTTGAAACTCCATCCTTCTTTTTAGTTCCTTTTGATCTAAGGATGAAGTAGGTAAAAAAGAAATGATTAAATTGTCTGATTAACTGGGGGAGGGGATACCTGGTTTCAAACTGCTTTTAATATTCAATTTAAATTGCTGACTTGTAACACAGATAAGAAATCAAATCAACAAAACCATGGCTATGACTTCTATTAATATTTTCTGCTCTCAGCCCTTGATAGCGGCTGCCCTGCTGATCTGAAGTCCTGTTTCCATTTGGCCTGTTACTTCTGTCATCAGATGGTTTGGCCTTCCTTTGAGAGCTTTGGATTTTTGGTTGTCTAGATACACCTGTCCTCTTTGTCCTACAGTCTTGCATTTCCCAGGCTGCCTCATGCTCTGCCACATGCTTAAAATATGCAAATTCTTGGATCATTTGATCCCCCCCCCCGAGCTTTGCTTACTTTCAAGTGCCCTTTAAAAATGAATTAGGTCTGCAAATAGGTCAAGGGCTCATCTATCCAGTGCTATTTTTCTACAAAAAGAGGTGCTGGAACTCAGCATGAATGCCTCCCTTCTTCTCTTAAAATGGCCACAACGCCCACCTGAGAGGGGCCAGAACAGAGTCCAGATCAATTTCAGCTGAAAAAAGCCCTGCATATATTTCGATATTTAGGTAGGCTCTGGACCCACCCAATAGGCCATGCCCTTTTCCTTTGCAGCCTGTTTTCCCCAAGCACTTTCCTTCAAGGGACTGGAGCCCTAGCAGAGGGCAGGCTGGCGAGGATCAGGAATGGAGCCTGCGGCGACGCAATGGCACTCTTTCTCCCCCTGGCACCGCTGTGCCAGAATCAGTTTCCCTTCCCTCAGGTGAATTCCCCCAATGGAGAATGAATCACGAGCAACTGTGGCTTTTACTTTTGGGGAAACAGGTTGCAAACAAACTTTATTACAACAGATGTAAACAAGGAATTTTGGTTCTTCGTCCACAGAAATGTAACAAACAGTGAGGTTATTAACTGTGTGATGCTGATGTTTTTTATTAAAACATATACTGTTTCAAGTTATAGGCTGTATGCTGTGCAGGCTTAAGGTTACTTCCTTTTACACATCTTTCATAGACCAGACTTCTCCACGCTCATTTCAGGAACTTAGGATTTTAACTGGACTGTTTCCTTACAGACCCTCAAATCCTCCTTGGCCTTGGAATCACTATTGCCCTTTCCAGTCAGAGTATCCCCTCTGAGGACCCTTTTTTCCTGTAAGCAGCTTGTGGGACTGTGTCTTGTCTATTTTAACAGAGTTCTGCGATTCAGAGCCTTAGCGCATATACTGAGAGTTCTCAGCTCTCTTCAGCTCTACCACCTGTCAGAACAAACTCTCCTAACAGAATCCAACTCACAGACCGAATTCCTCTCTCCCACTCCCTCACTCCACTCCAATTGCCTCCCTTGGAATGCTGGCCAATCAGGCGCTGTTGTTAGTTAAGTGTTTGCTGGCAGGGGTGGGGTGGGGGGGACACTAGATGACTCAACCTGCTCAGAAAAGAAACGTTTCCATCACAGGGCTTTCCCACAAGCAAATGAGGATTAGTTGGGAAAGGGAATTGTCCAGGGTGTTCCAGGGACTTGTGTCAGCCTGTGCTTCTGTTCCAAGAGCTGGAAGTCACTTATTCACGGGGAACAAAACAGTGCCATTGCTCTCAGTGGGTGACAGCTGTAACTCACCCCCAGAAATCAAAGAGAGATGAAAGGGGTAAATGGAAGGTGGATCCAGCCATCTCTTTTTGGAAATGCTATTGACATTTAAGCAAAGCACATGACATTAGTTGAAAGTATGCTTAATATCTAGGGACGCGGGTGGCACTGTGGGTTAAACCACAGAGCCTAGGACTTGCTGATCAGAAAGTCGGCGGTTCGAATCCCCGCGACGGAGTGAGCTCCCGTTGCTCGGTCCCTGCTCCTGCCAACCTAGCAGTTCAAAAGCACGTCAAACTGCAAGTAGCTAAATAGGTACCGCTCCAGCGGGAAGGTAAACAACGTTTCCGTGCGCTGCTCTGCTTCGCCAGAAGTGGCTTAGTCATGCTGGCCACTTGACTTGGAAGCTGTGCACCGGCTCCCTCGGCCAGTAAAGCGAGATGAGTGCCGCAACCCCAGAGTCGGGCACGACTGGACCTAATGGTCAGGGGTCCCCTTACCTTTACTTTATGCTTAATATCTATATGAAGCCGCTGGGAGAGATCATCAGGGGGTTTGGGCTGGGTGTTCATCAGTATGCAGATGACACCCAGCTCTACCTCTCCTTTAAATCAGAACCAGTGAAGGCGGTGAAGGTCCTGTGTGAGTGCCTGGAGGTGGTTGGAGGATGGATGGCGGCTAACAGATTGAGGTTGAATCCTGACAAGACAGAAGTACTGTATTTGGGGGACAGAGGGTGGGCGGGTGTGGGGGATTCCCTGGTCCTGAATGGGGTAACAGTGCCCCTGAAGGACCAGGTGCGCAGCCTGGGAGTCATTTTGGACTCACAGCTGTCCATGGAGGCGCAGGTTAATTCTGTGTCCAGGGCAGCTGTCTACCAGCTCCACCTAGTATGCAGGCTAAGACCCTACCTGCCCGTGGACTGCCTCTCCAGAGTGGTGAATGCTTTGGTTATCTCCCTCTTGGACTACTGCAACACGCTCTACGTGGGGCTACCTTTGAAGGTGACCCGGAAACTGCAATTAATCCAGAATGCGGCAGCTAGACTGGTGACTGGTAGTGGCCGCCGGGACCACATAACACTGGTTCTGAGAGATCTGCATTGGCTCCCAGTACGTTTCCGAGCACAATTCAAAGTGTTGGTGCTGACCTTTAAAGCCCTAAACTGCCTCGGTCCTGTATACCTGAAGGAGCGTCTCCACCCCCATCATTCAGCCCTGACACTGAGATCCAGCGCCGAGGGCCTTCTGGCAGTTCTCTCATTGCGAGAAATAAGGTTACAGGGAACCAGACAGAGGGCCTTCTCAGAAGTGGCGCCCACCCTGTGGAACACCCTCCCTTCAGATGTTAAGGAAATAAGTAGCTATCCTATCTTTAAAAGACATCTGAAGGCAGCCCTGTTCACGGAAGTTTTTAATATTCAATACTGTATTGTTTTTAATACTTGATTGGGAGCCGCCCAGAGTGGCTGGGGAAACTCAGCCAGATGGGTGGGGATATAAGTAATAAATTATTATTATTATTATTATTATTATTATTATTATTATTATTATTTACTTACATAGAAGGAAAAGCAGCAGTGTCATGGCAGCAAGGATGAAAATCTCAAGTATTATATATCTTTCACCCGTTGGAGATTTTAAGAAGGTAACCATGTCCTGAAAAGTAGATGCTTGAAGAAAGAAAATTCTGATTTAGCCATCAGTAGCCAACAGTGTTCTTGAAGCTACCAACATGAGTTTGACCAAACTGTGGGAGGCAGTGGAAGACAGGAGTGCCTGGCGTGCTTTGGTCCATGGGGTTACGAAGAGTCGGACACGACTAAACGACTAAACAGCAACAAGCCAACATACCATTGCCACTCCAGGAAAAAGGGTTTCCATATGCTGTGGTAGCCATCAGCCAGAGACAGTCAACTGTTCAAGGGGTGGTAATCTGGGTGGTTGAGCAGGTGGAGGAAGTAAGGAGAGATACCTTGCTGCTTGAGGAAACTTTTCTGACCAATGTCTGGATCAGAAGACAGTAGCCTTTGATATTAAAGGACATTCTGCCCAATAGGCAAATGACAAGATGCTCCCTCTGTGCACATAATGCCACATACAGAAGCTGGGCTGGGCTGGCCATTGGCTCTTATTTTGATGCTGCTGATGGGGCAGCAGACTAACTGAGGAGGTGCAGTGCAGCTTGTGTGGTCTACCCATCTCTGCCCACAACAGCACCTGCTACCATTCCTGGCTGTACACAGTAGAATCATAGAATCATAGAATCATAGAGTTGGAAGAGACCACAAGGGCCATCGAGTCCAACCCCCTGCCAAGCAGGAAGCACCATCAGAGCACTCCTGACATATGGTTGTCAAGCCTCTGCTTAAAGACCTCCAAAGAAGGAGACTCCACCACACTCCTTGGCAGCAAATTCCACTGTCGAACAGCTCTTACTGTCAGGAAGTTCTTCCTAATGTTTAGGTGGAATCTTCTTTCTTGTAGTTTGGATCCATTGCTCCGTGTCCGCTTCTCTGGAGCAGCAGAAAACAACCTTTCTCCCTCCTCTATATCAGTGTTTCCCAACCTTTTTTGGGCAAAGGCACACTTGTTTCATGAAAAAAATCTCGAGGCACACCACCATTACAGCCCCGTGACGTCAGCGCGCAGCGTCACGCCGGGAGGGACATGAATTGCTAGCAAATTACATAATCACCTCCTTGAGGGCTGGCTCATCTTCTCTGAAGGCAGAACCCCATTAATTAACAGCACAGACTCACACCATAGCCAAGACGAGGGGGGAAAACCTCAGTCATGCACAGTCATGCACATGTGGGGGCTAAATGAGGACGAAGACCGGGCAGAGAGCAGGGTTCAAATCACCCCACCTGGCCAGGACAATCCCTGGGTGCTCCCTTGGGCCACTCGCCTGACCCACCTCGCAGGGCTGTTGTTGCGAGGATAACACGGGGAGAACCACGCGCGCCCCCAGGAGCTCCTTGGAGGAGAAAGCGGCGATGAATGCAATGCACGAAATATATGAGAGGCGACCAGGTTTTGCAGGTGAGGGGCCCCCGCCAGCTTCCGCTTCCAACACCCGGCGCAACGACGCCGAAGTTTCCCCCCGGGCTCGGCTCGGGGAGCAGCGCTGCTCCCCCCCGGCTCCCCTTCGCCCTCCCGGCTCTCTCTGCCGCCCACTGGGGACCCCCCTCACCTGCCAAGTCCGGAGCGCCGGTGGAAGTTGCATGCATACATGCATGCAGGGCGCCGCGTTGCAATTGCATTGCACTGCACTCCATGCAACGCCTGCACGCATGTATTGCCTTGCACGCCCGCAAAGGGGTCTCCCCGCGGTCCGATGCGTCCCCTCCGGCACGGATGCAGCATTGCAAAAATAAAAAAACCCCGACGCAGCCCTACCTGGGGGGCAGCCTCCGCCTCCGCCGCTCCGCCTCCGCGGGGATCCCCGGGCTCCATCCTGCCGCCCGATCTCCGCGGGGGCGCAGGCAGGCTGCGCGGGGTCTGCGCGGAAGAGCCCCTGCCTGCCCGGCCGCCGCCGCTGCGCTCATTCCATGGCCGAGAGAAGAGCGCTTCAAACAAAACGCCCGGCCCACCAGGCCACGCTGGGAAACGTAGTTCGCGCACCCCGTGCGGGCGCGGAGCCCAAGGGCGAGGGGACTACGGATCCCGGCAGCCCCCGCGCCGGGGACGGAGGGGGAGAGGCCGGGTGCAGGGATGGAGGGACGGGTGGGCGAGCGAGTGAGTGAGTGGCAGCCGCCAAGCCTTGGCCGAGAGCCAGGAAGGGCCTCCCCGGAGGAGGAGGAGGAGGAGGGAGGCGCAGAGCGGGAGGGAGGGAGGGAACCCCAGGGGTCATCTAGTGACGGCGCCCCAATCGAAAATTTGACTTTTTTTTAAAAAAAAATCTTTCAATTTTTTAATTTTTCCCGCGGCACACCAGGCAACATCTCGCGGCACACTAGTGTGCCGCGGAACAGTGGTTGGGAAACACTGCTCTATATGACATCCTTTTATATATTTGGACATGGCTATCATATCACCCCTTAACCTCCTCTTCTCCAGGCTAAACATGCCCAGCTCCCTTAGCCGTTCCTCATAAGCCATTGTTTCCAGGCCTTTGACCATTTTGGTTGCCCTCCTCTGGACACGTTCCAGTTTGTCAGTGTCCTTCTTGAACTGTGCTGCCCAGAACTGGACACAGTACTCCAGGTGAGGTCTGACCAGAGCAGAATACAGTGGCACTATTACTTCCCTTGATCTAGATGCTATACTCCTATTGATGCAGCCCAGAATTGCATTGGCTTTTTTAGCTGTCACGTCACACTGTTGGCTCATGTCAAGTTTGTTCGTCAACCAAGACTCCTAGATCTTTTTCACATGTACTGCTCTCAAGCCAGGTGTCACCCATCTTGTATTTGTGCCTCTCATTTTTTTTGCCCAAGTGCAATACTTTACATTTCTCCCTGTTAAAGTTCATCTTGTTTGTTTTGGCCCAGTTCTCTAATCTGTCAAGGTCGTTTTGAAGTGTGATCCTGTCCTCTGGGGTGTTAGCCACCCCTCCCAGTTTGGTGTCATCTGCAAATTTGATCAAGATGCCCTTGAGTCCATCATCCAAGTCGTTGATAAAGATGTTGAATAAGACCGGGCCCAAGACAGAACCCTGTGGCACCCCACTAGTCACTCTTCTCCAGGATGAAGAGGAACCATTGATGAGCACCCTTTGGGTTCGGTCAGTCAGCCAGTTACAAATCCACTGAGTGGTAGCATAGTCAAGACCGCATTTTACCAGCTTCTTTACAAGAATATCATGGGGCACCTTGTCAAATGCCTTGCTGAAATCAAGGTAGGCTACATCCACTGCGTTCCCTTCATCTACCAGGCTTGTAATTCTGTCAAAAAACGAGATCAGGTTAGTCTGACATGACTTATTTTTCAGAAATCCATGCTGACTATTGGTGATCACAGCATTCCTTTCTAGGTGCTCACAGACTGTTTGCTTAATGATCTGCTCCAGAATCTTCCCTGGTATTGATGTCAGACTGACTGGGCGATAATTATTTGGGTCCTCTCTTTCCCCCCTTTTGAAAATAGGGACAACATTTGCCCTCCTCCAGTCTGCCGGGACTTCGCCTGTTCTCCAGGAATTCTCAAAGATGACTGCCAGTGGCTCTGAGATCACATCTGCCAGTTCTTTTAATACTCTTGGATGCAGTTCATCTGGCCCTGGAGACTTGAATACATCTAAACTAGCCAAGTATTCTTGTACTATCTCCTTAGTTATTCTGGGCTGTGTTTCCTCTGCTGAATCATTTGCTCCAAATTCTTCAGGTCCGGCATTGTTTTCTTTATCGGAGAAGACTGAGGCAAAGAAGGCATTGAGGAGTTCAGCCCTTTCTGTGTCCCCTGTTTGTATTTCACCATCTTCTCCTCTGAGTGACCCCACTGTTTCTTTGTTCTTCCTTTTGCTACGGACATACCCATAAAAGCCTTTTTTGTTGCTTTTAACCTCTCTAGCAAGCCTGAGTTCATTCTGTGCTTTAGCTTTTCTGACTTTGTGTCTACATGTGCTGGCTATTTGTTTGAATTCCTCTTTGGTGGTTTCCCCCCTTTTCCATTTTTTGTACACATCCTTTTTTAATCTTAACTCAGTTAGAAGTTCTTTAGATAGCCACCCTGGCTTCTTTAGGCACCTTCCATGTTTCCGTCTCATTGGTATTGCCTGAAGTTGTGCTTTTACTATCTCCCTCTTAACAAACTCCCAGCCATCATGAACTCCCTTTCCTTTTAGTATTACTGTCCATGGGATCTCACCCAGCACTTCCCTAAGTTTTATGAAGTCGGCTTTCTTAAAGTCGAGAAATTGAGTCCTAGTATGCTTGGCTGCTCCTTTCCGCTGTATAGTAAACTTCAGAAGAGCATGATCACTCGCGCCTAATGATCCTTCCACTTCTACCCCACTAACGGTTGGGAAACTAAGATGGCGACGAAGGTAGCAGCCTAGTTAACTTCGTCTGCCTTTAGATTAAGTTTTAAGTAGTTTTAAGTAGTTATAAGTAGTTTTTTTTTACCCCCCTCTGAGCTTTTATTGCTTTATTGCTTTAGACTAAGTTTCAAGTAGTTTTAAGTAGTTTTTAAAAGCCCTCTGGGCTTTTATTGCTTTATTGTTTTATCACCTGATTCGAGCTTCAGCTTTGCTGCCTTGCCGCACCCTCCGCTGTGCATTTGGTGCTGTGGAGCTGAGCAATCTTCTGAAACGAGTGAGTGGGGAAGAGAAGAGGTCTGGCCTGACTCCCCTGCCGTGAAGGGACCCCCCGTCACTGGAAAGGAAAAAACTCAAGCTCCACCAAAGAAACATATGGAGAATCAGTGCTCGCTGATGAGCTAAGCAGGAGAAAGCTGCAGATACACCCCTATTCATCCATCGGCCCTGCAAATTAGGCAGAAATACTTGGGGACAACTGGCTTTCTAATTGGAAGACAACTACCCAACATGGTCCTCACCAGAAAGATATGTAAGGAGTTGGGTATTCTGCCAGATACGCCACTTAGCCCCCCGGGACCTGGAAAGGGACAAAGTAAAATTATCAATTATTTCCCTAAGAGGGAGGAATGCATGAGTGAACAAATTGAACTAATTATTGACGAAGTCACTCCTCCCCCCCTTACTTATCTTGACCGGCCACATTACTTCAAAGAGCTTCAACAAAACTCTGGAAACACAAATTCCCCAAGAAGCTTGGCGCAAGAGCTAGTTCTAGCGGAGAAACTTGAGGAAAATATTTCTTTCACCTATAATCAGCGGCCCTTGGCAGAATTAACAACATGCCACCAAGACCAGGCGCCCATTTCTAAATATACTCAAACTGAACCGAGTGATGGCCATTTTCAGGCCCACCTCCAAGATATAAATACAGACCTTTCCAACATAAAAAATTACTTGACAATAACAAATGGGTTATTGCTGACCCTTGTGGAAAATTTTATTCCCCAACCAAAAGAGACAACAGCAACTGATGCACCCCAAGTGCATAAACCAGATGAACTTGTGCATAACCCAGATGAACCTGTGAAGATGAGACAGGCAGTAACAACCAAGAAATTGCAAAAAAATAGACCAAAAGCCAGGGAAAAGAAAACTAAGAACATTAAAACAACAAGGAAAATAAAGATAAGCCGACATAAACAATGGCAGAAATTATTTAATCTACTCCCGTCGGACTCAAATAAATCTGCTGCACGAGATAAAAAAGAGAAAGAGAAAGGCAGGAAGGGGGAAAAGAAGTCATCGCCACAGCTAATGGCTAAGGTGGCATCTCCGAACCAGAGTTTAGAACTAAATGGGAGGATGGAAGCAACGTCCCAGAGCTCTGGTAACAGTTCACTCAGTGAGCCAGATTCTGGGGGAGAAGTGGTCCCTAACAATGAAGGCAGCAAACCGCTTAGCAAATCGGGAAATGGGGACGATGCAATGCCCAATCGCGTCATAACCAGGTCATCAATATTGGTTAGGACCAGATCTAAAATGGCTGTTCCTCTTGTTGCTTCTCCCACTTTCTGGACAATGAAGTTGTCTGCAAGGCCAGTGAGGAATCTGTTTGACCTTATGCTCTTGGCTGAGTTTGACATCCAACAAATATCCGGGTAATTGAAGTCCCCCATTACTACTATCTCCCTTCCTTTTGCATGCTTGGCCATCTGTTCCAGGAAGGCATCATCTATGTCCTCCGTTTGGCTTGGGGATCTATAGTAAACTGCCACAATGAGGTCTCTGTTATTCTTCTCTCCCTTAATTTTGACCCAAATGCTCTCACTTTGGCTTTGAGGTTCTAAATCTTGGATCTCTTCACAGGTATACACATCCCTGACATATAACGCCACTCCTCCTCCTTTCTTGTCTGGTCTGTTTCTCTGGAATAGATTGTATCCCTCCATTATTACATTCCAATCGTGGGACTTATCCCACCAGGTTTCAGTGATGCCTATTATGTCATATTTAGTTTGCTGTACCAAGAGCTCAAGCTCATCTAGTTTATTTCCCATGCTTTGCCCATTAGTGTACAGACATTGAAGTCCATTAATCATTCCCCCGTGTCTCTTATTTAAGGATTTTTTCCTCCCACCACTAGGTCTGCGTACTCTTTGCTCCATTTGGTCTATGACATTTAGATGATCATCTTCATCAATTGATAGACTCCTACCTTCAGGAGCACTGTCTCCCTCCCCCACATTAGTTAGTTTAAAGCCCTCCTGATGAGGTTCCTGAGATTTTTGGCAAAAACATTCCTCCCAACCATTGTGAGGTGCAGCCCAGCACTTGCCAAAAGTCCATCTTCAAGAAACTGCAGTCCGTGATCTAAGAATCCAAACCGTTCCTGTTTACACCATTTGTGAAGCCAGCTGTTCACTTCCACTATTTTTCCCTCTCCCTGGGCCACGTCGTTCAACTGGGAGGACAGATGAGATGACAATTTGTGCATTTAATTGCTTCAATTTCCTGCCCAGAGCCTCGTAGTCTCTTTTGATCTTCTGGAGGCTATTGCTTGCAGTGTCATTGGTTCCCACATGAACCAAGAGGAAGGGGTATTTGTCAGTGGGTTTTATGATTCCTTGCAGTCGTTCAGTTACATCTTGGATCTTAGCCCCGGGGAGACAGCACACCTCCCGAGACATCTTGTCAGGCCCACAGATCACTGCTTCTGTTCCCCTCAGTAGGGAATCCCCTATCACCACTACACGCCTCCTCTTAGGTTTGGTCGGGGTTCTTCCGTGAGCTGTCCGTTCCAAGGTCGCCTGCACATTCCCTGAGGACTGACTTTGCTGCTCGTCTTCATATACCTGATCAACTGTAATGAGGGAGAGATCCTCAAATGGAGTCTGTTCTTCGTCTTCCATGCTAGGGGAGAGGACTTCAAAGTGATTGTGTATTTCTAAACAATCAGAGCAAACCCTGGGCCTCCTACTTCTTTGAGTCACGTTTCTCCATATATCTGGCACCTGTGTTGGTGAACTAGCCTCCTTCTCAGGGGTGTCCCCTGTCTCCTCCTTGGTGGAGACGGTGTTCTCTGTTGCTTCCAAGAAGAGCTCCAGCTCTCTAATTCTTTGGAGCGTAGCTACACGTTCCTCCAGTTGATGGACTTTGTCTTCTAAGAGGGCAATCAACATACAATTGCTGCAGGTAAAGCTGCCTGCAACCTTTGGCAAGATGGCAAACATTGCGCAGGAACCGCAGGCGACTGCAGCTGTTCCCTCACCCTCCATCTTGAAAACGTGTCGTTGGGGGTGGCTACAGTGGTCCTCCATCTTAAAAAGCGTGAAGACAGGACAAATAACCCCCCCCAAAAAAAACCTAGGTCTCCCCCAACAAACGTTTGACACTAGCTCCCCTAAATCTAAAAGATGGATCAAAGTGCCCTGCAAGCTCTGATAAGCTCCTCCCACAGCTAATCACCTGACTCAACAGAAACCCTGCCCCCTCTGACCTTTGCACAGGGAGAGAAGCTAATCAGCCACAAAGAAACACACACACAAGAAAACCCTTTTGCTCCTTCTTCAGCTGCTGCCCTGCAAGCTGTGGGTAAAGGAACACTACAGCCAGCAGCAAAGAGTGGGCTGAATCCTGGGGTTTCTATGGGGCTTCATGGATCTCTGGCACCCAAAGAGCTGTGTGTGCTACTCTCTGCACTCCTCCCTAGCACAACATGTCTGGTTCCACTCCCTGCCTGTCTCTCCATCAACTTCCCTTTCCCATGCATTCCTCTACTTTATGAGAAACCTCATCCCATATGACTGTGCTGTATACAGACCAACAGTTCCAGTTCTTGTTGTTGGTGTTGCTGCTGCTGCTGCATCCTTTCTGGATGCTTCATCAATTCCGGACTTTTCCATCCTCTCAGTTGCATCTGTGAAACAATAAGCTATTATAACGACCTATGAACACATTGGTTGGATGGTGGGTGTTTTCCCTTCCATGCTCAGAGTATTAGTCTCTTGTCAAGCATGAAAGCTCACAAAATTTGCTTTTATTCTCCTGCACTTAATCTCCCTATTACAGGAACATATTTTTTAAAATAGATGCACATCTACAAATGTCAAGGCTTTCATCGGTACAAAGTTGAAATGGACAACAACATCAGGCCAAAAATATGTCTCAATGAGGCATTTCCAACATTAAACTTTGGCATCTATCAGTATTAGACAACCATTTCCTGTAAAGACATTGTTGAGTCCAATATAACTGAAATGTCTTTCTTTTTCATTTGCTGGATCAGTCTCCATCTTATGCCAAAAAGATGTTCCATATGGATTCAAAGGAATTGAAAAAATGTTTTAGATAATATAGCATTCTCATTTGCATTATATTCTTCTCTAAGCTCCTGGATGTCTAGTTTATGGGACTTCAGCAAGCATTTGCAAAGAACAGTTATGGGTTTGATTCATATGTTCTCTCTATATTTATTTTATGGGGTAAACCAAATTTGGGGCAAGAAATGGGTTGATTGTGATATCTGTACAATGAGGCATCAGGCATAAGCCTGCATTTTATTAATGTTTGATCAAGGCTTGTATATTAAAGAGGGCTTAGATTTTTAAAAGTTTCACGCCAGGCAAGAAGGCTAGCTGCTTAAGAAAACACTGACAGTGTTTTCTTCCTAGACAAGGGGCCCCTTGATTGATAGCAGAAAACAATTCTCAAAGTCGTAAAAGCTGAAATTACAGACTGAGTAAGGACACTGACCCTACATGTTATAAAAGATAAAAAAAGGCAGAGATAAACATAATTAATAGTTGGTAAATAGTAAAATAATGCCAATGTGCCTCCCAGTAAAATGAGCCAGATCTTCTTTCTAAGGTTAAAAGGCCAAGACCAAATGGAGAAGCATCTAGCTGGCAGAAAGAGAGGCTTTTTGGGAAGTCTTCTTAAAGCAATTTTGGGAAGTCTTTTAAAACTGTTTCTTTCTTAAACTGAGAGAGTTAAAAGAGCAATAAATATTGGGAACAGCTAAAGAGGAGAGCAGATGGCTGAAGGGGGGGGGGTAAACTGAAGGGGTTCCTTTTAAAAGCTGTTTTTTTACTGAGTTCCCTTTTCTACTTCTACTTTGAGAAGCTTTATTCTTTTAAAAGGTTACCTATGATAATGTATGAAATATATTAGCTTAAATATATTGGCTTAAATGTAACTATGCAAAGGATTTAGAAAGTAACAAATTTAGATGTTAGATTCTTATTTCATAGAGTCCTAGAGTTGGAATAGACCACAGGGGCCATTGAGCCCAGCCCCCTGTCAGACAAGAAGACGCCATCCAAGCAGCCATCCAAGCAGTCCTGATATATGGCTGTCAGACATTTGTTTAGAAACTCTCAAATGAAGGAGATCTTTCAATGTTGATGTGAAACTCAAGATCCTTGACATATGTTTAAGATAAAAATTTAAGATTAACCATTTGTTTTAGAAGGCAATAGGGCGAAGAGGGCAAGAGGTGAGCTGGTAATTAATATTCCTTGTTGAGACACATGTAAGATATATTACTACTTATTTGTCATTTATAGATGTAACAATATATAGCTCTTTGTGCTCCATATAAGGACAGGAGGATGTGGGTGTATCTTTTGTGATTGGATATAGCAGGCAGCCAATAGGAAATCCAACCAGGCTGATTGGACAGATGCAGCCAAGGAGGAGCAAAGGGGGCTGGATTAAGGGAATATAAGTGCTGGCCATAATGGCAGGAGGCCAGGCCAGAGCTTGGTAACCATATACCACTGTGCCTCTCATTTATTTGTCTGACAAATAAATAATTATTTTAATTTCTCTATTGCTGCGTTGAATATTTCATTCCAGCTAAGCGTTAACCACAAGCAGGGTGCTACATTTTATGGTGCTCCTGTGACTCGGATAAGTGGTCTGCTGGAACGCAGCCCCTTCGCTCTACTGAGCAGGGTACAAGAGAGAGGATCTCTAAACTGCCTACCCAGCGCGCATGGAAAATTTTTTTCCAGGGGAACGCAGAAGTCTCGTCTGTCTGATACCCTGCTCACTGGCAGCGACGGACCGGGGGGAAACGGAACCAACCAAGGGGTAAGTGCACAAAGGGATTTTTGGCCCTCCAATTAATTGGGAGGAAGAGAAGTCTTGATCAAACTTCTGCGTCTCAGTAAGTGGGAACTGAGTACGCTAGGTGGTTGGGTATATCAGATGGTGGTCTGGTGGGGGAAAAGGAAAGTTGGGAGGTAGAGTGTGGTGAAGTATCTTGCGCATTGTATGTGTGAGAAAGTACAGAGCAATCTGTAGCTGACCTGAGTGTGGAGTGGGTAGTACTTCGGTTCCCAGTGAGGCGACTCCATCTGGGCAAGGAAACCCACGAAGCGTGTGTGTGAGTGACTGAGTGGATACTTCACAGGGCCATACAATGGGAGTTGGGGGTTCAAAGGGGGGAAATACACCTCTTGAATGTATGTTAAATAATTTTAAGAAAGCCTTCTCAGGGGCATATGGAGTCAAAATGACGCCAGAGCGCTTGAGAACGTTATGTGAACTAGAATGGCCAAAACAAAATACTGGATGGCCATCTCAGGGAACTTTTGATATAAATTTAGTAAGCAAACTTTGGTCTAACATCACCAAAGAAACTGGAGGGTGCCCAGAACAATTTTCATATATAGATTCCTGGCTGAGCACATTAAATAAAAATCCTCCATGGATAAGGGAATGCAAAGTCCAACGATGCAAATTATTGGCTGTAAAAGCCGAAGCTAGGAAAGGAATCTTGCCAAATAAACTCAAACCCATTTTTGAGGGACCAGAGGAAGAGGTGCTTCCACCTCCACCCTATGCTCCACATCGAAGGGAGCATAATCCAAACCCTCCACCAGTTGTAACCCCAAGGCAAGAAAGTGGAACGAATAATGGGGGTAGAGACACAGAACTTGACTCCTTGATAGATTATGATAAATATCTTCAGGAGGCATTGGAGTCCTATAATGAAGCCCAAGCAGAAGTGGTTATTCCATCTGTGAGTCCCAGTAGAACTCCATCTACAGTCTCTTTTAGTGGAACAACTGATTGCCTACCCCAAACCCCTGTACATCCAAGTCCTAGAGAATTATTACAGAAGTTACAGGGAGACCTTAATCGGTCAGCAAGCAATACAGCCAGGCGTATTAAGCTGCTAAAAGAACGCCTTGGGACAAATACCATCCCCTATGATTTGAGGCCCCTAGAGCAAAGCGAAGAGAAAGATCACGTAGTAGCCCCTCTCAGAAGAGTATTTGATGCACTTGAGGAGCCTGTGCTGGTTAACGGGCAACTCGGACCAAGGCCACCTCGAACTTCGACCCTTCAGTACATTCCATTCACAACTACGGATCTGATGAATTGGAAAACACACACCCCATCTTTTGCAGAAAAACCTCAGGCTATGATGGACTTGGTGACTTCAATAGTAAATACTCATAGTCCTACTTGGACAGATTGTCGCCAGCTTCTGAATACTCTGTTCACCACTGAGGAAAGAAGAGACATAATTGAAAAGGCACAGATATATTTGCGTGAGCAGGCCAGAGTGGGAAATATTTTTAATATTGACCGTCATCTCCAAGACAACTTTCCCTTGGAAGATCCTAATTGGGATCCAAACAATGCAATTCACCTGGCCAGGCTTACCACCTATCGCCAGACGCTTGTGCAAGGTATCCGCAGGGCATGCCAGAAGCCAACTAATATGTCTAAAGTCTCAGAAGTAGAACAGAAACCAAATGAGAGTCCAGGAGACTTTTTAGAGAGGCTGCAAGAAGCCTATCGTATATGGACTCCTTTTGACCCTGAAGCCCCTGAAAACAGCAGAATGATTACTGCTACATTTGTGGCCCAGTGCGCTTCTGACATTCGTAAGAAAATTCAGAAATCAGAAGGATGGGAAGGGATGCTGATGAGCCAAATTATGGCCATTGCACGCCGAGTTTATCGGAATAGGGATGAGGCTGAGAAACAAGAGAAGAAGAAGTGGCAGAAGGAAAAGATGGTAATGCTGGCCACAGCAGTGAAGCAAGACTACCGCCCCTTAAATGGAGGAAGAGGGCGGGGAAGGAATCCACCACTGGGAAGGAATCAATGTGCGAATTGCAAGAAGGAGGGTCATTGGAAGCGGGAGTGTCCTGAACCCCTGAGGTTGGAAGAAGTACGCCCAGGCCCAGGCCCAGGCCCAGGCTCCGGCCCAAGAAACCAGGGACGGGGACGGGGAATGATCCGAAATGGAAGATATCAGAGACCTGGACAAGGACAGAGTAGAGACAATTTCATTGGACTGGCAGAGGAGGATTTTACCCAAGACTAGGAACGACCGGACTCCATAAAGTTAGGCTTCCAGGAGCCCACGGTCACGATTCAATTAGGAAGCCATTTAATAGACTTTATGATTGATACTGGGGCTGAATACTCAGTACTCCCAGAACTATTGCAGAAAAAGGCATCCAAAAGTGTAGTCATTAAAAGTGCCACTGGTCAGTCAGCTAAGAGGTCTTTCCTCCAACCTTTGGAATGCCAGATTGGGGGACATCGTTTAACCCATCAGTTTTTGTATATACCTGAGTGTCCAATACCTCTCTTAGGTAGAGATATGCTGTCCAAACTGCAGGCCCAAATCACCTTCACTCCTCGAGGTCCAGAAATGAAACTGCCATCAAAGGCAGCAGGAATAATTACCCTTTCAGTACCTAAGGAACAATCATGGCGCCTAATGTCAGCCTTGCAAGTCCAACCCACATTGGATACAGAATTAAACAAGCTCCTCCGAACCCTACAGGTGCCACCAGGAGTATGGGCCGAAAATAGCCCACCAGGAATGGCCAAGAATATAGCTCCAATTGTAGTAACCTTAAAACCTATGGCTACCCCTGTATCTGTAAAGCAATATCCTTTACCCCGGCGAGCAGCAGAGGGCATCCAGAAACATTTGGACCGCCTATTAAAATATGGTCTGCTTAAGCCCTGCCAATCAGAATGGAACACACCCCTTTTGCCTGTTCGAAAACCTGGGACAGATGAATACAGGCCAGTGCAGGACTTGAGGCTCGTAAACCAGGCTATCGAGACCTTGCACCCAAATGTACCAAACCCATATACCTTGCTGAGTTTGATCCCACCAGAAGCAACATTTTTTACTGTATTGGACTTGAAAGATGCATTCTTCTGTTGCCGGCTGGCACCACAGAGCCAACCTATATTTGCCTTCCAGTGGGAAGACCCTTTAACAGGAACAAAAGGCCAGCTAACCTGGACAAGATTGCCCCAGGGATTTAAAAATTCCCCAACTTTGTTTGGCACTGCCTTGGCGAAGGATCTAACAAGTTACCCCTCAATACCTGGAGAAAAGGTGGTTCTGCAATATGTAGATGACCTTATACTAGCAGCAAAGGATTTTGATACCTGTAAAGAAGGGACAGAGGAACTGCTCCACTTGCTCTGGCAAGCTGGCTACCGAGTTTCCCAGAAAAAGGCACAGTTATGTTTAGAAAAGGTCAAATATTTGGGCTTTGACATCTCACACCAACAACGAGCATTGAGACCAGAGAGGAAAGAAGCTATTTGCCTTATCAAGGAACCTACCACAAGGAAACAACTTAGAGGATTCCTGGGAACAGCAGGGTTTTGTAGACTATGGATACCTGATTTCAGCAGTCTGGCCAAGCCCTTACATGAAAGCACTCGAGGTGCAGAGAAGGACCCATTCGTATGGGGACCTGAGCAGCAACAAGCCTTTTTAGTTATCAAACAACGACTTATGGAGGCCCCAGCCCTTGGACTGCCTAATTCGGAAAAACCCTTTCAGCTGTATGTACATGAACAGAATGGGATTGCAGCGGCAGTCCTGACCCAGAGATTAGGAAGTTGGAACCGTCCAGTAGCTTATTTGTCAAAACAATTGGACTCAGTAGCAAAAGGATGGCCTCCATGCCTAAGGGCAGTAGCGGCCACTGCAAGCCTTGTCAAAGAAGCTGATAAATTTACCTTCGGCCAGACGATGTATGTGAATGTACCTCATGCTGTTCTGACACTCATGGAATATAAGGGTAGTTATTGGCTAACGAACCCAAGGATGGCTAGGTACCAAGGCCTATTGTGTGAAAATCCCAGGATTCATCTACGAGTAGTGAATATGCTCAATCCAGCGACTTTGCTGCCCCTACCAGAGGTAGATGATGAGGAATCACATGATTGTCTCCAAGTAATGGATGAAGTTTATTCCAGTAGACCCGATCTGAAAGATGAACCATTGAAAAATCCAGATGTTGTATATTACACTGATGGTAGCAGTTACCTGCATGAAGGTGCCAGACGAGCAGGATATGCTGTGGTCACCAATGAGGAAGTTGTGGAAGCTGAAGCTTTGCCTGCCGGCACCTCAGCACAAAAAGCTGAACTTATAGGTTTAACTAGAGCTCTGCAATTGGCAGCCGGATGTAAGGCAAACATCTATACTGATTCTAAATATGCCTTCTTAACCCTGCATGCACATGGAGCTCTATGGAAAGAAAGAGGTCTAATAGGAGCCCACGGGAAGGCCTTGAAATATGGACCTGAAGTAGAAATCCTGTTAGAAGCAGTATGGGCTCCAGAACAGATTGCTGTAATGCATTGCAAAGGTCATGGACGAGGAAGGGATCCAATAACCAGAGGAAATCATGCGGCTGACAAAGCAGCCCGAGAGGCAGCCCAAAAGCCTGTGGGAGGATTTATAGCAGCCCTCATACCAGAGGTAGTTCCAGAAGAAGTTAAACCTCACTATACCCCAGAAGAGAGGAAGTGGGCTGAACAGGAAGGAGCAGTTGTGAAGGACGGTTGGATGATCCTGCCGGACAATAGGATTTATGTACCTCATCATCTAGCAGGCACAATTGTAAGAAATTATCATGAATCTACTCACCTTGGCGGTACTGCAACCAGAGAGAGTCTCAGTCGGAAGTTGTATATTATTAACCTATCACAATTAGCAACTTGCATTTCACAGAAATGTGTTCTTTGTGCTAAAAACAATCCCAGGCAGGGACCGGTACAACCTCCTGGAATCCAACATGTGGGATATGTCCCCATGGAAAGTCTAATTGTGGACTTCACAGAGCTGGTCCCTTCTAAGGGATTCAAGTATCTCCTTGTGTTTGTAGACACTCTTACCGGATGGGTTGAAGCCTTTCCCACCCGAACTGAAAAGGCACGAGAGGTAACTAAGAGACTCCTCACTGAATTGATCCCGAGGTTTGGATTACCTAGATGCATTGGAAGTGATAATGGGCCAGCGTTCATTGATCAAGTAGTACAAGAAGTATGTCGAGTCCTACAAGTGAAATGGAGACTGCATGCAGCATATAGGCCTCAGAGTTCAGGGAAAACTGAAAGAATGAATCGGACTCTGAAAACCCAATTGGCAAAATTAACCCAGGAAACGGGATTGGGATGGGTAGATGTGTTACCCATAACACTGTTTCGTGTTCGGTGTGCACCCACAAAAAGACTTAAGTTGTCACCTTTTGAGCTCCTGTATGGGAGACCGCCCTCCTTTGTTCAGGATATTCCAGCTGACCTTAAACAACTAGGAGACCATGTGACACAGGGACAAGTGCAATCTCTCTCCCGTGTTTTTGTTTCTCTTAACAGGTGGGTCCTCGAGCGCACGCCGTGCAGCATTGCCGAGCCGATTCATCAGTTCCAGGCTGGCGATAGCGTATGGGTGAAAGAGTGGAAACGTGATCCACTCGCACCTAAGTGGCGTGGACCTTACACCGTCTTGCTCTCTACTCCAACAGCGGTGAAGGTAGCTGAGGTGACCCCCTGGATTCATCACTCTCGTTTGAAGAAGTCCGAAGGCAGTTGGACGTGCAAAGGTGACCCCTCTAATCCTTTAAAACTGACTCTCTCCAAAAACCCCTGTATCTAGCCCTACCGGGAACGGGCTAGGTCACGGGCAACATTAGACGACCGGCCTGCTGCAGCCACAACCTGGAAGCTGGCTGACCTGCGCACGCCTGAAGCTTGAGGAGCGTCTGAACCAGCGACTGTGAACGGGAAGATTCTCTTATACAATTGATTGACTGCCCCCTTGTGGAACAATTATCAGAGATATTACCCACTGGGGATCCTTGGGATATATGTTTTGGTCTTGGTGGTTCCCCATTCCTGTCACTGGGGGAATTATATTGGGACTAATATTTATTTGCTATCACAATAAGGTACTCTTCTGTGGAAGGAATGCATATGCTAGACATCAACATGATTCTATTATTAATCCTGATCCCTTGGGAAGGGGAAGGGTCCTTGAATCTGACCAAATTGACTAAATATGGATTCCGCCATGACCACAATATGTGGGTAGGTTTAGCTGAAATGGTAGCCAATGTTGCAAATAGGACCAATTGCCTTGTTTGCTCTCTTGGGCCAGATGATTCAGAGGGAGGTATGCCCTTATTACCGATACCATTAGATGCCATTGGTATGGTAAGCGAAATACCACACCAAACAGAATTACAGAATTTCCACGGATGGAACTCAACTAAACCATTACGAGTTATACCTGTACAAGGGGAATTCTGTGTACATAAATCATCAGATGCAGCTGATTCTATCATGATAGGCTCTTCTCATTGTCACTATACTTGGGATTATTTTAAGAATAGTCATACCTGGGCACACGGTACTACCTATCGAACTCGGAATACCTTGCCCTGTGCACCTCCTTTTATTCATGCATGGAAAGTGGTATGGAACATAACTGTGACAGAAAAAGGCAATCTAACATACTGCACTGTGAACTCTCTACCTCTTTTGATATTTCGCCTTCTGTACTCCACGTACCAAAAACCTCAGACCCGATGGTTGTGGTGGATATGTGGAGAATGGGCATACAAGAAACTCCCTTCCAAATGGAGTGGGACTTGTTTCCTGGGATGGGTATTACCACCAATGTGGATTATGCCTACTAATTTGGCCAAGCGTACACGAAGAAACGCTGATATTTCTCATATAGCAGGAGGAAGTACCCAAAGTTGGAGCGGTACTGATGATTGGCCACCAGAGCGCATTATAGCCTATTATGATCCTGCCTCCTGGAATCCTGGTGAGCTCATACAAGGGGCACGGGATCCTATCTATAATCTAAACAGAATAATTCGATTGCAAGCAGTAGTGGAACTTGTAACCAATGCAACGGCCCAGAGTTTGAGACTTATTGCACAACAGTTGGATGAAAGTAGAGCCGCCATTTTGCAGCTGAAAATGGGAATGGATTATGTACTTGCCAAGCAGGGAGGCCTATGTGGAGTCTTGAACTTGACAGGGAATGCCTGTTGCTTTAACATTTCTGATAATGGTGAGGCAATCCGTGTGTTGGCTACAAAGATGGAGAATATAGCACATGTCCCAGTACAAACATGGGAAGGATGGGATATGGGATGGCTCACCAATTGGTTACCTAATGTCACAGGACTCAAAGGGATACTATTGTCTTGCTTGTTTTTCTTGACAGTAGTGGTAATGGTTTTATGTATGATGCCATGTATCATTTCATGTTTTAGAAGTACAATTAGCAAGATGGTTTCAAATGAAACTCTACCTCATATCATGGCCCTATACAGAGCTTTACCTCAGGAATATGATGAAGGTCAAGCTATCAAGGACACTTGGGACGAAGGTCCTTGAGCTTGAAAGGGGGGAATGAGGCATCAGGCATAAGCCTGCATTTTATTAATGTTTGATCAAGGCTTGTATATTAAAGAGGGCTTAGATTTTTAAAAGTTTCACGCCAGGCAAGAAGGCTAGCTGCTTAAGAAAACACTGACAGTGTTTTCTTCCTAGACAAGGGGCCCCTTGATTGATAGCAGAAAACAATTCTCAAAGTCGTAAAAGCTGAAATTACAGACTGAGTAAGGACACTGACCCTACATGTTATAAAAGATAAAAAAAGGCAGAGATAAACATAATTAATAGTTGGTAAATAGTAAAATAATGCCAATGTGCCTCCCAGTAAAATGAGCCAGATCTTCTTTCTAAGGTTAAAAGGCCAAGACCAAATGGAGAAGCATCTAGCTGGCAGAAAGAGAGGCTTTTTGGGAAGTCTTCTTAAAGCAATTTTGGGAAGTCTTTTAAAACTGTTTCTTTCTTAAACTGAGAGAGTTAAAAGAGCAATAAATATTGGGAACAGCTAAAGAGGAGAGCAGATGGCTGAAGGGGGGGGGTAAACTGAAGGGGTTCCTTTTAAAAGCTGTTTTTTTACTGAGTTCCCTTTTCTACTTCTACTTTGAGAAGCTTTATTCTTTTAAAAGGTTACCTATGATAATGTATGAAATATATTAGCTTAAATATATTGGCTTAAATGTAACTATGCAAAGGATTTAGAAAGTAACAAATTTAGATGTTAGATTCTTATTTCATAGAGTCCTAGAGTTGGAATAGACCACAGGGGCCATTGAGCCCAGCCCCCTGTCAGACAAGAAGACGCCATCCAAGCAGCCATCCAAGCAGTCCTGATATATGGCTGTCAGACATTTGTTTAGAAACTCTCAAATGAAGGAGATCTTTCAATGTTGATGTGAAACTCAAGATCCTTGACATATGTTTAAGATAAAAATTTAAGATTAACCATTTGTTTTAGAAGGCAATAGGGCGAAGAGGGCAAGAGGTGAGCTGGTAATTAATATTCCTTGTTGAGACACATGTAAGATATATTACTACTTATTTGTCATTTATAGATGTAACAATATATAGCTCTTTGTGCTCCATATAAGGACAGGAGGATGTGGGTGTATCTTTTGTGATTGGATATAGCAGGCAGCCAATAGGAAATCCAACCAGGCTGATTGGACAGATGCAGCCAAGGAGGAGCAAAGGGGGCTGGATTAAGGGAATATAAGTGCTGGCCATAATGGCAGGAGGCCAGGCCAGAGCTTGGTAACCATATACCACTGTGCCTCTCATTTATTTGTCTGACAAATAAATAATTATTTTAATTTCTCTATTGCTGCGTTGAATATTTCATTCCAGCTAAGCGTTAACCACAAGCAGGGTGCTACACATTAGATCAGCTGATAAGATCAGATGGAGAATTTTTGGTTCTGTTTATATTGCAGCTGAAATCTCAGTTACTTGGTGTGTGCTGAAAAGAAATATCTTGCTTCATAACATTTATTGGTGTTTGTTTATAGACTATCTCCTTTGAGGGCTTTGGCATCTATTGAATATCTGGAGGAAATAATACAATTTCCCCATAGATATCTGGTTGGCCATGGAGTGGTCAGGATACAGTACTGGATGGACTTTTCACATGATCTAGCACTCAGACTCTTCTTATGATTCCAAAAATCACTTGAAAGCAGGGGCCTTCCAGGTCTCTCCATTTGCCCCGCCTCTCTGTCAATCAATGTCATATGATGTCACTATTACTTACTGTGCCAAATTACCATGCCTAAAGGTCCAAATGCCTTTCATTTTTGTGTTTGTCCATTTTCCAGCA
This sequence comes from Podarcis muralis, assembly GCF_964188315.1. NCBI lineage: Eukaryota > Metazoa > Chordata > Lepidosauria > Squamata > Lacertidae > Podarcis > Podarcis muralis. Next base: position 3,159,364 of record NC_135663.1, read on the forward strand.
GCAACCAGAGCTGTTTTCATTAAGATACCAGCCCTCAGGCTGAAAGTGGCTTCCTCACAATACATTACCAGATGTTCACCATTTAATAGATTCTAAGGAGGGGAGACTACCCGTAACTTTCTTTAAAATGGTGGAGCACTTTAACTTGCTTGATATATGGAGATTTAAACACCCACTGGATAGAGAAATTACTTTTTTTCAGAACCAAAGCAATCTGCTGGACAAACCAACTTGATATGGATATCTAATGAACTAGCATTGAGAAGAAAAAAAGAGAGATACAATCAAGGACACGTTCAGATCACAAACCAGTATTAGAGGAATTGAAAGGTGAAAAAAACCACACACATTTAGGTGGAAATTAAATGATGGACTTCTTGATAGCCAAACAATTTTACACAAAGCTGAAAAAGCTTTGAAAGACTATTTTGAGTTACAGATGGGTAGCCGTGTTGGTCTGCCATAGTCTAAACAAAAAAAATTCCTTCCAGTAGCACCTTAAAGACCAACTAAGTTAGTTCTTGGTATGAGCTTTCGTGTGCATGCACACTTCTTGAAGAAGTGTGCATGCACACGAAAGCTCATACCAAGAACTAACTTAGTTGGTCTTTAAGGTGCTACTGGAAGGAATTTTTTTTGTTTAGACTATTTTGAGTTAAACTTAAATCAAGGAGTGGATCTGAAGGTTGTCTGGGATTCAAGTAAAGCGGTAATGTGGGGGGTTTTGATCCAACAAAATGCTTTCCAAAAAAAGATGAGAGAACAAAAACAAACAAACAAATGAGAACTGCTGGAAGAATTGATTAAAAATAAAAAAGAATTGATCAAAAAACCCGGAAAAGATTCAGTAAAGCAAACCATAAAAATGTTATAAACACAATATTTGATGTTGGTAAATCAAGAAATTGAATGGAAGATTAAAATGCTATGGCGGAATTTTTTTTATTTTGCCAGCCAGCCACACAACCTGCAGGCATGGCAGCTAAAGAAAAAATAAGACATGAACTTAATTGAAATATAGAAGGGAAAGTTTTAGATAATACGAAACACATAAGAAAGCAATTTGTAAGGTATAATTCAGAACTGTACTGAGCCAGCATAAATAATATTGAAGAATATTTAAAGCAGATTAACTTACCAAAAATTCCAAAAGAGAAACCTAATTCATTTAATGCACCTATAACTATGATGGAGTTACAACAGGCAGTTCATCAAGCCAAAATGGGCAAAACACAGAGGCCAGATGGGTTACCAGCAAAGTACTATAAGAAACTACAAGATTATCTAGCACAACCACTAAAAGATGTAACTAATGAGATATTAAATACAGGGGAAAGTGCCAGGTTCTTGGAAAGATGCTTACATTACACTGATTCTGAAACAAGACACAGATTTATTATGTGTCAAAAATTATAGGCTGGTCTTGGAAATGGCAGCGTGGATTCGATCGCTCTGAAAGGGACTACCGGTCTGAGGCTGGCAGGGGTAAGAGGGGAGAGTGCCAGGGCTAGGCACCCCCCCCCCCGAAAGCCTCACTCTGGCAGAAGCACCAATCTCCCACTGCCCTCCTGGAAACCTTGCCGAAAGGCAGGTGGGGGGGGGAGTGCAGTTGAGAGCGCTCGCAGCTTTAACGTGACCCTGCGAGGTATGTTTGGCATGCATATCTGTGGTATGAGAAGGTTAAAGTACATAGAGCTTTCTTAAATCATGTTGTAAGAAAATCGGTTTATGAGGTATGGGGAAAATATAAAAATCTACCAGAACAAAAAACACCATGGTGGCTCCCACCACTAGAAGCGATACCCTTAAAAAAATTGAATATGAGAAATGACTGGGGAACGTATAAAGAGCAGTTAATGGAAGTAGAATTCCAATCGAAACTGAAGATGTTTGGGGACATTAGAGAATTACTAACTGACTGATTTCAACACCATCAACTAAATTATATATTCAAGATGGACAAAAAGAATGGCTTTTCTAATGGAACCTCTAAATTTGAAAAAGAGCTGTTGGAGAACAAAACAAATTTACTCTCAAGAACGTATAAATTAATACTAGAATGGTATACAAAAGATGATCAGGTTAAATCAGCAATGATACACTGGGTGAAAGATTTTGGGTATAATATACAACTTGCAGCATGGGAGAACTTAGGGAATTGGAATTTAAAATTCACAGCATGTTGCACGCTGAAAGGAAATTATACAAAAATGATATATCGTTGGTATTTAACTCCGTCAATTAGCAAAAATGTATAAATCAGGGTCAAATATATGTTGGAAATGTAAGGAAAAAGAAGGCACCTTTTATCAGATGTGGTGGACATGTAAGGTAGTAAAAGAATTTTGGGAAATTATATTTAATGAATTGGGGGGGAGTTTAATTTCCCCCCATAAAAAAACCAAAAAGCCTTTCTTTTAGGAACTCTAGGTGCCAAAATCCCAAAGGAGCAGAAAAGACTATGTACATGACCACGGCTGCACGGATGTTATTGGCCCAGAGATGGAAAGAAGATGAAATCCCTACCAGAGAAGAATGGCAGATAAATTTGGTGGATTATGCCGAAATGGCAAAAAAGAACAAAAGAATCAGAAATCAGGAAAATTTTAAGGAATGGGGAAAGTTTATAATCTATCTTTAAAACCATTGTAAACACCTAAAATTCTTAGTGTGGTTTGAATACCACTTGTAGTTTAATGGGGAATTTTGGACATAATAGAAATGTAAAAGATTTGGATTATTATAAAAGATGCAGGAGGAAATGACTAACAATCGGACCCATAAAGGGGAGGAGGGAAGTCCAGGCGATTCTTTGGGATCTTGTTTTTATATTGTATGTTGATATGTGATTGTAAAATTTTACTTTGAAAAACCAAATAAATAAATTTACAAAAGAAACAGAAAAAAGACTTTGAGACCACAAGTTGGACCTGGAAAAGAAGCAGACCTGTGCATTTCCCATGCATTCCTCTACTTTATGAGAAACCTCATCCCATATGACTGTGCAGTATACAGACCGTCAGTTATAGTTGCTGGTGGTGCTGCTGCCAATAGTGTTGTAGGCTCTGCGGGCGCTGGCTGTGCGGGCGCTGGCTCTGCGGGCGCTGGCTCCTCCATCCTCTCAGCTAGAATAAGACAACAACAAATGGAGAACAAGATTATTGTAAAGTGGCATCAGTATTAGACCATCCTTTCCCATAAAGACGTTGTTGAGTCCAATATAACTGAAACGTCTTTCTTTCTCTTTTGCTGGATCAATCTCAGTTTAAACCAAAAGAGATGTTCCACATGGATTCCAAGGCATTTTTAAAGAAATTTGGTAATATAGCACATTCTCATTTTGCATCCTATTCCTCTCTAAACTCCTGGACATCTAGTTTACAGGACTCCAGTAAGATGTTCACCATTTAATAAATAATGTGGGACCTATGAGGTCTTCAGATGTTCCTGGGTGCCAACTTCCTCCATCACAGGCCTCATGGTCAATGGCTGGGGGTCACAGGAATTGCAGACCAATAACATCTGGAGGGCCATTTGTTCCCCACCCTTGATGGAAGGTATATACATTTAGTTATATCTCTAGCTCCTGATCATCATTAAAGAAGAGGCGGCGGAGGAGTTTGGACTTGATATCCCGCTTTATCACTACCCTAAGGAGTCTCAAAGTGGCTAACAATGTCCTTTCCCTTCCTCCCCCACAACAAACATGCTCATGTGAGATGAGTGAGGCTGAGAGACTTCAGAGAAGTGTGACTAGCCAAGGTCACCCAGCAGCTGCAAGTGGAGGAGCGGGGACGTGAACCCGGTTCACCAGATTACGAGTCCACCGCTCTTAACCATTACACCACTGCTGGCTCTGCCTAGTACTCAATCTTTAATTCAATTAAAGATTGAGTACTAGATCTGGTCTTTGTTGGACGCATATAAATCCAATTGAATCTAGCAAGACTTTGGACAACATGAGTTGGACCTGGAAAAGAAGTAGAGGGGAAGCTGTTACCCAGGCTCTCCAAGTGTGCCATTTTGTTTTCTTTTTGCAAAGACTCAGCTTGACATCTGACGCTGTGGCTTAAAGAAAGAAGAGGACTGTTGTCTAAGCCCATTTCAAAGCCATCTGATCTAGGTTTCCCAAAGACTTATATTTTCTGGATCATGATCTAGATCTGGATTTAAAAACTGGGCCCATGAATCAGAGCAGGGCACCTGTATTGCCAGGGAATAAAACAGAATGTGATGCTCCTGGTTTGCAATGTAGCCGGAGCTTTAATATAAGGAACCTGGCTGTTTGAGAAGAAGTGAAAGCAACTTCATGGCTTGGCCAGCTATGGGAATGGAATTACATCATGAATTACATCTGTTGCCAGCTTGGCATGAGACCTTCACTATGGACTATATAAGGGTTAGCAGCTGAATGGGACAGGGAGATCTTGATACATTGTTCTATGCTCCATTCCAGAATGTGAAGAGAACGACCACCTGCCAGTCTGAAGTGTCCCAGATAAGCCTTCCAGATCCCGATCGGCTGGAGAGACATGAAGAACTAAACCTATTCTATCTGTATTGTTGTTGTTGTTGCCTAAGATATTTTGCTTATTGGTTATATTGCTAGCTTTGTAGTTTAGTCCTGTTGCTGTTGGCTTTATATAAGACTGCATTCTAGGTTGCTGATCAATTTCTTTGCTAATGTTTACCAATTAATAAAAGTTTGTCTCTACCTAAGAGTCTGTCAATTCTCTGTCCAGTGGAATCCAAAGAACCTGTTGCTTGCCTGGTGGTTGCTATTGGCCAAACAGCCAGCAGGGGACGCTGTCAAGACAGCACCTGTGCAGATCCATATAATGTTCCACCACTCAGTTTCATTGGATGATCCTGAGTTCTAGTATTTAAAAGAGAAAAGCCATCTGTAGTTTATAAATACTCCCTATCATTTTCCCTCTTGGTGACCTTTCAGTCCTGGAATGAGACCCTGCAAATATCATAGCTTGTAAGGAAAGTGTTCCACCCATCAGACCTCTTTCTGTTTGGATACCTTGGTGTTGTCATGAAACAACCTTTTCTCTAATTTCTTCTTAAGGCTGTTTCATCTTCCCACTGGCTAAGAACCATCTCCCTTGTGATGTCAGGCATTCCAGAACTCCTCCCATTTAGGCTATACCAATTCCTGATTGGCTGCTCATCATATCCAATCAGCATTCCACATAAAGCATAAACCTAGGGAAATGTTGGTTTCAGATTTATTATACTACTTATTTTTTTCAAAAGTTATTAGTTTTATTTTTTATTTAGGCCGGGTACATACTTTACCTTCAAAGCATATCCCCCAGAAGAATCCTTACTCCTCATAAACTCTGCTAGTAATATTGGAAAGCTTGCTATCTCAACACTTGTACCAGGAAAGATGGCAAAGTGCATTAGTGTAAATCTTCATTTGCAAAGTTAAAGCACAAAGAAAAGGAACAGAAGCAATTGAATTTGGTCTACATTTATTGAATGTGTCATCATCAAAACATACATGCCACCAGTGCTATTTTTCCACACTGAAAAGGTACTGGAACCTACCACAAACACCTCCCTTGCTCTCTCACAATGGTGTCCTCCTGAGAGGTGTCAGAACTGAGTTCAAGTGAGTTCCAGATGCAAACAAGCCCTGCATGCAGCTGACCTTCAACCAATGGCAACTCATAGAGAACTGTACTTGGAAAGAAAGATAGATCTGCACAAACTCTGAATTGGACTCTGATAAGCTTCACGTGCTAGAAACCCCTCATAACTATGTACCCTTATTCCTGTTATTGCTCATTATGTTTTTGTATGTTTATATGTCACTACCAATAAAAATATTGTTCAAAAATGTTTTCTGTCATTCATATCCTGCCCTTCTGTATAAAGATACAAGAATCATATAACACTGGTCCTATCTCCAGTGGCTCCCAGTACATTTCCGAGCACAATTCAAAGTGTTGGTGCTGACCTTTAATGCCCTAAATGGCCTCAGCCCTGTATACCTGAAGGAGCGTCTCAACCCCCATAGTCCGGCCCAGACACTGAGGTCCATCTCCGAGGGTCTTCTGGCAGCTCCCTCACTGTAAGGTTGCAGTGAACCAGGCAGAGGGCCTCCTTGACGGTAGCACCTTCCCTATGGAACACCCTTCCATCAGATGTCAAGGAGATTATGAACTACATAACTGTATCGGGAAGTTTTTAACACTTGACCTTTATTATGTTTTTATATTTTGCTGGAAGCTGTTCAGGGTGGCTGGGGAAACCTCGCCAGATGGGTGGGGTACAATAGTAATAGTGGTATAATAATAATAATAATAATAATAATAACCATTAAACACTTAACTAGAAGTAAATGTGTTTGTTCTATCAATTTATTTTAGACCTAAGTTTATACATTCAGTGTTCAAACATATTACTTTATGTAACCTCTTCACTGAGAAAATTGAGTTGCTGCTATAACCAGGGCCATGTTTAGCATATGCGCCGCCGGGTGCGCAAAGATTCGCCCAGCACCACCAAATTTAGTTTAGCTCCCAAATTAAACATTATTAACCGTCAGTTTCCCAGCTCGATCTACTTCTGGGGCGGTCACAAGATGAGAGAAAGTGACGGGAGAACACAAAGGGCGCGCATGCACACATAGGGAGGAGATTGTGAGGGTGTCCTCTCTCACCTGTCACACCCCACAGGTTCTCCTTGGCTGCTCCTGGGACGGCCTTGGCTGCTGCTCCTGCAGGGGCAGCTGGTGGCGCCCCTCTGTGCCACAGGCAGCCACCCCCTCAGCCATGAAAACGACTCACCCACCGGAGCGCCCCTTGCAATCATTCATGCCTCCATTGCCACCTATCGTCTGCCCAATCAACATAACCAGCCGCCTGCCACTCACAATTGACGCAGCGGTAGCCAATACACAGCGGACAATCGCTGCTGACACTATCCTGCTCACTGTAACACCTGTCCCAATGAGGCACAACCCATGTATAAGACGACCCCCTCCCCATTTAGACTTAATTTTGGGGTAAAAAAAGGTTGGATGTGAGGGCGATCTGGCTGCAACATCTGTCACCCCATTTATTGCCAGGGTTGATTCGGCTGATCTGGCTGGCTAGGCGGGTGTCCCCTTCCTCCCTCACCGCTCCATGTGCGTCCCTCCTGAAGCTGCACGCTCGGTGGAAGAGGACGACCATCCCAGATAGAAGGAGTGTACTGTTCTAGGGACACAGGTGGCGCTGTGGGTTAAACCACAGAGCCTAGGACTTGCCGATTAGAAGGTCAGCAGTTCGAATCCCTGTGACGGGAGCACGTCAAAGTGCAAGTAAATAAATAGGAACCGCTCCAGTGGGAAGGTAAACGGCGTTTCTGTGCGCTGCTCTGCTTCGCCAGAAGCGGCTTAGTCATGCTGGCCACATAACCCGGAAGCTGTATGCCGGCTCCCTCGGCCAATAAAGCAAGATGAGCGCCGCAACCCCAGAGTCGGTCACGACTGGACCTAATGGTCAGGGGTCCCTTTACCTTAGGGACGCAGGTGGCGCTGTGGGTTAAACCACAGAGCCTAGGACTTGCCGATCACAAGGTCGGCGGTTCGAATCCCCACGATGGAGTGAGCTCCCATTGCTCAGTCTCTGTTCCTCGAAAGCACGTCAAAGTGCAAGTAGATAAATAGGTACTGCTCCGGCAGGAAGGTAAACGCCGTTTCCGTGTGATGCTCTGGTTCGCCAGAAGTGGCTTAGTCATGCTGGCCACATGACCCGGAAGCTGTCTGCGGACAAACACCAGCTCCCTCGGCCCATAGAGCGAGTTGAGCCCCGCAACACCAGAGTCGGCCACGACTGGACCTAATGGTCAGGGGTCCCTTTACCTTTATAAGGGACGCAGGTGGCGCTGTGGGTTAAACCACAGAGCCTAGGACTTGCCGATCAGAAGGTCGGCGATTCGAATCCCCGCGACGGGGTGAGCTCCCGTTGCTCGGTCCCAGCTCCTGCCAACCTAGCAGTTCAAAAGCACATCAAAGTGCAAGTAGATAAATAGGAACCACTCTGGTGGGAAGGTAAACAGCGTTTCCATGCGCTGCTCTGGTTCGCCAGAAGCGGCTTAGTCATGCTGGCCACATGACCCGGAAGCTGTCTGCAGACAAACGCCAGCTCCCTCGGCCCATAGAGCGAGATGAGCGCCGCAACCCCAGAGTCGGTCACGACTTGACCTAATGGTCAGGGGTCCCTTTACCCTTTACCATAAAAAAAGGTTGTCTAAATAATACATGGAAAAATATGGTATTTATTATTCCATAACAGATGGATAGTTAAAAGCTAAGGTGGTTTCAGTGGCAGGTGCCTGGCGCCCCCCAGAATTCTGCGCCCGAAGAGAGAGAGAGAGAGAGAGAGAGAGAGAGAGAGAGAGAGATGGGTGTTGTGAAGGAGCATTTGTGGTGAGAGAAAGCCCAAGTGGGGTGGCCAGTGAGTCGGCAAAGGAGGCAGGATGCTGAGCGCAGTGGGACTGCTCCACCTGCCATCCTCCTGGCCAGCCCTGCCCTGCCCAGCCTGCCAGTGGGGGCGTCAGCATGGTTGGCGCTTTCTTCGAAAGCACAGCGGCTGCTGCTGCTTTCCTCCTCCTTTCCCCGGTGTACTTGATGCCTCCTCTTCCTGGAGCCTCTTTGTGTGAACTTGGGCACACTGCTGCACCAATGGTGTAGCTAGGGCTTTTGCACAGCAGCAGGCTCCACTGGGGGTGAATCAAGTACCCCTTCCCCAAACAAACACTGCAAGTTAATGCATGGTGGGCGAGACTCCCCTGAAACAGCCTTCGCTATTCTGCCTTCGCTATTGGGCACTGGTTGAAGCATCCAGTGTAGAAAAAGAGCTCCCTTAACTTCTTCGCTTGCAGCTGCTGAGAAACGTAGGAGGGCGGAAACATGAAACAAAAGATTGCAACCGGCTGTGCTTCAGCCCTCGCTCGGTTCCCATGTCAGGTCCAAGGGAGCCAGTAGAGAGAGAGATGGTTCTGGTAGGGTTGTGGGATGAACTAAGCAGTATCCTGGAAATTTCCTTGCTCCTGCAGATGCTGATTTAGTGTTGTGTGCCCACTCAATTTGTTTCTCCATCTCATCTTCCTTGATTTCCAGAAATTTCTCCAATTCTTTAATCAGCAGTTAAAAGCCTTCCTCTCTTTATTCTGGAATCGATCAACATCTCAAATACATTTCCTTGTGCTGCATCTCTAGGAGAGCAACCGCTTCATCCAGTATTTCTGGGTTCTGCTGTATTGCAGTCACCTGTTCTTGGGTTTATATGATTTGTTCCTGCATCTCTTTCACTTGATTTCATGTCTCTGATTTCATTGACCAGTAGTGTGTTGTTGTTGTTTTCAGTTTCTTCCAGAGAGCTAGGTCTTTAAGACAGATCACTTATTTCTTTGGAGCAATCCCTTAAATCCCTTGCAACTTCTGCAAGTGTTGCTGGCTTAGTGATACTCTCATTACTGTCAAAATATCACTTAAATCTCCTTCTTGTTGTACAGTGGTGCCTTGCAAGACGAAATTAATTCGTTCCGTGAGTTTTTTCGTCTTGCGATTTTTTTCGTCTTGCGAAGCACGGTTTCGGAAAAGTTTTGGAAAAGCTTCAAAATTCACCAAAGTCTTCAAAAACCTCAAAAAAGGCTACCACACCGCGCGCTATGAGTTGCTCCTCGAAGTCAAGTCGCAACTGTATTAACGGTGTTAAGAAAAAGGAAACAAACTTGCAAGACGTTTCCGTCTTGCGAAGCAAGCCCATAGGGAAAATAGTCTTGCGAAGCAACTCAAAAAACCAAAAACCCTTTCGTCTTGCGAGTTTTTTGTCTTGTGAGGCATTCGTCTTGCGAGGTACCACTGTAGTTGGTTTTTTATATCCTGTTACTGCCATTTTGTACATTTACCCCTGTGTGTCAGTGTTTGTTGAGCGTCATTCTGTTTCTGTGAGCTCTGGGCTTATTGGGGACAGCTGGTCATGACTACAAAAGGAGGAAAAGTTACAGTTTGAACTTTGCCTGCAGGGAAAAACACCCACAAGCTTTGTTGTTTTGTAATAAAACCTTATACAGCAGTCTCATGGTGTCGTAGTTTCTGTCATCTGCCACCAGAAGAAAAAACCCCTCTAACAGTGTTGTATTATTTATACTTCAATTGATCTCTCAGTTTCCGAGCGCTTGTTGCTAGTTTCCCACCATTTGATGCCACCGTTGTATTATTTATAGCTCACTCACTGGATCATCCCCTTGTTGTGGTGAGTGGGCTTGCAATTCCTATGACCCTTGTGAGTGAAGCTGTTGGGAGTCTCATACTCCCAGCAGGGTCACCAAGGCGGTAAGGTCAAAGGAGAGGAGCTAGACAAAGAATGATCCAAGAAGTTCTCAATGGCAGGACAAGTGGAAGATAACAAGTGGTATGTTACAATGGCTGTGAAGGGTAGGTTTGAACAATTTGGGGCAATTAAAATGTTAAAAGTTAAATAAACCTTGTGGATGGAGGAGTGTTAATGTATATAAAATTGTACATATGGTTGATTTGAATACGTTATTATTGATTATATAAACCCAATGTATCAGCCACCTGGGGGGTTTCCCTGTGTTTTGGTTGTTGGTAAATTTTTTTAAAAAAAAACATTAAAAAAATGCAATGGCTGTGACGGCAGATGAAGGCTGGAGCAGATAAGAGTCTACTGTTGGAAAAACACTTGTGAAGGCCACCACCTTCCCAAGACACCGGGGCATTTCTCTGGTGGTCACTCTCTGGCTATAAATCTTCCTCAGTCCAGAGAGACCGGTGATAAGCGACCCCTCCCTCCTAAGAGGAGCACGCTCCTCTTCTAGTTCTAAACCTACTTTATTTCCAGTCTTATATACAGAGAATCCATCAGCATGTCTGTGCTCTCTCAGCACCAGTACAGAACAGCATAACATACAGAGGCGAAACTAACTTCTCAACAATACTCCAATAGAATCATAGAATCATAGAGTTGGAATAGACCACAAGGGCCATCGAGTCCAACCCCCTGCCAAGCAGGAAACACCATCAGAGCACTCCTGACATATGGTTGTCAAGCCTCTGCTTAAAGACCTCCAAAGAAGGAGACTCCACCACACTCCTTGGCAGCAAATTCTACTGTCGAACAGCTCTTACTGTCAGGAAGTTCTTCCTAATGTTTAGGTGGAATCTTCTTTCTTGTAGTTTGGATCCATTGCTCCGTGTCCGCTTCTCTGGAGCAGCAGAAAACAACCTTTCTCCCTCCTCTATATGACATCCTTTTATATATTTGAACATGGCTATCATATCCCCCCTTAACCTCCTCTTCTCCAGGCTAAACATGCCCAGCTCCCTTAGCCGTTCCTCATAAGGCATCGTTTCCAGACCTTTGACCATTTTGGTTGCCCTCCTCTGGACACGTTCCAGTTTGTCAGTGTCCTTCTTGAACTGTGGTGCCCAGAACTGGACACAGTACTCCAGGTGAGGTCTGACCAGAGCAGAATACAGTGGCACTATTACTTAGTACTGAGACTTCCTGTCTCATACTCTCAGACACTCACATGACATAAACAACCACAGTGCTACTACTGAGCAGCTTGGGTGGATAAAAATCCTAACATCACTCCCCCATTTTTAGGTAACCCTGGCCGCGAAAGCTAGTGCAACATCAAGAGACATAAACAAACAGTTGTCATACAAATAGTATACCCCTGCTGTACTGGTTCCACATTTGGAACTACCTGCAACTGGATTGACCAGTTCAAACCTCTGGTTACCTGTCTTCCATGGGACTAGAGCTTTTGATCTACATTGTGCATCTGAAACCTGGTTTGAGCTGCTAGCTACAGCTATGCATGCCACAGCTGTGTTAGCAAACTCCCGGGAGTACCTCTTGGGTGGCAGTCCCTTTGTGACTCTCTCAGATCTACATATCAGGTGCAGATCCTCCTTGCTGGCTGGTTCTTCCTTAGGACTTTTGGGAGAACCACGACCAACAGTAAACAGTGGCTCTGGCAATTCCAGTTCAGCCTCAGATGATGGCCTGGACATTGCTTGTGTACCTCTCTCAATGACTGTCATCTGTACTGGAACTCTCGGTGGTGCTTTCAGTGTCACTCTCAATGTCAGAATCTACATCTGTGTTGGCATTGATAAGGAAACTGTGGTGAACCTCTCTCTCCTGTCATGCACTGCATTCTACATTCCTAGTAAAATCACTGTGTCAGAATCAGGCAATGAAACTCTGTATTGACCTTTCTCATAACCCATGAAAATGCCCCGTGCACTTTTTGCACCTTGTGGTGTTTCTATCCACATGTGGGACCCGAAAACCTGTAAGTGCTTGACAGAAGGTTTTCTCTGGAACAGTTTCTCAAAAGGAGAACTTTCCATACCAGCTGAAAGCTTTCTTACCCACGTGTAAGAAATAGCATTCAGCGACTCAGCACAAAACTTCTGGGGCAAACATGCACTTAGCAGTTGTGCTTTCAGGCCTTGTTGCAACTCTGTGTTCACCTTGACACATACACTCTTCTTCCATGCAGCTTCTGAGACCGCAACCTTGTGCTCAATCTCCTGTTCACCTAGGAAATCATGAAATTCCTTTGAAACAAAAACCTGCTTTTCATCAGTAAAAAGACTTTCAGCATTAGCATCATGAACAAGCTTCACCTTATCACAAAATTCTCTGAACTTTGTTAAGGTTTGTTGCGGTTTCTGCAACATGTACACCCAGACATATTGAGAAAAACAATCATCCATTATCAGGTAGTACTTAGCTTTGCCTCTAGAAAGTGGTAGAGGTCCAATCACATCGGCATACACTCGCTGGGAAACTCTGGTGACTTTATTGGGCTTCTTGCTTTTGGGACCTGTAACACAAGACACAGCAACACCATGACAACAATCAGTACTATCAAAGGTAAGCAAATAAAGCCCATCTCCTTGTAGGCATAAAGAAGTGGTGTCCCATCTCTGGAGATTACACATCTCTTCTTGTTGCAGGATATCTCAAAACCCTGCTCAGTCAGCTGTGACACACTCAACAGGTTGTACTTTAAACCCGGAATAAAATAAACACTGTTAATGGTGATTTGGGGACTCTAAAGAAACACAGTTCCAAACCCAGTGGCTTCCATCTCATGACCGTCCACTTGCTTGATGGTGTAATGCCGATCCTCAAAAGTGGTAAAGACTTTCGGCAGGACAGTCCCTCCCCTAACCTGGCCAATCCCCTGGCAATGCCTCTCCAGGCGGGATTGGGCGATTGGCAGAGGTAGGCGGAGACCTCCTGGTATCCAGCCTGGGGAGGATGAAGCCAGCCCGAACTACCAGGGGCTGCACTGGGATCTGGGGGGCTGCACGCGGCCACATAAAAGGCGCCCCCTTTTGATGTAGGAGCGGTCATTCTTGGGATCTTCAACTGTAATCACAAGGTCATCAGCATATGTTTTCAGTTTATATGTTGTTTTTCCTACCGTGATTCCTCTAATGTTTTTGTCCGGGCATTTTGGGATATTACATGGATTTCAATGGCAGAAGTATTGTCCAGGGGGGAAAGCAGTGTTTTGCCCTGTATTTTTATGGTCCCCCCCCCCACACACAAAAAGCCCGACAACCTGGGTTACCTCACACACAAAAAAACACCTCCCTATTCTCTATTATCTGTGAACTGAATTGAATAGTGCTAAAAGGACAAGAAGTTAAACAACTTGGGTTATCTCAAAGCTTTGACATATTTCTACTTGAAATATGGCAACCTTACGTTAAATATACCACATACAAATCACCACTCAAATGAGAAAAAAACACACAGAAACAAAGTAGAAAGAGAACCTAGAAAGAAAAAGAGAGAATTAAACCAGGCTCCCTCTGGCCTGTTATTAAAAGACACCATGACCTTGGGAGAAATATTACAGGACCAGTTCATTCTTCTTAAACCAGCTTAACCCAAAACAACACCTGCTCTTAGCAGAATGGAAACTTACTTGTCAGCTAAAATGTTCAAGGTTGCACCTGCTAGAGAAGGCACCAATTTCTAGCTTGTGTCACACAGAGAAAATACCAGAACCTTCTACTTGAATGAATAGGTAAGAAATGATCTCTGCACTTAGATTAATGCCTTCTGTACCTCAAAAATGCAAGCTATCACACTGTGATATTTGAGAGATCTTTGAGTGAAGCGTGTTATAGAAATTTAATAATAAGACTGTAATGATACATTGGGCAAAAGACTTTGGATATAATATACAGCTTAAAGAATGGGAAAGGTTGTGGAATGAAAGGATAAAATTTACAGTCTGTAATGCTTTGAAAGAGAATATGATGAAAATGATGCATAGATGGTATATTACACCAGTGAAATGAGCTAAAATTCTTAGGTGATTTATTGCTCAGATAGATAAGTCTGGCGTCCAGCCCGCTTCCATCACTGTGCCAGGCCTCGCATTCCAAAGCTCTGAGCAAAAGCAGAGTCTAGCAGCGGTCAGAAAAATCAGCCTCTGTGTGCATAAACAGAGTCTCACACAGAGTTACTAAAAGCTAAAGCACTTTATTTACAGCAGAAACTATCCATTATCTAGCAGAGTATGGAACATCATACAAGCATGTCTGTTCCGTACGAAAACCGAAAGCAGAATAGAACAAAGGACTGAGACTCTCAGAAGTAACACAGAGTCTCTCCGCCTCACAGTAGGCAGGACGTACACTCTGAGCTGTTTAACCCTGTAAGCTCAGGTTCTCCTCACACCCCCTCTTGCCCTGCACTATTGTGGGGCAAGCAAGTATAACCACTTACCCCAACTCCAAACCACCACAGAACTCCCCATGACGCTGGAAGCTCAATGGTTTGGTAAAAACATCAGCCAAGTTATCGTGACTGGCACAATATTTCAGCTGTATCAAACCTGACTGAACACTTTGACACACATTCTGGAAAAGTATGTCTAGATGCTTGGTTCTGGCCTTAAATTGCCCAGATTCTGCTAGCTTCAGACAGGGTTGATTGTCTTCCCAAACAGTGATGGGCAAGCTACAATCCCCACAGATCTCTTGCACCAAGCATCTATAGAACTCCAGTTCCCGGCACAAATCTGACAGTGCGCTGAACTCAGCCTCAGTAGAGCAGTGTTTCCCAACCGGTGTTCCGCGGCACACTGGTGTGCCGTGGAACGTTGCCTTGTGTTCCGTGGGAGGGAGGCGGGCGAGTCGGACGGTGAGAGGCGGGGCGGCGGCGGCGAGCACATGCGGGGCGGCGAGCGAGCGAGCGAGCTCCCACATCCCATCGCCGCTCGCTACTGGGCCTGTGAGCGGGGAATCCCATCCGCCCCCACGTGAGCAGGGAATCCC